>NC_030683.2:108556280-109200209 GCF_000004195.4 Xenopus tropicalis | reverse complement strand
AGCGACTGGCATTGTTGTTTCGTTAGTGCGCCTGTTACTGCATTTAAAGCTGAGGAAAGACTAGCCTGGAACATGAATTATGTAAAATGCCGCTATGCACACAGTGTAAATATGATTTAGTTTGTAAAGCTCGGCATTGATGGAGAAACTGCACAGATCATATATATATATATATGTATATACACACACAATGTGAGCTTACAATCTAAAACTGAGGGAAATATAGGAGATAAGAAGAAACCAAATGCCCCCCTCCCCCACCTGTGGGACATGGCACTATAATGAAATCCCACTAATAATAATCTGATCAATATGACAGTATTACCTCAAGCAGTGAAAGCGACACATTAGAGGTGGAGTGCACACCTTTCACCATGGGACCCTCATTCTGGAAGATCCAGTATAAATAAGGGGTAACGCCTTGATCCCTAAATATCAGAGTCTGCAGTTACTGTGTGTCCCATACCAATACAGTCACAAGCACCCACTCAAATAAACACTTTTGAACCCTGTTGCTGCAAAAAAATGTAGAAATCTATATATGTTAATGGAGTCTCATATCTTAAATATAGACAGACCCTTTAATTCTCCCTGTGGGGCAGTCAGTCAGCACGAGCCGAGCTGATCAGTGATCAATACTAGACGTATGGATAATGGCACATCCAGTAATCAGCTGAGGATTAGTCCAGATGAGAAGTCTACACAGGGGAGGACAGTGACATTTTTGTTTGGGGAGGCTACGAGTGAAAGGTTTTCCACTAAAGAAATTAAATATGAGTGTATAGCTGTTGGGGTTTTTTAGGGAGGCTATGAGTTCCTGAAGGTGGCCATACACATATCTTATCAGCCCATGTATGGGGCTCACAGATGTCCCTGTCCAACAGATATCTGAACAAAAATCAGGCAGATGCCAATCGGGCAGGTTTAAAAATCCCATCAGGGTGAGGAACGCATTGGCTCATTAATGCCGTCCTTACCCAGTGTCTTGCATCACCTCAAGGTGGGCACATCGGGGAAAGAAAGTGGGCACATGGATGAGATTGGCCATGGGAAAGAAGGTCTAGGCAGGGGCTAAAATAACAGTTGGGTATTGTACACCTGGATATAATGTGACACTGGGTGGGATAGAATGTGACACTGGGTGGGATATAATATGACACTGGGTGGGGTATAATATAACACTGGATGGGAAGAGCAGAAAAGGCCTCTGTGGCCCCAGGCAGTGAGAAGACTTTTAACTCTGGTATGGGAAGTGACAGGGCAGAAAGGATTTTCCCTGCTGAGATGATTTAAAAAACAACAAGAAATGCATTCCTTTGTGCAGCTTCCGGTATGTATGTAGAAACTGCTGCAACACCTCCCCTACCTGCACACTCCTTCCTTATACACCTCTGCCTGGGAGTGTTACTCACTTTCACCCACTGATACACACTCCCGTGGAATGGGTGTTATTCACTGTTACTCTCTGCTGATACCCTCTGCTTATTACTCATACAATGTGTGCTCTTTCTAAATACAGGCACTCCTAGGCACCATTAGTCATGTAGAACTGAACTGACTTAGCAGTAGCACCAATAAAATGCTGTCAGCTGTTCTTGTTCATAGGTATTAAATAAAAACCATGCGTTCTTTGTAAATGGGTTTCTTTTTTAGTTTCCTGTAAATGGAGTAGGAATGGTAATATTAGCAGAGGTGCTTATTGGAAGGCATGTTACTTCTGTGTAGATTAGATGTAAAGTCTGGGGAATGTCATATATGTAAAGAGAAAAGCAGCAGAAATTTTAAAAGTGTGTTTTCAAAGGCAAAGTTGCAATTTTTTGCTGACAATGCAGTATTTTATTCCCAGAATTCCAGTCTTATTGAGGGCACTAATGTGGACTAGGGCTGCCATTCGTAATTATGGGGCCACATACTAATAAGTTGGCAGAGCCATCCCCCCAGAGGCCCCCTAAATATTAGCTCATAGGCAGGGCTATATTAGCAGTTGGCACTGTCCTAGTCACTTCTGGGCACCCATTCCCTTTCTCAGTGTCGGACTGGGGTGCCAAGGGCCCACCAGAAAACCTTAGACCTTAGGCTCACACTCCCCTTCTCTATTACATAGTAACATAGTAAGTTAGGTTGAAAAAAGACGTACGTCCATCACATTCAACCATAATGCCTATATATAACCTGTCTAACTTCTAGTTGATCCAGAGGAAGGCAAAAAACTACATCTGAAGCCTCTCTAATGTTCTTCTATTGTTCATTCACTTTTGTTAGTCTCTTAATTACTTCTTTTTACATACTATTATCTATCCTTTCCTCCTTTTCTTCTGTTCCTTCTCATATAGAATTGAGTAACAGGCATACAAGGCAAATGGTTGGGTGAGCAGGAGGGCCCCCTGACACCTGGGCCCACCGGGAGTTTTCCTGGTATCCTGGTGGGTCAGTCCAACACTGCCCTTCCCAATTGGCACTTGTACAAAGCCTATATTGCACAGGCACCAATTGGTAAGGGACTAGAATTAAGGTGCCACCTCCTCTCAGAACCACTGCCTGATTGGGGAAATGTGTTTTTAAATGCTTTTTTTCCCATAAAGGCACCCAAGGCCCCCAGGTACCTATATGGTAAAAATTGCCCTGCCAGGGGTGATGCTGCCATAAGGCAAGTTGAGAAACTTGCCTCAGACAGCAGTGTTACCAAAGGCATCAAAAAGCCCCTCTTGATAACTTTAAGAGCTGAAATAACAATTTTTAAGTTGAAATTTTAGCTCTTCTATTGCAGAGAGCATATCAGGGCCTGAAACTCCCCTGAGCCCCACTAAGTAATCCCCTGGGTTCCTTGATGGTGGGCATTGTCAAAATCTCAGTTCAGGCCTGCATGTGTGTTGGAATGGCTCAATTTCAACAGCACAACATTAATAGTAAATTGTAGCTATTAATGTAACCTTCCTAGGGAACCCTGAATTATTGCTAGGTCCTGGCTGCCTATAATTCAGGGCTTTTCTCCTGTCAATGCATGCACTTGTTTAGAGTGGCTCCTGTTGTGTATTATGATGCCATAAATGAAAGGCTGGTGCCTTCAGGGGCTGGTTCTCATCCTGCGGAAAAACACAGTCCTAAAATCCTCCCCCATGCTGATACCTGATTCCTACCTTTCCTGCACCTGGATGCATTGTCTCTGTTCATTTGCGACAGACGCAGCAGATATCGGCTGTGAAATGAAAACTCTCACGTTTTTTTTGCTGATATCCAATGCATCTGCCTGCACCCAGGTGAAGACAATGTTTCTGGGTGCAGGAAAGGTAGGAAGCTGGTGCCAGCGTAGGGGCTGATTCTCAGATTGCATTTTTCATAGGCCAAGAATCAGCCCCATGTGGCACTAGCCTTTCTCTTGTTATTGAATTGTTGCTATCCCCAGTATCGGACTGGGATCTCAGGGGCCCACTAGAAAACCTTAGACTATAGTACCCACTCCACAAACTACTTTCCTCCCTTTCCTCGCCCAACCCCTTTATTCTCCTAGTCTCTTTCATTAACATGTTAGCATCTATTCTTCCATCTATTTCTCCTCTTTGTTCCCAATCAGAAATAGGGAATGACAATGAATTAGGCTAAATGATCAGGAGCAGGAAGGCCCACTGACACCTTGCCCCACCGGGAGTTTTCCTGGTATCCTGGTGGGCCAGTCCGACACTGGCTATCCCAGTTAATGGATTATGGCCTTGAGAAGTACAGAGTACATTTATGGCAACATAATATACAAGAGCCATAAATAACCTGAAAAATATATCTGTATAAATAGTGCTTAATATAGTGCTTAATGTGGTTATGTGTGTAATTGGTGCTTAGTGATGTTGCCTGATTCAACTTCACCTTTTAATTAATGATAAATATAGGTGAGAATATACATTGTTTCCATGTGTGTGCAGGCAGTTAGAGCTGCAGGCTCAAGGTTCCTTATTATTATGGGTGGGTTTCGTCGCCAGTTGGCAGCATACCAAGCAACGGCAGGCATGCAATCAGCAAATACAAGGGGAGAAGGCATATCCTCTCATGTCAAACACAAGCGCAAGGAAAACAGATGCACAACCAGCAATTTATGCAAATAAAATGGCATTTATTGTATCAGTCACCACTAGAGCGTAAATTTTGCTTGAATGCACTTAAACACACACGTGCCAGCGTAGGAGAAATAAACACAGCCTTGCCTTTAGACTGGGAATGGGCAGAGTTCCCTAAATGTTGTTCCCTTCTCTCCCCAGCCCTGCCAGGTCATTTCCATCCTATTGTATTGTGTATTATATTAATGATGTGACATTGGCTGTATTTATCAAATGGCAAACTCTAACATTCACCCATTGATAAATATGCTTCTAAAACTCCCATAGGAATGAATAGAGAGTGGGTGAAATTTTCTGTGGTGAGCTCTGATTTCACACTAAATCTACCCCATAGTGTGGATTTGTAAGAGGAAATGCTAACAAATAATTAATAACAAATAATACTTGGGTTTCTCAGGGCAATTATAGGTGCTTTGAACCTTTTTTAAGTAGGTCAAACACCTGAAGCCAAAGTGCCTTTTTATCAGCTGCCATTGCACAAGCAGTCTGTGTTGTCACAAGTGCTTTCATGCGATTCCCTAGATGTCAATGGGTGTGAGGTGTTTCGGCACTAAGTGTCTGGGCTGCATTAGATGTGGCTTTGAAAGCACCCCAAACCACCCCACGTGACACTGCTATAACTAATGTAATGCAACACAAGTGGACTGTCAGGAACCTCTCCGACCCCTGCACCATAACACACGTTAAATCAGTGAACTTTGTTTCATACGAAGGTCCATTGCACACTCCACCTTGCCTTGCTGAATGGCTGCCTTGGGCTGCTTGAATTGTAGCAAAGTGTTTCATTATATTACACCCATTGGCATAATTAAAAAATTATTGGTGAACTTTGTATAAAATACTTGCGAAAAAAAGCTTTAGCTCCTAGTTGTTGCTCTGTGCTGCAACCAAATACAATTGTAGAAATCCAAGCTTTTTTCCTATTTTTTGGATTTCTAACCATTGGCATAACTTCATGTTACTGGGCCCCACTGCTAATTTAATCTAGGGCCCCAAACTATTGGGAAATTGATCTATTCTACCAGGATATATTGAAATTGCTCATTAATCAGGGCCTCTTTGGGCCCCCTACACTCCTGGGCCCCCTTTCAACTGCAGGGTCTGCTTGCTCTGTAGTTACACTCCTGAGTACACCCCTTGATCTTTGTAACTTTCGGTTTAAAGAAGTATATGAGTGTCTGTGATCCATCCTAGCATATCATTCATCAACTTTACTGTATATTTAATTGGTTGGAGCACAGCGTTAGCGATGGCCACTGTGTACATTTAAGCTAATGCCACACACAGACATTAGCCGCCTGCTATAAATCTCTGCTAGCGCAGCAACTTTAGTCCTCCTATTTGGGTAGCTGAGGGGATTAAGGGGGGAAGCATTTTTTTTTTTTAAAAAGTGAGCTCATATCTTGAATAAAATGTTCTCCCAGCTCTTCATTATGCCATTAACAGCCACGTTCCTAGAATGAAGACTTTTTCCCCTCACTGCTTGGTTACGACTCCATATAGTTTTAGGTTACTGAACAGTCAGGGGATCCTGTTCCAGTCATGGGAAGTCTTTGCCAGGGAATCTCACCTCTGCTTTTACTTTCTGGATCACTGAGACTGATTAGAAAAACACACACACACGCAGAGATAAATAGATGTATGCACACACACGCCATGACACACATACCAAAACTATACACATACATGCAAGCAGGCACATATAGGCACACAAACACACGCATACAAACACACACCATTGTAAGATCAGTAGGTTTTGCATACATTTATCTGTTTATCTTAGACTCATTTTCATTTTTGGGGTAATCATCTTTTAATCTGTGATCACATCATTTCCCAGTAAAACATAAAGGGGCAGATATGCAGATAGAAGAAGAGCTTACAAGTGTCAACAGAAACCCACTGAACAATAGCCACCCCAGTCTGGGCAATAAACACAATGGGCCCCTATAAATACATTTCCTCCCTGTGTTTCTCTGTTTATGTTTTGTGCAAAGAGGTCCCCTGTTCCTTTCTATGCAGGATGCAGCCTGTTTATGTGGTGGCTTGGCTGTTTAGTGTCACGTGTATTGGTCAAGGTCATTGATTTATTGCAAGAATATGTTCAGGGTCGTATATATATTACTGGGCCACCTGTACAATACTATTGATTCAATACAGATTTACTGCTGAGGTCAGTTGGAATCACTTGGGAAATAATGAAGTTTATGATATAAGTGCCTTAGTGGAGTTCACCTAAGGAAGATATATACACATATACAGTTCATTGACATGCTGAGACCGTTTGTATGTTATTTAAGGGGGATGTCAAACCAAAAATATTATTCTATGCATAATGAAAGAAAAAGTAATTCTGAGCCACTGTCCAGTATACAGTTATAAGAGTTTTCAGGGCGGAGTTCCCCTTGAATTCCTCTTGCTATTCTATCTGTCTCCAAGCTGAAACCGAAAATGGTTGGGGCATCGCTGGTGTCACCTTCCAGTCTGTCTTTCAAACCACTTGTGTGATTCTTATCATTTGTTTATACAACTAGATAGCCTAGCAGAGAAAGCAAGACTTCCATCCTCCCCCCCCCACTTCTGATAATTCCTAAATTCAGGTCATTTGCCCGACTATTATTCTTTGCTGGTTTTGGGGTTGAGGAGGGGGTGCAGTTGTGTTTTGATGTTTCAGGCAATGTGATTGGTCAGATTACTTCACAGCAGATTGCTGGCAGGTAGAGGAGAGCAGGAGGATGGGGCTAAAAGTGTAACTGTCGTAGGGATTGAGTGACGCAAAACAGATCCACTTTAGGCTCATGGCAAACAGATGTTTAGGATCCCTGTGGCCCCCCCAGGTGAACGGCCTTCCCCACAAACAGATGCTTTTCATCCAATTTATGGGTGGACACCTTGTTTATATCAAGGATTATTCATGATTTGACTTCCACATTCCTGAGTGTTGCTCTTTTATTGTAACATGTTTCCTTGAAAGTCTTTATAAATATTACTATATTTTTGGTCTTCACAATGCTAATAACACAAAAAGGTTTATTTACTAACATATATACCTGCAGAAGTGCAGTTGCCAGTATCCACCAATTAGGTGTTTGCTTACATTTTCCAACTTGACTGTTTAATACTATTTGCTGATCAGTTGCAATTAATGTACCACCTAGGTTCATAAACTGACCCCACTGTATTTGTTAGATATACCATAATGCCAATTTCCCATGGGAATTAGAAGAAAAGTAAATGGAAAATGCCAAAAATATGATCAATTGCTCTGTATAATGCAAGGCATTTAAGCAAATTTCTAAAAAATAATAATCAGATGTGTCTGCTATTGTACTAGACAAAATCCAAGTGGAGCCCAGTATTCTGCAGCCACTCTCCCTCTCGTCACAGGCCACAGTGTAGAGACCTGCAGCAGTTCAGGTACAAAGGGTACCAGCAGAATACCAGTAGTGGTCGGGTTTTAGGTAGGAAGCCCCCGGGTACTCTTCTTGGGTACCCAAGTAATGTGCAGTATAGGACCATGGTGACATCACTACAGGTTTCACAGGTCCCAGGTCAAATGGTAAATAAACTCATTGCCGTTGGGTTCAGGTAGTGGGTCAGGATAGGGGGCACAGTGGGGTGGTGGTTGTGGGTCAGCGGGTTCGTGTCTGCCCAGCATAGCTTACATAGGGGTCATCACAGCAGCAATATCTGGGTGAGTCCAGTCCTAGGGAATAGTAGCCCTAAAACATGGAGTGCACCTTGAGCTCATTTACTTTATATTTCCTGTGCTCCATTCACTTTCTTGCCCATGATTCTCACTCTAGACAGGAAGGCTCTGGGAAGGCCACAAAGGGCAGTGTGATTTAAGGTGCGGCATGCCACCCTGCCGCATTTGTTTTTTCTAAATAGGTGAGCAGGAGTCTTCTGTGCACTAATTCCTCATTCCTTGGGGATCTGGGGGGGAGCTATGTGCAATTGGGGGAGTGCTGAGGAGAACGGAAACTGCGCATATGACCGGGACAGGGCACATACCTACACCCATCCTATGGCCATAGTGGCTACAAAATACCAGGGATTATTTAATTGTATGTATAACTTTATTTATAAAGCGCCACAAGGGTACGCAGCGCTGTACAATCTTACAAAATACAAAATTACACACAGGGAGGAAGTGTTATGATAAATAAATACAATAAATATATATCTACTGTACAGCGTTGCGTACATAAGTAGCGCTTTATAAATAAAGATATACATACATACATATATAAATGCACAGGGAATAAGTGCCATGAGGTATGAGACACAGTAGGAAGGAGGTCCCTGCCCGTAGAGCTTACAATCTTAATTAAAGATCATAGGGAATTGCTGGGCTTATGGCACTAGCACCCACAAGCAAACATCATCATCATTTTATAGCTGTGTGTGCCATAAGCAAGGTGGTTCCCTTAATCTGTAATGGGAAATTAACTGGACAATAGTCTGGTGATTTGCCGGCTGATACATTTTGCTTGAGAACAACCAGACATGCACTCCATTTCCCTTATGCTTTCATCTAAATGATAGCAATGTGACACCAGGGTGGGGGAGGGAAGGAACTACCTTGATGGTTGCAGTATCTGTAGAGATAAAGCTGCCCACCTCCTGGGATGTCTATCATACAGCCTGACACATTCTTGCTTGGAAACTAGACTTATAGCTCTGAGCGACTATCCAGCTGTTTGTGAAAAAGACATCCCAGTATCCCCCTCGGCAGAATTCCAATCCTGGGGGACGTAGGTAGTATTATATAGTGGAAAAGAGATGGGATTGTAAGATAAGAAAGGTGTGTAGGCTAAGCTTCCCTGCAAGTATAGACACCAGTCAGGAACATCATCCTTTGCCTCTATTGTTCTATTGTTATGATCAGACTGGTGGAATACACATATTACAGTTTGTCCTGGGCCACATCATGGAACATTCCTGCACCAGGTTAGGTAAGAGTTTTGGGTGAAAAAGCCCCGATATTCTGACATCATGATAGTCCATAGCTACCTTACTTGGATACTCAGGTTGGATATGGGCCTAATGCAGTAGCACCCGATGTGTTAAAACAAGTGCAGTTTTGCATGTGTTATGATGCAAATCAGTCGCAACAGCAAAATTGCACAGTTTTCTAAGCCCAGCTGCTATCTGCCATTTGGTCGGCGTCTGCAAGTTCATTGTGGCAAATGACAAATGATATTATTGGAACCCTGGAGCAACTGCCAACTTTGAGGGCAGTGGGAGCTCCAGGGATGCCCTGCATCTCTAGGTTTACATGCAGGTACCTTGAATAAATGAATGGCCTTTTGTCTCACGACCACATTGGCTATCCTGCTTAATCACAACTGGATATACGGTAAGTATATGTCCCCAAATATGTACATAACCAACTATGTTCAGCTCTGCTAAGAAAAAACCTGAATGAGGCCCAGAGCAAAATATACTGAGTGGGGTCCCATTAGGTTTAATTCGGTTTGCAGTTCTCCAGCTCTCATTAACCCATATCTCTCAACTGCCTTGTACTACTGGTTGATACTGGGAGTTATAGTTCAATAAAAGCAACAGGCTTAATGTTAGAAAGACTTTAGCCGGCCATACATGTTAAGATTTTTAAAACCTCTTTTCCTTATCATAGGACCAAGCTTGTCCTGAAACGGCCAATTTTTCCATTAACAAAAACACATTTTAAGTGATGATGTTTATTTGAAGTTAGGAAAACTACCTGCTTGGTCCTGCAAATAAATGGACAATGGGTAAATTTCATTGTTAACAATGAAAATTTTCAAATCTGCCCAATCGATTTTCTGAGCCATGTCGGATGAAAATTCACAAGATGTAAGATGGTGCCCACTAACCATAGGATAATTTGATGGATTTGTCAGATCGCACTGAAATTGGTTGTTAGGCATAGAGATGTAGCGAACTGTTCGCCGGAGAATTAATTCGCACGAAAATCGGGTGTTCGCAAGTTCGCAAGTTCGCGAACTTTTAGCGAAGTTCGCAATTTTGGGTTCGCCTTAGCTGGAGCCAAATTCTGACCTCTCACCCCAGAGCCAGCAGATACATGGCAGCCAATCAGGCAGCTCTCCCTCCTGGACCACCCCCAGACCACTCCCTTCCATATATAAACCGAAGCCCAGCAGCCATTTTACATTCTGCCTGTGTGTGCTTGATGAGTTAGCATAGGGAGAGAGCTGTGCAGGGGTTTGAGGGACAGTTTAGGTAGCTTTGCTGACTAGTAATCTACTTTCTACTGCTCTGTATGTAGCTGCTGGGGACAGCTGTCCTGCTGATCTCATCTGCTGTAACCCAATAGTCCTTGTAAGGACTGCTTTTATTTTCTGATAACTGTTACTCTTCTTTTCATTGTGTACTGCAGCTCCGCCTGTGTGTGTTGGAGACAGGTGTGCTGCACATAGTAGTGCACTAAGCACCAACCACACATTGAACCGGCTGTAACCTTTACACGACTTGATTGGCATGTAGACGCCGGACGTTTTAAAGCAGTTTATTACACAAGTTTAGAAATGTAGTGTGATTTCTGCCCTTTACAGCACAAAACGCAACGCTGTGTCAACAACGTATTTTTCAGATAAATTTTTGCCCTTGATCCCCCTCCTGCATGCCACTGTCCAGGTCGTGGCACCCTTTAAACAACTTTAAAATCAGGTTTCTGGCCAGAAATGGCTTTTCTAGGTTTTAAAGTTCGCCTTCCCATTGAAGTCTAAGGGGTTCGCAAAGTTCGCAAAAGTTCGCACTTTTTGGCGGAAGTTCGCAAACGGGTTCGCGAACTTTTTTTGTGAGGTTCGCTACATCTCTAGTTAGGGAGAGAACGCGTACAGCCAGCTTTACTCAACCCACACTATCCCACAGTTACACACCATTCCTGCGCTACTATACACACTTCCAATCATACATCCATAGCTGTAGGCCCTTCCCAGAAAAGGGATAAATCAGTGGGGGGGGGGGTCAGTTGAGTTTCTTAACTTTCCCTGAATACCAGTATTGTAATTGGAAATTACTGGACCTCACTGCAAAATCTTTTTCCTGAGCTACAGGGATAACAGGAAAATTCCCAGTGCGCCCAGGTGTCAGTGGGCCCTCCTGCTTCTAGCCATTTGGCCTAATCTTGGTCATTACTTATTTTTCTATGGGAACAAAGCAACTAAATATATAGAAGAATAGATTATAGTACTGAGTAAGAAGTAGATGAAACATATTTTGGAGAGTGGGCCCATGGTCTAAGGTTTTCTGGTGGGCCCCTCGCATCCCAGTCTGACACTGACGCCAGTCCCTAAAACATCAGGAATCAGTTTCATGCCCTGCAGCAGTTGCCCGGGGGGGTGACCCATAGTCGCACACCCTAGAGCCAATGCAGACATCTGCAGAGCATTTTAACTGGCTACAGCATAGAACTTCTATTATTTAAAAGGCTGCAGGATATTCTGCCTAGTTGCACATATATAGAATAAGAGCCTAAAAGGGAACTTACATTATTATATAAGCAATGACGTCTCTTCACCCTCCTGGGGGACTGGCGTAAAAAGCTGAGGAACAAGGTCTCTCATCCTTTTCATCCCCCCCCCCCAGCTCCAAGTGCTGAGCTATGAAACCCATAGAAGGGAAATGTTTGGCTATGTGTGCCATGGCAGCATATACAGCTCCTATGGCTTTTATTATTACTGTTAGTAATTTATGGCCATTCCCAGTGCAGTTATGCCACTTGTGCAAAAGATACAGTAATGGCAGCCCTGGAGCGGGGCTGTCGATTAGTTTGTAGCATTTGTTCAATTACCCCATGGGTGCCTCCATGCAAGTGCAGGCGGAATACTTAATAAGGAATACTAACCTTCCTGTGACTTTGCTGCGGCTTTATAACGTGAAAGCCCTATCGGCAAGATATCATTGGGAGGAATTGGGAAAAATCAGCTATATTAATTGTATAATTAGAAATTGAGGAATGTTTAAGGCCATGCATAACTACACCATTTCTGTCCTACTTTAAAAATAATTTTGTAATGTGGTAACACAGGCAGTCACTCTACACACCTATAACTGCTCCAAACACCCTCCCAGATATCTATTGGGCAGATTAGACAATCCACTCAGGCAAAGAACCTAATTCTAGAGCCAAAGACTTGCACCTATAGGCTCTAGGTGTGGAGCAGGGTGTAAAGTGCAAAAAAACTTTGTTAATGTGGCTTTGTATTTGCTGGGAGAGTGCATGAGCACCCATTAGTGGGTGGGATTGCTATTTAACCATTCAGCCGGTGAAAAGACAACATCCCATTCTCTGTTTGGCTTTCCCACAGCTGCTCATACATGGCACTCGCCTTTAAGAAGAGATGATTAGTATTTCATATTCCCTATAGAAATGGCTCAATAAATATTGATTGTGAAACTGATGTTGATGAACTGTTGATCAATTATTCTCAGCTAAATGAATGAGCCTTAAAAAGACCAGGCACTTTAAAAAGGCGTGATTATAAATGCACCGTTGGCCGCTGCCGAGTGTGTGTAGCCAAGAGAGCAGCTGCTGTGTCTGGCACAAGACTTGGCCGGCCAAACACCGGAATGTAGCACATGGTTGCTGCACACTTTGATCCAATAAGATGTCATTAGGCAGTGCCGTCCAACATTCTCCAAGTTATTGGGTAGATTCTCTGATTTGCAGACATTTCATTAGTGTCTGCTGCATTATGATGCCATTCTAAAGGTCACCATACACGGGCCGATTTTAGCTGCCGATATCGGCCCCATGGACTGATTCGGCAGCTTATCAGCCCGTGTAGGGGCAGAAATGACGGCCATACCCGACTGATATCTGGCCTGAAATTGGCCAGATATTGATCGGGCAGGTTAAAATATTCAGTGGGATCGGGGACTGCATCGGCTCATTGATGCGGTCCCTGAACCGACTGCCCCATTGCCTGAGGGCGCTGATAACAAGTAGAATTGGGCGGCTGTTAATCCTCCCCAGTCACACCAAACCCTGCCCACTCCTCTACAAGCCCCGCCCCCTTGTGTCCTGCAAAGCGCACTTTTGCATCTCTTGGGACCCCCTCTGCCATGAGGCCCCTAACTGCAATACCCCATGTAACGCACTGATTGTGGCAGTGGTTAGACAAAGCTGAGAGACCAAAATACTCAATATCACTGGGAGTCATTTATCAACACTGGGCAACCCACGGCAACCAATCAAATTTTTGCATTCATTGTTCTACCAGCAACTGACTCAAAAAAAGCCAATTACTGGTTGGCCGCTATGGGTTAATGTTCACAGGCAATTTACCCAGTGTTGATAAATAAGCCCCACTGTGTCTACTATGGTCTGTGGGGTCTCTTGCTCAGACTGGGGGCCAATAAATTCCCCAAGGAGGATCACATTCAGCACGCAATGCTCAGGTTGGACTGCTCTGTTGTAAGGCAGCAAAGACATTAGCTATGTGGCTGCATCCTTTATACTGTATATGTGATGTGGGGTTTTATTGGAACAATTAAAGGCAAAGTTAGTTTTAAAATGAGTTTCAGAATAATGTAGGCAATGGTAATCCCATACAATCTGCATTGTTTATAGGCCTGACACATACAGATAAAAGATAAATAAACAAAAGGAAAGATACATTATAATAACAATAATAAATACAAATGACACCAATACATTTCTAGCCCATTTCTAAATGATCTGTTTTTTTCCTGTTGCCTGGCAGCCTGTTGGCATTTTAAACTTCCAGTTCAAACAGGCAGATAATTAAGGCAAATGCCAGGCAGAGAAAAGATCAATTATGATCTGTCTGTGAATATCACGCTCGTCATCCGGCTGAAAGGGGAGCTGCTCCTTTAATCCAGGAGAGTGTTATACAGTGCAGCACATTAGGGCTGTATCCATGGAACCAATCGCAGCCCTCCCATCACAATGATTCTTTGTTCATCATTGCTTCTTAAATAAAGACACAGAGCCTCATTTACAGGTTTGGTCCTGGACTCCAATTTATAGCAACCAATCAGAGATTAGCTTTCATTGTTCTTTCTGCAGTACTAAACACTTTGCCGCTGTGCTGCCCAGGTTTACTGTTTGTTGTGGGTGCATTAGTGCCTTCTCCAGGGCAAACTGATAGCTGGTATCCTAGTTTTCCTGTTGCTAGTATCATGAATCCTGGCACCCAGCCAGACTGCGATAGGATAGGGTCTGAACAAAAAGACAGATAATAAAAATAATAATAATCTGGTCATAGAATATACCTGCTTTACAGATACCTGTAGGCCACCTAAATCTTAGGTTGGAAAGATGAGCGATGGTAAAAATAATAAGGAACAAATGATTAAGACTAACAAGAATAGCAATAGAAGGGTTTCCTCTGTAGGACGAGGCATAGCAATCCACCTTTACATAACAGGCCTGTAATAGACTGGTAATACAATCAGCCCTGGCATTCCAAGCACATCATCCCATGTCAGGCTCGGTACCAACTTATTATTCAGACAGGCCATGCTGCCCTTGAGATCTTTGGCCCCTCTGGCATTTACCAGACCTGCCACATTGCCCAGTCAGACCTTATATCAGCAGTCACTTTATCAGGAGAGGCTGTACAGAAGGAAAAGAGTAGCCAGGGAAAGAAAGAGAATCATGCACCATGCAAAATCTTCCATATTGTTGTAAAATGTAATGCATCTGTTAAGGCAGGAAGTCTAGGAACCACTAATAAGTTACTAGGAATTAATAGTTAATAGGGGAAGCACTTATCTTTACAAGCAGAAATTTAAATAGACAGTTCACTTTTAATTTATCTTTGGTATGTTGTTAAGAGGGGCATGTTATTTGTAAATGTAATTGCTGCAAAATGCAGTATTTGTCTCCTTTCTATAGTCTCTGCACTGCTGGTCCTGACATCTGAGACAATGCAGAAGAAGCCAGCTGAAGAGACCCGATGTCTGCTATCAGGTCTGTACTGGGATTCAAAATACGCCCCAGCATTTCAGATATACAGAAGCCAACAACAGCCCCCCACCATTGTTACATAGTTACATAGGGTTAAAAAAAGACCAGAGTCCATCAAGTTCAACCCATCCAAGTAAACCCAGCACACACAACCCACACCTACCAATCTATACACTCACATACATAAACTATATATACAACCACCAATACTAAAGGTGAGCTTGAAATTAAGAAAAAAAATAATCCAATTGTTTGGCCCTGGGGCCAAACGACCGGATTATGTAGGCGGCAATGGGGCAGTCGGTTCGGGGACCGCATCAACAAGCCGATGCGGCCCCCGATCCGGCCCCCGATCCGACTGAATCTTTTAACCTGGCCGATCGATATCTGGCCAATTTTAGGCCAGATATCGGTCGGTCAGTCCGCTCGTTTGTGCCCCTACATGGGCAGATAAGCTGCCGAGTCGGTCCAAGTGACCGATATCGGCAGCTTCTATCGCCCGTGTATGGGGGGCCTTTACTGTAGATATTAGTATCACAATAGCCTAGGATACTATGCTTGTTCAAGAACTCATCCAGGCCCCTCTTAAAGGCATTAACAACCCAATAAATAGTGACTGTCTATGTCTACTATCTTACAGCAGCCCCTCTGGCATCTGACAGAATCTGCAGCCTGGCTGCTACTTTGTTTCAAGAGTCAGTTGCAATTACAAGCAAGTTTAAACCCACTGACAGCTTTTAGTTAATTGATATTGGAAAGTTGCTTCAAATTACATTTTACACATTTTACACGAGGGTAAAAATAGGGAACTGGGCTATTAGTGTTCTTGCCAGACAAACGCAGAAGGAAAATGCAAGAGGGAGGTGCACTGATCCTTAAACCTTTATCCATCATAAAACCACAGCAAGATAGGTGGAAGAAAAGGTACTTTTTATGTGTGGGTGCTCTCATTTCTGTTATGATAAACATATTTTTTTTTATCAGTTTTCTCCTTTCTTCCGCCCCCCCAACACACAGCCATAACAACACTTTTTAAGTGTAACAAACATAGCTGCAAGTGCTGTCACTCATAAATAGATGCCAATGTTGCACGCCATCCATTAGTTTATTAGGTACTTGCATCCAAACATACTTTTTGCAAAATAATTGTGCTAAGTACCACAGCATCCATCCTGCCCCTTCTGCTGAATTGTGCCCAAGTACATCTATTGGTGCTGGGTAACTATAGAGTAAAGGTGATGGGTAGATTTTAGATACCGATTTGGCTCTTTATAGTTCTTTATATCTCTGCCTTATGTCAGAGAATTAGGGCCCTATGGAAACCTGAGAGTCCCAGCTGTATTAAAAAAGGAGTGAACACTTGGGTGTGTGTGTCTGTATAGTGTATCTGATGTGGCCACTGGGAGGAAACCATGTAATTTGTTGCTAAATCTGTATTTTTGTGTTTGTCTGTGTGCGTGTGTGTGTGTGCGTGGGTGCACGTGTTTGGGTGTCTGCACGTGTGTGTATGTGTGTCTGCATGTGTGTGTATGTGTGTATTATAGTTACATGGGGAAGTGGGGTATATCCCTGGGAGGGGCATTTTTGAGGCCTCATGGAATGCAGAAGTCCATGATATCACCTGTAGTGGAACTGGACGCTATGGGGCCCCACAGGAAATCATTTAAGGCCCCCTAAATGTTGAAAATATAACATTTTCCATAAACATTTACTGAAACTACCACCTGGGCCCCCCAGCAGTTACACAATCTGCTTCCTCTATAGTTACACCCATGAACAACAGTGTGCTTCACTCCCTGCTCGAGGTAAAGGATTTTGCTATAAATTGTGCATATGAACCAAGGCCAGGATATGTCTGGCTTTTTTAAAGGAGCAGTACAACCCCTTCTTTACTATGAGTACCATGAATTTGGAATTAACTTAGAAAAATCTATTGGGGCAAATAGAGATACTAACGTTACTCCCTGGGGTGCCTCAAAGAGAGAAACTAGAGCTTGCCAAAGTGTGCCCTGGCCCCAGGACCAAAAATCAGAGCAGTCAAATTTGGCCCAATGCATGGGTGGGCAATCCGAGTAAAGGTCCCTTCATAACCTCACCAAAAGAGTTGATCTTAAATGTGCAGCCAGCTTTAGAGGGAGGTCCTATTGTTTGTATGTTGTGTATTGCGTCAGTCTCCCCTTCACTGGCAGCACTGCTCATTGATTGGTAGTTCTGTTCCTGTTTGCCAGTCCTGCTTTTCAACTACATCTACAATCTATAAATCCCCACGAGTGGCATGAACCCTGCTGGTTTACTGTGAGTGCAAGAATATCAGGATTTCCTATTCAGAAAAACACAACAACGCACTTTGTCCTACGTAGTTAGCTACAGCTTCTGAGAAATACCATTGTCATCCTCTTCCTTTCTTCTTCTTACAGGAATTAATGGGAGAAACGTCTGACCTTCCATATAATGTCTGTATAATTCTAAAGGGATGCAGCATTTCCCACTAAATTCCAACCCAGCAGAAAGCATTGCAAAATCTGTGTGCAAATTCCCAATTCTGGGGAAAATATCATGCTATCTGTAAAAGTTTGATACCAATAAAGGCATTAGCATGTGATGCAGGTCATCTAAACAACAAGCTAAGGGAACCCAGCAGTAAAGTTGGCTGTACATGTAAAGATCCCTGAGATGGGCAATATTGTGCTGATTTGATCTTTTGGCACTTGGACTTAAGCTGGCCATACACATTCAGATTTTAGTCTTCTTCCAATGAACGTTTGGATATCGGTTATAAGTTTAAATGCAACAATCTGAAACTAACATTCAGACTGAAATTGTAGGATAAAGCCATTAAAATACTGTTCTGAACATGAAATAATTGGCAGACACCAAAAGTACTTCCATTGTAGGTCCCCCAAGGATATCGTCTGATACACAATATGTGCACAGATTTTATCGTTATCCAAACGAAATTTTCTAGCCTGGCCAATTGACATAGTGGGACAATTATCGGGACATTAATTTGGAGCCCATACATGGTACGAAAATTGTGCAAAACTAGGTTTCTTATGTCCTGCACTTAAGGGCAAATGCCCATACCTGGTGCATTCTTACCTTCCAATTTGTGCCTGTATGTTATACAACCACTTAGATTGTAAGCTCTACAGGGCAGGGACCTCCTTCCTACTGTGTCTCATACCACATGGCACTTATTCCCTGTGCATTTATATATATTTATTGTATTTATTTATTATATCACTTGTCCTCCCTGTGTGTAATTTTGTATATTGTAAGACTGTACAGCGCTGCGTACCCTTGTGACGCTTTATAAATAAAGTTATACATACATACATACATACATACTTTATCGGTACATGTGTGGCCATCTTAATAGCATTTAACCAAGCAAGATTTTTTTGCACATTTTAGCAAAGCTGGCTGTACACAGACCAATAGATACCAAGACCAAGACATCAGCTTATTAGTCCACGTATGGGGCCTGGGAGGGCCTACCTGATAACTGGCCAAAAATAAGACAGATATCTATGCTGTAAATCTGAAAACTCCATCAGGCAGGATTGGACTGGGCCACCGGGAAAAAACCCGGTGGGCCTCATCGGCCCAGATTCGACCCTGCCATCAGGGCATTGATGCATTCTTTGTCTATACTCATCTGTATAGGTCCAGGGAATGGATCAACCTGAAATGGCTCAGCATGTATGTATGTATATCTTTATTTATAAAGTGCTACTTATGTACGCAGCACTGTACAGTAGAATAGATTAATACAAACAAGGGGTTATTAAGATAATAATAGATAAATACAAAGTATTACAATAAATACAAATAAATACAAGATACAGTTGCAATAAGTTAAATCAAAGAGACAAGAGGATGGAGGTCCCTGCCCCATAGAGCTTACAAGCATGTGCATAGATCTCTGTAGAGCTCTATGAATTTCACTGGTGGGAGAGCTGAAGCACAGGCGGAATATAGGGGGTAGTTGGGTTGGGTAATATTTAGGGTTAATGAAGGAAACAGAGCTATAAATTACTAGGGATGTGTCAACATTTCCGTCAGTTCTCTGGGAGTGGAGGGGAGATCATTAACTGCATTTACTGCGCTCTATTCTTAGTTTGCTGTATAGATGGAATTCCTCTTTAGGTTACCCTTTTTTTGTTTGAGCAGCGGCTGCATGCCGGGAGAAGTGACATTTCCCCTCAGTGTATGTTTGTATGTATATTTATATTGTGTCACTTGTGTACGCTGCTTTGTACAGAAGGATAATAGGAATATAAATAAATACTTAACTACAATTACTTTTGAGATTATATGCTGAGAGACAAGAGAAATGAGATGCCTACCCTGAAGAGCTTACATTCTATGTGAGAGTATGCAGGTTGGACAATTAGACTCACATTCTCTCCTTACCCCTTTCTGGGCTTTCTCTATGCTAGTTCTGGCTCCTTTCCTACTTTCAAATACAGCACTTTATCTGTTCCTTTCTCTACAGCCTCCATAAGTATCACCCCCAGTGCTCCCCCCAGGCTTCTATCACTTGTTTTCCTCTCTCCTCATTAACCATTTTCCTTTTTGTTTACTTATCCTTCAAAGGACCACAGCTTTCCTAATCTCAGTCCCCTTCATCCTCCTATCAGACCCTCTAATTGTCTCCAAAGTTCTCTCTTATCTGGAACTATAGGGAGGGAGGGCACAGTGGGGATTTTGATCACAGGACACCTCTCACATAGACAAAATACCCCTCTGCTTCTAGGGGCGTACCCAGCACATCCTGCAACTGATGGGGAGGGGCCCCTGATTTGCTGTGGGGCATGTATATGTCAGGAATGCTGACCTACAAGTGCTAGTGGCTGTTAGTTGGTTAAGGCATTTAGGGGGCCCAAGCAGGCGCGCAAATAATGTTATAATAATGTGAAAGTTGACTAAAACATATAACCCCAGTATGGTTTGCTCATTTGGTGAGGTAATAAGCCAAACTGGGCTGATCCAATCACGTGGCCCCTGGACCAATAATCAGATCATGTGAGGACTCATGGAAACCCAATCAGAGCAGACTGCATCCATGGCCACCTACTTACATTCCCTAAAGGTGGTCATACCCATTAAGATCCGCTCGCTTGGCGAGGTCACCAAGAGAGTGGATCTTCTTCTGATATCCCCACCTATGGGTGGGCAATATTGGCTGAACGATTGAATTAGAATGCCAGTAATAGACGCAGTTGGTTCGGGGGCCGAATCAATGCACCGATGCGGTCCCCAATACGACTACATTTTTTAAACTGCCCAATCAATATCTGCCCAATTTCAGGCCAGATGTTGTTTGGGCAGGCCCGTCGTTAGTGCCCCTACACGGGCCGATGAGCTGCTGAATCAGAACCAATATCGGCAGCTACAATCAGCCCATGTATGGCCACCTTTACTGTCCCAATCCATACCTAATAGCTTTCACTTTATCTTAACAGGCATAGAAATTTTCAGGAATTAGTTTGGGGATTTTGCACCGGCGGTAAAATGGGTGCAATTGTGCATATGTGTTTTATAAATTGGGTGCAAATAGCGGATAAAATAGTCAAAGGTGGGATTGCATCATTTCCAGAGATTGTCCTGTGATTTGCATGTGATTTTTTTAGGGCCTGTTGCGCCTGTGGGTGCAGGGGAACCCTGGGATTAGTGCTACATTCAGGGTGGTGGTAGTGCCAGTGTTCCCACTGCCTGTTTGCTAGTTTGGCTAAGCTATTATGACAATGTAATAGTAAAGCCCTATTTTGTCACTTCCTGTAATATGAAAATAATGTCAACTCTTGAATTAATGTCATCATCAATTGCTTTAAGTATTCCGTTCACGGTGGGAAAAAAATGATATTGTGCAGCTGATTCATGGGAAGTCACTGGGGAAGGTGGAGGGGAAGGCCATTGGGGAATCAGTATCTGGGCATTAGAGCTGAAGATACACAACCAGATGTAGAAACCAAGGAGAAAAGATACACATGTTACCTTTAATAGTTTCATAAGACTTGTGGCTTTCAGACTTTTTTAGTTCAAGCCCCTTTTCCCCTTTCAACCTGCTTAGTTCATAACAAGGCTAGAAATATATGAAAATATTGCTTTATCAGCCATTCGGTCTTAGGACAGCAATTATTTGATCAGCCTATTTCTCAGTATATTTGGCCTTGAAGCTGAGCTTTCACAAGCATCTGGGAAAAACAATTACATATTTCTCTTTTTGTACAGTGGTAGGAGCTACCAAACTAGTTTCTCTGGCAAATACATATGAACTATGCCTTTCAGTGGTTTTATTTCATAAATGATAGAATGCTCTCTTGACTTAACTGAGCAATAACTTTTGAATTAGGCCTCTTCCAGACTGTACATATCTCACTGGGGATGAATAGCCATACCAACTCCATACCCAGCATGTATTGCTTTAGAAATCAATAATTCATCAGCATAAAGTCAGTGTAATGCTAAAATGCAATCATTTGTCATATGTCAGTTTCCCGTAATACATTCATATATATCTATATAGGCAGAATTACCTTGACAGTAGTATATTGCTCGCTTTTTATTTCAGCAGGGCCACTACTCATTCCACTCTCTGTCTACACTATTGGGAAATAGATTTCCTCTGAATGCTATGGGGCAGGGCATGATATGGATCTGCAGATGTTGTGAAACTACAGCTTTCATCCATAGTCCTACATTTGTCCCCCTATAAAGAATAGGTTAATGTAATAAAAAGCACAAACAGCATAGTGCACTAAAAGTTTGTACCAGGTCTAGTAACCTATAGCAACCACTAAGATGCAGGTTTTTAAACAGATGAAAAAGAAATGCTGCTTGGTGATTGGTTGCTAGGGTTACCCCCATCCCAAGTCAGGTACTTTCTTTCATACACAGGGACAGAAAATATGAATTGGTTATATTAATATATCCCTTTTATTATTATCCTTTAATAAAAGCCTGTTTCCCACCACCCCATACACCACTGTGGAGCCCCCACCACCCACACCTGCACAACCTTCTCTGTCCTCAACCCCTATGGCAGCACAAACAATGCCAACGCAGGGCATTGCAGGTTCTATCGGATGAGGGCAGGGGGTTGTTGATTCTCACCAGACCCCATTCTGTGTGGTCCCCTCTATAGTTACAGGTATGAGCAGGTCAGGCAGAATTCCAAACCGTCAAACCACAACCAGTGGGGTAACTAAAATACTGGAGACTATACAACTGTGGGGATCCTGGTAATGACCTGTGTCCTGGCTGCTGATGGGTACACATTTGGGGAATTCAGAAAAAGTTTACTTTGATAATGGGCCTAGGCAAGTTGCCTTACGGCCATGATGTTGCCTATTTATTATATAACAGTCCCAGAGCTTTAGCTGGGCAAACATTAAAGCTGCACTGAGCAGACCTTTATATTATCACCAACAAACAGTACATTAGGACTGTAAGAAGAGCTAATGTGGGGATAGGGCTGAGATGAGATAATGGGACTTGTAGCAGCACATTAACTAGAGAGCAAAGATGGCCTCCCCCTAATGTTAGATAAATTCAATCTGGTAAAATGTGAATGCTCTGCATGGAAAAAAAGAATTTGTATTCCAGGCACCACCTTAACTTGCTGTGTGATAAATTGCCTGCTGCTCGGGATATTGTTTAGGGAGCTGAGGGAATATGCTAGGTTTGTTTCCCCTGTATGTGACCATCCACATTTATCAAAGCGGCTCTGCCTATACTCTGCCAGCACAGCAGCTGCTCTGTTTCATCTCTGTGCCGCCTTTACCTCCATTCTGCATCCATATCATGATCCTGTGCACAAACAGCCTGCAGTTCTTGCCTCCTGCCACCATTGTGACGTCGCTTTTTGTGCTTCTTTTTTTTCCTTTTATATCCAAAAAACCAACATTTTTTGTTCTGCTATATAGTCCGTATGCGTATGTGTGCGAGTACATAAAGGCAGGAGAAAGTCAGATTCATTTTATTCCCTTTGTATTTCTTGTTTTCAATTTAACAAGCCTATGAAGGGACAACATTAGAACTGGTTTTAGGGTGGGGTAGAAAGTGGAATTACCCTGGCTCCTCAGCATCACAGGGGAGAATAAATACATAGCTTTGTTGCCTTGCAGCGCTGGGGTCCTGGTTTGATTCCAGCCAACTCATCATTACAGATACTGGAAAAAGAATTGTAAGGATTATTTTTTTAAAGATGTGGATACATGGAATGTAGTAAGGCAAACGCTGGCTGCAGTCACTTTCCATATTATACAGATAAATGTGGAAGCTGAGATACTATTCTTATAGAGAGTAGGAGGAAAGGAGAAGGTCACGGAGTGATATGTGAAGGACTGAGCGGCCAGGGGGAGTCGGATTGTTATTGGACAGATAAGGCAACAAAGACGCACAGTGTGAGAGAGTTTAATGTTCTTTGTTTGGTGTTGACTCTGTAATCAGCTTTTAAAGGGGTTCTGTGATCACATCATTTCCCAGTTAAACATGAAGGGGCAGATATGCAGATAAAAAAACAATATTCCCTTTACTCCAAGGAAGAAAATAACTTTTTTTTCTGGAATGTACTATTATTTGCAATTTTTTCCCACTAGAATAAAGGTGGCCATGCAGATTTGGGTCCTTCAGACTGATTCCCATGTATGGGGCCCCCAATGGACATCCTTAGGCCAAACAAATGGTAAGAATGATATCAACCACCTAAGATGGGCATATTGGGGGAAAGATCCGCTCGCTTGGCAACCTTGCCAAATGAGTGGATCTTATAGTGTATGGCCACGTTAAGTGTGGTGATGATTATATTAAATATAATGCAGGGCAGTTTCATAGCCAATGAGGTCCAACCGAGGCCTGATTATTGCTAATTGCTCAAGCGGAAGCTTGATGAAAGTGGAGGAGCTGTATTCCCATTAGGGAAGAGCTGCTGGCTTATATTTTGTCGGGGGCTTTGCACATGCTCCTTCTGCCTAATCATGCTTAGGCGGGCCATTAGGCGGGAGGTATTTTTCTTTTTTACTTTCCAGCTGCCAGCTAGAGCCTTACCAAGGCAATTAATGGCATTGCATCCGCACACTTCAGCCGTCCATTTTTTGTTTGATTTGTGCACCCTGGATGGGTGTCATAGTCTTCTGGGCTTGATCCCAGGCCAAGACCTGGGGAAGTTCACCTTTAAAAATAACTATTTAGATGTATTAGATACGTATTCTAAGCAACTGGTCATTTCAAGCATGACCAACTGCAAATTGTCCCAGAATACTGTTTTCTACTTAAAATTGAATTAAAGGCAAACTATCCATTTACAGTATGCAATGTTCTGCAATAAAGGGGAGGTCTCCTCATCTGGTCGGACAGTATGATACTGATTTGCTGTTCCATTGCCCTTTTGTCTTATTAGTCATGCTTTTCCCTTTGCTTCTGAACTGTAAGTGACCCTCCTTTGCTGCCCCCAGACTGTCCTGGCTGGGACCTCTCTGCAGGGTACTTGTACACACTGGGTGCTTTCAGGGCCATGTTTTTTAAGCAAGCCCAAAACAAGACACCACAGTGCCCTTAATTTCCCCTACTGGTTTACACTGACTTACAAGCAGTCAGTGACTCTGTAAAGAGTCAGTGAGGGCTAAAACAATAGCCCAAGCAAAAGCCCAAATGCCAGCATTGATATGTTCAACTGGAATTTGGATGGCACATCTGTAGAGGGTTTGTCCATTATTTAGTACCATGCGCATATACCCCCAGGTCCCCTAACTGCACGTCTTACATTCTGTCAAAAAGAGAATAGAAATCAGAAGACTGATGGCACGCACACAGGCACCTACCCTGGCACCTCCCATTCACTGACAGCTCTAGTACTGGTGCTTTTCAGCTTGAGGATGCCCTAGTATTTAGGTGCTGCCCGTGCTGGCATAATAAGCCATTTCATATTTAACTGTCTGCAAGGCAGCAGGGGCGTTTTTTGTGTCCACAGTCCACTATGTAACTATGCCGACTACATGGGATTCCTGAGAATGTGTAGAATTAGTGCACAGTACCCAGTGGGTTGAGTATCCCCTTCCAGCAAGTGCAGTGAGTAGATGGGACAGTCACAATGAGAGGGGGGAATTCCTGTAAGTCTTTTCACCCATGCTCCCCCTCCTTTCCCTGCTCCTGCCCTATCCCCCCATTGTCGGACGGTTTCTCCACTGCTAGCTTTACTACACATCCCATGCATTCTCTGCACAGTAGGGTCTGGCCGGACACAATGGCACCCTGTGGATTCTGGGCTCAGAAGGAAATGTTCTCAGGGCAGGTTGGTTTCATTCTAGTGGAAGCCATTGTAATCATATCTGTTTATTCGCTCCCTTGTTGTGTGTGTGCACATGTCTGTGTTTCTGCCATGCAGTCCCCAACTGGCAGTCTGTAGATTCTGGCACAAATGTCCATGGAGCTGATATAAGATGCCATAGACCAATACTGTCTAAAGGTGCCCCTACACGTGAAGATCCGCTCACTTGGCGAGGTCACTAAGCAAGCGGATCTTCACCTGATATCCCCACCTAGGGGTTGGCGACATCGGGGAACATGTAGGTTAATTCAATCGTTTGGCCCTGGGGCCGATAAGCTGCCGAATCGGGCCAAGGGACCGATATCGGCAGTTACAATCGGCCCGTGTATGGCCAACTTAACTTGTTACATGTAGTGGGCCGCTTATTTCTCATGCAGCATGTTCGTGGCTAGATTCAATTAAAATGATGACATACAATAAAGTCTATGGAGCCTTTTAAGCAGAATGAGGATTATAAAAATGCTTTGGAAGGCCTCCAGTTGGACAGCCCAGTCTGGACCTGATCCCGTACACACAGTTGCTTTTAGGGCGAGGCAGAATTTTGGGGGCCCTACTGCAGCATCAAACAAACACTTTGGAATTCTTTCTGCCTCTGCTGATACTTCACTCACCCTCCAAAAGGGGTATTTTGGATTGACAAATCCATTTGAACACTCTGAACACAATCTGACAGAATTGCAGAATGACCTGTTGAAACCCCCAAGGTGCCAAATGCCCACATGATCAGGCCCAGCCTTATCTGGGCATATCTGGCCACATTTATATATTTCAAGCCAGAAGCATCCAGCTTGCAGCTATGTTGCTGTTGTTAAACCTACAAATGGCCAAAGGTTGTCATGGGTTGCTGGGAGCTATAGTTTAACTAAAGCTGAAGGTTCAACAATGGTTTATGTAATTTCCCCCCCTGTAAGGTATGGGGAGAGTCTTTCTCCAGGGCCCACTCTTCCTGCATCAATACATGTGTGTGTGCACTTTCCCAGCAGCAGTGTAGTAAATGGAAACAAGCCTTGCGACTTAAGGCTGATAGTACACAGGCCAGTGGCGTAACTATAAAGGAAGCAGACCCTGCAGTCGTGGGTGGCCTGAGGGATAGGGAGACCCAGGCCACAGCGTTCAGCTTCTGCTATAGCTTTAGCGAACCCCCCTCCCTAGTGATCTCTTACCTGAGAGCTAGAGAGTGAGGAGGGGGGATTGGAGGGGTACGGGAGTGCGGAACAGTAGAGCAGGTAGTGCTTGCATTGTGCGTGGGTCCCCTCCAATAATCTATTTACGGGGTGACCTGGCACAGACTAGGAATGCCAGTAACACAGGCTGTTATTTCAGCTGGTAGAGATGCACCACGCCAGATCCCTTTCCATTAAATGTAAAACGCTAGACTGTGCCAATGCATTGTGCCCCAAAACTCTTATTAGAGCATTTTCACGCTGAAAAGCAACAGTTACTTTACATAACACATATCTGTACGTGGTTTTCAGGCAAATAAAGACTTTTAGTTTAACAATACTATATCACATTATACACATTATGTAGAGGTAGAGGGATGGGTTTTTAATATGTGTATGCCTATACCCTGTAATACTGTCCTTTTAACCATATATATATATATTTCTAATTATAGCCAATGTTGGCATTTCATTAACCCACTGACATTACACATAATAATGGAATATATTGCGCTGCGGGCCATATCTGGGTCACGTTATTTAGCAGAACACTAATGCTAACATATCAGTTGGGCCTAATATGAAAGATCACATCGTAGGATTCACATATGATCAGACAGGCAGGCAGGAGGCCAATTAGACTGGAATGGCTCAGTTAATTCATTGGAATAATTGTAGAACAAATCAGCAATACAGCATTGCAACACAGCAAGGGCACTGCGAGAGCTCCACAAACCGCCCCCCACCATGGTTCTAATGTACCCCTTCAAGAGACCCTTTAGCCTCTTCCATGTTTAGGTATGTACTGTAGCAGTGAAAGGGTTACAAATCACTGATCAATGAGAGAATTGTCCCAGTGCAATGATAATGGGGGGTTTGTTCTATATGAATACTCTTTTAGCTGCTTCAGTGCAAGTAGAAAAGCCATGCAGTCAAAGGCATCATCACTTCAGGCCCCAGAAAAAAAACAGCTTAAGGCTGATGCCACACCAGGCGTAGGGCCCCGTTAGCATTATCTGTTAACGATTTAAACCTGCAAAAATGCCCCTGTAGGCAATACAAGCATTAAAGGGGTTGCTCAACTTTAAATGAACTTTTAGTATGATGGAGACATTAATATTTGCAGTTGATCTTCAATTGTTTATTTTTTGTGGGTTTTCAGTAATATTAGCTTTCTGTTTTGCAGCTCTCCTGTTTGGCTTTTCAGCAGCTAAAATGACTAAAATTAATGTAAAGGCGACCCATCCCTTTCACTAGCTTGTACTCACAGGAGTGGACATCATGATGAAAAGGATGCATTGCATTGTTTTCACCATTGCAGCCTTTATTGTCTTTTACAGCCCCTAAGGGCTACTAGTAGCAGCTACTTGTCATGGCTACGAGGGGCATGCCCGACCGATAGCTGGCCTCAAATTGGCCGGATATCGATTGGGCAGGTTAAAAGATTTAGTCTGATCGGGGACCGCATCTGCTCGTTGATGCGGTCCCCGAACCGACTGCCCCATTGGCGCCATTATAATTCGATCGTTTGGCCCCAGGGCCAAACCATCCAATTAGCCTACATGTTCCCCTATATCGCCCACCTGTAGGTGGTCCCCAAGCGAGCGGATCTTCACGTGTATGGGCACCTTAACATGATTAATCATTAACTGATAATTGTCTCTACCTGTGTTTTAGCAGAGGAAATTCTCAGTGTTGTCTATGGCAGGATATTTTCTGGTGTTTATT
The DNA here is from genome assembly GCF_000004195.4 of Xenopus tropicalis. Lineage (NCBI taxonomy): Eukaryota > Metazoa > Chordata > Amphibia > Anura > Pipidae > Xenopus > Xenopus tropicalis. Next base: position 109,171,934 of record NC_030683.2, on the reverse strand, counting down.
AGCTGTGACAAGTAGCTGCTACTAAGTAGCTCCGTGTGTCTTTACCCTAATACTAGTAGAGCTACACAATGGAAGAGAAACCCATAGTGTTGATGGTATATAATGCAGTGCTGTAAAGAGAAAGTACACCTGTCTGTCCCCAGCACAACAGTCTATTTTCCCTATTACAGCCACACAGACTGTTTCATCTGCAGCCAATTAGCCTACAAGTAAATGAATGGCCAGTGGTAGGGAACCTATGCACTAATGGGAAGCATATACATACTCTATGCACATAGTACCCTGCTTAAAAGCCCCAAAATGTCCGGCCTAAAAGGCAGCAATGTTAGCAACTGCCACCATGCCCTGCTAATGCCAGTCAACAAATTTAACCTATATAAAGAGATAATAAAGAGCTAAGAAAGGAGACTGAAGTCTACTTAGTGCAGCTGGGGAGAGGAGAATTGCTTATGTATGGGCTAAAGTTTAGTTTTCCTTTAAACACAAGCTAACTGCATGTGGTTATATAACTCAATTAATAATAATAATGCCCCTTCTACTGTCAGTGAGCCATCGGCATCGATTAGCATGGAAAAAAATATATAATGGAACTTAAAATCATCAGTGCAATCATAATTCCAGCAATTTGCGTAATTCATTGGCTCCATGCTAAATCTCTCCCACCCAAATATTTAAACCTTCATCTTACCCCTCCTTTGCCATAGGAGAGACTGCACATGAAAGGCTTACATTAGGGGGAATGTTTATAACATGTCAGGCCATTTACCGGGATTCCAGGAATTCCTTCTCAGATGACAGCGGTTGGTATAGAAAAACAGAGCACTCTTTAAATGCTGGATCTGACTAAAGCTAAAGGGTAAGTGTATCCAGTTATCCCAAAGCGACATTGGTAATGTGAAATAAAGAAACATCATTGCAGGGCTTGGGGTTCGTGCTTTCCTGTATGGCACCCCTTATATGTAATTACTCAGTGTACAGTAGTGTTAGATAGTAACATAGTAGGTGAGGTCTGTTGCTGAACTAAAACTCCATTCATCAATGCAGTTTGTTGTTTTTCTATTCTTTGTTTAGATAGCACAGAAATGGTTTAATTTTTTTATTATTCCCACCAGGTCCTGCCCCAGTTCAGTTTAGATCAATGGCATAAAAGACGTTGTATGTATTTCTATCAACACCATCTTTCATAGCAACCACCTATCACCAGTGTTGGAGGGCATATTTTGGTTCAAAAAAGTGCGATTGCACAGCCTTCACGTTAAAGGAATACTGTCATGGGAAAACATGTTTTTTTTCAAAACGCGTTATTTAATAGAGCTTTTCCAGCAGAATCCTGCATTGAAATCCATTTTTCAAAAACACAAAAAAAAGATTTTTTTATATTTAATTTTTAAATTTCACATGGGGCTATTCTTCATTTCCCAGGGTGCCACAGCCATGTGACATGTGCTCTGATATACTTCAGTCACACTTTACTGCTGAGCTGCAAGCTGGATAGATATCACCCCCTCCCTTTACCCCCCAGCAGACCAATGGGAAGGGAGCAAGATAGCAGCTCCCAGTAGATATCAGAATAGCACTCAATAGTAAGAAATCCAAGTCTGGCTTGGGACTCCTCCAGTTACATGGGAGTAGGAGAAGCAATAGGTTACCTGAAAGCAGTTCTAATGTGTAGCGCTGGCTCCTTCTGAAAGCTCAGACTCAGGCACAATGCACTGAGATGGCGCCTACACACCAATATTACAGCTAAGAAAAATACATTTGTTGGTTCAAGAGGAAAATTTTAAATGGTAGAGTGAATTATTTGCTATGTAAACAGTGTAATTTTTTTCTTCATTTTTTATTTTTTGTGTTTTTTTTAATTGTTCAGCTTTTTGTTCAGCAACTCTTCAGATTGGAATTTTAGCAGCTAGGATCAAATGTAATATTTAACCTGACAGTGGTTTGAAAGAGACACAAGAATATGAATAGAGGCCATTCTATAACATACTAAAAGTTAACCTGAAGGTGTTCTGCCCCTTTAATGGAAGGCATTGTACACAACAAGTGTTTCTCCAGCAGAGTAAAGGTCCCTATCATTTTAACGCACATTAGGCCAAATAAATCAGGAGCCAATTAACTTGCTTGTATTTTTTCGGACTTTAGGAGGAAAGCAGAAACCCACATAGACACAGGGCAGACTTCTGAACCCTTTGCAGATAGTGCCCAGCTTGATATTGAACTCTGGACTTCAGTAGTACAATCAGCAGTACTAACCGCCATTCTTCCCTATTAATATATAGTGTATAGAAGTAGCTGAGAGGACAGTGAGAAATAAATCAATGCAGAATATGTGGTGGGTATATTGATGGCTTATGAATGGGACTATTTGTATATAGACACTGGTCTGTCTGTCAATAGCAAAACTGGCAGTTACTGGGTTCCTAATCCCAGAACAGTTAGTTATATAATAGGGTTTAGGCCCATATATTGAAATGGTGCATTCAACTACGGATTTACAATTTTGGTGCCCAGGGGCCATGTTTGTATGGAGACCAGAGGCCGTGCAGAACTTTGGATACAATGGTAGAACTTGTGGTTCCGTACAGCTTCAGGCAAACGCAATATCATTGACGTTACGCCTACTCCTGGTATTAATGGATCGATTGCACTAAATACTTACACCACTGGCAAAGGCACCCAAGAAAAACTTAAAAAACGCAATGATTACTTTCTGTCAGTGAATGCCTTCTATTTGTCTAATCTTAAAAAAGGAAATTACTTTCCCGGTCACTCAGCCCTTTAAGCTATACTTTTCTCACTTTAGATAAGGAGAGGGGGCCTGTGCTGGCCACTGGCCACATACAACAAGGCATTTGCTTTTCTGTAGCAATTACTGTTTTTCATGCAAAATTATCTTGAAATAATGCATAATGGTTGGCAATGGAAAGAGTGTCCATATTATATACTGTTTATATACTGACGGTACAGGTATGGGATCCCTTATCCAGAAACCCATTATCCAGAAAGCTCAGAATTACAGAAAGCCCGTCTCTCATAGACTCCATTTTAATCAAATAATTCAGAATTTAAAAACTGATTTCCTTTTTCTCTGTAGTATAAAAACAGTACCTTGTAACTGATCCCAACTAAGATATAAATAATCCTTATTGGATGCAAAACAATCCTATTGGGTTTAATTAATGTTTTATTCATTTTTTAGTAGACTTAAGGTATGGAGATCCAAATTACGGAAAGACCCCTTATCCGGAATACCCTTGGTCCCGAGCATTCTGGATAACGGGTCCTATACCTGTATAATAAATTTCAGCAGGAGCAAGGTGTCCCCATATAGTCTCCATCTGCTGGGGAGTGGGGGTGGCTGTACATGGTAAGATTTGCTTGTTTTTTCCCCTGATATGCTACCTTGGGTGGGTGATATTGAGCTAATGGGATCATTTGGCCCTAGGGCAAAAGGATCCCATTACAATGAAGGGAATATGAGAAGTCAGAGTGAGGTCCTTGATCCGACAGACAAATCAAGCCTGTCTGATCTGCATCTGGCAGATTTTTGGCCATATATTGGTTGAGGAGGCCTGTTGGAGGGCCCCATACATGGACAGATAAGCTTATAAATCAGTCTGAAGGACTCAATTTGGCAGCTTAAATCTGCCCCTGTATGGTCATGTTTACACTTGGACAAGAGTGGAGGGGCTGCAGGTTGAGTGGCACCAATATACAGTTGCCTAATGGTACAATAATGGTGCTATGCCTACCATTCCTGATTCTACTTACATACAAGTAGGGGCCGGTCAGGGCAGTTCCCCTAGTACACGTGAAAAAAGCTTGGCTATCAGGGGAAGCAAAAGTGACAAGTACACACATGCATACAATTTGGTTTGCTGGTCCATGACAGATGTACAGGTTTCCCTGCTCTTAGCCTCAGTGGAATATTTTTATGGTAATTGTCCTGTGAGGGCTAGTTTCCCTTTAAAGGTTGAGTGCCAAAGTGTAGTTTCTCTGTAGTTGGAAAGTTCTAGACTGAGTTATCCATGGAAACTACAATTGACATGGTGTTGGCTTTCAGTGACCTACACAATAGACTGTAAGTTCTCCTGCCCAACACTAGCATTAGAGGCTGCTAGCAGAACTGCCTGCCCAGGGCCCTTTATTGGGCCCCATAGAATAGCATTTACATACAGAAAGAGAGGCAAGACATTTTACCACACAACACAAACGTTATCTCTTGACTGAGCCGCAGCAATGGGAGAAATAGCCTCTGGGATAGATAGGAGAGATATAATCTGTGAGACATTAAGGGGAATTTGTGGCTCGGAACCAGTCAGTACCTGAGGGGCATTGGCTTTATTCAGGCAAGTAAAATATCTACGTGGGAAGGGGGTCACGCATAGTGATTAGTCCCCATTTAACAGCTCTCTCCCACAATAGGTATAATTGGGAGGAATTTAATGAGAAGCAATGTTCTGTGCACCTGCATTCCTTTATGTCTGTTTACAGGAAAGTGCTTGATAGAAAACCCCACAGGGCAGTTCCCATATAGATAAGTCATTTCCTTGTATGTATGAATAAAGAAGCAACTTTATATCTACTGTACACCTACTGCTTATACAAGTAGTGCTATAATATATATATATACTGTATATACACATTTTTTTGGAAAACTCACCATATAGAAGCTCTTGTGTTGTTTGTGGTTAGTACAGTGAATAACTTTATGGGACCATCCAGTAAATGGCTTTATAGCAGAGCAAAGTCTGCAGTCTGTATTTACTTTGCTTTCTGGCAGTTGCACTTCTTTTCTTCTCGCTTTGTAGTCCCTGATTAATACATTCCTCTCAGGACCCCCCAGCAGTAAAGCATTCACCCGTACAACTTTATGACTGGGATTCTAAGTTTATGCACAGATTCTCGACACTCCCGCCGCCTTAACAAGGAAATGTATTAAAATATCAGTTGGTTTCCCAGTATCCCTATAGGGGGGGCTATTTATTAGAAGATAAAAAAGTAAACATTTTTTCAATTAAATTTGAATTTTTGCATTTATTGTCAATTTATTAAACAAAATGTTCACGTTTGTTTTTTCTTTTTTCTGGGAGTTTCTGGCACTGAATTAATTAAACCTTGAGGTTTTTTCACGCAGAATTTCGTATGCAGTAGCGTGAGTCCTGGCAGTTCGAGACCAGTAAATGACCCCACATATATGCCAATCCGCTTACTATATGGTCCATTCCATCTCCATTTTGTAATTGCACAAGTTTATGGGCCACGCACACCCGTAGAGACAATCATGTAGATCAGCCAGTAACTGAGGGCCCAGGGACCTTGACTCAAAACATAACCCTTTCTGGCATTTAAGGACCCTAATTAATTTTACTCTTGGGCCCAGTTCATTCTAGTTAGAAATCGTTGGCTAGTAATTGGCTAGTCCAGGCCCTTGGTGGCCCATATATGGAACAATTTTATTGGTCCCTTTCTTAATTCCTCCATAAGGCTGATGGCCTACAGAGAGTTTAGTCGCCTGCAGTTTAATCTCGCCTACCGTGGGTGACTAATCTCCCCGAAATGCCTTCCCATTGACTATAAAGTGATCCGGTGGGAAGGCCTACGATTAATCTCCCCTTGGGCCATTGCCCTAGGACTGTATAACCATCTAATTGTTGTGACTGTGGGCCCTTGATGACAGGTTCTTTGGTGCAGAGACAACAAACCAGATCCATTGCAAACTGGGTGCATCTTGGCCACACCCACTCTGCCCCCAGCCATGCCAAGCCAACAGTGATCTATGGATCAACTGCCTCTGAGGATGCGGGTGGCACTTACATGCATTTCAATGGTTTGGGAAAGTTGATATATGGGTGCAAATTTCTCAGATCTGTGAATGTGTGCAACCAGGCAAAATGGCATTAAATCAGGGTGAATTCTGAAAAATGTGGGAGACAAGTCTGCTGGCGGACCTAGGGTTGCCATCTCTGTGGGGGTTTCATACTGACCCCTGGAGGGTGGTGTCATGGGGGGCGGGGCTGTGATTTCATTGGGTAAGCTCTTTTGGGCAGGGCTCTCTTCACCTATTGTATTGGTTTTTTGTTACTGATGTTACCTGATGTTCCAGGAACTATGCCAGCAGATTCACTGATGGGATGTGCCTCTCATTATTCAACTTATTATCATTATTCAGCTTGTTCAACTTCACAGAAAACATTGATGTGAGTCCTGGATAAGGATAACTGCTCCACCTCTGGAAATGATTGATTGCCCTTTTGTTTGTGTTTCTGCTTGTAGGGCAGATATCCTTATTCCCTTGATTAGCTTGTCCTGCTGTTGCTGAACTACACATCCCAGCATCCTTTGGGCAGAGAGAGTTACATACTGTGGCTGACCCAGCTAAACAGAACACAATGTAACTTGCCAGACTGACAAGTGATTTGAAGGATTTGCCAGCTGCAGTTTGTGGATTGAGCTGAAGGAGCTAATCACACAAAAAATGTCCTTTCCTGGCATGGATGGGGGGTATTAGCAACCGTATAGAGAAAATCTGTGCAATTATGTGTGCTGGGTATTTATGTGCGTCATGAGTGCTCTTGTGCTTGCAGTGATCATCAGCCGTGATTGACAGTCCCACTTCAATGTTATTTCCACTCTATTTTTGTATCAGCTCATCAGGCTTTTCATTACACCAGGAATGTCACACTCCATGCCCTCCAGCTGTTGGGAATGGGAACGCCCAGCATGGTGGGAGCTGGCCGATTAGCACCATCTGAAATCATAGCCCTACCGCATAATAGTCTTTTTTCACACATTAAAGTAATTTTTGTGTATTTCATGTCCCTTTGCCTTGCATGCAACAATATCATTTTTATTTATTTATTCTGCAAGCTCAACTTGCAGTCACTTTCCCTTAGTCCTCCTCTTGTGTTACAATAACCTTAAAAGAATTGGTTTGGTCTAGGATATCACAGGGCTGACCCTGGTGTCACAAAGGGTGTGAACAGGTTGAAAGGGTTGTAAAGGGATGCAGCCATCAGAAATTCAAGTAACTATATAGAGGGGGTAACTTGCCCAGCGCTAGGAAATATTGAGGGCCAGATATTGCCTTTGCTGCTTGGGACAATCTCCTTGTAGATTGTAAGCTCTTTTGAGCAGGGCCCTCTTCACCTCTTGTATCGGTTATTTATTGCTTTATATGTTACTCTGTATGTCCAATGTATGAAACCCACTTATTGTACAGAGCTGCGGAATATGTTGGCGCTTTATAAATAAATGTTAATAATAATAATAATAATCAATTGTGCAAATATTGGAGATTCTGATTTGTGATTCCTGGCGCTAGTGTGAGTGCTGGCTTTGTACATACTAGTCCCTTGTACTTCTGTTGTATATTGCGTGCAAAGTCAGTATTGCCAGCCCTTTATTTTTTTTTTAATAAATGATCCTTAAAAAGACAATTTGAAGATATTTGAATATGCAAAGGATCGTTTGGAAGCAGCTCAGTTTAAACCTATATTTTTTTGGAAGATTCAGCATTCAAATCAGTATTTCGTATTCAAATCCACAAATTACGGATTCAGTGCGTCCGTAATAAAACCGCATAAATCTTCAGGGCCTCAATGGTAGATAATTACATTCAAGTAGCCGAGAGTGCGGCAGCATGGCTGGAGCACAATACTGAGCACACATGCATATTACATATACATAATAGACTGCCTGGGGGTTCATAAATGGATACAGCACATACAGAACAACAATAATCACCCTCCCGAGTCTCAGAATTCATTCTGCTAATGTGAGTAGACGCTAAATATACATATTCAAATATATGCCCTTTCCTCTCATGATGCCCAGAAGATATACAGTGTATAAGGCATTTTACCCACAACAGAACAGCAAGGATAGGCTAAAAGGAATCCAGTTTTTTAAAGCAAGTGATTAGCTTGAAGGTCAATGTTTTATTGCGACTGGACCGTCCTGGCCCAGTTCACTAAGGAGCTTTTATGAATTGAGGATGCTGAGGGCTTCCATAGGGGACAGCAAACTGACTTCCACTAATGGTGAAACTAGATATTACCTGTGTGTAGGCTCTGTTGTGATTGGCTGCCCACATCCTAATGGGGAAGGACAACTACAACACAGCCACTGGGCCTTGTAACACAGACATGGACTAGAAAGGATCTATGGAAAGCTCCAATAAAGTTGTCATTTTTTTGATATCTTCACACAACACACTGATACACTGCCCTGAAGGGAGGTAATTCCTGACTGGAGGTTGAAATATTACTTACTTACAAACTCTTCTTCCTAGGGGTCTGCATGAGAAACCCATATGGACCTACAGGTTAGCTCCTCCTAAATGAAAGTACTCTTTCCCTGGCATGGGGTATATCTGTCTCACCATAACTGAACTTTTTCCCTTCCCTTCTCCAAATTTGAAGCATACGTTTATGTAATAAGTTAAGCCAATAGTAATAGTTAAGCTGTAGGAGGTTGGGAAGGGATATGTGCCAGTGCCATTTTGCCTTAACCATTGCAGAGTCCCTCCCACCTGCCCCCTAGAATAGCAAAGTGTTAAAGGATGATGGTGGTTTGACACTTTTATGGTGGGACACTATATTATCACAGCTGGGAATGCTTTGCAGATTAACCACTGCCCCTCCCTTTCTAACCCCATTATATCCCCCCTTCCGTATGCTCCACTAGCGGTGCTAGGGGTCTTATTACCTAAATGTATGCTTTAAATTTGCAGAGCGGAAGGGAAAAAAATATTTTTATAATCAAAAGAGTCAAAAATAAACTGGATTAAACTGGAAGTCCATTTATGGCAAGTTAGTGGGTGTAGGTCCCTTGGGGCATCTAAGCCTGACCGCATTTGGTTTGGTGGCTGGCATGACCCAACTGTGGCAAGGATTCCATGTGGGTTACATAAATTATTTAGTTATATATTTTGATGAATTATTTTGAAATATATTTTATTGTCCAAAAGCTTGATTCCCACTTTATTATATTAAAGGGTGTAATAGGCTTACAAATGGGAATAAGCCACATTCAAATGTAAAAATAGTTGGGGGGCAACACATGCATGAAAAAGCTTCATGAGGGTGTTAAATAAGGGCTGTGATTGGCTATTAGGTAGCCCCTATGTGGACTGGCAGCCTATAGAAGGTTCTGCAGTACATCTGGTTTTTATGCAACCAAAACTTGCCTCCAAGTCAGGAATTCACAAATAAGCATTTGCTTTGAGGCCACTGAGAGCAACATCCATGGGGTTGGTGAGCAACATGTTGCCCCCGAGCCACTGGTTGGGGATCACTGGACAAGGGCATAGTTACTGTTTCCTTAATGATGCCCAAGTCATTGCAATACATTTTATTTACAGTTGCGCGTTGGATGATCCAAACACCCTACTTCAGTTTCATTTGGTAGAGATTTTTACCTATGGCAAAGGATGGGTATATTCAATTTATGATGAATAAATGATGGCAGGTTGGCCTCCCTTGTGCAGAAAAGACAGATCTTCCATGTGCTAATACATCAGGGCTTTGCATTGATGTTTTCCCTTTCATTATATAACAGCTCCCTCTATCACAGCCCAGGTCAGGGGGATGCACACTGGCAGGATGAGTGTAAATTGACCTTTTCTCTTGGGATTCTTCCCTCTCCTGTCACTTGTGACTGTTCTCTGTGTCAGTGATTAGAGTTCTAATCTTCCCTCTCTGAGCAGTTAGCCTGGCCCGTCATCCATCATGGTGCCCCCACTACAGACTCTATTACCTATTAAATGTATTACCTCCGCTCATTTTTTTAATGCATTACCCTTTCCTTCTTTCTCCAACCTATAGCACATAGAGTGTGTGCGCTGGGCCTCAATCAGATTTACTGGAATGGCAATTGCCTTTTCCTTAGGGGAAACTGTAGGATGGCTCTGTAGATCATGATCTAGCAACACTCACTGACATTACCTGCACTCCCTACACAGGCTTCCATAACAATAAACCAATAGAATTTTCCCCAACCACCCACAGCCCTGTGGTGCAGAAAGCTTTGTTCCATATCTTTCGCTGATGAGATCTAATAAGACTGGAAACAGCTGCTTGCCAGTTCAGCTATGGCTCTGCATATCTGGATATGACTATACAGGGGAGATGCTTACATTGAGGTACACTCCTGATCACTAATAATGACATTAACTAAAACACCAACACGAAGGCCAGAGGGTTGCCCTAAACCCATACTTAATTTATTGGCATGATTTTCAGAGAAGTAACTCTTGCCAGTGCTGTTAATGGGGAGAATCACTATAGCACAATAGGGATTCTGAGGCTTTATTACAGTATGAGTGGGCTTTCAATGTAGGAATGCACAGTGCTGAATAAAGGTGGCCATACATGGGCAGACAAAAATCGTCTAAATATTGATCAGGCAGGTTTAAAATCTTGTCAGAACGAGGACCGAATTGGCTAATTGATGCAGCCCTTGCCCCGGTGGCTTATATCCCCTCTGTAGTGATGTGATCATTTGGACCTAGGGCCAAACAATCGCATCAGCCCAAAATCTCCCACCTCAAGGTGGGCATATAAGTAAAAGATGCACTCGTTTGGTGAGATCTTTTATAATATGGGCAGCTTTAGTGTCTGGTGGCACTGAACTAGTTGTACAGGTATGCAGGCTGCATGGGTCAGCACTAAATCATAGCAGCCTTCCATCAGCAAGACAGCTAACTTAATTCTGTAATTGTCAGTAAAACTATGGGAGGTTAAAAAATTAAATAGTGGTGGCAATTAGCATTTACATACTTAACTCAGGATTAAGTCAAATGAAGAAAGGTTTATATGAGCTGCCAGGCTTTTGAACTGTTGAAGGATCTCTAGCTATAATGGTAACACAACCATGTTCTAAATTGCATAATTAGGGGAAAGGAGTGCATCTATGCATTAATGTAATCCTTATCTGATGATTTCCAAAGGCCAATGGCATCATCCAATCGGTCGGCTATGACCGTATCGATGCAGCGGATCTTAAAGCATATGGCCAGCTTTCTTGTGTGTAAGCTCAAATGAGCTGGACCCTCTCTACCTCCTGTAAATGTCAGTAGATTTGTATTTTATATAGCCTTTTATTGTACAGAGCTACAGAATATGCTGGTGCTTTATACATAGTTGTGATTGTAACAATAGCAATAATTGGGGACATTTATTCTCTTTATATTTTAGGGGTATAGGCAGCGGCAGGCCTGGAATGGCAATCTGTGGGTTCTGGCAAATACCATGATAAAGATGGAGACTTTGATCCTGAAAAGACCAGGATAGGCTGAAACACTGGCATCACCACTCATTGGCCTGGACTAGCAATCTGTGGATTGTGGAAAATACCAGAGGGGCTGCTGTAAGATGCCATAGACAGTCGCTATTTATTGGGCTGGTGGGGGCTGTTTGGGCCTCTGTGTACTTGAGATACCAGGGCCTATTTTGAATCACAGTCCAGGCCTGGAATAGCAATCTGTGGGTTCTGAAAAATGCCAGAGGGGCAGCTGTAAGATGCCATAGACAGTCACTATTTATTGGGCTGCTGGGCCTCTGTGTACTTGAAATGCCTGGGCCTATTTTGAATCTCAATCCGGGCCTGTGCAAAGGAACCTATGGGTGTTGTGCGGTGCAAGTGGTGCACCCATCCCATTCCTATACAATGTAAGATATGTATGTATATGCTTACATAGTAGTTTTGCTGTGTATCCATCACTGTATGGTATTACAATACAGTAACAGTACCAATAGGGAGGGGGGAAGTACAATATTTAAAAATATGCACTGTAACAAAAATAAATACATGTGAATTGGGGGCAGTTTGGAGTTCTTTGTCCCCAGCCAATAGAATAACTAATTGCTGCAGGGACAAAACATTAGAGTCGCCCCATGTGCCATTGCCCTTACAATTTCATAGCTTTATGCTTATTATTTCAATGTAATTAGTTCTGTATCAGTCTGGGGCTGATTGATTCCTGCTGTGAGCGTGTAACATTCGCCTACAAGTGTTTATCCTGTTTCCCTTTTTGTTTCCAACTCCCCCCCCCCAAACAACCTGCAGTGATTTTTAGACAGAGAGATAATGAAAATCCCACACTTTAATAGAATTACAGAATGCGCATTGTAGCAATGGCTAATCCAGCAGGCAAGACACACAGCGCTGAAAGGAAGGGAGAGAATAGCAGCCAGAAGCCATTGTTATCAAGTGCCACTGTTTGATTTTGCCAGCCAAGGGGCCACGGCGAGAATGTGAAACTGACCGCATTGTGTAACCGGTGAAAATCCTACGTTTTTCTTTTTTTTGTGTGTGTACGTGTGTGCTTTTGAAGAATGTGTAGTGTTAGGTTACCAAGGAAACAGGCCCAGAAAAATGGTTGCCGGGCAACAAGAGAACGCTCTTTGATGTCGGCTATAAAAAGCAGCAGATGGGCAGTCTGGGGCCGAACTGTAAGTGGCCACGAGAACAATCAGTTGGGGAAAATAAATGAGCTCAGTATAAGATGCCTGTTCCACAGAATGGCGGAGCTGCCCTTGGCCCTGACAGGTTTATGAGTGAAGCTTTAACTGGGGGCAAGGGGCAAGAATTGGGAGGCACAACAGATATTTTATGAAAAGAAATGAGCTCGGCATGGCCGGCAGCGCCACTTATATCGATGTAACTGTATAAATGTCATATTAAACAGCACTTTACAGAGAGCGGCTAATTTACTGACGCAACTGCAACGTAGAAAAATTTCCATTTTTATTTTACCCCCAATGCAGTGTTGCTTCCCAGAATGCCAGCATCAATTGCTTATGCAGTGGCAAACTGCAAGCTGCATTCACATATACGTTATTGGCCATTGGTCGCGAGGTGCAAATTGTGTCCTTTCCAGCACTCACACCACTGGAATTATTGTGAGCCTAGGATTAATGGGATGCAGGTCAGTCGCAGGTGTAGGTGCAACACAGGAAGGGGCTTGGAGATGTGCCCTGGCTGCCAACCTTCAATATTAAATGCATGCTACACAGAGTCCTGGGCAGCATCCTGACGAAGGGAGGGTGTATCCCCCCCGAAACATTGATCAAGGTGGTCATAATAAATGGGGTAAGCTCCCCGACTGTATATGTTTGTGTGTGCGGCTCCGTTACAGAAACAGTTCGATTGAGGATAAGGACCTGTCAGTCCTGCGGAAGGCTTGCACCACTATTGCAGTGAGTATAACATTAACAGGTGTGCGGCTTTAACAAGTGTGTTTGCAGCAGATACAATGGACTAGACTGTGGGGCCTCATTCTAGGCTTGGCTAGCTTTGGGGGGATCTGGCAGACCCATAACAGGGTCATTGCCAACACCTCTACATTAGGGTGCAGAGAGCCAGCTAGCAAGTGAACTCAGCTAGTGGCCCCAACTATAAGGGAAATGGCACGTTGGGGTGTTTTCAGGGTGCTTTGAGCAGCTCAAAACTGAGGTGCCAAAGCACCCAAATGTGTCCTGTATTCCATTAAACTAATGAAAATTATGTTTCTCTATATTGGCTCAGAATATTATTAACAAAGAGGCCTTTCTGTATTATTAATGCAGTGGCAACAGTGACGGTAAATGTAAAGGTGGGCATGCTTGATTACACTTAGTTTGGGCAGCTTAGGCCAATGATGATCATACAGCCAGATGTTTTGTTATGTATCACACCACAGGGAGGTGGTCTATCTGTCCAAATGTAATCTCCCAAAGCCTTTCTTCATAATCTGGTTGGGGCAAACTGCCCGAGAGCCAATCATTCAGCATTGAGTCTGATTATTGAGATAACTAAAGTCATCCATTATATGGCGACCTTAATGGAACAGGGATGATTTTCTAACCTAATAATTTCTTGTACTACATGAGCATAACCCTACATGAGCTCCACCTTCAAGAAACTGGTAATTCTACATGTACAGGGAGTAGTGCAGATGTTCAGGAAGGTGCTGAAACATTTACAGAAAACTGCAGCCCAAGATTCTCAAAACTTGAGGGTTCCACGTGTGGCAATTTATTTCTATGAACCCAGCTAATAAAACAATTAGTAAAAAAGGAATCCTATACGTGAACCTAATCACATTAGTGAAAGCCAAGTGGCCAGCTAGCGGCTGGGACTGTTTAAGCTAAATCTTAGTTATCTTCAAGGCTACTGGAATCAATGCTTTTAGGCCTCATTAACTTTCAATGGGAAGTCTAAATTGCCTGTCAATGGTATCGATACCAAGAAATGACAGTCTAGTGGAAGAGATTATAGTCTTGTTCTTTGCAAATAAAATACCAATTATTTTCTGAAAGCCGATGGAAACAAATTATATTATATAAAATTATACATGTAAGTCGCCGGCGGGATGGCAGATGCGGCTGGGCGATTTCGGGAAATCACCGAAAAAGACTTGCGGGAGATTAGCCGCCCGCGAACAGGGAGTTTTGCCGCGGGCGACTAATCTCCCCGTGTGCCAGAGCCCTTATTGTTTCCATCTTTCCCCACTGGCTCCATCTTGCCCTACTGCTTCCATCTTTCCCTACTGTCACAATCTTACCCAACTGTTTGCACCTTTTTCCTACTGTCTCCATCTTACCCTAATGTCTCATCTTGCTCTGCAGTTTCCATCTTTCCCTGCTGTCTCCATCTTACACTACTGTCCTCATGTTTCCATCTTTTCCCACTGTCTCCATTTCACCCCACTGGCTCCAATTTACTCTACTGTTTCCATTTTTCCTTACTGCCTCCAACTTACACTGCTGTTGACATCTTGTGCTACAATATCTTTTATTTCACACACTTCCACTGCTGTTCTGTGGAAACACTATGTCTGGGGCCCAAGACAGTCTTCCAAATCTGAACCCCCTTTAAGGACAACTCTGATAAAGGCAAGACATACAAAAAATGGCCTGGTATTCTGGAATGTCTGTGTCAGCAATGAAACCACAAAACAAATTTCTAAATTATTTTTAGAGAAAATCTAAGCGCTTATCTTAATTGAATGAGATCCCTTTAGATTAAAATGCTAATTAAAACAGCAAGTTAATGGTCGAATGAACTGTAACAACTGAACCAAGTTGTCAGTCGCTCATGGAATAATTCTGTTGAATATCCTCCTATGGGGGTGCTTGTGTTACACTGCGCATCTCCAGACACAGCTACAATTCTCCGCACTATCTTCCTGCAATGCTCCTTCATTTTTACACCCGCAGTGTCGCACATTTACATTTCTGCACAGGAAATAACATCAATGGCCAGGGCTGTTTGTTTCTATGTGAGTTTATTCCTGCATTGCCTATACTCTATAATGGCCTTGCATGGACATAACCTATCGTGATCTTTGTGCTTTAGTTCCCACACATGGGCAAATTTTAATCAGGGCTTGGGGGGGTTTAGTCTCCCCAAACCAACACCAATGAATTTCCTACAACAAACAGACTTGGTGATTACTGATAAGACTGTCGCTGCAGTTATCCTGCCATTATTTACACTATATTTATCCTGACGTACATTAATGGGGTATCAGGAGTATTGTTTGTGTTCTGGGGTATTAAATATGAAACATTATATATGATGCAACCGTGTGTCTCTGTGGTGAGATTGGCCGTACATTAATCCTGAAAGATGTTCTGGTAGTTGTTAGGCTAATGCCAGATGGTGCTGGTGCTGATGCTGAGAATCAGCCCCTACGCTAGCCTTTCCCTGTGCCTGCACTATTGTGCCATTGTGTCAGCCCGGGTCCAAGCACACAGAGCCAATTTCTGCTCTGAAATGCATGCTTGCTTCTTTCGGGGCCAAAATCTGCTCAATGTGTCCGCGCCATTGCATTGGCCTGGGAAAAGACCAGGGAGAGGCTGATGCCAGCTTTGGGGTTGATTCTAAGCCTGTCCAAGGCAAAATACCGATCAGCGCCACAGGCTATGGAAAATAAAAACAAATAACAGAAATTAACACAATGAACACGGTTGAAAATAATTAAACTGTTGGGGAGGGGTTTATTGCTTTTAAACCTGTGAATATTGTTAACACTCAGTACAAATACCAGGGTGTCACGACACAATTATTTGAGTGTCCAGTCAGTGAATCTATGAATAAAATAATAAATATATGCCTTCCAAAACCCAAAGTGTAACAATTACATATACAAATATACCAATCCTTAAAACATTAGAAAATCCTATAAAAATCTCTTAGGTTAATATCAATGTTCAAACCTAAAGGAATAAAAGTCTGCATATAAAAGTCATATATCCATTTGTTTCCCCTTTGCAGTGTCTTTTGTGAATTACACCTTGGTGCTGCAAGATTCCTGATCACTTTGCTTTATTTCATTTTACTTTTCTAAGAAATCACTATAGCACTTCCTTTTGTGTTATTTAATGCTTGGAGAAAGCACTTTAACACAACAAAGAAAAATCTGTGTATAGACTTTCTATGGCTCTGGACACACACATAATTGTGTTGCAACACCCTAGTGTGTGTACTGAGTGTTAGCAATATTCCCAGGTTAAAAAACACTAAACCCCTTTCCAATGGTTTAATGCTTTTTAACTTGTAAATGCTCAGAGTTCCTTACTGCCTATGATTAAGTACCATGCAGGTACAAAACACATAAGGCTGCATCCTGTGGGGCTGGTATGTATTTTTTAAGTTTAAGTTAAGTTTTTGCATTTTCAATTTGAGTACAGAATATGTTTGTGTTGTTCAATTATTACCCCATGGACCCTTGTGGTTTTTATGTGCCCCAGTGATGATTGGGCACCTTTTACCCCTCAATCTGGTATATTTTGTATCATTTGAGTTGCCGAAGGATATCTGCTTTTCTTTAGGAGGAATGTCTGGCTTGGATACATTTTGCTTGGCTCATTCCTTCCTTTATCCCTAAAATAAAAGTTCTGTTTAGCCTACAAGGTGCCTTGGTATGTACTCTTCCTACCATGGCCTCCCTGGCCTGTTATATTATATTTTTACTACCAGCTTGGACTTAACCTTCATCTATTTGAGTGGTTTGGAGATTTTTCAAGTTTAATGCAACATTTGCTTAGCGACCTCCTACCTCAAAACAAGGTTGCTGCTAATTATTCACTCCAGATCTCTACTCAGATGTCAGGTCCACTGGCCGGAAACCAATTATCCATTTCTCTAAATACTTTTCTTGCTTCACATGCTTTATATTTCTCTGTCTCCCATGGTGAAATCTTCTCTGTTGCTTCCATTAAAGCAGGTTACATAGAGCAACTAGGTCATCTAGTTTGGTCTCTGAATAACCCATGTATAAACTGGATAGCCAATGCGTGAACTTTCCAAAAAACACTGTTAACAATGTTGCTTGTGGTGTGACAGCCATTGCTGAGTGCTCAAAACCTGGTTGGCAGAAGGGTCCTATCAGCACGTGCATGGGGTCAACTAGAATCCATGTATTTGACCAATTACTGATCTGAAACTATTGCCATAGGAAAGGGGTGGGGGGGGGGGTCTTGAAGTCAAAAGGTCTAAAAATCTCTAGCCTACAAGATCCAATTAAATATGGTCAACATCACTGAAATGGGACATTGGAGTCTATTTTGCCTGATAATATTGTATTGTAGTTTATTTAATCATTGTCATACAGAGAATGCATGATAAAAATACATTTGTGAAAGTAGCCACCTATGGGTTGTAGGATAGACAGGTACCTCTATACTACAGTATACAAGTAAATTATATGATTTCTTTTCTATGTCCTGGATGAAAGGGTGTTTCTTT
This sequence comes from Xenopus tropicalis, assembly GCF_000004195.4. Lineage (NCBI taxonomy): Eukaryota > Metazoa > Chordata > Amphibia > Anura > Pipidae > Xenopus > Xenopus tropicalis. The sequence continues at coordinate 109,154,198 of NC_030683.2, read as the reverse complement.
TTAGTCTACTCCGGTTGCTTTTATATTAGTTACACAGTTTCACATAAAATGAACATAAAAAAGAATATATATATATTTCTTTCAATAAATTTTTTTGTTTTTTCACAAGTCCCTATGAGTGTGGTACTCTGTTCTATTACTTCTATTATATATATATATATATATATATATTTTTTTTTTTTTTTTCCCCCATCTCAAGGTTAAAAAAGCAAAAGCCACATAGGACATTGAAATACTCTTGACATGAAGGCTGAAACTGGTTATCCAAATACATAGTAATCAGTTGAGCTCAACCTACTGGGAGTGCCGGTGCTAATATAAGCAATAAGCTCACACCAGACTACAGGACAAGGAGTGCAATGCTTTGCTTGGCGGCTATTATTATTATTATTATTAACATTTATTTATAAAGCGCCAACATATTCCGCAGCGCTGTACAATAGGTGGGTAACATACATTGGACATACAGAGTAACATATAAAGCAATCAATAACCGATACAAGAGGTGAAGAGAGCCCTGCCCAAAAGAGCTTACAATCTAGCGGCGGCTACTCTAAAGTCAGTTCCACTTGACTGAATTGTGTGCTATTTGGCTACTTTGTCAGTCTGTGGGTTATATTAAAGGATAAATAAACCTGGTCTGCAGTTTAGGAAAGAAGCTATAAAATTTATCTGAGGTTTCTAATGTTTTTCCTAATCAGAATAACACACCAGCCCTATCTCTTTCTCAACTGGATCACAGTTGGAAACTGACCAGCAGGTGGCGCTGTTGTAAGACAATGTATTCACATTAACAGTATATATTTCCCTTAACATCTTTGATTCTGAAAACAAAATAATGTAAATTGCAAAAGTGTTTAGAATTGTACTCTCATCAATGTTACATTCACTTATTTTAAAGCTTTACCTATTCTATAAGTGTGAGAGAAGTATAATATTACTCCCAACAAATATTGTAACTTATAAATGTCAAAAGCTGATGGAAGGCGGCTGGAGAACTACATGTCGGACACGCCTGTATTTAGTCCTTATGAATTTATAAACAACTACTTGGGGTACATTCATTATTATGACAAATGAGTTATGTCACAATGATCAAACAATCATCTCTCCTCACCTCTATAATAATGACACAGCAGAGATAATATCAACCAAGATTTTGGATATTATATTTTTCAGAGCAATTTCCCTGATTTAATTGACCTGGGGCTTTTTTGGGGGGTAATGTAGGGTCCAAAGCCACAGCACCACTGCATTTTTACAATGTTTTTAGAACACTTTGCTAAATAGTGCACTTTCTGCTATTGGGAGCCCTGTATCTACCAAGCGAGTTCAGTTAACTCTGTGACCATGAATCCGGTGCCCTTTTCCTTCTTCCAAATAAAAATAGAGGCCTAGCGGGCACCTGTCCATTAGATGATGCTCATTGGTAATTGTCCTTTCCTATTAGTCCATTTTAAAAACCACGTCCAAGTATCCACCTGCATCCTGGGAAGTACATTTATATACTATATTTCCCAGCACTAAGGATGCCCTTATTAATGATTGCCATTTTCTCTATATAAAGAGCTGATCTCATTCAGAGACCAGAGAGAGTACGGCAGGGTGAGGTGGGAGCAAAGAATGTTGCCTTTCCTCTCCTCTAAATGACAGACTATGCAGAGTCTTGGCCAGTGAGGCATGAATTAAATACCGTGCCTTCCAATATTATTTATAGAAATAACCTACATTCTGTACACAATCTAGTGCACACGGTGTTCCCCGGGGAGGTGTCACTGTTTCTGATGTACTGGACTTAAGGCTGGTACTGTGTCACCGTTCTTCCCTTACCTTCCTCACTCACATCTTGCTTCTTGCTATTCAATGTAATACAGACCTGTAATGCAGTCGGCACTGTATCGTATAGATTCATCTGGTATATAAATAAAATACACTCTGGGGGGGGGGGTATTTATTACTTAGCCTGCCTGAGGCTATTATGAATGGCAGGTCCAGACTTGGATTCCAAATAGGCCCTGGTTTTTCAGGTACACAGAGGCCCAAACAGTCCCACAGGTGTCTATAGCACCTTACAGGTCTGAATGACCAGTTCATTGAGAAGACTTCTTTATAATGAGCCTATCTGAAAGCGTATCAGGCTGCAGCTTGGGAAAGGGAGGGGTTCATTTTTACAGAGGGCTTCTGACGGATTGCAAATTTGTTTTGTTCGTGCATATGTGGAATATACCTGTAACTTTCTAATCATTTTCAGATTTTTGAAGTCCTGTTTATTACAACAAATCACAAAAACATACATATTTCTTAAATAATAAAAAACAAAGTATGTTCAGCATAGGCCCTGTTCATGTTAAAAAAGGGGGTGTATGCTGTCCATGTTATAATGCCCCATAGGACAAGCCTATCCTGCCCCTGCCACTTTCTTTCCTGTATATAATATGGAGGTTCCTTGGTTACATTATTAGTGCATGAGCTGTGCCCTTATTAGCTCTCTGTAGTAGAAGAGTCATTTGTGCATCTTATTATGGTAACCGTCTATTGCTGTGTCCTTCTCCCTCTGGGCTTTGCACTTGGCTTATGGGCATAAATCAAATTAATTGAACTGAATGACCACCCAGTACCACAGCCAATGAGTTGCTGCTGACATTTGTCCTATTTACAGAATTCCTTTCTAATATCATTAAAAGGGGAATGTGTATCTGCAGCCATGGGTCTGTGCATACAGACAGCTCTCACTGGCCTTTCATTACGTTAATGGTAGACCTGCTAGAATGACATTTTTGCACTTATGCAGTTTTGCATGTTCATTAGTTACATTTGTCCCCAATAGCAGAACTGCTGATGTAAAGTCCACAAAGCTACAACCCTGTCCAGACCAGCAAACCCCCCCCCCATGCCTGCACAGTCCCCCCCACCTTGTGCAATTCACAGCACAGGAACGGCCTCTGGTGTCATGCACAACCCTGGCCTCCAATGCCCAATACAGCCACGAAACAGCCTCCAATGCCCAATACAGCCATGAAACAGCCTCCAATGCCCCATACAGCCATGAAACAACCTGCAATACCCTTTACAGCGATGAAACAGCCTCCAATGCCCTATACAGCTATGAAACAGTCTCCAATGCCCTATACAGTTATGAAACAGCCTCCAATGCCCTATACATCCATGAAACAGCCTCCAATGCCCTATACAGCCATGGAACAACCTCCAGTGCTCTATACAGGCATGGAACTGCCTCCAATGCCCTATACAGCCATGAAACAGCCTCCAATGCCCTATACAGCCATGGAACAGCCTCCAGTGCCCTATACAGGCATAAAACTGCCTCCAGTTCCCTATACAGCCATGAAACAGCCTCCAATGCCCTATACAGCCATGAAACAGCCTCCAATGCTTTAGGTATCCTTGATCAGCATCATCGTCATCATTTATTGATATAAGCCAGCAAGTTCTGCAAAAGAGAGCATATTAATCACAAGAAGTTGCAGACTCACAAATCTTTATTATGCTTATTCACGCCATTAAATCCCACAGGATTACACACAATTGGCTGCACAAACACAAATGCACGTGCGCTCACACACACAGTCACAGAGGAGGCGCAACGCACGGCGCTGATCCATGAATAAGACAGAGAACATGAACAATAAAAACAATAGCTAAAGTACTGTCAGCAAGCACGCACAGTTTTGTAAACACGTTTGTCATATTTATGGCAAATAAACTTGATTTCTGATCTGTACAGCGTATTCTTTGTTAGAGACGTGAAGCATCTGGCACTGATAGGCAGCATCTGGCACTGCAGCCACTTTAGCACTATGACAGACTGTATTCCAGGACCCATATTCCCTGCCAACTTTTGTAAAACTGCAACTCCCTGAAAATTACAGTTTACCACCAACACCCATTTATTTCCACTTTAAATTATGACAGCGGCCTTCCTGCATTACTTCTCTCACTCTGGACAGTTCTGGTTGTTCTTATCATTCAGAAGATTTTTTTAGGGTGTGAAAATGATTATAAAAGCTAGTATTCCATTTACAAATGCCGCTAATTAATCCCTTTGCTTACAAATCAAGGAAAGCATATGCTGAAAACTGGCTTAAACACATCCAATCCGACAGGGTTTTCTGCGTGTGATTAAAATGTGATTTCTGGACGAGGGCCAACGTGATTAGGGCAATAGATATTAAATATGGCTATCGCTTTAAGAGTGGTCAGAGAGAGTGGAACACTGACACCTAGTGGTCGATTCGACTAAGTAGTCTCAGCTCCAGCAGAACAGAACAGCTCTTATATATATCTTTTGATGAAATTCAGACTGAATAGATTATGTATGACCAGAATGCCGCAGCTAATGTATTTATAGCAGCTCAGTATTAAAGGGGAACTAACCTAAAGATTTAATTCAAGCATTATCTCATGACGATTTGAAAAATGGTAGAGACTTTTTAGTTGATTTTATTGAGAAAGCTCCTTATTTCCAAGAAATAAATGAATGGGCAGATATTATTGAAGACAAGGAGTGGTAAGTCCCCCCCCAAACAATTATCAATAAATTTCAAAGTATTATATGTGAAGTTGACACTGCCTTCATCCTGCCACGTGTCCTGGGTTATTATAAGTGAAACTGACAATGTATATACATCTGAGGAGCCAGATAATGAAGGCTTCCCTTGTAATATGCCCAGTTCTAGTAATTTAGCTACTGACGCATGGGTCACTCGGGAGGAAATTCAAAAGAGACTTGAACATGTAAAGGTAAACAAAGGTCCAGGGCCGGATGGGATTCATCCCAGGGTATTAAATGAGCTGAGCGCTGTGATTGCCAAACCTCTTCACTTAATTTTTCAGGATTCATTGAGGTCTGGCATGGTGCCGAGAGACTGGCGGATTGCTAATGTGGTGCCGTTATTTAAAAAGGGATCCCGTTCTCAGCCTGAAAACTATAGGCCTGTTAGTCTGACATCAGTAGTAGGAAAACTTTTGGAAGGGGTAATAAGGGATAGGGTACTTGAATACATTGCAGTTCACAATACTATTAGTTTGTGCCAGCATGGTTTTATGCGTAACAGATCTTGCCAGACTAATTTAGTTGCCTTTTATGAGGAGGTGAGTAGGAACCTTGATGCTGGAATGGCAGTTGATGTCATCTACTTGGACTTTGCTAAAGCGTTTGATACAGTACCTCACAGAAGGTTAATGATCAAATTAAGGAATATTGGCCTAGAACATAATATTTGTAATTGGATAGAGAACTGGCTGAAGGATAGAGTACAAAGAGTGGTTGTAAATGGAACATTTTCTAATTGGACCAGTGTGGTTAGTGGAGTACCGCAGGGGTCAGTCCTTGGGCCTTTGCTGTTTAACTTGTTTATTAATGACCTGGAGGTGGGCATAGACAGTATTGTTTCTATTTTTGCTGATGACACTAAATTGTGCAAAACTATAAGTTCCATGCAGGATGCTGCCGCTTTGCAGAGCGATTTGACAAAATTAGATAACTGGGCAGCAAACTGGAAAATGAGGTTCAATGTTGATAAGTGCAAAGTTATGCACTTTGGTAGAAATAATATAAACGCAAACTATCTACTGAATGGTAGTGTGTTGGGGGATCCTTAATGGAGAAGGATCTAGGGGTTTTTGTTGATAACAAGTTGTCTAATTCCAGGCAGTGTCATTCTGTGGCTACTAAAGCAAATAAAGTGCTGTCTTGTATAAAAAAGGGCATTGACTCAAGGGATGAGAACATAATTTTGCCCCTTTATAGGTCCCTGGTAAGGCCTCACCTTGAGTATGCAGTGCAGTTTTGGGCTCCAGTCCTTAAGAAGGATATTAATGAGCTGGAGAGAGTGCAGAGACGTGCAACTAAACTGGTTAAGGGGATGGAAGATTTAAACTATGAGGTTAGACTGTCGAGGTTGGGGTTGTTTTCTCTGGAAAAGAGGCGCTTGCGAGGGGACATGATTACTCTGTACAAGTACATTAGAGGGGATTATAGGCAGATGGGGGGTGTTCTTTTTTCCCATAAAAACAATCAACGCACCAGAGGTCACCCCTTTAGATTAGAGGAACGGAGCTTCCATTTGAAGCAGCGTAGGTGGTTTTTCACGGTGAGGGCAGTGAGGTTATGGAATGCCCTTCCAAGTGATGTGGTAATGGCAGATTCTGTTAATGCCTTTAAGAGGGGCCTGGATGAGTTCTTGATCAATCAGAATATCCAAGGCTATTGTGATACTAATATCTACAGTTAGTACTAGTGGTTGTATTTATAGTTTATGTATGTGAGTATAGATTGGTAGGTGTGGGTTAGGTGTGCTGGGTTTACTTGGATGGGTTGAACTTGATGGACACAGGTCTTTTTTCAACCCTATGTAACTATGTAACTATGTAACTATGTAACTATGTCGTCTTCGGGCATTATATACAGAACTACAACTGTTCTGCCATCTTTAATTAGGTGTATGAAACTGACACTCTATTTATCTTGTGATGTATTCTGGGTATCATACATGGAACTGGATCTGGCAGAGCATGAAGGAACCTGTGTAGAAGTGAGGGCCATTTATCAACACTGGGCAAATCTCCCCAACCTTCCCCTGATCCCTTTGCCTGGTTTTCAGCAGAGATAATGAAGTTAACCCTGAGTGTGCCAGAAAGCTGGTTAAGTTGACCAAAAGCACCATCAAAGGGTAACAATCAGGATTCACATCAGGGGCCCAATTGAAGTGGTGGAACTGTCAGAACCCAATTTTGCCACTATAGGATTTCTTTACTTAAATATATCTCTATAAGATTGCTAGACTTTCCCTGAGTTGGCCTTTAAATGGAATGTTAACAAATACAGAAGTAGAAAAAATAGAAAGCCAATAGAAAGGTGAGAGATAGGTGGGTGCAACAGTTGTGGGTATGAGTGCAACACTATACCTGTCAGACATGCGACCTTGCAGGGTGAGCCAACTCATAATTCTCAGCGAGCCAAGGAAGATTACTCCTTAAACACAAGCCAGACAGAATTTGCTTTGCATCAATAATCTGATGAGCTCATTTGCTGGCAGCGATTTTCTGCTGGTTTTAAGAAAAGCCAAAGCCCAGAGGAAATAAAAGTTTAGTTTATAATATATACACGTTGCAATGTGATTATACTAGATATCAGCATTGTATTATTCAGTTATTATTTTCTCCCAGTTTAATCTAAAGATTTATGTGATTTTTATATTAAATTCTGAGATTCCCATGCCTAATACTACTGGAATTAATTGTGGGCTTTAGAGTGAGCATGGCTAATGCTCAGTACACTGATCCCTGGTGTTTAAGGAGATATATCTGCTGAGAGCTTTAAGCAAGGTCCAAGCAGCTCCCATAGTAGCTGTGATACGGATAGTAACAGGATAATAGGGAAGGGATTATGGCTGAGGGATAGCAGGTATAGTAGGGAGAGATGGTGCCTATAGTAGCAGTGGGATAATAGCCTCTGGGAAGGGACTGTGGCTGTGGGATAGCAGGTATAGTAGGGAGAGATGGTGCCTATAGTAGCAGTGGGATAATAGCCTCTGGGAAGGGACTGTGGCTGTGGGATAGCAGGTATAGTAGGGAGAGATGGTGCCTATAGTAGCAGTGGGGGGATAATAGCCTCTGGGAAGGGACTGTGGCTGTGGGATAGCAGGTATAGTAGGGAGAGATGGTGCCTATAGTAGCAGTGGGGGGATAATAGCCTCTGGGAAGGGACTGTGGCTGTGGGATAGCAGGTATAGTAGGGAGAGATGGTGCCTATAGTAGCAGTGGGATAATAGCCTCTGGGAAGGGACTGTGGCTGTGGGATAGCAGGTATAGTAGGGAGAGATGGTGCCTATAGTAGCAGTGGGGGGATAATAGCCTCTGGGAAGGGACTGTGGCTGTGGGATAGCAGGTATAGTAGGGAGAGATGGTGCCTATAGTAGCAGTGGGGGGATAATAGCCTCTGGGAAGGGACTGTGGCTGTGGGATAGCAGGTATAGTAGGGAGAGATGGTGCCTATAGTAGCAGTGGGATAATAGCCTCTGGGAAGGGACTGTGGCTGTGGGATAGCAGGTATAGTAGGGAGAGATGGTGCCTATAGTAGCAGTGGGGGGATAATAGCCTCTGGGAAGGGACTGTGGCTGTGGGATAGCAGGTATAGTAGGGAGAGATGGTGCCTATAGTAGTAGTGGGGGGATAATAGCCTGTGGGAAGGGACTGTGGCTGTGGGATAGCAGGTATAGTAGGGAGAGATGGTGCCTATAGTAGTAGTGGGGGGATAATAGCCTGTGGGAAGGGACTGTGGCTGTGGGAGAGCAGGTATAGTAGGGAGAGTTGGTGCCTATAGTAGCAGTGGGATAATAGCCTCTGGGAAGGGACTGGGGCTGTGGGATAGCAGGTATAGTAGGGAGAGATGGTGCCTATAGTAGCAGTGGGGGGGATAATAGCCTCTGGGAAGGGACTGTGGCTGTGGGATAGCAGGTATAGTAGGGAGAGATGGTGCCTATAGTAGCATTGGGGGGATAATAGCCTCTGGGAAGGGACTGTGGCTGTGGGATAGCAGGTATAGTAGGGAGAGATGGTGCCTATAGTAGCAGGGGGATAATAGCCTCTGGGAAGGGACTGTGGCTGTGGGATAGCAGGTATAGTAGAGAGAGATGGTGCCTATAGTAGCAGTGGGGGGATAATAGCCTCTGGGAAGGGACTGTGGCTGTGGGATAGCAGGTATAGTAGGGAGAGATGGTGCCTATAGTAGCAGTGGGGGATAATAGCCTCCGGGAAGGGACTGGGGCTGTGGGATAGCAGGTATAGTAGGGAGAGATGGTGCCTATAGTAGCAGTGGGGGGATAATAGCCTCTGGGAAGGGACTGTGGCTGGGGGATAGCAGGTATAGTAGGGAGAGATGGTGCCTATAGTAGCAGTGGGGGGATAATAGCCTCTGGGAAGGGACTGTGGCTGTGGGATAGCAGGTATAGTAGGGAGAGATGGTGCCTATAGTAGCAGTGGGATAATAGCCTCTGGGAAGGGACTGGGGCTGTGGGATAGCAGGTATAGTAGGGAGAGATGGTGCCTATAGATTTCTAGCTAGCTGTTATAAATACAACTGATATTGACATTGCAGTATTAATGGTATTGTGGGGAATATGTTTGATATAGACTGCCTTCCTGCCTTCTAAATAAAGATTATGAAAAAATGTTACCTATGGCAGTGCCTGCATGGCAAATAAATGTCTGTATGTACATATGATGTTCCTGCCTGTGCTAGTTGCAGATGGAATCCATGGCTATTTGCACCCAGAACATAAACCTGGAATCTGATCTGGTTTCTCTCAAGGAAATGGTAGAAATTAAAAACTGAGATCAAAACAAAAAGATTATTTTGTGCAAGAGATTAAATGAGAATACAGAGTAGGGATTGTTATATTTCTGCAATGAATTAGATATGAAGTCCTGGAATGTGGTGCCATAAACTGTGACAGATACACAATGCCTTTTCCTAGGGCCATCATGTTGAACTGGGAGGGTTTTACAGTGAATTTATTGAGCAAATGATGCCACTTGGGGAAAGTGCAGTACAAGTAATACATTAAAATACATTAAAATAAGTGAATGTAAAATTGATGATAGTGCCATTCTAAGCACTTTTGCAATTTACAGTCATTATTTTTTTGAAGATTCAAAGATATTAAGGGAAATATGTACTGTTTATACGAAGAGCACCACCTGCTGGTCAGTTTCCAACCATGTTCCAGTTGAGGAAGTTGTCAGGAGAAAGAACGAGGGCTGGTCTGATGTTCTTCTAGTTAGAAAAAGCATTAGAAACCTCAGATAACTTTTCTAGTCTTTCCTAACCAGAAGAACATCAGACCAGCCCTCGTTTTTTCTTCTGACAACTTCCTCTACTGGAACATAGTCAGAAACTGACCAGCAGGTGACGCTGTTGTGAGAAAATTCATTCATATTCAGGGATTCTGTCATGATTTGTATGGTGTACTTTTTATTTCTAAATTACACTGTTAACATAGCAAATTTAAAATGTTATTCTTGGACAAATGTATTTTTTAGTTGTAATATTGGTGTGTAGGGGCCATCTCAGTGCATTGTGCCTGAGTCTGAGCTTTCCGAAGCAGGCAGCACTACACAATGGAATTACTTTCAGATAACCTATTGTTTCTCATGCTCAATGTACTTAAATATGACCCAAGCCGTATAACAGCAAACCCAGGCTTCTCCTGTTTGGGTGCTATTCCTATGTCTACCACTAGGTGCAAGTGAGCACGTTTAGCAATGCATACAATTTGTAAACTCTCCAATGCTGAAATCTTTTCCAGCCTTCAGGTAACCCACTTTTTAGAAGGGTAAGGGGGGCTGGGGTGTCAATCATTGCTTCTTATTGTATTAAAAGCAGAAGGAAAGGTAAAAACTAAGTAAGCTTTATTAGAAAGGTCTATGTAAATACAGAAAAGGCACACTATCAAAAAAAACACAGGATTTCTTGTCTCCTTTTTTGTAAACATGTTCTTTGGGTATCTGACTTCCTCTCTCAGAAAAATACTTCATTGCCGGGGCCCGAGTCTGCACAGTTCTCTCCTCTCTCCTGCTCCCATAAGAATTCATAAAACTCTCTCCCCCCACCCTTAAGATTGTGTAATGTATGTATGTATGTATGTATGTATATCTTTATTTATAAAGCGCTACTTATGTACGAAGCGCTGTACGGTAGAATACATTAATACAAACAGGGTATTAGTTAGATAATAGATAAATACAAAGTATAACAATAAATACAGATAAATACAAGAGACATACAGTTGCAATAAGTTAAGAGTCAAAGACACAAGAGGATGGAGGTCCCTGCCCTGTAGAGCTTACAATATATATATGTTATCTGGGGCTTTTAGCCCTACTCAGGTATGGCAATGTTTCTGCAGAATAAATATAGCATTCTTGGTGGCACTAATGTGGCAAATCTATTGGCAGTAAAATGTAAATACAGTATGTAAGTAAAATGTAAATGCCAAAATTACTTTCCTTCTCCTAATGCATTTGGGGCTAAAAATCTCCCACTGCTTTTCACTGTATTTAATGTGTTTGGGGATAAAGTTCTAACTGCTTCTCACTGTATTTAATCTCTTTTGCATACCACTGCATCTCACTATATTTAATGTGTTTCAGGTGCCACTACTTCTGCCCCTCGCTGTATAATGTATTTAGGATCTGGAGTTATCGTTCATAAAAGTCAATATTCAATAATTTACAAGTGCATATTATATATATAAATCTCCTTTACTGTACAAGCTAACTGAGGCTAATGGGGCACATGGGGTAGTTTTTCCACAGTGTATTTTAGCTGGCAGAGAAATTCCTAAAGTCACCCTAAATTATTGGGAGGCAGTATAGGCAGTTTTGCCTGTTAATCCACTCTAAAATTCAGGACACTTGTAAGCCCAGCCATATGCAGTATCCTTTGAATAAAACCTTCCCTAGGATTGGCCCAACATTTGAATCAGTTGGAGGTGCTCTACAATACAGTGCATTCTAGGGAAAAAACATAGTGTACTACTCCAATATCTTTGCACTTAGCAAGTAAATGAGCCCCCAGGATTTCTTTCCAGGAATACCTAATAATTCTAAGCAAATAATTCTAATTTTTAAAAATGATTTCCTTTTTCTCTGTAATAATAAAACAGTACCTGTACTTGATCCCAACTAAGATATAATTACCCCTTATTGGGGGCAGAACAGCCCTATTGGGTTTATTTAATGGTTAAATGATTCCCTTTTCTCTGTAATAATAAAACAGTACCTTGTACTTGATCCCAACTAAGATATAATTACCCCTTATTGGGGGCAGAACAGCCCTATTGGGTTTATTTAATGGTTAAATGATTCCCTTTTCTCTGTAATAATAAAACAGTACCTGTACTTGATCCCAACTAAGATATAATTACCCCTTATTGGGGGCAGAACAGCCCTATTGGGTTTATTTAATGGTTAAATGATTCCCTTTTCTCTGTAATAATAAAACAGTACCTGTACTTGATCCCAACTAAGATATAATTACCCCTTATTGGGGCAGAACAGTCCTATTGGGTTTATTTAATGGTTAAATGATTCCCTTTTCTCTGTAATAATAAAACAGTACCTGTACTTGATCCCAACTAAGATATAATTACCCCTTATTGGGGGCAGAACAGCCCTATTGGGTTTATTCAATATTTAAATGTTTTTTAGCAGACTTTAGTTATGGAGATCCAAATTATGTAAAAATCCCTTATCCGGAAAACCCCAGGTCCTGTGCATTCTGGATAACAGGTCCCATACTTGTACAGCAAACTGGAAAAGGGCTGCAGCTGTAGGACAGTGTGTATAGTAAGGCAAGAAGATGTCAGTAAATGCTTATATCAGGACTGTCAATCCGGTAATGTACATGATGTGGCAAAAGGCAGAATGTCATACAAAACCATTAGTGGGAATAGTGCAATACACTCCCTTCCCCACCCTACCGAACAATCACTCTGGAACAAAGCATCTACTCAGAAATATATGGTTCAGCTGTGGCTGCAATACATAATGGTATCTAGTGGGTCAGTAGTGCTCCCACCCCAATCTGCTATTGTTGTGCTTCCACCTACTGGATGAAACAGAGCATTACAAGTACAGGGGAGGCAGCCAGATCAGAGACTGTACGGACATTTTTCTGCCTGTTGCAATGTTATTATGTTGGGTTGAAAACCCCAACCTACTGTCCTTCCACTTCATCTTATTCTTCCGCTTTTTCTTCTTCTTCATCTTATTCTTAGCGCCCCCCATTTTCTAAACGCTACTCCTCCTACAGTTTTAGGGGTACAACACCCAAACTCATTTTCACCATGAATTGTGCATAAGCCAAGCCACTTTCAGAAGCCTTGTGCGCTAGCCGAGACTCAAACCCGGGTTACAAGAATGGGAATTTGCATGACACCCCTACACTACTAGCGCTAATTACAGGTGAGTTAAGGGCAAAGTGAGATCTTTGCATTAAATTAGAACAATGACCCTTTACAATTGTTATAATGTGCTACCAAACACCAAGTTTAGCGTGTGGAATACCATGCCCAAAGTTATTTCTTTTAGTTGTCATTTAATGTTACCTAATAGACCAAAGTCTGAAATTCAAGAGTTGATTTCTATTTCGGAATTTTCCCCATAAATTGTGCAAGAAGCCACTTTCACAAGCCTTGTGCGCTAGCCGGGACTCGAACCCAGGTCGTATGATACCCCTACACTACTAGCGCTAATTGCAGGTTTGTGCAGAACAAGGTGAGATTTTTCCATTAAATTAGAACAATGACCCTTTATATTTGTTATAACGTGCTACCAAACATCAAGTTTAGCATGTGCAATACCATGCCCAGTCACTGGGTGACTACATACGCAAGGTTAGAAAAAGTGGGTGGGGCCGCCAAAAGCCAATCACATTTCTGTCTTTGTTTTCAGTGGGAAAATTTTAACTGCTGCCATTCTCACATGTTTAATGTCAGGGTCCCCAAACTTTGCACAGTTGGTCACTGGGTGACAATGTTCCAAGTTTAGAAAAGTGGGTGGGGCCAACAACAGCAAATAAGATTTCTTTATCAAGCATGCTTGATAAAGGGGTCACATTGCCCCGAAACGTTGCACCTCCGCAATAAACTTCTAAAAGGGTTTTACCCTTGTTTATAGTCCTGAGTGCCATTTGCTTTTTTTGTTGCTAAGTTTAAGCTGCTGCCATTCTTTAAATATTAATACTAAGGTCCCCAAACTTTGCAGAATTAGTCACTAGGTAACTGTGGTTCAGCGTTAGAAAAAGTTAGAAAGTTAGACTTTGTACAATCAGTCACTGGCTGACTACATATTTTGGGTTAGAAAAAAGTGAGCGGAGCCACCAATGTCCAATCTAGTACTTACTATGGATAGTGGCACAGTGAGTGCATGCTCTAGTACTTACTATGGATAGTGGCAAAGTGAGTACATGCTCTAGTACTTACTATGGATAGTGGCAAAGTGAGTACATGCTCTAGAGTTTGCATCATGCACTCAGCTCATGTAACAGCTCGTAGCTACTGTTATTATTATTATTACAGTATTTATAAGAGTTAATTAAGGAAGCAGCAATATTTTGCAGCCCTGTAATATGAATTGGGGAAACACAAACAGTTTGACAGACAGAATCCAAACAATTACAAACTATGGAATAAGCCTGTGTTCAGATTTAACCACCAAGTTTGCTATTTAGGGAATTGAGTCAGTTTTCTGTCATCAGCATTTCATGTCGGCTTTGTTTCTAATGTATGCTAAATGTATGCCATCACCCTGCATTAAACTAATCAGTACAGTCATCTGGCTTTTGTCACTTTTTGTGCCAGTGAATGTGAATCTTTCCATTACCTGCTGCTTCCCAGGCGCCCTTTGCCCCTGTGTTCCTCTGTACAATAGATGTACGAGCACCCTGGGCACCCCTCTGTGCCCCTCTGTCTGTGCCTCTTCCCAGGCTTCATTTCCACATTCATTTCAATTTATGTTGCATGTATTCCCTCTATTTATCTCTGCCCTGTTTTTCATTTCTCTGTCTGCATTAACATTGTCAGGCTTCATCCTAGTTCTATGTATCTCACCCTCCATACAGACATTCCACCCTAGTTCTATGTATCTCATCCTCCATACAGACATGCCACCCTAGTTCTATGTATCTCACCCTCCATACAGACATGCCACCCTAATTCTATGTATCTCACCCTCCATACAGACATGCCACCCTAGTTCTATGTATCTCACCCTCCATACAGACATTCCACCCTAGTTCTATGTATCTCATCCTCCATACAGACATGCCACCCTAGTTCTATGTATCTCACCCTCCATACAGACATGCCACCCTAATTCTATGTATCTCACCCTCCATACAGACATGCCACCCTAGTTCTATGTATCTCACCCTCCATACAGACATGCCACCCTAATTCTATGTATCTCACCCTCCATACAGACATGCCACCCTAGTTCTATGTATCTCACCCTCCATACAGACATGCCACCCTAGTTCTATGTATCTCACCCTCCATACAGACATGCCACCCTAGTTCTATGTATCCCACCCTCCATACAGACATGCCACCCTAGTTCTATGTATCTCACCCTCCATACAGACATGCCACCCTAGTTCTATGTATCTCACCCTCCATACAGACATGCCACCCTAGTTCTATGTATCTCACCCTCCATACAGACATGCCACCCTAGTTCTATGTATCTCACCCTCCATACAGGCATGCCACCCTAGTTCTATGTATCTCACCCTCCATACAGGCATGCCACCCTAGTTCTATGTATCTCACCCTCCATACAGGCATGCCACCCTAGTTCTATGTATCTCACCCTCCATACAGGCATGCCACCCTAGTTCTATGTATCTCACCCTCCATACAGGCATGCCACCCTAGTTCTATGTATCTCACCCTCCATACAGGCATGCCGCCCTAGTTCTATGTATCTCACCCTCCATACAGACATGCCACCCTAGTTCTATGTATCTCACCCTCCATACAGGCATGCCACCCTAGTTCTTTAAATAGCTCTGGGAAAAGTAAAGGTACCTTGGTTCGTGGCACTTCTTGGCCATGCTTATAACAGTAGAGGAAACAAACCATGGGGGTCCTGAATTAGGAGGATCTGGTCGGAGCCCCAAATGATTTGTAGTTTCAGTACCAGTGCTTGAACCAGATCATCTAACTCAAGATGTTGCAGTTGGTGAGGGCCAAAGAGATGTTGCAGGTTTAGATGAGAAGGTTTAGAGAGAGGAGGGCTGCGGAGAGATGCTGGGAGTTTTAGTAAACAACGGCTGAAAGTTTGGTGGTTGGACAACCCTAATGTCTTTATATTATGAGGGACAAAAACCATAAAGGGTCAGTACATTGACATAAATGACCTGAAGAATGCCAGTTTCACCTCCATCACCAGTTTGTAAACTGCACCTATTATTACCACACTTAAGTAACATACTGTATATTAAATATAATGGCCTTATTCCATCTCCCTCCATTAAAGAACAGCAGCATTTCGAGTAGAACTGGTAAATATATGAAACACTAAGCAACTACACACACCTGCTCAGCATGTGTCCGGCCCCGGCAAGATGTGCAAACAGAATCAGAATTGCCGTTGCCTTGGTTACATCACGTACCATAACCATTCCACTTTTCCTTTACTCCAGCTCAGTCACATGAAATCATGTTTTTTTTTTGTTGCACCCCAGAATTACAATAAATATAACAGAATTCAACCAAAATGTGAAATCAGATTTCTGAAAGAAGAACACATGGCCCCTAGTGCTGAAGAGTTCCAAGGTGCAGGTCTGGATACTTTCACACAGCACAGACACTTGGATGACCTACATGCAATTAAGCAGGGGTCTTTGGGCAATCATAAATTATAAAACAATTTTAAAAAACTGCTATGTAAAACTGGTGTACAAAGAATTAGCACATGCTGAGATTTCAGCCTGTAGTAACACAGAAATAAAGGCACAAATTGCCTGAAATAGCCCTTCCATGGCCCTGATAAGTATTGCCTGAAAGAACTTTGCTTGCCCAGGGCACCCTGAGTTGGGTGCAACTAAGGAGAGAAAAAATGGCAAAGTTTGTACCCCTTCCTCCATGCGCTCTCTGCACAGCCTGGCCTGGACTAGGCCCTGGCATTTCAAATACACAGAGGCCCAACCAGCCCCCACCAGCCCAATAAATAGTGACTGCCTATGGCATCTTACAGCAGCCCCTCTGGCATTTGCCAGAACCCACAGATTGCCAGTCCGGGTCTGTGCACAGAGCACTGGGGATGGGAGTACAGGAGTCAGTGGTGGTGGGTAAACGACAAGGGGGAAGTTTGTAGGGTCTGGTGGAGGGTAGCTTTAATCTAGTGGATAATGGCGAGGGTTGGAGCAGGAAGTTTGCATTGGGCCATTCCTATTCCCATATTATCTACTTTCAGTCAGACCCCCAGGTCAGTCTTTCTTGACAGATTCTGTGCGTAAGGAAGTAAAATATAAATTGTTGGTGTTAATGGTTGTAGCATATTCAGTTTGGCCATGAGGTGGCAGTGAATCCTAAGGGTAACCAGGAAAGTAATAAAGTTATTTCCAAATAAAATGTGCATAAAGGAAACAGAAACAGGACTTGTGTTGGCAGTGAGAGTGTAATGGACTAAAGTCTGTGTCAGGGAAAGGGTAGGCGAAAGAGATTTCCCGCAACAGTCTGTAACAAGAAGCTATAGCAGTAATCCCCAAGGAGTGACTCGTGAGCAACATGTTGTACCCCAACCCCTTTGGGTGTTGCTCCCAGTGGCCTCAAAGCAGGTGCTTATTTTTGAATTCCTGGCTTGGAGGCAAGTTTTGGTTGCATAAAAACCCCAGTGTAATTGCCAAACAGAGCCTTCTGTAGGCTGCCAGTCAAGATAGGGTCTATAAAATAGCCATTAATAGCTCTCATTGGCACCCCCAGGAACATTTTTCATGCTTGTGTTGCTCTCCAAAACTTTTTCAATTTAAATGTGGCTCACGAGTATAAAAGGTTGGGGATCCCTGAGCTACAGCAATTAAAGTTGGACTGGTTCACTTGAAAGTCTTCCATAATTCTTGACCCAACTTTACAAGTGGTTTGAAGTCCTTCTTTGCTCATATTTGTATGATAGCTTATTTATAAAGATCGCAAAAAGAACACAAAACAGTATGAAGGACAGAAACAAAAAGTTAATGATGATGCTGCAACAAAAAAATGTATGGCATGTGATCAAAATGCCCTGAGAGCTTACAATCTAGTGGCTGGGACACACGAGGTATGGGATTGTAGCATTGTTGCTCAACAGATATAGGGTATGGTAGGGACACTTTGGTAAACTGGGTTACAAGGGCTCCAAGGGGCACTGAAATTTGGAAGAGGTGGAGCAGGTGGAGTTGTTAGTATTGGAAAGGATGGGATTTAAGGGAATGTGTAAGTCTGGTAAGGAGGAGCACAGTCTTAAAGTATAGGAAGGCAGTTGAGCTTGGGTGATGTTCTGAAGAAGCCTTGGAGGGCAGCAGGGTTGAAGATCATGAGAGAGGACAAAAGGAGAAGATCAGGAGTAGAACCAAAGGGACAGTTAACGGTAGTAGTTTTATACAAGGGTGGAGAAATTCAAAGGAGCTAGGAGCTAGCGTGCAGAGCGCTTTAAATATAGGCAGTGATATTTTACATGGAATTCTGGAAGGAACAGGGAGTGACTGGTGGAAAGAAACTATTAGTGACCGGTGGAGTGAAAAGGAGTGAGAAGAGAAGTGGCTGGTGAGGTGGTTATGTCTGGCACATTCATTATTGATGGCAGAGATGAGAGCCAGCAGAGTGGAAGATTGTAGATACCAACAATAGTCTAGACATGATATGATAAGGGCATGGATAATACTTCTTTATATAGTGGTAATAAGAAAAGACTCAAAACAAATTGTTTCCATGAAAACTGAATCAACCGAATAACAGAAAAAAACAGAAAATTAGTTTTTTCTAACATAACCAATAGAAAATGATATGTACAAAAAAGCAAATTATGGTATATAGTGACTGCCTTTGCTTGATTGGTCTTCCTATACCCAGTTATAAGCTGGTAATCTAACATTCCAAACTCCAGCTTGGGCAGCAAGAATCTAGATGCAGAATGGAAACAGAATGAAGAATTTCACTTTTGCTCTAGAAATCTCTTTTATAGTTTAGATCTAATCTTTCATTGTTCTTCCTCTTCCATCTCAGCTAACCCATTCTGTAGAGTCCTTGCTGTGTACGTGGGGGCATTATGGTGCTGAGAAAAGAGCGCCTAAATTGGTGCCACAAAGTAGAAAGCATGGAATTGTCATGAATGTAATTGTGAACTGTAGCTTTAAGGTTGGCTTTTGATCGCCCTAGCCCAAACCAGTAAACACAATACAGCTCGTTAATCCAACTGCATCAACCTATACCGCTAGTATTATGTATTCAGCCTGGTAGTGTTCTCCTGGCATCTGCTAAACCCACACTTTATGCCACATGGTAAATTGCCATTTATCCCTCCAGAAGATGTGCTTCTACTGCTCCAGTGTAAGTGGCCCCAAGGCTCACTTGCCCCCTCTGCCATAGTGAAGTAACAAGTGGGGGTGGGACGATTGCTGAGGAGCGAAGGGCCAAGCAGTCACATGTGGGCGGTTTTGATGTGTGATAAATGTAATGTGTGATGTGAACAGTGGGGACATCCCTTCTCCTGTCACCATCATGCCTTGCATTGCCAGGCAATGGGGCAGCTCCACTTATAGAGATCTGAACTAGGGAAAGGCAGACGAGGTTTGTGCCTAGCGCCCCCTTTGGTTGCGCCCTAGCCTAGCCGAGTTCCGGCACTACCTGGCACTGCACATGGTGACGTTAATTTTCTTTCCTACAAATAGTTGCTGTACTGCCATTACGTCAGGAACTCAGCATTGTGTTCCAGCAGGGAATGTGATTTTATACAAGGGGTCTGGATACTTTTGGCCATATAGTGTAGGACTCTTCTACTAAGAGTTCCAGAGTGCTGCTACGTTTAACTGTTGCCTGGCCTCGCCCGGTTACTAGAATTTGCTCTGCTTAACCCTCTTGGCTCCCTGTTCTATTGGATTGTGACAGCCCTGACACCAGCCTCGACCACTGTGGCAAAAATAAGGATAGCTAGAATCTTAGCCATACAGCTGTACTGAAGTGCTGCCCATCAGCATATGGAAAGAGATTTCAGTGTTAAGTTATACATCCCTATGCAAGTTAAAAATCTCATAAAGAAATTAAAGTGGGGGTTCACTCTTTGAGAAATATGCCCCTAAAATTTCTGAATGGAGAGCAGCAGCAAATTGTAGTAAACTCTAGTTTCACTATTTCAAATTATTTTACCCCAAACTATTGCATTGTATAAAACATGACTTGTTTTGAGAAACATATAAAACCTTTTTTTTCTATTAAGCGATGGTAGCAATTTCCTATAAATGAGGCATGTTTTTCCTCCAGGTACCGGTGCTGTGCCTCTACTGGTGGGACGTAAGTGCTGGGCAGGCATCACACATCCAATTTAGGCATTTTCATTACTATCCGGGAAACAGAGCTCTGAATCATTTCCCATAGCACAGAATGATAATGTCTCTCCTGGCAGGGAGTCCCACTGGCTGACAGTGTAACTACATCTGCCCAAAAGGAGAGGATGAGAGAATATTGCAGCCCAGAACAGATAAAGGCAGTGTGATGCCACTGACTGCGCTAACGTGGCCAACCCACCCCAGCTTATACTTGTGCACATAAGAACAAACTCACTAAATGAATTCATGGAATAAGGGCTTACACCTAGAGCTTTCTTTACGGGGGCTAAAGGTCCGTCACCTCCCAGACCATTGTACTTTGGATCATTGTACTTTGAAAGTGTAAGTATGTAATGTGTGTATGGTGAGGCAGACATGGGGCAACATGACGAATGTAACAATTATGACATTAACATTAAGTTGCCCTATTATGCTTATATGCCATGGCACTCTCATGTTTAGCAATAACATTATAGCAGCTAGAATCAGGGTCGGACTGGGGGGGTGCAGGGCCCCTGAAAGTTAGTGAGGGCCTAACTGGTCTCTGTGTAGCCCAGGGCTTCCCAGCAGATGCAGCACCTGCTACCTCCATTGTTATGGCCAACCACTGTCAGACAGGAGCAAGGTGCAATGCCCGACAGTGTAGGAGCCAGAGAACCCTACTTTAGAAAACTCTTTGGACCACCTGTTAAGTAGGTTTGCAACCTGTCCAGTTTTGAAAGGGCTGCAGAATAGAGAATAGAAAGTAAATTTACTGGTTTACTGGTTCTCAAGTTATTATTCTTATTTCCTTTCTGGCACAACAGCAGCAGCCCTGCCTTGTTTTATAGTGGGGAACCTAAACATAGTCTCAGTCGGGTCAGAGCAAGAGTCTTGCAAGACAAGGCAGGATTCATTAGAGCCTGTCTGACTGATTTACATTTACTGCCCTCCTGCCTGGGAAGATGTGTGTTTGTTCCATTTAGACATGAGAGCTGAAGACATAAGACTTCTAACTCTAATGAACTATTGCAAAACATAAATACATGAAATATTAACCCCCTTACATGACTGACAAAGAACATTGAGCATTATTTAAATACATAACATGAATAAATAAATTATAAACATTGGGAATTATGTGATGCAAGGATCCCTTTAATAAGAAAAGTACATATATTTGTATGTAGGATTGCAGCTATAGATCCCAGGCACCACTAGGTGGCAGTAGATATCTACAGAAGAGCTTCAGTTTGTTGCTACACAATCTCTGGCTCTGGCAGGTACCTTACTCTGTGCCATGTGTGTAGCAGCAGGTGTGAGTAGGAGATTTGCCAGTCAGCAGGATATAGTTCCCATGCTGCCAAAGGGAGGTGTGCCCCTCTGCCGGATATGTCTGAATGTCTGTATGAGATACAACCTCTTGTCCTCATTTGGTTTCCCAATTGCATAATGAAAGAATATGTTAGATTTCTAATATACATTCTACAAAATTCAGTAGTTTTATAAATCCTCATTATACAAAAAATAATTGTTAGGCGGAGGATCCCTTTAAAGTGCCCCCCTTAGCTCAGCCCAACACAATGATAAAGTTGCACTGCTTTGTGGTACTGAACACTATTATTTCATATTACATCCTATTAGTATGGTGGCCACAGGGTTCACATTGCACCTTATACATTTACCCCCTGCGCATACTTTCACCTTTTTATGCATTTACACTAAAGGGGCATTTTGTTTATTTTTAAAAATTCAACGAAACTCATTTCCATGAACGTCTGACATTTACAAAAAAATCTGAACTGAAAAGGTCCTTGTGGGAAAAAGTTGTAGAAACTGCAACTTGTTGCACAAAAACCAGGGTCAAATATCAAAAACCTATACATTTTCGAGGCAAAAGAAGGATCTTTCAGTAAACGGAAGGGACATCTGCCATTGACTTCTATATGATCTTGGCAAGTTTTAGCTGGCGAATTGTCAGGTTCGGATTTTTAGCCATTTGGACGCATAGTAAATCTCGAAAAACTCATATTTCCTTTTATCTGCTACTTTTAGCGCTAAAAATCTGAATTGGAAAGAAAAATCCTACAGTTAGTAAATGGCCCCCCTAAGACTGAATTATAATGCAACACAAAGCAGTAAAATACAGAGAGGAGCATTATACTTATAGTTATCTTTGAAAAGACAGACTTGCTCCAAAGAGCTTACACTCTAGGGTGGCACAGTACAGCACAGTAATACATCACAAATGGGTACATTGTAACACAAGGGTCAGGGGGGCAGAGAGAGACATGACAGAGAATGTCAGTTCCTAAGCCAAGGAGAATGCAATCTAAAGAGAATAGAGAGCACACGCTCACAAGAATGACAGGAAGTTGATTAAATATATAGATATATATAGTTTTCAAAACAACCTCAGAGGATTCAGAATGACAACAGAACCTTTGTCCCCATGCCGGAGATTACTATGTACATGTTCCATGTACCTCGGATCTATGAAGGGATGTCTGCGTACCTGGTACTGTATCAGCATAGGCACATCTATCAGCTGGGGGGGGGGGGCTGTATCTGTTTTGGGGTCTTCTACATTTGTACAACAGTAGGGAATAGTGGCTGACAGAAGAAAGCCTACAAAGATGATAATTCTTGCTATCCCACAGCCACAGTCCCTTCCCAGAGGCTATTATCCCCACTGCTACTATAGGCACCATCTCTCCCTACTATACCTGCTATCCCACAGCCACAGTCCCTTCCCAGAGGCTATTATCCCACTGCTACTATAGGCACCATCTCTCCCTACTATACCTGCTATCCCACAGCCCCAGTCCCTTCCCAGAGGCTATTATCCCCCCACTGCTACTATAGGCACCATCTCTCCCTACTATACCTGCTATCCCACAGCCCCAGTCCCTTCCCAGAGGCTATTATCCCCCCACTGCTACTATAGGCACCATCTCTCCCTACTATACCTGCTATCCCACAGCCACAGTCCCTTCCCAGAGGCTATTATCCCACTGCTACTATAGGCACCATCTCTCCCTACTATATCTGCTATCCCACAGCCACAGTCCCTTCCCAAAGGCTATTATCCCACTGCTACTATAGGCACCATCTCTCCCTACTATACCTGCTATCCCACAGCCACAGTTCCTTCCCAGAGGCTATTATCCCCCCACTGATACTATAGGCACTATCTCTCCCTACTATACCTGCTATCCCACAGCCACAGTCCCTTCCCAGAGGCTATTATCCCACTGCTACTATAGGCACCATCTCTCCCTACTATACCTGCTATCCCACAGCCACAGTCCCTTCCCAGAGGCTATTATCCCCCCACTGCTACTATAGGCACCATCTCTCCCTACTATACCTGCTATCCCACAGCCCCAGTCCCTTCCCAGAGGCTATTATCCCCCACTGCTACTATAGGCACCATCTCTCCCTACTATACCTGCTATCCCACAGCCCCAGTCCCTTCCCAGAGGCTATTATCCCCCACTGCTACTATAGGCACCATCTCTCCCTACTATACCTGCTATCCCACAGCCACAGTCCCTTCCCAGAGGCTATTATCCCACTGCTACTATAGGCACCATCTCTCCCTACTATACCTGCTATCCCACAGCCCCAGTCCCTTCCCAGAGGCTATTATCCCCCCACTGCTACTATAGGCACCATCTCTCCCTACTATACCTGCTATCCCACAGCCCCAGTCCCTTCCCAGAGGCTATTATCCCCCACTGCTACTATAGGCACCATCTCTCCCTACTATACCTGCTATCCCACAGCCACAGTCCCTTCCCAGAGGCTATTATCCCCCCACTGCTACTATAGGTACCATCTCTCCCTACTAATACCTGCTATCCCACAGCCACAGTCCCTTCCCAGAGACCAAGACATGAACGTATTTGCCATATAAAAAATTGAAATGCACATTACTAGTTACCACTAGGGCTTCTAAAAATACATTTATAAATAACAGTGATATCAAGAGCAGGGAAGGTTAAATATATATGTTTTAACTTTTCATACAAAGGGCACATTTCATGCCAAGGGTCATTATACCACCCATTACTTGGCCTAACCTCCCTCAATTAGTTTTAATACGGCATGGCAGCTCTTTCAGAAAGCTGGGATTAATAATAAAACAGGAAGGGTTTATGAATCTGTGCAATTTCAGAGCAATGTATTTCCAATCAGCACAATTTCAAAACAATATATATCTAACTAGTGCAATTTCAGAACAATATATTGCTAAACACTGCAATTTATATCCAACCATGCAATTTCAGAACAATATATTTCCAATCAATGCAATTTCAGCGCAATATATTTCCAATCACCGCAATTTCAGCGCAATGTATTTTCATTAAGCACATAAACTAATGGCAAGTACACAGACAGTCCAGCAATGAGCCGAGTAGGAGAAAGTACAGCAGGAAAGCCTGGGATACCCCCGGAGAGGGAGGAGAGGGCAGCTGTGTGTTGGGGGGTCGGTGCCAAGCATATGCCAATCAGGCTGCTGTGGGCGTGTCTAGCAGTGGCTAGGGGCGTGTCCCTGTCTCCCTTGGAGCTGCTCCTCTCTGTCTCCCTTTATTCTCGCTATCCGGAGCCGGTGCGCAGAGCCTGAGAGACCCCTCCCCGGAGCAGAGGGACAAAGCAGTGAGAGAGAGGCACAGAGGCTTCCCCCATACACCTGCTGGGAGTCACCCTGAGAGCCCAATACATCGTGGAGTTCAGAGTCTGTGGCCCCCTCGCTGCCCATATGGATCTGCTGTGGTCGGTAACTCTGCTGCTGCTGCCAGGTGAGTGCGCACTGTAGTGGGCATGGGGCTAGGCTGGCACACACTGCTGCCCCTAACTGTATGGGCACACACTCAGCTATACACTGCCCCTTACATACCAGCCTCTTGCCCTGGCACAGTGCTTGCTCTGTATCTGACATGGCAGCACATTGGCACCACTATTAAATGTGCCACCCAGGTACCCAGGGGCAGCTTCCCAATGCTTGCAGGTTCAGGGCCCCCGCAGGGCAGTTTCATGCAAAGTGATGGTACCCAGTGTCCAATGTGGCCAACTGGCTGATACCAGGGCAGTGCAATTGCAGCATCCAGCTGGTTTAGTTCTGTAACTTCCAGCATCCATAGAGAGTTATAGTCTGACAACAGCTGGAGAGCTGCTGGTTGGAACAGAAATAATGCAGCCCCACACATAGTAGTTCAGTCTGGGCACTGCCACCCTGGATGTGCTGGCAGCACAACTGCATGTAACATGGTGGCACACCCCCCTACCCCCCCCCCCCCCCCCCCACGCACATTCTAACAACCCCAGAATTCCCATACATCTGTCAGTCTGGTCGCAAATGTGCGAATTCTTGCCTATCACAGATACCCAGTGCCAGCAGGGTGCAGATTGAGGGTGTGTAGGGATGGGAGGAATTGGCTTGCATGTATTGGGCACTGATATGTAAGATATGCTAAAAGGTCAAGATTGTTGTACCGTGCCATTTATATTGGCCTGTGGTTGGGGTGGGGTGCATGTAGGAAGGTTAATACCTGTGGCGTTCCAGATATCCCAGATTGGAAGGATGTTGAGATGTGAATACCATATATATGTATATAGGATGTGAATACCATATATATGTATATAGGATGTGAATACCGTAAATATGTATATAGGATGTGAATACCGTATATATGTATATAGGATGTGAATACCATATATATGTATATAGGATGCGAATACCGTAAATATGTATATAGGATGTGAATACGTATATATGTATATAGGATGTGAATACTTTATATAAGCTACAGTGTTATAGGTGGATACAATGTTGCACACATACATACTGCTTCTATTTGTAAGACTGGGTCTAAGAACTTCCAATCTCTTTAGGAAAGGAGTTTCTTGAAACAGTGTGTGTAATAGTGCAGGAATCCCCTGGCAGATGCAGCACTACAGAATGCACCGTCATGATGCATAAAGCCATATGTACCAAACTGTCACATGGGCAAACGCATTTAAATGCTAACGCAGTCTAGTGATGCTCTGATTGAGCCCCTACGCGTCCCTGTAACTCATTTATTTCCATTCAAGGGGATAAAATCAAATTGTATTTATAACTATGGAATGTCTATGAAGATTCTCATTCATCCAGGTCATGATATACAGTATCTAGTAGAATTAAGTCTAAAACAACTGGACTTTTCTGAGTTTTGGAATGTGTTCTGCTTATACAGACTGGTCAATCCGTCCTATAAAGGCATCATTTGCGCTGGCGACAGTCCCCAGGTACCAGTCTGTGCCCTCGGCTTGTAGGTTTTATCATTAATCCATTAGGAACTATTTTGTCACTTGCCCCCGACCCTCCCATTATGAGCACCACCTCATTTTATAGCTGTTCCCTCTTTAAATACGGGTCCCTTCTGTTCCCTGCCCATTAGAAAGCTCTCAGGAGCAAGGGCCCCTGCAATTTGCATTGATTTCTATTGGTCGGATGCGTTTTTTTTTAGTGTTTTTCAGATACAGTGATCTTGCAGAATGAGTCCTTATAACAATATATTTGCCTTTGCACATCACACCCTCTCACTTCCAGTCTCTATGTGCTGTACATACGGAGCTGCTCTTCCCAAAGCCGATGCTGAGACAGCAACAAACAGCACATGTAATAGTTTAATAACAGTTTAGGGAGTCCGTGCCCAGGATTACTGAACTCGTCCTGGAAAACACGAGAGGTGGGATAAAAGAAACAAATTCATTTTTAAAATGAGAATTTTAGAAAATTCTTAGAACATAGCGACTGGAAAAAGTCAGTGGTTGTGGTGTATTATCTATTCCCTTTACTATGTACAGTTAATGATGCTTATCATTTTCATGCATCTGTTCTTGCACTGTGTGATAGTTTATGATAAAGCTAAAGGCGCACTGGGCGGTTTCCCCCCTGGTATATTTTACCTGGTGCAGCAGTGCCACCTCGACCGCCTCCCATTGACTTCATTGGAATCCTCAAACGCTCATTGCTTCTAAGTGGGGGTCCAGCTGTCTTCTGTACTTGTACTTTATACTCCACATTCCCCATCATTGTCTGTGGGAAGCAGTGACAGACAGGAGTGTTTTTATCAATACTTTTTCTGGCTGGATTACAGCATCTATGGACACTTCTTACCTTCCTGGCACCAGCGGTGGCTAACTGGATTTCAGGATTTCACATAGCCTCACCCCACCCCAATCACGCTTACCTCTTCTGCTTTCGGCTTGTTGCTGCCCTTGGTTTGTGCCACCAGAGGTTCTCACCCTGCCCCATTACAGGATTGGCCCTGACAGTGGTGGTTAGAATATCCTAATAGCCCTTGTGGCAAAATCCACATGATTGTTACTAGGCTGGTATGGATTGGGATTCAAAATAGGCCCTAGCATTTCAAGTATACAGAGGACCAAACAAGCCCCCTCCATGACATCTTACAGCATGCCAGAATCCACAGATTGGCATTCCAGGCTCTGGTACCTGGATGTTTACCTTCCAGACCAGCTCTATTAAGTATTTGTCTAGTAAAATACAACAGAAGTGAGGCATAAATGCAGCTTGTTTTATTTCATTTAGCTGTTGTGTTTCATTTAGCTTTGCGTATCATATATTAAATATCTAAACCTCACTGTCCATCATTCCAGCCTTTCACTTTAACCTAAAAGAGACACTTGATCTTCCCCTGATGTTATTGTGCTTTAGGAGCTGTGGATAAATCTGCCATAAATGTGTTTCATTCACACCAAAAGCCTCTGTAAATCTGCCAAAAATACAAATGTATTGGCCTTCTCTCCTCCTTGTGTGCCTGAATAAAAAGCAGGTTCCCTGCTGTGAGGCCTCCGCGTGCGCCGAATGCACAATTTTGCCTCAGATGTTTGTGTTGCACAAGTGTCGTCTTGTGCTTTTGGGCACTGCATTTTAATGGGATGACAGTGTGGTTCGGTGGGTGCACGGGGAACAGGTTAGGACCTGCTGTGTGTACACTGTCATTTCTCAGCAAATTCCCACATTCCAGACACGGCAAAACAGCACCCTTCCCCACCACAGAGACACGCAGACACCCCCATCTCAAACAACAAAGGATCACACAGCCCCTCCTCTTGCTTCACGTGCTGCCAGGTGTGAGCCTCCCTCCACTGTGCAACATGCAATTTCTTGGTTCTGCCCCGGGCTGCAATATAGAATTGGTTCCTGCAGGGCATGAGAATATTATTATTATTGTTATCCTTTATATAGTCCTGACATATTCTGTAGATTAGATTCATATGTTGCCTTCTAGTCCAAGAGACGGCTGAGGTTTGTTTTAAATATGGATTCTGTGCTGAGCTTTGTAGTGATGCACTGAAATAGAAGGTGGATGACTTACCTTTAAACAGGGGAGTAATAATAGAGGAAGCAAACCCTGCCAGTGCTGGGGGCCCCAAAAGGTATAGGGGGCACAGAAGACAATGACTAATAAGCAGCTTCCCTATATGTTTATGGAAAATGCCTTATTGAAATTATAGGTAACCCTAGAATGATTTTGTTGTGGGGATCCGATAAGTTCAGTAAACCATCATCAATGAATTTCCCTACAACACACATAGTGAAGCTATTATACATGTACCGGTATACATACCTGCATTAATACAGGTATGGGGCCAGTTATCCTTAAACCCGTTATCCAGAAAGCTCCAAACTATAGGAAAGCCATCTCCAATAGACTCCATTATAATCAAATAATTCAAATTTTTAAAAATGATATCCTTTTTCTCTGTAATAATAAAACAATAGCCCAACTAAGATATAATTAATCCTTATTAGAGCCTTCTGGATAACAGGTCCCATACCTGTACTACCATGTGATCTGGGGGCATGGCACAGTATTTATTTTGCCATATGTTCCAAGAAGAATGAAATAGTTATTTTATTTATCTTGTGATGAGTCCTGGGGTATTTATACATGGAATTAGCCCTGGTATTGTATGAAGGAATCTGTGTCTTTATTTAGCCTCCCCAAATACAAAAAAAACCTTTAGGAATGGCCAGAGAGCCATACGCCGGATCTGCGCTATGTGGATATAGATTTCAGGACTACTAGAGAAAACCATCTGCTGTGTGTTCTGTTTCAGTCCATGCTCTGTTGTTGGTTTTAGGCAGACTAATGATTTATCATGGACTTCCTTTTTAAGTAAATAAATTTTAAAAAAAGAATAATTTGTACCACCAGGTCTGTGTGACTCCTCCCACTTTGTGCTCTTTACCTGACAGGGTGAGTGAGAGTCACAACCAACTGATAGATATCAGTGAATGGCCAACTGACCCCAATTAACACACGCCCAGAAGGCAAATTCTAAATTGCGCCTCTAGGTCTTATTTTTTTTTAATGGAAGGTAAAAGAATGCAGTAAATATGAGAAGGGACTGAGGCTTATTTGCTAATGGGGTGCAGCACTGAGTCTCGGCTGGGTGCTCGCTGAAACGCTGCTCTGTGCTAGACATGGATATGTCCTTTAATGCTGCAGGGTACACTGGGAGTAGCTCAATGCTGAATCTGGGGTGGCTGGCCTAAAGAATAACGCCAACCTGTGGCAGATGCAGATGACTTGGGGAGAGGTGCAACGGGATGGATTGTACAAGGCTTAGTAGCAATTTAGACTTGTGCTGCTCAGTGCACTGGTTTCAGAGAAGTGCAAAAAAGGAAACAGTCTGAAAACAGCCGGGTCTGGACCTTTATCTCCCCGATGACATGGAGTTATCGAATGTCTCTGCTGCTGAGAACTTTGCTAGTTGTTTGTCTCCCCCCTCCTTGGACTCTACTCCCACTCTGTCTGCCGCAGCCTATATCTGCTAAACAGGCTGAACTCTGCCCGGGGAATTCATAGAGATGTGTGCCTATGTATTAACAGGATTACTGCCATGCTAATGTGGCAAACACCAACTAGGGATTAAAACCTAAAACTTCTAGGTGTCTCCAAGCTGAAATCTTCCAGCATAGGGTGAACTGCAACTTCTAGAAAGCACAAGGCTGTAAGCATTTTAAATATAAATATATAAATATAAATGCATACATACAGACAGGTAAGGGTAATGGTTGGGTCTGAGGTAATGTTACTTGGATGGGGACTTGTTATATAATGCAATGCTTTTCATTCAATAGGGAATTACTGCCTAACAACAGGAGAATGCTGGCCTTAGTATTAAAGACAGAAGGGGTCATTTATTTTTTATTTTGAACCAAGTGTAAAATCACTAAGGGGTAATTTCTAATGCCTACGCGCCTTATTGCCCACCTCTCTTAACTACAGGGCTGCTCACCACAACTTTTTAAGGTGCACTTTTTTTTCAAAGTGCAGAAAAACACGGTGGTCTCTTTTTACACTTTGCCCTGAATTTAAATAATCCCCCTAGTGTGTAGAAACAATAGCCTTCCTCACATCAGAGCTTGTTGAGATGTTGGTCTTGCTTTTTTCAGATACCAGTGCCATGGGCAGGGAAAGGACATGGGCACACTCCCCATGTGCCTGAGTCTCAGTGTTAATATCTCTTGTTACTGTCTCAAGCGGGGCCTACGCTGTATGACTTCTTTTGGGGGAGGTCGCTGAATGAGCAAATCTTCTGATTTGGCCAAAGCTGGGCCATATTGGGACGATCAGTCATTTGGCATAGGGAGACCTGTTGGAAGAGGGTCAGGATTTTCAAACATGGGTCCCGCATATACCCACCTTCAGGAGCAATGTTACCACTTCTGCACAATCTGAACCTTTAGTGTTGTTCAGTGGAGCTTTTTTCCTCCCACTCCAGATAATATTGCAGAGCCCTATACATTATTACTGTTGCAGGGGTGGCAGTGTTGCAGGTGTTGACACGCCTTGGGCCCCTATAATTTCTGAGTGCTGTGCTTTCTCTTCAGTTACTGGCACTGCCTTTGTGACAGTGTGAGGAGCCAACTAGCCGTGCCCAGTCTGGTATCCGTAAAAGGTGGGCCTCACTTATTTATTTTGTTTTAATCATACATTGTAGCCAGTGGCCATGTTCATTACTTGTGTCAGGCACATCTGTGGGACTGCCTTAGGGCGCATATTTCTTTACATGATGTGCCGTAGCTGGCAGCCATGTTGATTCCTTGTCAGGCCCATTTTGTACCTACCCTATTAGAACAAAGACATTTCTCCTGCGGAACCCAGTTGTGCACATGCATATGCAGTAGGCCTGAGTGTCCTGTTTAGCATCCCCGCTGCCTGCCCTTCAGGCGCATCCCTTCACCTGCCATTGATTTCATGCAGTGGTGGCAGCTGCTAAATTTTCCCAATCAAAATTGTCCATAGTAACTTAATATAGGGAATTTATATTACAATGGGGGCCCATAATGTAAATAACTGTGCAGCTGGTATTGAGCTACAGCACTTGCAAGGAATTCTGGGAACTGTAGTTTAATAACAGGTGGAGGCCTCATTGCAGACCCTTTCCTAAAAAGAGATAAAACACTGGAGTTTCTTCCTTTCCAGCTGATGCTCTGTGGGGCCTGGCAACAGTGGCTTAACCCTTTCAATGTCAGCTCTCTTTAACCCCCCCTATCATCTCATTTTTAGCTTCTTCCGCTCCCTCATTCTCTCTCAATTTTACTCCTTCTCACTTTCCCTTTCTTTCTCCCCCCTGCACCCCCCTGGTGAAGTGTTTAGAATTCAACAATGTACCATGTGACTGACTGTGAGACGCTCTTATTGTGAAGTGACTCTCCTGACAAGAGCTTTTTTTTCACCCCCACCCCCCTCTCACCCTCCCCTCCTTAGAATTCCGTGCCCTCGCCTATCATCACCCCCTCTGTGCCTATTCCACATAATGTCTTCGTCCCTCCCTCCTGCCATCTCCCTGCTCAGTCCGAGTGCTTAGGCTGTGCTGGTACCTTGCTCAGTGCCTCGGTTCTGTGCCATTTAGTGGCCCAAAACACTTGCCCTCATATTTTACTGGGTAGGACCCCTATTGTGCTGCTATTCTCCTTGCCACTCTGTGCCCTCCTGTAGTGCTTAACTTATTCCCACGCTGTCTTTGTGCCCCTCTTCCTTTTACATCGGTTTCCCCCATAAATTAAAGCTCCATTCATGTTTTCCCTGCTTTTTGCGGTTTGTGCTGTCCCGCCATTAAATGTCTTTCCCTCTGCTCCTGGAATCTGTTTCTTTGCTCCCTCTCTGCACCTGTTAATCTTTAATCCTCACCCCTCCTTATCCAGCTCTCAGGGAGAGGCCTCACAGGGTTTCTGGCAAGTCTCAGGCTCCCCCTGCTCTGCTGAGGGACCACTCTAGTCAGTGCCATTGGCAGGACCCGGGGTTCCCCAAGTAACGGACTCCTTTTCTTTTCACTGTCCAGTGGGCTTAACACTTAATTAATTTCTTAACCAGAGCCAAGTTCTCCCTTAACTGAACTCACTAACTTAGATAGAAGGAATGACCCCAGCATCACTGGGGACCCTGGTTTATTTCTATTATATATTGCAATATGCACCCCTTCAGCTGGTTTTTGATTGCAACTACCAGCATCCCGACTACAGCTGGACACCCCCAATAATGCTTTTTTCCTTATGTTGCACCTGTAGTATCCAAGCCCTTTTAAATCAGGCCCTGCAGGTTCCCCTTTCTGTCCTTGTTTCCCTTTCCCAAAGAGAATTTATTCTCTATCCCCCCCTAAACCCTTTTGGGACTGAAAATTACATTGCACAGATCTGTTACCCATAGCAACCAAGAATTAGAATTAGGTATTAAATCAAAAAACTCCAGAGGAGGTGCTAAATGCAAGTTACTGTTAATATTAAATAATTCATATTATTCATATCTTTGCATAATGAAAGCAACTTTCCAATTTACATTCATTAACAACATTCAGTGATTTTTTTAATTATCTGTAAATGTAATTCCTATTAGGAACAATATCTGTCTGGCTGTTTATGTTCCCTGCACTGCTGGTTCTGACTTGTATTCCTGTTCTGCCTGTCTCTAAGATGAAGTGTAATAAGGTATCTGATTTAGATGATAAGCCGTGTGAGAAGGACCCTTTAGTCCTATTTTTATATTGTAACCCCTCTTTGTTCTAAATGAGTGGGAAGTGCCGCCTAACCTTCTGGTGTAATGCATAAATAAATGATGATGATGATGATGATTGGAAAAGGTCTGTGGCCCCAATAAGTATGTTTAATTGCTATTATTTTATGTACATTTACTCCACATCCTTTTCTGTTTGTATCCGTGCCTGTCATTAAAGCCATAAGCTGGTTGCCAATAAAAAGCTGCCTAGTGTCTGGGGTCATTGGGTCCCTAGTAACCGGATAATTTCCAGTTTTAATTCCCTACTGGAGAGCAGCAAAAACAGACAAAACCAGACATAGTGGATAAGAGAAGAAATAAACTGCATTTGATTTTAGAATTATCTTATCATTGAATAGATTCAAATCTTATCACTGAAATTCATATCATTTTAAGGCAAGTTATCACCTTTAAAATGTCCACATATCTGACTGGCAGAAATCTAATATTTGGGGTGTGGGATGCACCCCAGACGAATGAGACGAATGAGTTATCAATAAAAAGGTTACAATTTACATATCTGCTGGTATTTACACAGCTTAATTGATTTCCTATTCCCCAATGATTGGAGCAGTCTTGGCCAATATTTGCCTTTCAGCCACTAATCATTTTTGGATTTAAAGCCTCAATTATGAGGCAGGATGGGGCCAGTTGGTGACAGTAGGTGCAGAATGTGCAGAATAGTGAAAGGTGGGGGTTGGAAGGGGGGGGGAGGAAGGTCTGTTCCTTTATTTTGTACCTCAAGGGATTTTACTAATTCTCGGTAGCTTTATCTGACAGTCAGAACCTACAGCAACCAATTAGCATTTAGCTCTGAATGGGCAACTGCAGTAATACTAATGAAAGTAAAATTTAGATTGGTTATAACTTCAGTTTAGGGAATTTTTGTAGCAATATCTGTTTATACATGGACCCAAATTATGTGTGTGTCCAAGTTCCATTTCCAACAATGCCAAATATAGTAAAATATTTACACAGAAATATCAGAATAGCAAGATTCCACCATGTCATTTAACCTGCAATGCCGACCCTGCGTGAAGAACTTTATGGGGATGCCAAGGGAACTCGCACTTAGGACATGTTCTTTCTATGGGAAAGACGGTCAGTTTTCATGTTCTTGCAGAATGTGGCATATTTGGAATTTATGTGGCGCTGGTAACCACTGGAGTGTGGGAAAAGAAACAAAACTCCCTTTTTTTGCTGTAATTTGATGATCTCCCAGGGGAAATATCCCAGTATATTGTACTTTAGCTGGTCTGCAGAGGAGGAGTGATGGCCTTCTGTTATATAGTTTTAAGGCAAGGGAACACCGCCACTCTTTGGCCCCTGGTACACGGAACATTTTGTTCACCACTGTGGAGAAGAGGAAAAAATGGGGGTAAGGGGCAGTGACAGAAGGAGGGGAAATCTGTTTTCCACCTACAGGCAAAAGTGGGCAAAATGCCCTGTATGCCAGGAGCCTTACAGCATTCTAGGGTTTCCACCTGGCTAGTGAAAATGATAATGTTATGTAATTTATAGGATCAGTTATCAATTATTCATTATTCAGAGAGATCCAAAAAAATGGTAATGCTATTTCCCATAAGTCTGTATATAAAAAAAAACAATAATTTTTTCAATTTTTACTAATTTACCTCTTAGATATTAAGGAAAGACCCCTTGTCCAGAAAACCCCACCACTGCGGTGGAAGAACCTATAAGGTTAGGTCTGTTAAATAGGTGATGTGAATATACAGCTGAATGAGAACTGGCCATGGGAAGCAGAGCAGCCCATAGTAATCCAAGGCGTCGCTTGCCCTTTAATAAAAGTAGGGAAGCTTTCATCTCTAAGGGGAATAGCACACAAGGTGACTTGATCACCTACAGAGCAGCGGCAATCAAAATGTCTGGAATCTTTGGAATTTTCTTCTTCTGCAAGGAGCCCCCGGGACGCCATCATGTCTTGAAAACCCCCATCCACCATTTCATACAACAGGTGGGCGTAAGGCTAACCACAGTGCTTCCCATTTACTTATTATTACATTGCCCATCCCTGTGCCCCAGGCAGACATACTCTGTAAACTAGTGCTACATGCTTCAATATTTCTCAGGGCAACCAACTGAAAAATAATAAAATTCTGGTCCAGTTGTGCATAGAGCAGCATTAGTGAATCACTCTCCTTGAATACGGTAGTTTCTAAGTTCAACTCCCAGCATGCACTGACAGCCAAAGGATGCAGTAGTTTGGGGGATTGCAAAGCCCTGCTAGGTATAGGGTGCTGCAGTAGATTGTTCTCTGCTCCTTGCTTTAAAAATAAGAAAGTACAACTTATTTAGCTACTGGGTTGATCCACCATTAATTTTTCTATTAACTGGGCAGCAAATTGAAGACTAAGCTTATTGTGCGCTCTGAGCATTCCTTCCCTGCAAATTTGCATTTGTATGTGAGGCATGAATGGAGCTGCCAAGGCAGAAATCCCCCTATAGACAAAAAGCAATTGCACTGGGAACTGTCAGCTAACTGGGAAGGCCCTGAAATATTTAGCACTGTCACTTCGTTAAACAGGGTAATCCCTTCTCTTTAGATTACTTAGTGCTTTGTGTGGCCCTTGTACCGCACAGTCTTTGCCCCTGTGCGTTTGGGTCTGCTGGGAACATTCAGCCTAAGATCAGCGGAAGAAAGCAATATGGCAGCTCTTTCCAGGATAATAAATGCAAACAGCAAAATAATAAGCATATAATATGCTTTAGCCCTTTACATTGTGCCTAAATATGGTCATAATATCCTTGTAATTTACAACAGGGGTTACATTTTCTCTATATATACTATAGAAAACAAAAAATCATCCCAGATCTCACTCTCAAACCTACTGGATCAGAATTTCGTAAATATATAGATATATATTACCAACAGGACTGGAATTTTTGATTGATGGTGTCGTATGATCCTCATTTATTATAACTGTTCAGCATTATTTATCAAAGTACTGAAGGCATCTGTTTTCTATGGGTCCATTGAGGAAGGGACAGAAGCCTCTCTCCTGAAACAGTTGGTCCGGTCCTTCAAGCTTGATGAATGCTCCCTTTGTCCCTTTGAGATAACTCAATAAACTTTACGTTGGGTTCCCTTACATTTAAGTGAATACATCTTTTTTATCTGCTTGAATGATGAGCGCTGCGCTTTTACAATATCCTTTTAACTTATCACACTTGCCCGGCTTTAGGACTTATTTGATAAAGGGAGAAGGGAAACGAATGCAGGAACATTGGCTGACTCAAGTATATGGGAGAGCATGATTTCTCCATTTGATTAACACTGTAATATTATATCTGATTTCTTTAATTAAATAGGTGCTCCACTGTATAAGTGCCCTTAGGAGAATAATCAAAACTAATAGCATACTGGTTGCTATTGGCAATAGTACAGGTCAACCCATATGTTGGTAAATTAGCCTGTAATATTGTAGGAACTTCATAAAGATTAACAAAAAAGCACCTGGGTATTACAGAGCAATAGGTCTCATATCAGTAGTAGGCCCAAGGCGCCAACATTTTCTAAGCCTATGTAAAAAAGGCCAAATTACATATTTAATGGTGTTACTTAAGTTGTAGACTTGGAAGGAGCTGTTTATATAGACTTTATAGGTCATCAAAGCCTCACACATTGTCCCTTGCCATAAGCTAATATTTAAGTTGTAAAACAGTTCAATGGATAGGTTGTTGACTGAAGGATGGGCTGCAGATCTAGGCATGAAGGTTGGGTTCAGAGTACAAATTTGACCTTGGACCTTGGCTATGTTATCTACTAGATTTCATTGAGACAAATATGGCTTCTTTGTGCCAACCCTGCCTATTACTAGGGATGTTGCAGATAGACATAATAGGATATGGGAATGTGATAAAATGTCTAGTTCTAAATGGTTTGGTAAAGAACTTCAGTGTTCAGGTGATATTAAAGCAAATAACTGGTGTAGGCAGGCATTGAGGAGGATATCAGCAGTAGAACAGACTCTACAAAACTCCAGCCAAGTTATATTTAGTTATATGCAGCTCTAGATTTGGCATTGGGTTTATACAGTGGCTCTGTGGTTAGCACTGCTGCTGCCTTGTGTTGCTTAGGTCATGGGTTTGTATGTTCTTCCTCTGTCTGTATGGGTTTCCTCCAAAAACTTGCAGCCAGGTCAGCAGTCTTCTAAACAAATGTGGTAGTGAAAATATTGGTGTTAGATAAATAACGTTTGTAGACACGGTGGGGTGGGCGCTAGAAAGATCTTCAATCAGCTTGGATCTTGTAAATTATCCTTACTATGGGAAGGGAAAGGGTTAGACATGTTAAAAATGACACATGAGAAAATAAGGGATGGCTCTAGTCCAAAAACAACAATGGAGTAGATGGACGATGAGTTTGGCCCACAGACATGCCAATAGCGACTTGAAACTCGTGGAAACAAGCTTGTAATGTTAAAGCATGCCATGTTGTGCTACAGGAAATAACTTCCTCCCTTTATTCTTCTCCTTCCATCTGTAAGTCTCTGTTTCTTACTCTAGTGCAGTAGCTGACCCCCCTTCCCCTTTGGGTTCACTCGCAGTCCTTAGGTAAAAGCATTCCACGAGCAAACAGTGGAGAGTACAGTGCAAATACAGTGTAATTAAACCTCAGCAATGCAAACGGCTATTTTCTGTACTCGGTGTAGAGAAATCTTCTTTCTTTTTCTAGGAGTAAGTTCTTCAGTTAAAAAAAGAAAAGAGAACAATGACTTAATGAGGGAATTCGAAGATCTCAAGACTAACATGAAATGTATGCTTAAAGCAGGGATCCCCAACTTTTTTTACCCTTGAACAAAATTTCAATGAAAAAAAATAGCTGGGGAGCAACACAAGCACAAAAACTTTCCTAGTATGTTACCAATAAGGACTCAGATTGGTTAATTAGTAGCCCAATGTGGACTGGCAGACTAGTAGAGGCTCTGGTTTTTATGCCTCCAAAACTTGCCTCCAAGTCAGAAATTAAAAAATGGCCACTGGGAGCAACAGGGGGATAGCTGGTATAGTAGGGAGACAGTAGGTATAGAATCCAAGATGAACTTTTGCTTGAAGAGTTATAGCACACAGGAGGATGTCAGACATATTGTGGGTGGAGGTCAAAAGACATGAAATTGCTCCTCTATCACTAAAATAGTATTCACCTGAAAGTGCATTTTTTGGATGTGGAAGTCCAGAATAACCTGTCAAAAAAGGGCATTTGCTCTTACAGGTGACTGGCAGTTAAGTATATGAGGGGCAGGTAAATTTGACCATTATGTCTTCTACTAACAGGACTA
This sequence comes from Xenopus tropicalis, assembly GCF_000004195.4. NCBI lineage: Eukaryota > Metazoa > Chordata > Amphibia > Anura > Pipidae > Xenopus > Xenopus tropicalis. The sequence goes on along the minus strand of NC_030683.2, from coordinate 109,115,730 downwards.
AAAAACACCATTCAAACAAATAGCTAAAAAACACCCCCAGGCACCCTGCACTATTACTATTAATAGACTTTTATTTTTTTGAATATCAAGGAAGGGCTGTGTTCAGTGATTGCTTTCATAAAAAGATGATATATCTCCAAATTAACTTGCCCACACCTTGTACAGGGCACAATGTTCATTTATTGATTGGTCATCAAGGATTCTTTTATGCCCACTGGGAGCTATGGCTTTCTAAAGCTTAGCTGATTATTAAAATAAGAATATAATTGCTCTTTCTTTTTCTTTTAAAAAAAACTCCTTTGTTCAAAGTACCACCCATTGCTTCCTCCATTTGTTGAGAAAACAGGGCTGGTTCCAGATTTATTGCAGAAATGTTTACTCCTATTTATTTTAGCCTACTAGAAATCAAGGCAGTTTTTTAATCATTATAAATTGCTCCTTGTTATTTTGTTCTGAGTTTTATTGGTCTGGAGCAGGACTGCCCCACTAGTGGCCTGCAGGCCGGATATGGACAGGTTTTCTGTCTGCCTATGGGCTTCATAGACTGCTATGAATAACATCATCAATTTGATATAAATTGACCCACAAACATGTAGTTTATCAGCTAACTCTACTCAGAGATGGATAGCAATGGTCTGGAATATGGCTGTTTAAAGTGATTGCATTGGGACCATATTAAACCGTATAGTTTCTAGATAGTCATAAGCATTTCACTATTTGCTCAGCTCGGACTAGATTTTAACTGGGTTTCTTGTGCTTTTATCTGTTTCTTGGGTGACCAGGAGAGCACTGCCCTGTGAGTGCTGTGTAATTAGTGGTTTATCAAATGATCACTGCCACTTGGGAATTGTTTTCTGTGTGTTTGGAGGTCAACCACATGACGATTGTGGCTTTGCATTCCCATTCACTATATCTATATTTAGGGTGATGAAATGATTGCTGATTACTTTCTGAATCTTTGGCGTTCTGTAATATGATCACGGCCACTAGGAATGATGGTAGTGTTTATTTTGGTGGCCAGTGAGATGATCACAGCCAATGATGACTGACACTGGGTTGCTGTTTGGCACAGTGGTTAAGCCTCAGAACTCTGGGAGGTCTGAATTTATACAAAATATAGTTTGTGAGCTTCAGTAAAGGTATACACCATAAGAATCGGTCATTTGGTGAGGTCGCCAAACAAGTTGCTCTTCTCCCTATAACGGGCTAATCTGGCTTGGTCCAAACGATTGAATTTAAACGACAGGTATAAGGGCAGTTGGACCCAGGACCACATCAACAAGCTGATGCAGTCCCCAATCCGACAGAGAATCAAACCTGCCTGATCAAAATCTGGCCAATTTTAGGCTGGGTAGGCCTGTTGGGGGTGCCCATACACAGGCAGATAAGTTGTCAAATTGGTCTGAAGGACCCATATTGACATCTAAAATTTGCATGACCTTTAGTCATTGAATCCTCTTGCTCTTCAGATTAGATTGTTAGCCCTATGGGGAATCTATATAGTGCAACAATAACTCTGGACATAATATATACAGATCATAATAAAAGTATATTTTGCTCACCAATTGCTGCCTATATTTACTTATTCTTAAAGTGGAACTCCTCCCAGATAATTAATTAAAATTAATAAAACAACATCCCATGATAAATTATTCATTCTAATTGATATTAAAAACATTTACTATTCAGCTCTCCTGCAGCCAAGACTCCAGTTCCCACAATGCCTTGAGTGTTGTGATTAACAGACCTATGAAGGAGAAACTCGGAAGCATGCAGGGCATTTTAGAGAATTGGAGTCTTGGCTGGAGGAGACCTGTAGTCAGGAGGAGCAGTGGAGGGAATTGCCTAGGGCAGACAGATACTGACTTGCAAATTACATTTACATTGGGCCTGTTCAGTCTTATGGCTTCTGTGTTGGCAATAGGGACACAATGGGGGAATGCCTTTAACAACATATTATTGGAGAATATGATTCCTCTATAGGCCATCTTGTTGGTTCTGTCCCAGCAGTGCAGCCGTAGCCGCTTGTCGGCTGTACTGAACAACAGGAGGTCAGTCTATGCAAGGGCTTGCCGACATAATACACAGGCACAAAGTTCACAACTACAGCCCATGTGCTTAAAGGCAAACTAACCTTGTTAGCCACAATGCTTATTTTGTTACAAAGAGATGTATTGCATTCCATTGTGCACATAAGCCCTGTGATATTTGAGAACCCCCCCCCCCCAATCTGGATATTTCTGGTTGTTTTTATTCTGTGAAGGTCTCCGCTGTTGTTTACCCTCCCCTGAGCCAACTCTGGCAACCTGTGTGCACACAAAGTGCTCTTGTCTTGTGAATGTGCCAAGTGCCGGAAAGTTAAGGGGGTTATTTGCTCAGTTCTCTTGCATGACATCAGTTTCACAGTCTTTGCTTTGTGTGGCCTATGATATTTTGTCCCGGGCTTAATAGTCCTTTATATTGTTTTTTAATTCAAATTTTATGTTGTTTTTCTATATTAAAGGGGACCTGTTACCCAGACATAAAAAGTATAAAAGCTGTATATTAAAAGTCCTTTTCAAATGAAAAATGAAACCTAAATTCCTTTTTTTATGAACACATCCATACCCACTATAAAGGCATTTAAAAATCCCAGCTGTCAATCATATATTTCATATAAGGCATAGAGGCGGGGCAGACAATTACCTTCACTTTCCCCCCTCCCTTCTCATCATCATCAATTGTGTAGCCAGTGCATGGGCCTGGGCATCAGGTCCCCCATTCTGGCACATAAACAAATTTTGGGGGTGATACATAGCTTGTCTTAATGCCCGCAAAATGGCGCCTGCCTGCTTACTGTGATTGTGTAATTTCAAGAATAAAGGAAACAAGATTACTACATTATATAGTGTAAGTGACTTATTTTGCTTGACAAACGCAATAGAAAAGAATTTGTAATTATTTCTTAGGGTGACAGGTCCCCTTTAATCCTTAAACTAACAATCGATGGTTTTAGAAGGCGCTTTGTGGTATTGTCTTAGGGGTAAAAATAAAGGCAATTTCTCAGCACCCTGCAAGTTTTGAGACACTTCAGTGGAAAACTAAAAAAAACACTTTGGGGGAAGAACTAATAGAAAAACTGTCAATAAGATCATTTTATTTGGCCAGGTTGCTTATGAAACTCCCACATTTATGTATTTGCCCTTCTATTCACTACAAACAACCCTAATGTTTTATTTGTTTGTTTTTTTTTACAACTACCTGAAGAGTATTAATTTCTCTTTCATTAAAACTTTTTAATTTAATTTTAATTAAACTAGTATTAAACCTTTCCCCCACAGGATGTTTCTGTGCGGTGACTGTTAATGTCCCTTCACCAATTGACGCTGAGATTGGGGATCAAGTGAACATCCAGTGTAAGCCATCGGCCGCCGGGTCACCCAAGTACAGTGTGGAATGGTTTGTGGTGAGTAATGGACAAATGACCTTTGGTGAGAGACCCCTATATCACAGTGAGAATTAATACTCTATTAGAGCAATGTAAAAAATAGATAATAAAATCATAGTCCATAGTACCATGGTCCTCTAGCCTGTACTGTCTAAATATTTATTTACTAACAGTTCCCTACTATGGGTTAACATGGGGCCTTTGGGTAAAATGTCCCTGCTATATACCATGCAGACAGATCAGTATGGGGACCCCCAGCGCATCGCATCATACAGCAATGGAAGAAGTATCACAGATCCAGGAACACAATACAGTGACAGAGTGTCGGTCAACGCTGAGCTCAGCCTGGTAATCAATGATGTACGTGTAGAGGACGAAAGGAGCTTTCTCTGCAAAGTGAATGCGGGGAGTGAAGGCACAGCTAAGGGTAGTGCTGACATGAAAGTGTACGGTGAGTTTAATAAGATGTAGATACATTTCCTTTCCTTTCATAGTAATATAATAACCATCAGATGGAGGCAAACTGAATGTACAGTGTTCTGGGGCCTACTTGCCCTTTCCAATGTCTGCCTAGCATTCTTGTGAATACACTATCTAGTGTCTGTCCTGGGGCCCAATGGACTGGAGGGCAACCAATATAGGGAAGCAGGGCATGATGATGCTAGGGCAGGTCCTAGCCCCCCCCCCCTTGTCTCCTAATGAAAGGTTCATCTGGGGTCTGATTGGTCAGCAGTACTTCGGGTAGAAGGATATTGGGGGTGGGCCTTAGTAGCAGACTCCCCACAGCAGGTTATTGAAGTCGCAGTGGCAGGAGTGGCTTGATTCTGAGCCACAGGGGTAATTAAAATGGGCAGTTGGCAAGGTAGGGGTAAATGGTAGGCCTGGAGTTCTGGGGAAGGTGCATAACTTTGGATAGGGCCTTGGACAGTAGTCTAGAAACAGGCTCCAGGCCTGGTTATGTAGGTCTTGTTATCTTGTAGTACAAACAATGTTGTTACAATAAGTTATAATGTTATATATATATTTTCTTCCCAACCTGTTGTCTGGTTTTGTGTGTATGGAGTAAGGTTGGGCAGGGGGTGGGTACTGCAAGCTCAATGCTGCACTCGTCATGTATTCTGTGGCTGGCCAATATTCTTGTATAAAATTACCAAGAATATCAAATGTCTATCCAAATCTGGATAGACATCTGTGGCCTGTTACTACTCTCTCTGTTGTTTAAAATACTTTGCAGAGCCTGCTTACTCTATCCACTCTATCTTACTCTGTCCTACATTTTGGGGTCTGCCTGCTCATTCTCTCCTGTGCCTGGCCAACATACTTACTTGTTCTGTCCATTGGCCAATTACTCGCTCTTTCCAATTTCTAACCAACAACAGTCTGGGACCATCTATCCAACACCTGTACAACATTCTGTGGTCTACATTTTTATTATATCTGTCTAACACTGTGGAGTTCTTTATCTCTCTCTCTCTAGCCAATACCTGTCCATTACCCTGAAGTTTTTTTTAATCACTGTATTCAATTCCTGCCAACTTATTCACACTGTCCAATGGCATTGCAGTATTCTTTGTGTCCAAAATTCTATTTCTATTCTCATTTTAATGTAACAACGACTTAATTAGTTATAAAGTTGCAAAATTCAACCAAATCAGTGGGTGCCTAGTGGGATAATTGCAAGGTTTATGGAAGTTTTGTAAAGGAAGTGATTTTTGGGATATTCAGATCTTATTCTAAGTCCTCTTTTCTTCTTACCTCTCTCAGATCCACCAGAAATGCCAGAAGTCTCCTTGACTGCAGGAATATTGTCAGTCACTGAATCGGATGCAGTGGAGGTGAGTGACATCTACTTCTTGTGATTTTATTCGATATCATTTAGTCCTTTACTTTCAAGCAATTTATGTTTCTGATATTTTAATAATAATTTATAATAGTTTATACTTCTCTTTGGAGGCTTCACACACCTATCAGTGCTGTATGTCTTCACATGTTCAGTTCCTTTCTTATAACTCTTCTTGATTAGATTGGAACCTGTATCGGTCGGAATGCATATCCTGCTCCAACTATTGAGTGGTACAAGGACAAGCAATCCCTAAACCCACCAAAAAGCCCAAACAAGGGTATGTGCAAAGGTCTTCAGACTTCTTAGCTTCTTACAGATTTCTTGGTGATTACAAACACTTGTGTTGTTCATGTCATGATGTAATAAATAAAAAAAAAAATAATTAGTTAAACTTTTGTTGGACCCCTATGGGGGGCCGGGCTGCCATTTTAGGAGCCTATATGTAATAAAAAAAAGTTGGGTTCAGTAACCCATTGAAACCACTCAGCAAATTGCCTTTAGTAGTTACCTGTTTGAATGCAAACATCTGTTAGGTTGCTACAGGTTACTAAACCTAGTGAAAACTGTGAGTAACAAGGATATTAGTTAAAGGTGCCATAGAGAGAGAGAGATAAGACACTGGTGTGTGAGAATAATCTGAGCATGTCTAATAATGAACCTTGTCTTTTTCTGCATTTGCTACGGCAGATCTGTACATGACCTCTCGCACCGTCAGGGAAGCCTCTGGTTTGTTTACGGTCTCCAGCACTCTCTTCTTAAGGCCAACGAAGCAAGATGCCGATTCTCAGTTTTCCTGTAGAGTTGTATATCCTGTACCCGGGGGATCTTTCAGCTTTATGGAATCTTATTCCTTTAATCTGACATTGCACTGTGAGTGAGGCCACTGCTTTATGTTACCTTTATTCCTTTTTTCCTTGCATGCCTTCCAAAAACAAATAATTCTCTTTGTATTTCTTCACCCTCCCTTTGGGTTAAAACAGACAGTAGTGTACTTTGTGTTAAAGAGCTATAACTTTGTATTACAATTTAAGGAATGTATATGCCCTATTCATTCTGTTCATAGCACTTAGAACCAAAATAGTTTGAACGTTGTCTCTTTGTGTGTGGTATCTTCCAACAGCTGTTGGGAATCCCTTCTGTGTGTTTGCATTCTGGTGTCTGGAATATACACCTTAAAGAGAAAGTAAAAATGCCTTGGCAATACTCTTGCAGAGCTGTAAAAGTGCAAGTGCTAGTGCTGGCCAATCATGGTCCCTGCAATAAAGAGAGCAATAAAGTAGAGCTTATGTGATCTTGCTTGACCTGCTTATTTCAGCATAGTCCCGTGCTTTAAATACCCATTCTTTTTCCACTGTGTCACAAATTAACTATGCATTGGAAACCACAGAGATAAAAATTAGCTTTTTTATTATTGTCTAAATATTCTGTTTTTATAGTACCTAAACAAAAATGTACAAATCAGAAACACTACTACAAAATAGTGTCAAATGCACAGATATTTATTGGATGTTAAAATTAGGAAAGGCAGAAAAAATCTAACAATTACCTGGCAGTGAGAAGCCTATGTCCATAAAGCTCTTGAAATGGAAAACATATTGGCATATAGGGCATAGAAAGGCTGATTAAGAAGGGAAAACAAGGTGCGAAACACACTGCTCCCCAATTTGTGCTGTAAATGTATTGTACCTGCTCTAAATTGTCTGTTTTCTTTTAGTTTACACAGAGGATGTAAACTTCCAGTTGCTATCAGCTGTTCCTATTAAGGAGGGGGATGATTTGACTTTTCGTTGTGCCGGGGATGGGTACCCTCCTCCTTCCTATATCATTGACAGAATCAAGGTATTTGGACTTATTCTCTATGAAGTTGTTGACTAATATGTTTGCACATACCCTGTGTCTCTTCTATTCCCTGCCTCAAATTCTTTTTTTATCCTAATTTGCTTTGATTGAACACTGGAGCTAAATTGCACCAGTGCTTTTACCTAGATCTTTCCTTTTAATTCCCAAGTAGATTGATCAGAACTAATTGATGATTGCTTGCCAATTGCACTGGAATTTTTTACAATTAGTAATAGTAGATTATCCCCTTTCTTTTGATAAGACCCCTTAATTGTGTTTAGGGTTTCCCCTTGTTTCGCCATTTTCTCCCATTTTGGTCATTACGATGTCATCTCTTTTCAAAGGTGATATCATACTGCCCAAAATGACATCTACTGCTGTTTATGGTCACATTACATTAGAAGAACACCTGTTTTTAATGCGGTTCTCACCTGAAAATGTGCAGAAGTGTCACGATAATACTACCATTGCGGTCTTTTTCCCATTGACAGCTATGGGTGTGATATCCAACATAATGAAGCATGTATTAAGCGACCATTACCTGCTCTATCTCTTTTACTCTTTTACTAGTGCCTCCCTTTGTGGCCTTGTGTCCCTATTGACAGTCCACCAAACCATCAACAAGTCATTTTCACTGTGTGTTCTTTACTTATCTGACAGGATGGCACAGAGGAAGAATTGTATTCTGGAACTGAAGGAATCTTCATAAAACATAATGTGTCTAGAGAAGACGCAGGGACGTATCGCTGTCATGCTCTGGACTTTGACACCCCACCAGAGATCAGTCTTGTCCGAGAGCAGAGCATTTTTGTGCACTGTAAGTATGAGAGATGGCGACTGCTTATGATATATTGCATAGTGTTCAGCTTGTCCTTTGTTTTGATTGTATTCCATGCGTGTAAAACAACAACAAAAAAGTCCTTTTCTACCAGACATTTGTAGCATGATGGTTTCTTTGGGTGGTTCTTTATGAGTTATCTAACATGGATACTAAAATATCATTTGGTTTTAATACAGTCTGAAAATATGTTGTGTGTTACAGAAATGTAAATTTGCCAACTGTAATGTGAAGATGCCCATTTGGTTTCAGATTCCATGAAGTATTTGACTATTTCATAACTTTTGTGCCATCAAATTGTCTCAAACAGATCTGGATCCTCTTTCTGTTCTCCCACAAGAACCAGTCACCGTATCTCATGGCAGAGACCTCCAGCTTTTTTGCTCGGGTGATGGCTCTCAGAAGCCCCATCTGAGCTGGAAAAAGGTAAAGGTTGTCCCACAAATTCTTACTTTAAAACCTCAAACCAGAACACTGTGGTTGGTAGGCCAAAGCCTATGCATTTAGAGCCAGACCAAGTAGTATTGGTGCTCAAGGCCTTTGGTCTCTGGGTCGTATCTTTCTGGTCTGTAACCTTCACACACAGGTACAGGGGAGCACTAGCCACTTTCCTTTTTAACCTGACCCCGCCCTCACTGGTTAGCAAGGTTGAAGGGGGCTACTGTGTGTTTGACATTAAAATAACTACATTTATAAATATGTTGAACTACAAAACTGTATATTGCGAGTGTAAACATAAATCTCCTGCTCTGTTTTCCAGCACAGTCTTTCTATTCAACTTTTCTATTCTTGTAGTTCCCCTTCTCTTGTACCTTTTGGTACTTAGTGTCCCCTCCTGTATTGCTTACATTGTAAAAGTTCCTATATACTGTATATATTATACTCTTTGAATATAGCATTATATAGCTATGCATTTTAACCTTATTTCTTATTAACAGGGTGACAAGATGATCTCAGACACCAGTAGATATCGACTGCGTGATGTCTCATACGCCGACGCTGGGGTTTATACGTGTGTGGCTACTGTACCCGAAGTGCCTAGACTAATGAAGGAGCAGAGTATCACTGTCACAGTTGAGGGTGAGGCGTAAAAAATGCATGTTGAGGGAGATGCATGTAGCTATAGTATGCGTGTGTATACTGTTTACCCTTTTTATATCTTCAAGGAGATGGAAAGCTTGAATCGCTTTGGGGGTGCCAATTGACAAATGTTTGATTATAATCACTTACCTGCTACTCCGGGACGGGGCTCTTAGAAAAGAAAATTGTACCAGCTTGGAAAATGCTAGCAAGCGCCACAGAGTGATCTTTTTCCTTCCTTGCACAGTAGAGCATAAAGCTGAACGTTATGCAAAAAGCTGGCTTTTTTTACTCTACTGCATATGTGTCAGCCAGGGGCCATTGAAGAATGAAAAAGTAGAGGATCCAAACATTTGTTTGCTGAAAAGAACCCCATGGCGGTGCTTTTTCCTATTGATAAGAGCTCCGGCCCGGGTTATAATTAATAAGATAAGTGATTATAATCAATGGGGGGGGGGGGGCTTATGGCACCTCTCAGTGATTTAAGCTTTACTTCTCCTTCAATGCATTCTGGGAAGTAATGAAATGCCGTTGGGGTCAGGTTATTTACAGTCACTTATTAGTATACTAGTGTACACTAACCACCAGATCCAAACTGATAATTTTTTCCACATCATCATTTTAGTAACCCTTCTCTGAAATTGACTACGGCTTCATTCATGATGTCTTCTTCTTGTAGGGTCACAATAGGTTCTTTCTTTAGGGCCATAGTGACTTCTTTCTGTAGGACAATGAAGGCTTCTTCTGAAAGGCCATGAGGGCTTCTTCCTGGGCCATGATGGTTTCTTCTTATAGGGCCATAAAAGCTTCTTTCTGTTGAACAGGAAGGCTTCTTTTTGTAGGATCATAAGGGTTTCTTACTGTAGGGCCATGAGGGCTTTTTCTTGTAGGACCTTGTAAGCATTCTTTTTAGTCACCATTATTTAGGTGTGTGTGTCTTTAAACCTGCGTATTTGGTGATTGACTTGTGGCTATAACTGTGTATTCACAGTAGGCAGACTGGCCCAGCATCTGGAGAATGTTATCGGTTCAACCATTTGGTTTGTTCATTACCATAGCAAACCAGATGTAAGGCCCGCGGCTTACATTTTCCGATGCATTGTCTGATTACTATTTTCCACTTTAAAAACACAGTGTCTAAACTGGTTAATCTGACTGACTGAACACTAAAGAATATAGTGAAATATATTCAAATCCCATGAATATACAACATCCTTGTTTGCCTCCCAGAACAGGGAGCATAACCTTGGGGGTGTAATCTGCAGCAAAACTATAATTCCCAGCATCTGCCCTGCAAGCAAGGGTCTGTAGGGCAGTAAAAGCCAAAGGTTACCTATCTCTGTTGTAAAATAGCAAGTGCCATTCTATGATAATGGCTGCCATTCAGCTCAGGGGATGGATATGTGAAAAGCTGTAGAGCAGCTGGAGCAAGGGATGCTATTAACTTCTCTTTGTTTACGTCCTTTCTAACGGAATAATAAGGGTATAAGAAGTCAACAAAGTGATCACCAAAGATATGGGGAAGGTGGTGACAGCCTTGCAAGGTCTCCTATTTTAATGGATGGGATTAATTAGAAGAGTGAAAGTGGCATTCTGAATGTGTTATAGGAATACTGAAGTAGGAAGGTTAAATGTAATGCTACGCTTATGTCTGAAAACAACATGATATTGAGTAAATTAGTATAGTTTAAAGGAAAATTTGAAGAGCACGATTTGTGTACATGCAGAGAAAGGCTCGGCATTACAAACAATTCCAAAGCAGGAAGGTTGTATGAGCCAGCTCTTGATACTTGCCTTTGGAATAACAATACATGTAAGTGCCAATCAGCCTGCAGGGTAGGAAAAAAATGGGATTATGCAGAAACGTTTTTCTTCTGAAGGGAGGCAGCTATTAGCAGGCCTGGTTTGGTAACTAAAATCTGTGCTTTTAGGTGATTGCCATTCTAAAGGATGTGGTCAGGTATTATGAGTGTTTTGTCCCCAGCTGTAAGCTACAAACCAATTGGATGACAAAATGCTTGGAATTGCCCATATGGTACTGTTTTACTGCAAAAGGAAAAATCAAGAAGTTGGAGAATAGAGGACCATGCATTTTTATTGTATGAGATAAGTACAAGATTGTAGAGTGTAAGCTTGCTGCACCTGTAGGTCGTATTGTGGTGCTTCCCAGACTAACACTGGCTACACGTACTGAGTTGGCTTACCTTTGCTCTATGTGTGGTCCCTTTAAGATTACTGATATCTGCCTCAGCCTCAGAAATGCCAACATCCCTTAATGTTCCATTGAAAGATAACTGTGGCCTTCTAATGGCAGGAGTGCATTTTTACATTGATTGAATGGTTGGTTTAAGATAATAAGTTGATAGAGTAAATGGATTTAGTTGCTATGTACATTAGGACCAATGACTGACTGCATCTTTTCAGGAGTATTATTCTATGTATAGCTGGTTTGATGCACAATTGCTGATGAAGTCCTTTGGGTGCTTAATGGAGAAGAAGGTTTGTTTTAGTAGATTGGTTAATCCATTTAATAGCTCTCCTGGTTCTGCCGGAATCCTTTATAGCTGCTAGGGTAAAGGATAATTATAATAAATAGAAGGTGGTTCCAGTAGCTGTTACATCGGCTTAAGTCTGTAGCATATTTTACTGGTATTTTACTGGTAGGTTATTATTGTTTTGGTAGATCTCTGTAAATAGCAATCATATGTACATGTACAGCTTAGACCAATGGCCTACAGGCTATTTAGATCAAGACTGCCAGCAGAGGTAAATATGTTGGATGTGTGGGGGTCACAACCCCTTCCTATCTAAGGGGAAAAAAAACATTTTTTTAAAAAAATTCTAGGAGTCCCTCAGATGGAACGTGGGGATGAAGTAGTTGAAGTACTTTCTGAAGGTTCTATGGTGACGCTAACCTGCTCCGCTCAGGGATTCCCGGAACCAGAGATCATCTGGAACCCACCAGAATTAAAGGTACTCATTTGTGCGCATCATAGTATATTTGTAGAGTATTACTATCTATCTATCTATCTATCTATCTATCTATCTATCTATCTATCTATCTATCTATCTATCATCTATCTATCTATCTATTCATCCTTCCTTCCTGTCATGCTCCCATTTTTTGTTGATTACATTTTCCATGAAAGTCTCTAAGCGCTCTGGCACACGGGGAGATTAGTTGCCCATGACAAATCCCCCTTGTTGCGGGCGACTAATCTCCCCGAAATGCCATCCCACCGGCGAGAATGTAAATCGCCAGTCCGATGGAATAGGTGGCACCGTGATTTCTCCGAGTTTCCCAAGTTTCCTCTCAAGGCACCTTCCGCGGTATCTGGGAAATCACGGCGCCGCGTTTGCCATCCCACCGGCGATTTACATTTTCAATTCGGGGAGATTAGTCGCCCGCGAAAAGGGAGATTTGTCTCGGGCGACTAATCTTCCCGTCTGTCACGGCCCTAAAAAGTCCATGACTCCATGAAAATTGTCCCTTAAGCCTGTAAAGGCAGCTGGATCTGCCAAAAACTGCAATATTAGAAGCTACAATTCCTGCCATAGTGGGAAAATGTAAATTGTGAGTGATAAAAATGTAGGAGGGTTTCATTTTCAAAAAGGGGACTATTGTGGATTTTTCATTCATTGAACTCAGCATTTCCCCACAGTTAGAGCTGTCTCCAAGCAGTCTCTCTGCCATGAATACTGGTCTCTCTTCTTTTTTTTGTGCAGTAATAGCTCATGAGTAACAAGGTCAGAAATGCTTTGTTTGGCCTCTCAGGAAGTTTGACCAGTCCCTGGTCTTTGTGTTAAACAATGAGATTTGCCATTGTTAGTGCTGTTAATCATGGTCCGGTGTGCGATTGGTCACCGCGCTCACTCACAAAGACCCAAACAGACTGTGTGCCTTATGGTCACTGCTCTTCTTTCTTCCTTCTCAGAGCTCACAAACAGTAAACGGGCAACACGTGATAAGCACTGTAACCATGAAAGCCTCATCTAAGCTGATGAATGATATTTCCTGCACTGCAAGAAATGATATTGGGACTGCTGAGAAAAAATTCACTTTGAACAGTAAGTTTGGCTGAGGGCCGTGTAGGCAAGTGTGATAGGTACTCTGAACATCTAGTGAGCGTTACCAAGGGTTGTGTGTCAGGAGAGTGTGATATGGACTCTTACATCTTGCCAAGGGCTGTGTTGTGTGTAATATGGACTTCTTAACATCTCTCAGTTAGGCAAGGTCTTGCCATCAGGTAAGTCTTTCCAAGTGTGATAAAAACTCTAACCATGTTTAATCTAAGCTAAGGACCAGAACCATGTGGGGGTAACTGTAATATGAACCCCATACATCTATTAAGTCTTGCCAAGGGTTGTGTAGCATCTGAGTGTGAATGTACCATCTGTATGTTATGCATAGGGTTGAGGCCTGAGTGGTGTGAGTGTGATACAACCTTAAATAGCCATTAAGTCTGGCCAAGTGCTTTCTTATGATTTTTTGAGTCCTTAATTAAATATTTCTTTTTTTCCTTTTTTTTTTACACAGTGAATCCGGTGTCACCAAGTGCAAGACCGGCCCAAGGTAACTGGGGGTTTGTTGAAAGGCTGAATCAATGCTAAATTAGTGCCTTTCTTAACAAATGTGCAGTCAACAATTAACAAGGGACAGGTATGGCATATATTATTATCATCACACTTATAATGTTTTTCTTAATTACAGAGCAGACCGGTGGCAGTAGTACAGCCGTCATCGCAGTGGTTGTTTGTGTCATTCTCCTCCTTCTGGTCGTAGCCCTCTTCTATTTCTTACAGAAGAAAGGAAAATTAACGTGTGGATCATCTGAGAAGCAGTCATTGTAAGAGATTCATTAGTTTGGTCTTTAGGGAAGGGCAAGTGTGTGGTTTGTAGTGTAGTTCATAGTGGATGAGAAGTGGAGATGGAGTGGGAGATGGAAGAAGCAGTAAACGTGTATTGAATAATAGATTTATAGTAGTAGTTGGGGGCCCAGCCTGAAGGCCACCTGGGACAATATATTGGATGAATGCTTACACTTTCCAGTTTTTAATAACCACACCTGAATGCCAGATAAACTTGTATTTAATTTGAAAATTCATTCCCTGGCCTAGATGTTTTTGTAATTATATAACAAAATCTATAACATGTTTATGAGGTAAGGAAGACACAGAGAAACCCCCCAATGAGGGGGCCAAACACAATAAATCTCAAACTCTAGTCTAGAAATATTGGTATTCTGCTGGGTCCTAAAAAGATTCACTAAGCTATAGCAAAAATATATCAGCTCTCACTTATATGTACAACTGTATATGCATAGCTTGAATGTTCAGTACGCTTTTCAAGTTGTCTGCTTAAGGAAAATGTCATAGAGCATAAATTCTGCTTTAAAATAGGGTTAATTTTCCTTTATGGCCCTAGACTCTGGGGTAGCAAATACCCCTTTGGAACTTGAGGCCTTGAATGTTAGCCTATTTAGGTTAATGTAATGAATCCTTATTTTAAACCATAGATATTCCAGGACAGTCAACTTAAGGGCCAACTGGGGTGAAAACATTGCTGGCCTAGATATACTTTCAACTACAGTAGAGGTGCTAAAGCTACAAGCTGCAGTTATAATACAGAAGAACCTTAAATAGCCTGTAATATATATCCTTATAAACAAGAAACAAGAGTCGTATCAATTTAGTTCAATGGAGTAACTTCAGTTATTCTGTATATATATATCTGCTGGTTTGTTGACATCACAGGCTGATCATAATCATGAGGTCACAACAGCAACATCATAAAAGTTGAATAACTATATGGCCTGTAGTAAATTCCACAACATTTACACAGGTCAAATACATTGGAAAGGGCCCCAACTCTTAAGGGCAGTCAGTGCGGGATGTAGGGATGAATTCTTATTAGAATTACTGTTAGGTGTCCATGGAACTAAAGCAGGGTGGCCCTTACAGCCCTGTTTTTACATATCCATAACCGTGATACGAGTTAAGGGGGCCTGACCAAATTTTGACTTAATAAAAGTGTCTCTGTATAAAAATTGTAAGGACCCCTGCTATAAAGGCAACGGTTTTCATACAAAAATATACTGTTCTTACAATTGTTTTTTATTAATTAATAATGTTAGTAAATTGCCTACACTTTTCCAGATTACTCTGCCACTCTCTGCCATGGTTAGCCACTCTAGCTGCCAACTCCCAGCATGCTCTGCCTTTATGGAAGTTCTTGACTTACAGCACCTATAGAGTCCTAACATCTTTATCCTTTGTTCGTCCTTTGGCTTCTGTGCGTGTGTTTACTGTAACCACCACCTTCGTCCGTCTCACCCTCCTGACATTCCAGCTCTGTCTTGAGAACAGATATAATTAGAAAGTTATCTTAAATCCATATCAGTGCCCAAAAGTGCATGTTGGCGGAAATTTCCCAGACTCCCAGAAGAATTTATTGTGTCCTTTTTATTTATTTAACCAAATGGGAAATGCAATTAAATGGCCAATTAAAGAGGACAGAAGCTCAGTATTTCTCTCCAGTCTCCCATTTCGTTCTTCCCTCACATTCCCAGCGCCTCTTCCCTTCCTCATTCCTCCCCTCGCTGCTTCACTCTCTCCTCCTATGTTAGTGTTTCCTTCATGTGTCTCAGTAGACCGCTATGTCCGCTTGGTTCGGGACAAAAATAACTTTGGTAGAAACAGCTGTGAGCCCTCCTTTCCTCTATGTTCTACCTTAAAGTAAAAGCTACATCAGAATATTATTTTGACTAATTTAAAAATGTAAATGAAATGTTGCACTTGTTCAGGGCAAATTCAGATAGCCTTTGTTAATTTTAGTTTTCCTGGGAATTCTTTATTTTTTGTATGACTCTTTCTTATCAGGAAGCTGGGATATATTTAAGACAAATGATTTCTTCCCTTGAATGTTTTTGAATTGGGCAGTCTAGTGCATTACTGAGAAACCTACAGCCTTCAAGGGTTGTTGCACTATAACTTGTAGCTATCCCCCCCGGACAGCTTTTGTGGCTTACCACAAACATACAAAGGCTGCTATTCCAAGATAATAAATGAGTAGCCTTACTACTCAGTTTTTAATGGTCTCCACACCCTTCTTCATAAATAATGTGCTTCCTGCCATGCACAGGTATGGGATCCCTTATCCGGAAACCCGTTATCCAGAAAGCTCTGAATTACGGAAAGGTCATCTCCCATAGACTCCATTTTATTCAAATAATTCAGAATTTTAAAACAGATTTCCCTTTTCTCTGTAATAATAAAACAGTACCTGTACTTGATCCCAACTAAGATATACAGTAAATAATCCTTATTGGATGCAAAACAATCCTGTTGGGTTTAATTAATGTTTTATTGATTTTTTAGTAGACTTAAGGTATGGAGATCCAAATTACGGAAAGACCCCTTATCCGGAATACCCTTGGTCCCGAGCATTCTGGATAACGCGTCCTATACCTGGACTGTGTAATGGGGGCGGGACTTTCTTTCTCTGGGGTGTGCTCATCCTTGACTGACAGTTGCATTTGACAATCTGCATTAGAGATAGTCCCACCTCCAGGAACACCATACAGCAGAAAGCATACTGATGGTGTTAAATCATCCTTGCACATGAATCAAAGTAGAACAAGATAAATACGGGCACAATTTAGAGGAGTTTTATGTAAGGAATTTCATCCTGTCATGAGTTAGGCAGTGTCAGTATCCCTTAAAAACACAACCACAACAAGTCCATGCAAGTAGCCATATAACTCTCTAAACATACAAGTGGTGCAGTGTTTGGTGCTCCTGCTGCTCATAGTAGGAATGCATAACTCCAATAAATCAAATGGCACTCACATGAGCAGCAACCTTGGTGCTTTTTATTCATATCTCAGCTATGTTTTAGGGTCAACCCTCCATCCTCAAGGACTCAGTATCCCTTAAAAAGCCTAGCAGGGTGGCCTGTGCTGAGGAAGGGCTTGTACTATACAGAGTCTCTGCAGAGGTGAATGCTGGTATGCAAGGAACAGACATGGCCTCGCCTCAAAATTCCCTTTTGGAATTCGATAGTCTTCTGTCACGTCCATGGAAGCAAATGCCACTGGGCTGTGACGTGTCACTCAGCAAACAGTCACTCAGCAAACAGTCATCTGCTTCTGTTCTATTATGATCTGTCTCAATCCCATTCCCATCTAACCAGACTGAAAGCTGTTCTTCAAGTGGAGCTGTAGCCCTCATTGTATGGGGCTCTGTAGTGCAGTCTTCTTACCCTCTGGGGAACTTGTTCTAGGTAAAAGCTTTAGAGTGGGGCTTGCCCTAAAATTACATTTTACATCTTTGGAGTACAGGTATGGGACCCATTATCCAGAATGCTCAGGACCAAGGGTATTCCGGATAAATGGTCTTTCCGTAATTTGGATCTCCATATCTAAAGTCTACTAAAAAATCAATAAAACATTAATTAAACCCAACAGGGTTGTTTTGCATCCAATAAGGATTATTTATATCTTAGTTGGGATCAATTACAAGGTACTGCTTTATTATCACAGAGAAAAATTAAATCAGTTTTAAAATTCTGTATTAGGGCTCTGGTACACGGGGAGATTAGTCGCCCGCGGCAAAACTCCCTGCTCGCGGGCGACTAATCTCCCCGTGTACCAGAGCCCTTATGTGACTAAAATGGAGTCTATGGGTGATGACCTTTCCGTAATTTGGAGCTTTCTGGATAGCGGGTTTCCGGATAAGGGATCCCATACCTTAGATAAAGAAAATCAATTTTAAAGGAAAAAGAAAGGTAAAGTCACTTGGGGGTGCCAAAATGTTAGGCACCCCCAAGTGACTTTAACCGCCTACCTTTTACCCCGGGCTGGTGCCGCTGTCAGGAGAAAACAGCACCAGCCCGGGGTAGCTGTCGGCACTTCCTCCTTCCGGCTTCGCTGCGCGCGCATGCGCAGTAGAGTGAAAAGCCGAACTTAAACATTTAAGTCGGCTTTTTCGCTCTACTGTGCATGCCCGGCCACCGGCAGTTTAGGAAGCTGAAGGTGGAAGGAGGAAGTGCTGCGCTCCAGGTACCCCGGGCTGGTGCTATTTTCTCCGAACAGGGGCACCAGCCCGGGGTACAAGGTAAGCGGTTAAAGTCACTTGGGGGTGCTTAACATTTTGGCACCCCCAAGTGACTTTGCCTTTCCTTCTCCTTTAAAATTCTGAATTATTTGATTAAAATGGAGTCTATGGGAGACAGGCTTTCCGTAATTCAGAGCTGTATGGATACTGGGTTTCCAGATAACAGATCCCATACCTGTATACCACATACTTCATCTACATTCACTATACTCAAAACAGCGTTTATTTATGCTCCGTGTGATTCCATGCCAGTCACGTGTAAGCAGTTTTTACATGACATTTGTCTGTTGGCTTTATGAATTTTCCATCCTCTGATAAACTCACAGCAGGGAATGGTCACAGTTGCGCTGACTGAGCTCAGCCTTTCTTGTCAAGCTCTTTATTATGTTGTAGTTGATAGAGCGACAGGATTCAGAAAGTAGCTTTAACCCCAAAGCCCCTGCATTTGAATAAAAAAAGAAGGCAATTTATATAAAGCCGATCCGCATCTTCTAACCTGAGACTGGTTTGACGCTACGACTGCCAGCTCTGTTACTAACTTCATTACTGAAAAGGCGTTTAAAAGTCTCACAAAGTTTCACACCAGAAATTCTTTGCCACCTGAATTTCTCGAATTGACTTGAATGTGTTATTGTAGTTGTGATCTGAAGTTGTGTAAATTAATGGTGGATTTTTTAGATGCAAATAAGTAACACACCTGGTGTAAATCATCTTGTAGGTGTAAAATATGCAGGGGGATGTATGGGGTGTAAGGAGATGAAGGGGGTGTAGAGGGGTTTATAAGCACAGGTATGGGACCTGTTATCCAGAATGTTTGGGGCTTTCTGGATAAGGGATCTTTATGTAATTTGATCTCCATACCTTAAGTCTACTAAAAAAAAAAAAATACACCCAATTAAACCCAATAGTATTGTTCTACTTCCAATAAGGGTTCATTATATCTTAGTTGAGATCTTTTTTAAAATTTGATTAAAATGGAGTCTGTGGGAGATGGCCTTCCTGTAATAACTCTATAAAGTTGTTGGGTTAAATTATATATGGTAGTGGGGTTCCCTTAAAAGAATATTTCCCTTAATTGGTTATTGCCCATTAAGGTTCATAATAGCACGAAACATTTTTCACAGGGGGAATTATCCACCCCAAAAGTCATGCTCATTGGTTTTATCTTAAGCAACTGTGCTCCTAATGGAGGTTTCCGGCAGCAGACTTTATTCACATGACAAAATAACCACCTACTGGGAAAGGCTTTTATCCCTTATGAAAGAATCCTTAGGATTAACACATATACAAGATTCCAAAGTCTATGGTTTGGTAGCATGGGGGTCGTTGAGTAAATACCCACCAGCTGCTGGCCTATGTTCCTATGTGCATAAAGCATTCATTTTAGTGCTGAATTATGCACATTACAGTGGAAAGTGGAAAATCACTGCACATTGTATTCTGTAGAAAGCTGGATTACAGTGCAGATATTATGGGTATTTAAGTATTGCCAAATAAGTATTGTAGTGAAGCATAGTTGTAACCTAGTTGCCTAGCAATATGTAACTGTCTGACTCCTTGATAAATATGCTGCATTGGGTAAGGAGAGAGTGTGCCTCTTTTTTTCTATCCATACATGCACAGGTTTGGAAAGGCATTTTACCTGATTTCAATCTTGCTATTATACCATTGGTGGATATATGGTACCCAGGAGGCAATTTCTAAAGACTTTCTAAGGGCTTGTACAGACAAGTGTTTCTTCCTGGGTAAAATGTAGAACTCCACCACAGGGGAGCGCAGGGCGAAACGCATTCCATTCTTTCTAATGGGGCTGTACCAACATAGACACATGTAAGCACCGAATGCATTATTTTGCAGAAGAAATGCTCATCTGTATGTGCCTTTATGATGCTGTTAAATAACATCTGATGTGTCTGGAAAGAAGTTTTATCTGTGTTATGTAGCTTCTTGCCATTGGGAGCTAGCTACATCAGCATCTGCTATGGTTGCATGCAGTGGGCAGTGCTGGTTATACCCTTAAATGCGGTTGAAAGGCTTCTCAGGGAATTACTTTGGTGAAGTTTACCCATCTATTATAGCATAGAGGAGCATACAAGGTAGTTACAGAGACTTCCAGTGTATTAGTAAATCCAATTCACTCTCTTTATAAGCTCAATTGATTTCATTAAAGTTTAGTGGCACGTGTTCTTCTGTACTTCCCTTCTTCTTCATTCTTCTGCCTATCCATGTATCTCTCTTCCCCAGTAACTAGTTCTCATTCATAGATAACTGGTAACACATCCATAGACTTCAGTAACCCCTAGTGGGCAAACTGAAAAAAATGGTAGAATGCTTCATTAACTTTGTCAGTCAATTACATCTGAGCTGGGAGTGCACTTTAACTCAACATGAAAAGCTATATAAAATATTTATTGTTTTGAAAATGTGTAATTAATGTAATTTTCATTCAATTAAAGACTGCATTACCCACTAACACCATTCCTGCTGCATTGGTGTCTGCTGCTCAAGTCTCTGACTCCATGTGGTCTAATGCAGCACACGTGTTTTATAACACTCAAGCTGTTTATCTGTTTATATTACAATTCAAACATGTCCTTTCATTAGTCAGTGATCCCATCAAGTCAGTGATTCTAACTACCATACCTAGGGGGTCAACGACCACTATGTTCTCGAAGCAACTAAAATAGTGGAAAGCCCCATCCTTTAGGCATATTTCTAATCGATATTTGATCCAAGTGCCACTTGGTGCATGAAAGTGAATGATGATTTAGTATATATTATTAAAGTGAATTTCAGGAAGCCATATACTTATTGGATAAAGGCTAAACGTGAGCAATTGCAGACCATTACACTGTAGGGATTAATGGAAGCTGTTTATCTGTCCCACCGCAGAGCCCAGGATCCTGCTTCAGCTGAGCTCGCTGTTGAGTTGAAGTCAGAGAAAGGTAACGAGCAACGAGGACTTCTTGGTTCCCGCGGTGGAGGTGGCCAGCCGTCAGAGGTAAGAGGTCAACTGCAATTGCCTAGTATTGGTTTCTTTTCCACAATAAAAGATTTAAAATGAACTCATATGCATTTCTCCTTTCCTGAAGTGTTAACAACAAGGAGCACTGAGCTCAGCCATGGAAGGACATTTGGATGGACAGCTCTATCTTTGCCTGCCCTGGAACTCACTTGCTGCCTCCATGTCTTCAGCCTGTGGATTTCTGCTTTCTCTGCTCCCTGCACTTGTCTCAGAATGTTACAAAAGAAAAAATCAATGCAAGGACTCAGTTCAATGAGATGCTCCTGAAAGCCCTATGGACCGCTTGTGTGATGCTAAAGGAGAGAGCCCCCCATCCAACCTCAGGATATCTGACTTTTATTATGACTCGTTGTGGGGGTCTCTTAATAAGGTCTGTTGTGGGGAATCACCCTCGGCCCCCCACATTGCCTTAATGTCTATTGGCCATTGCTGCATTACTACAGACCTCTGTCAATTTGCTTCATTTTTATCCATTTTGCCTTATTTTTCCCTTTTTGTTGCTTTCAGTTTATTTTATTCCTGTTTTTATTTCCCAGACTCTGTGTGAAAGATCTCCATAAGCCCGCTGGGTGATGCTGCCTTCCCAGCATGCCTTGGGGGAGTAGCACTGTGCGGACTTTATTGAATTACACTGGTCTTGGCCTGCCCTTGTTTGGGCCTATCTGTATATAATGTATTTACCTGTTGTCAGTACACTGGTTAGATCCTCAGTTTGTCTCTATGTTTGTTGTCATTGCAATCTCCCAGAAACATACCCGGAATTATTTTTACGCGGTTTATATACTGTATGGCCAAAATTAAATTGCCCCCCCATCTAATTACCAGAACTGGCTATGTAAGCCACAGCCGGCATTGCCCTAACAGGTACCAATACATCCTACAATGACATGCTTGACTGTTCCATGCTTTCTACTTTGTGCCAGCAGTTTTGGGGAGCACTCTTTGAGCAGGATAATAACCCCATGCACAAAGTAAGGTCCATAGTGAAGGATTTTGCTGAGATGGAAGAAGAAGAACTTGATGGTCTGCACAGGGCCAGTACCTCAGCCCAACTGAACACCTGCCTCTGTGAGCTATCAGTGCCCAACCTCTTACATATAACTGGAAGGAAATCCCACCAACATCTAGTGAACAGCCTTCTTTGAAGAGTAGAGTGTAAAGTCTGTTTCAGCATTAAAGCAAGGACCAATCTCATATTGATACCCTTGGCTTTAGGATAAAGTCTCCACATACTTTTGGCCATAAAGAGTATCTGCTAGGTTTCTTAATGGCATCCATAAACCTACTAGATAATAACACTTGTTATGGAAATTTCAGATACTGATAGTTGTTTGAGGTAATTAGGTAAGGTTTATTAGACACGTACATTATATGGGTTCTGAGCAACACTTAGTCAGAACAAAGACAGCACAGGGTTTATATAGACTTTGTGACAGTAGCATATGTCATAAGAAATGTATGAGCATAGGCGTTACCAGTTTACCAGTGTACGCACATAAAATATCTGTTCTCAGCACAGAAAACAAGGTCTTTGCCAAACAGGTGGTTCTGTCTTCAAGACTATAGTTGACGTAAGGCTAGCTTGAGAACAGAATCCATCCAAGTCAGGGGGCATGTGGGTGAATCTGCACTCACAGAATGTATTCTTTATCACACTTAACCCAAAAGCTTACTGCAGGGTTGTATGTATTTCCGTGCAGTTTGGCACAATGATTGTTTTATTATGTGTCCTGCGTTTAAGGGAAGTCTTGTGATCTTACAATGCCATATTGGGACAATTTATGAATCAGCATTGGTATATTGGTTAAGAAAAAAAATATGCTACAGAATAATGGTCTGTTCCAAACAGCTGTTAGGGAGACAAACGATCCCCTGTAGTTGCACCCTGTTTTGGGGAGACAAATGATCCCCTGTAGTTGCACCCTGGTTTGGGAGACAAATGATCCCCTGTAGTTGCACCCTGGTTTGGGAGACAAACGATCCCCTGTAGTTGCACCCTGTTTTGGGGAGACAAATGATCCCCTGTAGTTGCACCCTGGTTTGGGAGACAAATGATCCCCTGTAGTTGCACCTTGTTTTGGGGAGACAAATGATCCCCTGTAGTTGCACCCTGTTTTTGGGAGACAAATGATCCCCTGTAGTTGCACCCTGTTTTGAGAGACAAATCATCCCCTGTAGTTGCACCCTGGTTTGGGAGACAAATGATCCCCTGTAGTTGCACCCTGTTTTTGAGAGACAAATCATCCCCTGTAGTTGCACCCTGGTTTGAGAGACAAATCATCCCCTGTAGTTGCACCCTGGTTTGGGAGACAAATGATCCCCTGTAGTTGCACCCTGTTTTTGGGAGACAAATGATCCCCTGTAGTTGCACCCTGTTTTGAGAGACAAATCATCCCCTGTAGTTGCACCCTGGTTTGGGAGACAAGTGATACCCTGTAATTGCACCCTGGTTTGGGAGACAAATGATCCCCTGTAGTTGCACCCTGTTTTTGGGAGACAAATGATCCCCTGTAGTTGCACCCTGTTTTGAGAGACAAATCATCCCCTGTAGTTGCACCCTGGTTTGGGAGACAAGTGATACCCTGTAGTTGCACCATGTTTTGGTGAGACAAATGATCCCCTGTAGTTGCACCATGTTTTAGTAAGACAAATGATCCCCCGTAGTGATCAAGCCACCGTACGGCAAAGCAGCTTGCTTATTGCCTCCCTCTTCCAACTCCATTTGTTGAATGAGAGAATGAACATTGCGCACAATTTCTGTATTTTAGTTAGTAGAGGGGGAAACCATGAGACAGGGAGTAAGTAACTGGTATGGAGGGAATATTACAGTTACCACTTTGAGCTACCAAAATATATTTTTTGGGGCAATTGATAGCCAGTGAATGTGATTGAATATTTAAAATATTCATCCTGGAGCAGTGCAGTAAGAAAAACTGTTGCGATTGCTACCTTTATTTCTCATCCCTACAAATCCCCAAGTAGTGAAATTTGCCTAAAAGAAGAATAACGTGGGCACCCTTTTATTGACTTCTGATGAGGGAACATCAGGGGACATGCCGCTGGATAGGGACACGCACATGCAGTTATATATACAGTCAGTGTGACATATATAGGAAAGAGAAATGTTATTTTACTGCTTTTGGCACTGAAATGTTGGGGGGGGGGTTAAGATAATGGTCTCAAAGGAGAGTCATTTAGCAAAGTCATCAAGCAATAAACTTTGTGTTCTTTTTTTTTTTTGTAAAGTTTAGTGTTTTCTTTCATCTGATGTTTTGAAGGATTCCAGTTAGCTACGGATACATCAGCACAAGATATATAATAGATAGTATAACATGAATGTACATGTTGGTTCTAATGGTGACAATGGAAATCAGCAGACAGAGTGCCATAAAGCTTGGGGCATTTGCCATTGTTATCAGTGGGAAGCAACCAGGCGTGATGCCCTCTGTTTTAACCCAGACAAGTAAGGAAAAGCTAAATAGCCTATAAGCCTTATATTGATGGTAGCTGATTAAAGAGCCAGAAGATTGAGAACAGAGATGTTCCTACTTGGGCCTTTATCCAACGCGTCTGTAAGTGCACATAATGGAAATATTTGCAAAGTTATTAAAAAAGATATTTGCTCAATAGAGAGGGCTTTGGATAGATGGAAGGTGGTGAACTGGCAGAGGAACTTGTAAACATAAAGGTATGGTTGCTTATCCCAGACATAGTAACAACTGAACTAGTTACGCAATGGGATATAATTATAAGAGAAAAAACATGCTTGCTTATAGCACCAAGCTGGTAACAATGAGACCACAGCTTGTATATAGGAAACTTGGACAGATACAATGACAACCAACCAAATATATTATGGGAGCGAGTGGATAAATCTGTAATAAATGCTGGAATTTTTACCATAAAAAAGTGGTGCATTTAGGTGTTTTTTTTGTAATTTAAATGCAACTTTATGAACATATATCTGCGGGTAGTCTTCCTAATATGTGATTTTTTTGATCAGCCTCATTGGATAAAAGCCAAAAGATCTGATTGGCCAAGCTCCGACAGGGATTCAAACAAGAGAGGTCCTAACAGCCCCCCACCAGCCAATAAATAGTGACTGTCAGGGTTGAGGAACCTATGGCTCGGGAGCCAGATGTGGCTCTTTTGATGGCTGCATCTGGCTCACTGCCAAATCTTTAATAAAAAAAAACGGGGGGGGGGGGGGGGGGCGGTGGCCTGCGCTCTGCAGATAGAAGATGTGTTCTAAGGCTTAGAACACGTCTTCTATCCACCCATCGCAGGCCACGCCCTCCTCTGCATCGCATCCAGCATCCTTGGCATCCACCCTACCTTCCCCCTGCGCTCAGCAGATAGAAGACGTGTTCTAAGCCTTGGAAGACGTCTTCTATCCGCTGAGCGCAGGCCACACCCTCCTCCACATCCGGCATCCTTAGCACCCACCCTACCTTCCCCCTGTGCTTAGCGGATAGAAGACATGTTCTAAGCCTTGGAACACGTCTTCTATACGCCGAGTGCAGGCCATGCCCTCCTCTGCATTGCATCTGGCATCCTTGGGACCCACCCTACCTTGCCCCACAGCATCCGCGGCCAAACATATTGTATGGCTCTCACGGAATTACATTTTAAAATATGTGGTATTTATGGCTCTCTCAGCCAAAAAGGTTCCCGACCCCTGGTCTATGGCATCTTACAGCAGCCCCTCCGTCATTTGCCAGAATCCACAGATTGCCAGTCAGGGCCTGCCACTGGCCAACCTGGAGCTGCACAGACCCAGACTTTAGAAGTCGTACCTATATTTGCTAGTTCAGTCTCAGAATGCAGACTCAAAGCAGCTGCATAAAAAGACCATAGTGACGGTGCCGTAGGTTCTACCGTTTCTCTATGGTATTCCACATGGACATTTACATGGCAACACACGTCATAGATCACAGAGCCAACTGCTCCCACTAAAAGGGTTAAACAATGAAAGCAATTTCATTACACAAGTTTTAGAATATTATTATTATCATTATTAATAACAGGTATTTAGAAAGGATATTTTGCAGCGCTGTACAATAAACACACCATAGAGATTACATGTAAAACTGCATAAACACAAAATTCATCAGCAATACAAGTATTATGGGTTGGCCACTGTTTTATAACAAACATTAAACTTCTAATGGAGGTCCAGCTATACTCTGTCAAACTTTTAGCAACTGCTTTAGTGAGTAAAGCCTTGAAAAATGTTGGAGAATGAGAATGTTTATAAAAAGGTTTATTTTTATTTTTTTTATAAGCCATGTCGTTAAAGAGACTGTGTCATGGGGAATTTCGTTTTTTACAAAATGCATCAGTTAATAGAGCTCCTCCAGCAGAACCCTGAACTGAAATCTGGTTTTCTAAAGAACAAACACATTTTCATTTATATTTAATTAATTTTGACATGGGGCTAGACATATTCTTAGTTTCCAGGTTCCCTGAGCCATGTGACCTGTGCTGTGATAAACTTCAGTCTCTCTTTACTGCTGCGCTGCAAGTTGCAGTGTTATCACCCCTCCCCCCCAGCAGCCAATCAGCAGAACAATGGGCAGCTAACATGATAGCAGCTCCCTGACACCTCTGCTGCCTGAACTGATAGTACCTCCATGTTTCTATGGTGTTGCCACTGCTCTGCTCTAGGGAATATATCACATGATGATAACTTCCTGAATTTTAGCCAGTAGGGAAATTGGTAAAACTGCCTATACTGCCTTCCAATAATTTAGGGTGGCTTTAGGCATTTCTCTGCCAGCTAAAATACACTGAGGAAAAACTGCCCAATGTGCCATTAGCTTTAGTTAGCTTGTACAGAAAAGAATGTAGATATATACACACTGTATGCACTTGTAAATAATGGTTCATTGACTTCTATAAACAATAACTCCAGATCCTAAATACATTATACAGTGAGGGGCATAAGTAGTGCCAACCAAAATACATTAAATACAGTGAGAAACAGTGGGAATTTTAGCCCCAAATATATACAATAAGAAACAGTGGGAAATTTAGCAGTTCTAGAAGTTCAAAGCTCAGAATCAGGCACAATGCACTGAGATGGCCTACACAGCCATCAATACATTTGTTGGTTTCAGAATATAAAATGTTTAAATGGCAGTGAATTATTTGCAATATAAACAGTGTATTTTAGTAATCAAAATGACACCATAAAAATCACAACACAATCCCTTTAATGTCTCATCTTGGGATATTACACAATAAAATGAACCTTCCTGTTCATGGGGGTTGGTTAGCACATGACCACCAACACTATTCTCCCAAGGTGGCACACAGACACTTCACTTAAGATCATGACTTTAGCTTAGCTAAAGAGTCTCTGTGCTACCTTGGAAGAACATTTTTGGTGGTCATGTGACAGCACATTTTTTGGAAAAAAATAAGTGTCCTGGGTTTCAGCTTTCTTCCCTATTAAAGGCATAGAGGGCAGGTAGCAACCCTAACTAAGGGGAGGAGTAAAATCATATAGATTGAAAGGAAAGTGGGGTGGGGTAAAATGGCACAACTTAGGGCTGTGGGAAGATGCACAGCAGTTATATATTCTAAGGCATGCAAAATACATATTCTTCTGGGACATTCACTGCATCCTAAAATGAGCAACTATCTACTAGTTTCATTTATTTTGGCATGAAAATCGTATATACAGAAGTGGAAAATGTCTTTGATTAAGTAAACATGGCATTTCTGAGGCATAAGTAATAAGCAACTAGAGCAGCATTTGAAGGGCTTAGATGTGATCCAGACTGATCCTGCTTCTCTCACTGGAGCCCACAGCAGAGCAAAAGAAAACATAGATATTTCCTTCTTTATGTCCTGGAGTGATATGGCCTACAGAATGGGCTAAGAGCAGTTGGCTCTGATTCATTATGATCTTTAATTTCTACCATTTATAAGTTTCTTATAAGGATATTTATAGATGTATCTGGTTTGGCATTAGTTGTAGAGAGGTCACCGCCAATCATTTCATTGGGTGTTGTCATTAAAGCCAACTTATTCGTTATATTCATTACTATGGTAAAGATGTACTAAGGAAAAAACAAGAAATTTCCTCTGTTACAAATACATTATGTGTTGGAGTTTTGTATGGAATATTCTGAAGTAGACAATTAATATCAAATTAACCTCTAGCCCTAGGTGTTTGTCTTGACTAATGTAGACAGGAAACAAGCTAATGGGCAGCATTTCTACCTTTATTTTTCACTTAGAACAGAATTAAGAGCATTTAAAGTGTGGTTAGGCGTTACATTTCCTGCACTTGAATATAAGTTATTCACTGCAAATGTACTGATTCAGTGCACCATAATGCCATATATATCATAGTGAGTGGCCCCATACTAGGTTCTATGCAGCAGCAAATACAATAGTCTCATTCTTAGTTACGGGGCTAAAAAAGTGGCATCTTGACCTACCCAAGCCTACAGAAGCTCGAAGTGTGCAAGTCTTGTGCTTCTCTCCAGAGCAAGTGGTGTTGCCACTAAAACTCCAGCACAAGCTTTCTACTAAACACAATAACAGAAATATTAAATCTGTGCTATGACAAACACATTAACCTACTCCAGCATTCATGTAAATACCTGGTTGAATACCAAAGTCTGTAGGCTATTTTTATAATGTCTATCTCAGACAGTGTGCGGCTAAGTATTCCAGAAAGTGAGTGCTACATAGCTAAACGTGTGTGTCGGAAGAGATAGGGAGATGCTGTGAATTCCTAAAAGTCGTTTTTTCTTCTAATCAGTATATGGGAAGGAATGCAGTGTCCCTTCTTTTATTGCACTGGCACTTCTAAAACTGCAGCCAAAAACAGAAAGCCTGCTAACATTATATATGTGCGTGTCTTTGTGCAAAAGGAACAACCCAACGTTTTTGCTCCTGGGCCCGTATTCCCTAAGTTTCGCCACTGGTGCCCAGTAGTCTATTATTATTATTATTATTATTAACATTTATTTATAAAGCGCCAACATATTCTGCAGCGCTGTACAATAAGTCAGTTTCATACATTGGACATACAGTAACATATAAAGCAATCAATAACCGATACAAGAGGTGAAGAGAGCCCTGCCCAAAAGAGATTACAATCTACTGGGGAATATGATCTGTAAAAGGTGAAAATGGCACCGAGTGGGACTACTGTGTGACTACTGTGACCCACACTGCTCCCTGTTGCTGCTAATTTGCCTTATTGATTCTACTGCGGCACCATATTTGTTATTTCTGTTTAGCAGTTCAGTTCTCCATCATTACAATGGCCCCAAGCCCCCTTCTAAATAGCATCATTTTGAAAGATAAAAAAACATTATATTGTGTCTGTATCATGGGCAAGAATGCAGAGATCAGTAGAGTTTTGATAAGCTGCCATTTTTTCTTTCCTTCACTTTATCTCTGATTTTTACCATAATGTAGTGCACACTAAGGGGCACATTTACTAACCCACGAACGGGTTGAAATGAGTCCGATTGCGTTTTTTTCGTAATGATCGGTATTTTGCGATTTTTTCGTATTTTTTGCGATTTTTTCGGCTTCTTTACGAATTTTTCGTTACCAATACGATTTTTGCGTAAAAACGCGAGTTTTTCGTAGCCATTACGAAAGTTGCGTAAAATCTGGCGATTTTTCGTAGCGTTAAAACTTGCGCAAAAAGTTGCGCTTTTTTCGTAGCGTTGAAACTTACGCGAAACTTTGCACCATTTAAGTTTTAACGCTACGAAAAAGGCGCAACTTTTCGCGTAAGTTTTAACGCTACGAAAAAAGCGCAACTTTTTACGCAACTTTCGTAATGGCTACGAAAAACTCGCGTTTTTACGCAAAAATCGTATTGGTAACGAAAAATTCGTAAAGAAGCCGAAAAAATCGCAACAAATACGAAAAAGTCGCAAAATGTTCGTTTTCAAGTCGGAACTTTTCCAATTCGGGTCGGATTCGTGGGTTAGTAAATCAGCCCCTAAGGCTTTGTAAATTGTCAATGATGATATTATTGTGGGGCATGGGGGCCAATGTAATGAGGTTAAGTACAAAAGAATGTGCATGCAGAGTCCTGTATCATTAAGTACTGTACATGCTCCATGTGAAGGGAGCTCGGGTCTAGATTTATTCAAGCCAAGGGTGACATGAACCCAGGCGCTTGAATAGCGTAGGTTTATTAAAGAGGAAAGTTGGCTAATAATTAGTCCTGGCCTTACAAATGGGATAATGCTCATTTTAGGCTCTACTGGAGGCCATTCAGAGAACACTGCAGTCATAACCTCCAAAAGAATTTTTGAATGTAATAAAACCCTTGATCAAGCAGACTAAACAAAGAACAGAACTCTGTGGGCCAGAATAGCATTGCATATTTATTTACAAAATTGAAAAACTTTGAGTCAGTCCAAATGTTGATATTGACTGGACCCTCTTCAAAAGAAGCCGTGTGCTCTAGTGGACTTCATAATGCTTTGGACATGAGCATTTTGTAATGCAATAACACAAGCGGTAAATTATTGCCAAGTGCTTATCTTTTTTCCCATTAATCATAATGAACGTCCTTATACTCAGCCCGGCTTAGTGAGCACCTTTGGCAACATGAAATAGGCGGTGTGATAGGGTGACAGAAGCACAATGCCTAATCTTCTGCCACCCATGGTAGATGTTTCCAGTGAAAAATGTGGAAATCTGATTTGTGATAACAATGTTCCCCCTGTAAATTACATTAGTTCTAGTTTCCATAGAACATGGTTTATTTTAGCCTCAAAAATATTTGCATTCAAAAAAATTCTGACTGATGTGTTCCTGAGCGCCAATTAAAATTTCCCTCAGACTCCTCTTGGCTTCCAAGCTTCTACGGTCTCTTGGATTCAAGTCCTTCTGCACAATCCTTTCTGGTTTTAACCCTACAACATGGGCATGGCGCTAAACTTTCCTATGAGAAATCCTATTTCTTATTACTGGTGGGGAAATGTGGAAACCTACTTCTTTGTTTCATTTTTACAATATGCCCATTGTGCCAGTTACTATACAAAAAGGGCCATGCATTAAAATTGAAACTCCACCGCAGTGCACACGAGGATGTGAGCAACACACACAGACAAATGCCTAGCGTGCCAGGAGATTACGTGACTTTCCCAAGGTCCCAAGGAGTTAATACTGTCATCATTATAGGAGTCAATGAATCAGTGGCTTAACCACTGAGCCTTTCCAAATAATACATTCAATTTAACTGGGAATCTTTGATGGGAAGCCACAGGCTATGTTGAATTATTTCTATAAGATATAAGTTGCTGTAAATCTTTCCTTATTTGTATGGGCGGCTTTTCCTTATTTGTATGGGCGGCTTTTAATGAAAATTTCCTTTCAGAAATCATGAAGGTAGCACTGCATTTGTCATGTGTTCTGGGGCTTTATACATGAACTTGCCACTGCATTTATACTACCATGTGTTCTGGGGCATTACATTTGGAAATAATTGGCACTGTATTTATCCTGACGTGTTCTGGGGTTATTATACATGCAATGTATATTTATACTACCTTGTGTTTTGGGACATTATATATGCTTTTGGCACTGTATTTATCCAGACTTGTTTTGGGGTAATTAAACATATAATTGCCAGTGTATATATACTACCATGTTTTCTGGGGGCATTATATATGGACAATGTATTCATCTTGCCATATGTTCTTGGGTATACATGGAGCTGAACCTGAGATATAAAGGAATCTGGCTAAAATTATCTTTATTAGCTTCCCCATTATTTTATTTTGGATACCAGTGCAAGTTAATGGAATAATGGAAATGCCAAACAACTCCCTCTATAGTAACTGCGCGCTACAGCTCCTACCATCATTAACTAGCCAGCAGATTCCTGGACTAACAGTGCAGAACAACTGGAAGTTTAGTTAGTAATCATGTGTCTGGCACAGCAAGTCCCTTGGCTTAAGAGCTTACAATCCCAAGCAGGGTGCTTGAAGGATATAATAATTTACAAGACATATACCAGAAGCATGGCAGAGCCCATAAAGGATAGTGTATGTATGACTGATAGTTTGTGAGCATTCCATAGCAAGCAGTGATACACAGAATACAGCTGTGGGCTATAGGTTGTTCTGTAGAATGTGCCCCCAGTACTAAAGACCCTCAGGTGAGGTGCAGGGAGGTGCTGCTGTTGCTGGGCCTAACTATCTGCCCCTGGCAGGTTGAGAAAGGATTTTGTTGCTTTAAATTTTTCACCTCTTATCAAATTCTTAGCATTCCAAAGGCGAGAGAGAATGGGAGAAGGGAGAGACTAAAGGAGAGGGAGGGGGAATCAGTGGGGCGAGTAAAGGCCAAGCCACGAGAGTGAGCGTGGGTGACTGGACACACCAACCCCCTCACCACATACCACTCATAATTACCCTGCTGCGCATCATTCTGTATTAAATACGTGTCTATATCAGTTGTGTGGGCAATATATACATGGGGTATATTCAGGCAGAAAGAGACTGGAAACAAGAAGTTAATTTAATAAACAAAGCAGCAAAGGATTCATAGCCTGGGGTGTAAGAAAGAGTGCTGGGTTTAACAGGGGCAATTTAATTTCCAGCTGCCAGACTCCCTCTGTAGGTATAGGGAAGGGATGGCTGAAACAGCAGACTGACACCTGCCAGGGTCATTTCCATCTGCACCAGTGAGGCCAGACTGCAGATATAATGTAGCAGCAAATAGCAATGTTTTCTCTGCTCTTGGCTTCGTCCCCAGCTTCTCCTTCCTTCACAAATATGAAACAATCTCCCTGGCACAATGCTTTTGTTTCTGTAAGGGTAATGCCAAGCAAACAGTTCTACTGATAGGATTTAACCCCTTATAACCATCACTTTTATTGTTACCAAGAACTCCTTTATAACCCACTGTGTAAAACAGGGGTGGGCAAACTACGGCCCGCGGGCCACGTCCGGCCCGTTGGTCTTTTTAATCCGGCCCACTGAGGATTGGTGTGTCTTGCTTTGTCCCGACTCCGCAAGTCTCATCACGTGATAGTGATTCTAGTAATTCTAGTGCCTAATAATCCTCATATAATGAAGTTGTAAAGATGACTCAAATCTGCACATTTTGTTTTGGATATACCATTTATAGACCATTTACAGACCATATACCATTTATAGAGAGTTATATAATTAGGATATGGTCATCCGCAATATTGTCCTGTTTGGCTGCTGTTTGCAAGACAAACTGCAGGGTTTTTATGTGCCAGTTTGGCTATGAGTGTATGTAGTGACCCTGGCCAGTGCTCTGTCTGTTCAGCCTTCAGTCAGAGAGTCAGCTCTTCCTTACTGTGCCCAAGTTTAGTTGCAATATCCATTTTGGCCATTGGCCCATTTTTTCCCACAGAGCTGGAATGGAAGAGCGCCAACACCTGATTTCTGCTGTAGATAAGACACAGAGCTTTGGAATGGAAAATTGTATGAAGCATCTAACAGGAATGGCACGCCCTCCTTTAATCAGCTCTGAGAGTTCCTCAACATGTTTATTTCCATTTAACAGGCCATTCAACTTAATTCTGGTGGGAGATGTTATGACATAACGTGCCACACACTCATTGGGTGAAACCACAGAAACAAATGCCAGTGCAGGATTCACCACCTCTGCCATTATCCTAATGGAGTTAATGCAACAAATGGTCTTAGGTCTGCAACATCTCCAATAACCAATACCAGCCAACCAGCAGGTAGCATTTAGTGGTCAGCTGTTTATAAACAAACATTGTTTGTTACGGGTTACTAGATGTGGGCAAACTGAAGACAATATACTACATTACTGTAGATCTTTTTCTTTTGCTGCTCATTAGCTCTGGGCTTCCATCCCTGAAATTCTTGTGAGGAATTGTCCCTCAAAAAGAAAGCCATATCCTACCTCTCTGAGCTTTAGCACAGTAACTGATCCAATCTTGGCACTTATGGGTAATTGCCCCCCATTGTCAACTGGAAGCATTTATTACTTAATCTATTTGTGCCTGTAAAATCAGGTTCGGACTGGTCCACCAGGTTCTGGCAAAATTCCCAGTGGGCCCTAGTGGACAATTCTGTCCCAGCAGGGCCATGTTTTTAGATGTCCCATCCTCCTGCTCTGCAGTCTTCATAATTACCTTTAATTACCCATAATTACCCAGTCAGAATGCAGCGCTCCATTACAAGCAGGCAAACTTACCAATCTGGCAGGACACACAGAGCAGTGGGAGGGCAATTCAAGCTAAATGGCCAGCGGAGGATCAGGAAGTCATGTGTAAGAACTGTTAAACATCTATGCTCCTCAGTCCATCCAAAACATAACTCCTTTAACCCTGCTCCAATTCTAAAGTAAACCTTTTTACTGGAACTGTGTATTTTTTTCCATTTACTACATGTCAGGGATTAATGCACAGCTCAGTGTTTGTCCTGCAGAAATCTTATTGGCATGTCTGAGTTTAATCAAGTGCTTAGTATCTAGATTCTGTAGTGATCTCACTAGCATATTTGTTTTATTGTGGCTAATGGAGTGTTCATCCATTTTCTGCTGCAATCTCACTGGCATATATTGGGTTAATGGTGCGCTCATCTATTTTTTCAGCAATCTGACTGGCGTATCTGGATCCATTTTGCAGCAATCTAACTGGCATGTTTGGGTCCTTATGGGTGCAGCAAAGAGGTTATGGACAGAATGATTATTATTATTAACATTTATTTATAATGCGCCAACATATTCCGCAGCGCTGTAAAATAAGTGGGTTTCATACATTGGACATACAGAGTAACATATAAAGCAATCAATAACCGATACAAGAGGTGAAGGGAGCCCTCCCCAAAAGAGCTTACAATCTACAAATCTAAACTTTTCAGGTGTTACACTACACATGGTGCATTATGGGACCCCCAAGTATCATATTTTCCCAAATTTTGCTGGGACTGCCTTGTGCCCTAGTCTTGCTTACTGGCTACAGACCCTTTTCCCAGCCATGGCCGTCGCCAGTTCACCTCACATTGAGGCTGTATGAATGACTATTGCTGACAGTGGCATGGGGGTTTGATATGGTACAGGAGGGAGCCCTTGAGGTGATGTTTGCTGGAGGGCCCCAGGTACCCCAGTCCAACACTGCTGTAAACTACCCCCAACCTGAACTGTAATCTCTGCCGCCAGGGGTGGATTAAGAGTGTCTCAGGCCCTGGGCTGTTCTGTCAACATGGAACCCCTTCCCAGGCCTGTAATGGCAATCTGTAGATTCTAGCAAATGCCAGAGGGGCTTCTATAAAAATCCATAGACAGTCACTATTTATTGGGCCTAGGGGAAGGGGTGCTTTTTGGACCTCTGTGTATTTGAAAACCAGGGCCTATTTTGAATCTCTCTCCAGACCTGCCCGTGACCTGCCCAACCCTCTTCTCCTCCTATTTTCCGGCCTCCTACCCCTAATAGATCATCTATAGAATGAACAGGAACCAATACTGCACCCCATGGAGGAAGCTTCATTAGTACTAGCTTGCCCTGGAACTTCTTTCATTCAAGTTGAAGTTGCAATGTGAAATGGGACCCACTAGAAAATATGAGCCCTTATGGTAATCTGTATTACCACATTTGTGCTATGGTATAGCAATGTACTGTAAAATGTACTTTGTAAGGCTGCACATACTGTGCATTATCTTTTTTTTTTTTTTTTTTAACATTTTATTGAAGTTTTGCAATAAACATTTAGGATGAACAATGACAAATTATTTTAATATAGGTTGTACAGTACAACAATAGTCACATTCGACAGTTTGTCCTTCAAAAAGATAAGAAATGAAGAAAATAGAATACTTACAGAGAAACAAAATAAGTAATTTAAATAGAGAAAAACAAAAACAAATTAACTAACCTTGCCCAGTGGATAAACTATAAAAAGAAAAGAAAAGTTTCCTAGAGAACAAAAACAAGGATAATTTTGCTTATATGTTCATGAATTATTGGAATAAATCTATATATGCAGCATTTTATAAATCTGATCCTTATTACTTATATCTATAGCATTAAAGAAAAATGAATTGAACCATGTATTTTTAAAAGGGATCCTGGATTTAGGTTCACTTGTTTTTGCTTTGATGCCAGCTACTGTACATTTTCTAGAAGAGCCCAAATCATACTACAGTACTCTCTGCAGGAAGGATAGAGCAAGTGTTCCAACACAGGCCTGTTGAGCAATGCATCTCACTCATATTTCAAAGGGTATTTTGTACTTTGTCTGTCAGCGGCTCAGAAGGGGTAGATAGTACACAATATATATTTCTCCCACTACTGGCAGTGTCAGGTATCCGCTGGGCTGTTGTGTTCCTAACAGATGTGTTTGTATCTGTCAAAACATGGCATTAATATAAAAGTCATTTATTCTATATCATTATGGTTTCTGTATGTGCTCTGAGTGCAGAAACCAGATCCTCATAAGATTACATTGAATCAGTTATGGCACTGTGATACTTACATCAATTGTAGATTTTGAAATTTGTCCCTAGTTAATTATTTTAGCATTTCAATTTAACTATATCCAGTCTTTTGCCAGTGTGACATCCTTAACTAGAAAGTAGAATAACAATAATGCCACTTGTTTATGTTAATGTTAGCATTTTTAGTGCTGTATTTATGATTAGTGGGCAGGGCCAGGGCAAGTACATATAATATCCAATGTGCTACAGAGGGCTGCAAGCCCTATACACTATGTTCTTTTTTTCCCTTTATATTTCCCTGCGTTCCATCGTAAACTTTCTAAACTTTTTTGCGGTTTGAAAGATTCATTGCCTGCTCCCATACTGCCCAAGGCATGCAGCATCTGTCACTGAGCTCATTCCAAGCTGCAGCATGCATAAGCATCTGTCTGCCAAACAATGCGATATGTGTTTGTGTGAATGCCCCCACCCCCTGCATAATACCAAGTGGTGATATAAGGACACCATAGAACAGTTAGAGCAAATGTGCTGGCCCAAGCACAGTAGTGGATACAGGAGGCAGCGTAAAGACAGGTAAGGCGGGGGCAGCCAACCATTCTCTCTCCAGCTGTTGTGTTTCTTTGCAAGGTCAAGAAAAGATCCCCTTATGTTTCCATTATCCATGGCTGAATCACAGACAAAGGTCTTTATGATGTTACAGAACTGTGCCATAAGATTATATAAAGCCAACTGCATTATAAAGACAAATAACTGAACAATTTTGGCACATATATGGGGTATTCAATTAGCCTAATATTGCACAGGGCTGCTCTTCCCTCCAATTCCAAGTTGACCAAGTTGCTTGGCCAGTGAGCTGATCTATAGGGTCAGTGAGATAAAGTATGGCCAAATTGATCTGAAATCCCAGGGAAAGCTCAGTTGGCTACAGTTACAATCATTTCTTGGTATGTTATGGGTTAAGCGCCACTGACGTTTGTGTCATTGAATAAAAATCTACTGATGTCTTCTGTTCCATTTCCTGGAGAGTGCATAAGTTATCAGCACTAAATAAACGAGCTGTTTAATTAGCTGCATTTTTCTGGCACTTCCCTGTATCACAAAGCAATTGCTGGCGGAATGGAAGGCATTCGCATCCCTGACTGGTCAGCTTATAAATACTCACTGAATGAAACTGTTACCATTGCTCTGTGTGGTTTCAGCTCTATGTGGTTAACTGTTAATTTGATCACTATTAAATAGCAGACGAAGACTTTCATTATGAGTTGTGTCGCTCTCCTTTAATCATTCGTCCTCTGGGATGAGCCGAGTAGGAGGTAAATGACCCAGGAGTGAAATTACAACAAAGATCATTGCTCTATAACATTCCTTTGTTGGACATTCATTTTGTTAATTTTACTCAGGAAAATTGCTGAATAAAATGAACAAAACGAATATCCATCTAAGGAATGTTATAAAGCAATGATCTATGTTGTAATTTCACTCCTGGGTCATTTACCTCCTCCTCAGCTCATCCAGGGCCAGGGCCTAATAACACTGGTTATTTTGATGGGTGGGGCATGGCATGCTATGCTATTTGGCAACATTTCATTTTAATTCAATATATCTGTACTAGGGATCAATATCTTGCAAAAAGTTCAGTGTAAAGCCATTCTATTTCTCTCTCATGCCTCTCTTTGGGGTAATGAGCTTCTACTATGAAGTATATAGCTGCTAGCCAGTTTAGGCAACTGGTAGTGTTATGAGAAGGAAGTACTAATTTCCCTGGTTCCTCATTGACAGGAAGATGACTTATGGGCATTTAGCTGAAGGCCCATCAGACTGAGAACCCCTACCTAAAATATTTTTATGGACAAGGGACCACAGAGAGGTTTGTATGAGAAACCAGGGAGTCGGGGAAGTGACTCTTCTCTCTGTGGCTCATTGAAAGGAAGGAGACTCATAATTGTATAACTGGGACCCTTGGAAAGGAAACATCTATTCTTAAGAGATTTGTATGGCCAAGGGATCCACAAAGTGCTTTGTATGAGGAACCAGGCAGGTGGGGAAGTGACTCACCACCCTGTTTCTCATTGAGAGCAAGGGGAGTCATGGTTATAAGGTCCACGGCATCTTGTAGGCACTCTCATTTAAGAGATGTGTATGGCCAATGGATCCAAAAACGGCTTTTTATTACAATATAATTTTAATATCATCTTGGCTCTCAATATGTGGTATGATGGATAATTGGCTTACTATATAGAAAACGTTTTGTAGCTCTGGTCTGTATGATAGGATATCAAGCAATGCAGAGAATTCCTGCTCCAAACAAATGCACTGTCCATGCCATAAGAAGTCCAATGTGAGTCCCAATGTGGTAACTCGGTTTTCTGCTAGGGTTACACTATTCTTGCTTCCTGTATTTACTGTAATTTATTGTAACTATTGATATATGTGTTTCTTAATAGTTACATAGTTACCAAACTGAGCCTTTTAAAGGTACAGGTATAGGACCCGTTATCCAGAACGCTCGGGACCAAGGGTATTCCGGATAAGGGGTCTTTCCGTTATTTGGATCTCCATACCTAAAGTCTACTAAAAAATCAATAAAACATTAATTAACCCCAATAGGATTGTTTTGCATCTAATAAGGATTATTTATATCTTAGTTGGGAACAATTACAAGGTACTGTTTTATTATTACAGAGAAAAAGGAAATCAGTTTTAAAATTGTGAATTATTTGGTTAAAATGGAGTCTATGGGAGACAGGCTTTCCGTAATTCGGAGCTTTCTGGATAATGGGTTTCCGGATAAGGGGTCCGATACCTGTATAACAAACAGACCAGCATCTATACAATATAATCTTTGGTACTATGTGGATGGGCAGATTGCAACAATCAGATCTTGGGGCAAATGACTGAATCACAAACATCACTTGGTGTTTATCTCAGTGGTTTTTCCTTTGTGAATGACTGACTTGGACCACACGATGGTCACTGGGGGCTGAGCCATGCTTGGGTGCCGACATGCTTGGGTTTTTTAACTATGTTACTAAAGGAAACATGTACTATAGCACTGAAATTGTTGAAATTTACAAAGCTGACCTGTACTAAAAATATATTTGCCCTCATCAAATCCCTCTATAATATCACTCATCATCCAGTCTCATGTCAGTAAATCCTGCCCAGTGCCACCCTGACCACAAATATTCCTTTCCTTTGCTGATGTGAAAATTCTTCTCTTGCAATTACAGTGGATATTCTTGTATATTTTATTACCCTTGAGACAGAAAGTTCCCCTGAGAGGTGCTTGCACTGACCCTAAATATTTGCTTGTATTTGGCTGAGTCCAGTCCAGCTGTCACTAAAGTTGCAGCACCTGGCTCCTTACCATTAATGACATGACTCTCATAGTTTTTTTTACTGCACAGACATAATGGACATAATGCAGATCCAGCTTAGTAAGGAAAGCTTTGCAAAGAAAGCTTTATTGAACCTATATGGGATGGAGTCCTATTATAATCAATGTCCTAAGAAGATGCAATGGCAGGTCATTAGATAGGTTCAAAGTTGGATTTAATTTGGCAAGTCAGCTAGTTGGGATTTTCTTAATAATAAATTGTATATATTCATGTGTTCCTATGAGTTAGGTTCCATACTTGATGCTTTTATACAGATGTTTTCTGCCTTTTTGAGTTCAAGTCCTGCTATAGATTCAAAGATATATCTGACAACAAAAATATATTTGCTCTAAGCCTTTTCACCCCAAATATCTCCTTAATTGACCCAGAGTGGCCAACCTCCTATGCTCTTATGAGGGTTTATATAGGCCCATGGCATAGTGTCATCTACTAGTCTTTATAATAACTCTTAGGTTGAAGACACACAGAGCTACAAGTAGCAGCTACTTGTCATGGCTAATAAATTACTGATACTTGTCTCTACGTGTGTTTTAGCAGAGGCAATTCTCAGTATTGTCTATGGCAGGGTATTTTCTGGTGTTTAGTAGCCATGACAAGTAGCTGCTACTAAGAAGCTTTGTGTGTCTTCACCCTTAAAGTCAGGAGCATCCTAGTATTGGTGGTGGTGACTTGAGCGGTGGGTGAGTGATTACTGTGTTTCACAGCCCTACTGTATAGTGTTAATGTCTCCATCTTGCTCTTTTGTCACCATTCTCCCCCACTATACTAGCTGTCCACTACCCTTGCTATCTGTATCTATTCTGTAGGGCACCCCTATGTATACCAAGGCCCAGGTTTGTTCCTTACCTATGGCTACCACATATGGCCTTGATAGGAAGTCCCAGTTTCACTCTATATCCTGATTGTGTGTAATGAGCTGGGAAGCAGTTGAGTCCAAGTGAGAAAAACCTTTGATTGGTTAAAACTGCTAAAGAATTTATGAGAGTAAAGTGTATAGCTCTCCTTTATCCAAACCATTACTTTCCTTACATAATCCCTCAAAGCTCGCCTCTTACTCATATTCCCAAGGCGACGGAAGGATCGTTAGGCAAAGATACACTTGATACTATATGCAGAAATACATTTCAGTATTTACATCCGTGCACTCAAAATAGCACAAGTCATCTGCGGGAAGCAATTTGGTTTACTTAAAGGGCAACTTGAGACTGAAACCTTTAAGGATTATGGAATAGAGATGCTGGACAAAAGAAGTTGAGGAGCAGCCATGTTCCATAATAAAAAGCACAGGCAGATACTGACTGATGACTAGGCCACTTTTGTCACAATCCAATGGCCTGCATGATCAGTGTCTGTTTAGGGCTCAGGCACATATTGATCTTCCATGTTTAAAATGGTGTAGTATGTGGCCGGCTAGATCAGGCCCAGACTGAGGTCGCCCTCTAGTGGATATGGCAGTGTATGACCAGCTTTATTTCTTAGACAAGCATAGTTACCAGTAGCCTACTGACTCTGTATTGAACAATTTTGCCCTATTTACATAAAGGAGAAGGACCCACTGAGGCAGTTTATTGCTAATAGATTAGCCACGGTAGTGCAAGGTAGAACACTATATTTATTCTGCAGAATGCTTTACCATACCTGACAGGACATACAGTCCTAGAAGCTTCCTCTGTTTATTTAAGATAGCTGCTGTCATTGTAGCTTGGTATAAAGTCACTTCCCTGCCTGCTGGAACAGCTCTCAGCTCAGATTGCAGCAAGGAGGGGAGGGGGAGGAAGGAAAAAGGGGAAGGGAGGGGGAGAGAAGAAAGATGAGGAAAATGTTCAGGCTTGTGTTGTGCCCTGAAAGGTTTTTGCTAAGAGAAGGAAGTCTGATACAGGGAACCATGTGTACAGAACAGAAGGAATGATTTTACATTATACATTATTTTATATAAATTAATTATATTAAAGGGCTTATTATTTGTGGTTTTTGAATAGTTTAGCTTTTTATTCAGCTACTCTCCAGTTTGGAACTTTAAGAGCTTTATTGTTGCTAGGGTCCAAATTGCCCTAGCAACCAGGTAGTGGTTTGAATGAGAAAGTGGACTATAAATAGGAGTGGGTCTGAATAGAAAGATAAGTAATAAAAAAAAAAAGTTTTTTGGCTGCTGGGGTCATGACCCCCTTTTGAAAGCTGGAAAGAGAAAATAAATGATTCAAAAACGATAAATAATTAAAATGAAGACCAAGTGCAGAATAGCACTCTACAACATAATAAAAGCTGATATAAAGGTGAACAACCCCTTTAAAGCTGGTGTATTATATAAAATAATGTATAAAGTAAAATCATTCCTTCTGTTCTGTACACATGGTTCCCTGTATCAGACTTCCTTCTCTCAGCCAAAACCTTTCAGGGCACAACACAAGCCTAAACAGCTTCCTCATCTAGAGTGTTTTATTTCCTCACAAATTAGCAATGTTTTGGGCCTATACAGGGCACTTTGCCAAGCCTAAGGGGGTTATGTAGTAAAAGGCAATAAGTTTTCCCAGGAGCAGCAACCTATAGCAACCAATCAGCAGGCAGCACTGATCACCTGTTTAAAAGCAAACATCTTATTGGTTGCTATGGGTTACTGCTCCTGGGCAAACATAGTGACTTTTATTACATATGGTGTATGTAATCTTAATAGTGAAAAAGAGGCTAGGTCCGCCATCATCCCCGCCTGCTCTTGATAGAGTCAAACAAGTATTTCATAGAATTAGTCCAGCTTTAGTTGAATAAAATTGTAAATAAAATGTAATTGCTGTTGTAACTGATGGCATCACTAAGCAGAATTTATAATTATATATTTTACAGGAATTTCAGGAGAATACCTGTGTATTGGCATGTTTACCATTGTTTTTACCATATAAAAGGCAATCATATAAGAAAAATCTCTTCATAAAAAGAGGGAAAAGATAATGATGCTCAGCTTCCCTCCAATCCAGATGTGCGGCACACATAGAAACACGCATTCCCATTCCACTGGCTCTTAAAATCAGCACATGTATCTTAGTCTATTTCAAGCTGTGCCAAGTAATGAAAACCATTGGGTGTGTGTAAATATTCCAGCACGGTGTTAACATTATTCACCAGTTAGATTATTCTCCCTTAGATTCCTCAATCAGTAAAGCAGGGAGCAGGGTATTATATAGAGACTAATGTGCCCCCTATTGTAAAATATAGGGATATTATAAATCAATGAGGAGTTCCATGGCCATAAAGAAGCATAAGACCAAAGGCCTCAGAATTTTAATATCCTTATAGTTTACAAAAGGGGGTACATTATTGATTTTAATACACAAGTTTCACCAAGTCATGTGACATTACATCACTAAGGACGAATTATAACTGATGATGTCACTACGCACTATTTATAAGGATATCATTTACATGATATTCATGGTTCTTGTATATTATACATTTATAGAGCAGACATAAAATCCTTTTTCCCAGTTCCAGTAGGTTGCCTTAAGGGCTCTGGCACACGGGGAGATTAGTCGCCCGCGACAAAACTCCCTGTTCGCAGGCGACTAATCTCCCCGAGTTGCCATCACCTGCCATCCCATCGGCGAAAGTGCCTTGCGAGGCTTTTTCGGCGATTTGCCGAGATCGCGCCGCCGCGTGTGCCATCCCACCGGCGACTTACATTTTCGCTGGTGGGATGGCAGGTGATGGCAACTCGGGGAGATTAGTTGCCCGCGAACAGGGAGTTTTGTCGCGGGCGACTAATCTCCCCATGTGCCAGAGCCCTAAAGGAGAATGCAGGAGAATACTGCCCAATAGTCCTCCTATTGTTTAGTAAA
The DNA here is from genome assembly GCF_000004195.4 of Xenopus tropicalis. NCBI lineage: Eukaryota > Metazoa > Chordata > Amphibia > Anura > Pipidae > Xenopus > Xenopus tropicalis. The sequence continues at coordinate 109,071,904 of NC_030683.2, read as the reverse complement.
AACGCCACACTGTTGGCTCACCTAATCAAATATTTACTCAGTCACACTTACTTCACATTTTCTAGAACAGGCAGCCATCTCTAAAAAGGTATTCTCCCTTCCTTTCCCTCCTTGCTTCATACTGCACATGTGTTTCATTCCCTCCCCCCCTCCCCTCTGGCAGATCCGCTTCTGATTGGCTGGTGGGCATGTGTAGCTCAGAACAGGAGACAGGATCAAGTTACACACATGCTCAGAGAATAGGAAGGCTGCCGCTGGCACCTACAGGAAGGGGGGAGAGATTTCAGTGATGTCACTGTAGGCTTCACACTGCTGTAGGCGGCCAGCACCATATCTCAGAGAAGCAAGCAGGGATCTGGGAATTTAGATATGCAGTAAGTACTTTAAAGAATGCCTTTAGACTTACTTTTAATTTATATTAACCTTTCATTGTCCTTTAACAGCCAATCACATGGCAGTGGTTTTGGGGCTGTATTCTCTGCCTTCCTTTGGGAGACTGCTGAACAATGCTGATATAAATTGATACTTTTTTCTGTCTCGCCCTTTTCTTGCCGTCGCTCCTAACACTGCCATCTTGACTGTGACACCAGCCATGCCGCACTCTCACTACCTACTAATACAGCTGCCCAGGACCATTTCTGGATCCATTAAAGATATCTCTATGAGCTGTGCCCTTAGGAAACTCTGACATAATTGCCCGTATTGAGATGGATCAATATATGCATTTTGTATAAACAAAGAGAACTCTCTGTTTGAGATTAAGCTGGGGAATTTAACAAGAGAAATATGGAGCTATAATATTAGAGCAGCCAAAATCCAACATGACCTTTAATAGGAATCATCCAGTAGCATCCGGTACAAAAGGGCCTGCTGCCAGCCCTCTGAGTAGGGGAAGTTCACACCCTGCCTTTATAATGTGTTAGATGACATGATGATTGACGACTAATAGACTGAGTAACTAATAATGGTTCTCTGCTTCATAGAGGCCCCTATTGTAATAATTTATGCCCAATATATACTTAAGTGAAGCTAAATTAAATTAAAATAATTAAGATTAATTTGGGAATTTGACTTTAAAGCTGGCCATACACGCACCGATAATATCGTACGAAACCTCGTTTTGTATGATATTCGGTGCGTGTATGGCAACTCAGCAAGGCGACTGATATTGCAGGGGGCTGCTGATTCACTGATCAGGTGGGTTAGAAGGTTTTGATTGGGCGCCATAGAAGGCGCCTGAGCAAAATATATGTTCAGGGCTGAATCGGCAGAAGGAGGTAGAATTCCTACTGTTTCTACCTCCATATCTGTTGATTCAGCCCTGAACGTCAGTGAAGGGTAGGGATGTAGCGAACCTCAAAAAAAAAGTTCGCGTTCGCGAACTTACGCCAAAAAGTGTGAATATTCGCGAACTTTGCGAACCCCATAGACTTCAATGGGAAGGCGAACTTTAAAACCTAGAAAAGCCATTTTTGGCCAGAAAACTGATTTTAAAGTTGTTTAAAGGGTGCCATGACCTGGACAGTGGCATGCAGGAGGGGGATCAAGGGCAAAAATTTCTCTGAAAAATACACAGCGTTGCGTAAAATCGCAAAGGCAGCTGGCAGACCTAGCGGAAATACGCGGCGTTTTTTGCTATTTCGCACTATTAGCACCATGGAAACGGGATTTGCTGAAAAACGCCATGTGTGGCTAGTACAGCGTTTTTAGGCCAAGAAAAAATGCAGCGGAAAAACGCCACGCGAACCCAAATTGCGAACATGCGCGAAAAGTTTGCGAACTTCCGAACTTGCGAACACCTGATGTTCACGCGAATTAGTTCGCCGGCGAACAGTTCGCTACATCTCTAGTGAAGGGTTGGAACGATCTTTTTTCTTGTGACCGATGTTGTGTGGCCACCTTTATAGTGAAAATGAAAGTGCATCCAGAGGAAGTTAGAGCTTTGGGAAAGAGAATTCTGGGGCATGTTGACCATCCTCTATCTAGCTGCACCTTGCTGGGGGTAATGCAAGTGAAAAAAAACTAGATATTTTGCCTAATCGGGCAGTGTATATTTCAAAATCCCTCTGTACTTTCTGCCATCCCACCATGGGCACCATAGGAGGGGAGCAGGAGTAGATATTCTACTGTGTTACATGGAGTCAGGAGCAATGCAACAAATAATATAGAGTAGCAGGTGTCACTTTTATTGGGAATTAGGTGCAGGGAATTTCTGTTAAGGTAAGCTTGTTGGGCATAAATGGTCTGCAGCCACCTTGGCTACAACTAAAAGGAAAATGTTATTTTGATAAATAAGCTCATGTGAAGTGTAAAGCACTTTACTAGCGTGTGTGTCATTGTCAGGTTTGTATCCCCTTTATCTGTAATTCAGCAAAATCACTTTGGCACTTTTTTACTAATATAAGTCTACATTTGCACTGCTGTAGTAATCCATAGTAACCAATGAATACCATACAGGTATGGGATCCTCATCCGGAAACCTGAAATCTCCTATAGAGTGAATTTTTGGCCAATTAAGTCTAATATTTTAATGATTTTCTCTGTAATAATAAGACAGTAGCTTGTACTTGATGGTAACTAAGGTGCATGAATCCATATTTGGGGCAAAGCAATCCTGTTGGGTTTATTTAATGCTGCAGTGTTTTCAGCAGGTGATTCAAATGACTTTATCCCAGCATTCCGAATAATAGATCCCATACCTGTAGTTGTTATTTAACTGCCATGGTACATTGTTTCTAAGTCTCCACATTGGCTTCTCTGCTATGGGCAAAATGCATTGCCGAGCAACATGTGTCGGTGATGGCCTCAGTCAGCACTAAAGGGGTTAACAGAAACCTCTTGGGATTTCTGCTTAATGGGCCTGAAACTACTGTCTGCGCACTTCTGTGGAGGCCAAGTGTGTCTATGTGAGTACACCTGTGTGTGCCTGTCTCTGTGCATGCCTATGTGAGCGCTCTCTCTCTATTTCTCTGCCTTTCTCCAGACTCCCACTTTAGATAAAACTTCAAAGGAATTCCTTGCACTGACTAAGAGCCTCCAAATACTCCATTGGCAAATGGCGTGCTTAACCCCTTCGCTGCGACCAAATATTAATCTTCTGCCGAAAACATGGCAAGGGTTTGCTCAGTGAGCTTATTCCCAATGAAATCCTGGCACTATTGTCTTGCTCAGCTAACTTGCTGGTTCCTGTTCTTTTCATCCTCATTATATACAGGGCGGGTACTGTTCTGCAATTAAAGTGTATTAAACATCCCACATTAAGGAATAAAAACACAATTTAATCATAAAAGAAGTCATTGCCCTGAGACTAATGCATGTCAGCTCATACACCCTCATTGTTACCTTCGCCCTATGCTGATGTGCTGCCAGCTTGTAACCCCTGGCACCCAGATTACCCAGCCTGCACTAGGCTCTCCCACCCTTCCTCAGGTGCCTTTTTAGACAGACTTCTGATAAAAAATGGCATATGTTAACTCCTGCAAAGCCACAAGTGCCAAGCACCTGGCCAAAGTGTGGCTGTTATACTTTTTATGTTGAAGCCCCACTTTAAAGTCCAGTGTTTCTTTATGGCCCCCTGAGCCATATATCAGCAGTATATGTTATAATTATATGCTTATTAGAATAATACTCAGTGGTTCCTTAATGGGGGAGGGGCTTGGAGCATTAGTAGGGAGGCTCAGCATGAAGTACAGTTAGGGTGAATAATATGTATTTGTTTTATTTAATTAACTTTTTCAATTTACATTATTTTTTTTAAATTCCAAGATATTAGCAAAAGTGTGAACTGCTACTGTAATGAATTTCATACCAACAGCGCCACCTGCTGGTCTCCAACCATGATCCGGTCAGCAGAACGTACTGTATCAGAAGAAAGACAGAAAGCTGTTCAAATGTTTGTTTGTTTCGACCAAAGGTTGGACCTTCAAGGAGGGCTCAGACTGAATAAGTATGACAAACTGCCCTAACTAACAGGCTGGGACCCCCACCCATTGCTCTGGTCTCCCCCCCCCCTGCCAAGGAGAATGGATGCACTGCCCTAGTATGAAAAAATAATTAGTTGGCTTAGGTGTCTTCCATCATGAAACCTCTGGCTCATTAAATATGGCAAAAAGAAATTTCCAGGTGTGTTTGGATATACGCGAAACAGCTACAGGGTCGATTATGGGCCCCAAGCTGCCCCCAGGCTGCCTTTCCAATTTTATTTTTTGCAGCCCCTGGTAACTTGTCACTTGAGGCAAAATTGTCACCCAGCCTCTCCTGAACTACTGCTTCTATGTATTTATGTATTTATATTGTTTCAGACTACAATCTTAATGAGACTTTCCAAATAAAGGGACCTTAAACCTGATGACGCCGCTACTTCAAGCACATCACCAATCCCTGCCATAAAGCAAGGTAGGACTGCTGTTGTTCGCCAGAAAGGAAATTAAAAAAAATGGTACAATGTACAAGGAATGATGTACAAGGAAATTGATTCTTCCATGCAAGCAATGCAAGTGTCATTTTGTTAAGTGAAATAAAACTCTTCCCTAAAATACAGTACAGGTATAGGACCCATTATCTTTCCGTAATTTAGATCTTCATACCTTAAGTCTGCTAAAAAATCAATAAAACATTAATTAAACCCAAAGGGATTGTTTTGCATCCAATAAGGATGAATTATACCTTAGTTGGGATCAAGTACAAGGTACTTACAAGATATTACAGAGACATTTTTAAAAAAATCTGAATTATTTGATTAAAATAGAGTGAATGGGAGACAGGATTTCCGTAATTCGGAGCTTTCTGGATAGCGAGTTTCCGGATAACTGATCCATTGCCTGTACTTTACACCATAATTTTAAGTGAACTCTAGTCCCTTTTAGCCAGGACCTGAACCGGAGTGCAAGGGGGGAATAGTTATGCTTATTGGCTAAGGATGAGAAGGGGTTAATGGCAGCAGCAAGCGTGTGTATTTAGCAGAGCAAGCCACCTAGGGTTCAGCACTTATCACAAGAGTCTTTGTTGCTGGATTGTTGTCACATTGAGAACAGATATAACTCAGCCTGTGCTTCAGCCTGTGCTTCAGCCTGTGCTTCTAGTGAGCGCATAGCTCCATCTGCATGGCATGAGTGGGACTGCATTGCACCCCCGTGCCACCTTCTGCTGCCAATAGGTGATTAAAGCATCAGGCGGATCTGAGTCCGGGCTCAATATTGCAGACAGCAAGCCCCACAGGAAGAGCAACGCTGCAGAGATTAGAGGATAATGCTCTGTTATGTGGTTAAGTGCCCATCTCTCTGCTCTTTATATAAACCCTGAATGGCTTTCTGAATTTACCAAAGGGAATGACATAATGTAATATAAACCCAAACTTGTAATGTTTGCTAAACATATCAGCAGCTCCCGCTGCATTTAGAGGCCTTCTGAGATTCGGCCATAATAGGGTTTTAAGGGTAACTAAACCCTTTTGGTTTATTTTTATAGAATCCACAGGAAGACACTATCATCAAAAATATTTTCTATTTGTGCCTGAAAACTGTAGTAGTAAGTAGTAAAGTCGATTCGTTTCAGAAGGTGTAGATACTTGCATAAGGTAATGCAATCAAAAGGTAAACTCTACTTGCTTTCTTCCACTAAATAGTAGTATTAGAACTATGCTTTATGGCTGAAATTCTAGCTTTCTTTATACCTAGGTTGGCACCAGACCTAACTACACCCCTAGGTTGCCGAAGTCACACCAAGCATATGGGTGCGCACATAATAACTTCCTCTATGTGTGTCATTTCTGGCAGACTATGCATCCGTGATTGCCAAGGGAACGCTATTCCCCCAGCTCTGTTGCCACATTTGGCCAGGGAGCATCTGCTGGCAGCTGGGCAGGGTTTCTATATATATTTTTTTTAATTATTTATTATATAAAGAACCTAAGGGCCACCCCCCCTAAGTCTGCTGCCCTAGGCACAGGCCCTTAGGTACCTATATATATATAAATGGCCCTGCTTTATACCAATGCTTAGGTCCAAGAGCATGTAAAAGGAGGGGGTCATTGAGAACATAGGGGTATATAGGTAATAAAGGGTGGGCCCTACACCAAATTGTACACCAGTGGCCATGCATCTCACCCCGACAAATGTGTCTGCCTAGCTTTACAAAAGAGCATATTATGCCAGGAAAGGTCTGTCTGTTGTATCCAAGGCATCCTAATTAGCCATGAAAAATATTGGGGTAGAATTCATTAGCTCAAACCCATGTTTTCCCCTCGGACTAACAGCAGCTGGAGTCACACACTGCTGTACCTTTGATGTATAACCCCCAGCTGTCCTTATGAAATCAGCATGTGATTGAGCTTTGGGGTGTGAGCGTTCCTTGTATGTATGAGGAATGAGCACAGCTGCAGATCCGCCTGTTTGTGGGTCAGTACATGCTCCCCTGGTCATTACAGAGTTAAATTCATCCACAGGATTGAAGGTTCTGTTGTGAAGATACCAAGGTATCAGGTTCATAACTAATATACTCAGATAAGGTGGGGGGTTAATTAGCAGGTAGTGACTCAACAAGCAACAATCCCAAGTGTAATTCCATGGCAGATCCCCTGGCTCAACCCTATGGAACATTCCTTAGGGCTAAACACCTTGTATCTGACTACTGACAGCCATAGGCCTATGGGCCACACAGAAAAACTAACCCCACAAAAAGCACAATGGCATTTGGAGCATTTTCTCCATTTGGTGAAAGTACCCAAAAATGCCCCCTCCATCTGCAAATTAAATCAACTTGATGGACATCTGTCTTTTTTCAATGCAAATGGAAAGTTTAGGTTTGCCTTTACATTAACTTTAGTAGTAGGACCTTTCTTAGCAGATTCTTAGTTGGTCCCAATTCTGACTATTCCAGTCTGCAACTAAAAACCCTGTTTGGATGTTGTGGTCACTGACCTCCGGTTACTAAAAACTGGCAGTTTTTCTTATTTTTTATATTTCATTTCAGACCCTGTCCTATTCAACTTCACATTGGGCTTCCTAATGGCTGCATGGTTGCTAAAGCCACAGCGACCAGATAACAGTCAACATTCCAGGCCTGAGAGTTGCAGAACTAAAAAATATAAATAACCAAAAAATGAAGTCTAAATGCAAACTGTCCTAGAATACTGCTGTCCGCATCATTATTATAAGTTTATTATTAGTTTAAGTAAACTTCCCCCTTCAACTATGTAACTATGACCAGATTGTCAAAATATCCAGCAAATGCCAGCTCAGCTTCTGTTATTGTTAGAACCTTCTTGCACAAAACATGGGTTCTGTAAGGAACATCCTTTGTGGGACAATTGCCAGATTCCCTGCAATCTCTGATTCCGAATGAATAAAGGGCTACCATGCATGACTCCCAAGGTTCAGACCTTGGGGATCACAGAATCAGAGATTGCAGGGAATCTCAGAGCCAAGGGTCACTTTTTCCTTTGCTTCTAACCAACAGGAATACAACAGAGTTAGACCCTACTCAGGAACATGAAATGATCACTCACAGACTTTTCAGTTTCCACGTTTTGGTAGCTTTGCCCAGACACCTGCTACAGTAGCCTGGGCAACCTGACAAATCTATTGAGCGACACCGTGTACCAAGCAAAACAACATTTTATTAGTAATCCAACCATTATCACATGACACTAACATTAATTTGTTTGTCACTCTCTGTGGCTCACAATGAATGGCTTGCAATTGGTTGCATGCCTTGTGGTTGTCAGTGGTTGGCAGATCACTCTGATTTAGTGAGGTTTGGGTTTGATTACCAATGATAAATCCTGAGTCATTTCCTTGTGGCTTTGGACTATCCCTCTATTCCCACCCACCCCATCTGCAGCATTAGGTGTTCTACAGGGCAGGGACTTTCATTTCCAGATAATCAGAGGGCTAAAACAATTAGCACAATAATCATCAGAATGGAGAAGCTGGTGTAACTGTCTCAGTTTGGCACACAAACCGGTCTGTATTCTACCCACAAGGCAACGTGGGTTTTCAAAGAATTCTGGTGTGACAGCATGTGTGGTCACTTGCTCAGACCTAAATAATCATCCCATTGGAATATTGGTTGCAAGTTGTAGCACCAGCTTTTCTAAAGTCACTGCTGAACGCACAACACACAAGGGAAAGTAACAGCTTCTTGAGGCAGGTACACATACCAGATAGTGGCGTAACTAGAGGGGAGCAGAACCAGACCATCTGTGCTCCCTATTGCATCCTAATATCCCCATCTCGGACCTCTCGCAACTCCAATTTTACATCAAGGGCTTGGGGTAGGCTGGCCCGCAAGTTTTAGTTGTGGGGTGGCCCATGAGTTCCTAGTTGAACTAGAGCTGGGAAACCTTTCCCACCCCAAACCCCCCTGATAATGGCGGTGGGGGATTGTTAAAATAACAAGTGAATGGGTGGGGAGCAGGTGGCAAAGAACTTGAGGGCCTAGACAAGGCTTAGTCAGACAGAAGACGAGGAACATGCCTAGCAACCCCCCATTGCACCATGCACGTGCCTCTTCTGCCTATCCCTAGTTCCTGCGCTGGTTGCAACACTGATTACAGGGCTCCCATGCATCCATGCACCTCATCTGTGTGCATTTTATTAAAGCAGGAGAACCAGCTCATTGGCACTAGGGGAACGTTACAAGGCCATGTGTGTAAATAGTAATTTTGCTGTTGTAAATGAGCCCTATTGGGTGAAAGCTGCTTATCATTGGAACCTCGTTAAGTGTGATTTAAGCCTAGTGCTATTATTGCACACATCATCACATAGCCAAAATCATATAGATACAAAACAACATTTCAGCATTCACAACACATTATAAAGTATGCTGAGTGGGTGCAAGAGTCATACACTTATACCTTGCCTTGCATCAAGCTATCAATAATATAAAATATTCATCAAAGTATATCACTCCCATATTGACAGGAAAATGCATAGTTCAATTTATATGCCTGAGTATATTGTTCCCACGGGGGAACTACAATGGGCACAGGGCTGTGAGGCATGTTGGCAGCTGGCCTTCTGGAAGGGGCATCCTCTACATCTTAGGTTTGTACTAATGTCTTTTTTAACCTTAGGTAAACTTGCCTGCTTAAGATTACCAATAAGTCTGGTACCACTAAGTCTTGGGTTTAAGTCATATATCTATTAACAAATCCTTGGTGTTAACTAAGCCAACACAGACTAAAGGACCAATAACACCAATACAACACAAATGTCCTAAAAGAACACCTTTTTTAATGTTTAAGAGTTGGTAGATTTGGGGAAGGATGTTCCAAATTGCATACATTCCCAGGTCAAAAACATTCCAGAGAAATAGCCTTCTGCTGAGAGACATCATTACATTTATACAATTTAGGAGAGCCCTAATGTTGAGTTTAAATCAGAATTGCCATGCTCAGTTCATTTGAACCTAACAAGGATTACAATAGCCTATGCAGCTCATAAAACAGCCATTAAATGTTTATAACAAATGCTGTATACACACAGGGATCATTTGGTCACTGGAATGTTGGGGACACCTGTTGCTATGCTGTTGCAATGTTGCCTTGGATTCCAAACCCCAATGACCCGCCTTACTTATGACAATGTTTCCTTAGATAAGAAGGGCCCTTTGATGCTGCTGAGCAGAGAGCCCTTACAGCTTCCTTTCTTTCCTCTGTAACACTTGTGCAAAAAGTTCCATCTGCACCCAAGCTTTAGCATTCCTGGAATTTGTCCCCAAGATGAAGGATTCGGTATTTTAGATTAGACACCCTCGCACGCATGCACCACAGCCTTCATTTTCTCATACTGTCCCCTGTAATCTTGAACTGTAATTACAGACTTCATATCTGAGGTTGTAGCTGTGTATCAGCCGAGCCTTCCCAAACACGTTGCACATTAGTCAGGCTCACGGGTAAGGCCTTCTAAGAGATTAAAAGAAATGAGATGAGCAGCCTGGGAAAGTCAGATATGTTGAACTTCAATGTAAACTTGAAAGCACTGCCATTAATATGTCTGGCATCTATCAATCAATCATCTATCTATCTATCTATTATCTATCTATCTATCTATCTATCTATCTATCTATCTATTATCTATCTATCTATCTATCTATTATCTATCTATCTATCTATCTATCTATCTATCTATCTATCTATCTATCTATCATCCATCTATTATCTATATATCTATCATCTATCTATCTATCATCTATCTATCATCTATCTATTATCTATCTACTGTATCTATATATCATCTATCTATCTATCTATCTATCTATCTATAATATATCTACTGTACTAACCTTGGGGAATGATTTACTGAATTGCACCAGTGCAGTTACCAGAGCAATTAGTTTTAATAGACTATAAGAAGTTAAAAAATGAAAGCAAAGATATGACTGGTTGCTGCACCTGTATTAGTTTATAACCCCCCTGTTATATGTTGATTAAACAATGTTGCTTTGAGCAACTAAAAACCTACTGATGGTACCCATTCCATAGGGACTTGGTCTGTAGGGGGTGAATCGGCTGTTTATATATGTGCTTGATTGGAGGGACTTTTGACAGTCTTCCACATATCTATCTGAAACACATTGCATATGTATTGGATAGGGTTAGGTTCAAAACACTGGTATCCTCCTTAGACAGGGCTAAAAAGGCCTTATTAGGATGTGATCAGATCAATCCAATGTGGCTCAGCATATAGGAGGCCACCATTTCAACAAAAAAACGTGAAATTTTATATTTTTAATTCTCCATCTGGGATATTTCCCGACCAAGGTACTCAAGTCACCTCCCCGGCCTTTGTAACAGAGGTAAAGAAGTTGTGTGCTAGAGTCATGCAAAGGGCTGATCCAGATTCACTGACCCACAACCCATCACAACACCCACCCCACTGTGCCTCAGACCCACTACCTGACTTTACCCTTTTAATTTACCTTCCTACTCAGACCCAATCCAGGTGGGATCACAACCACACTTTGGCCAGGCACCCAGGAGGGGTACCCGAAAACTGACAGCTTGGTTAAGGAATGGGGAATAACAGTTCCAAGAATATCTGAGGCAGGAAATAAGTTCCAACCACAGTCTAACTGGCCTTCAAACTGGGCTAACAGGACTATCAAATACAAGTAAGCCTTCAGTGCAAGTCCACCATCCACTGCTTTGGGCCCACCTAGGGAGCCAACCCCACAGTATGGGAACCACTGCTCTAGATAATATACAATGATATATGCAAGGGCTGACTTAGAACATAGACTGGATGGGCATGACTATACATACCAGATATACACAATACATTTGTGTTTCATTTATCCACACTGTGCAATAGCCGGCACCCACATATTTTTCATCTGGCAGATAAACAGAGGCACTCCTCCACGCCTACAACTCTATTCAGGAATTCCATGAATGCAAAGTGAGGGTCCTGTGACCCAATCATAATTCTCTGTGTTTACTTTTACAATCACCTGTGCTATTAGACATGCAGCGGCCCGTACCAGGCTATTACTGTATACTGTAACTCCCCTGCACCAGGCTATCATAGTGATTTACAGGGAGCAGTAGAATGGATGATGCACAGCTTATGGATGTATTCATCGTGTGTGTGTGTGTGTGTGGGGGGGGGTTCTAGTTCTAACCAATTCACACTTCTTGCCAATGAAAAAACAGTATATTTATACAACTGTTTAAAAGAGTTTGTGCAGTGCCCAAGTTAGTAGAGTTAAAATGACTATGTGCCTCCCTCCTGTAGACTTCCAGCTATGGCTGCACTACAAATCCCAGCACCCCCTCAATCCATATTTCTTGTTCTAAACCCTGGATATTGTTCTACAGCACCATCACCCAAACTACAGATACAGTAGAGCGTGCTCTAGGGCTGACTCACTAAGGTGCGTTAAAACGAGCGCTATTTATAGCATGCGTTAAAAATTTTATTGCATCTTATTTTTCGCGTCTTAACGCGCGATTCACTAAAAGGATACTTGCATTAATTTAGACACGATGCTGTTTGCGTTATTTAAGTCGTGAAGACTTTTTTCGTGCGGTATTTGACGCAACGCGCGCTAATTAACGCAGCGCTCACAAATTGTCACTGCGTGTGAAAAAAATGCACGCCATATTAGCCATACATGCGATTACTTTCGGAAAACTACTGTTCTGAAAATGCCCATTTCCCTGCAAACTGGCGGCTGCATCACTCTGGGGCCAACACAGACTTGAATAAATCCCACTGCAAAGTTCATATTGTGTTGCCAAAAGCTCATTAATTGTACTTTTCTATAATTACCACATGCGTTAGTATTATTTCTGTGCGAGAATTGACGCAATGCGTTAAAATTAACGCATTCGGTTGCACGCTATTTAATGCACGTGATATGCGACCTAACGCATGTGATACTTTAGCGAATTGCGCAGGTTTTTTTTCGTGTCTATTTTAACCCAAAAGAGCATGCAATAACGCTTATCACACTTTAGTGAATCAACCCTTCTATGTCTGACGAAGGGCTGTGTCCCCGAAATGTTATATAGTTTGCTACTATTAAGAACTAGCAGGGTTTATCCCACTTAAATTAGTCCTGTTGTGCCTGTATTTTTGTGCTATTTGGAACGTGGTAGAGAGTGCCGAAGTGTCTCCAAATACTGTAAGTGGAAAGGACAGGGGGTGCTGGTGGATTGTGCTCCATGCTAGTGTCACTGGTCTTAGGTAAATCTCTGCTGTATGCGTACCCAACCCGTCAGTATATAATAGGCCTCCCAGTCAGCATAGCAAGGCACTAAAGTTTGGGCCCCTGGGTTAATACCCCACCCCACTGTGCCTAAAAAATTGCCCTTACTTTATACCTGCTCTTGGCCACACCTACTTTTTACATCCCTCCCTAAACCTATTTAGGTATTTATACACAATAGAGCCAAAAGTATGTGGAAACCCATTCTAATTACTAAAATTGGCCAAAACCCAACTAGGCATTGGCAACAGATGCCACTAGCCACTAGCAAGTTCTATGCAGAATGGAATTTTGTAAGGTTGGGGAATAGGACTAAAATCTTTTTTAGCATTTTGAGAATAAAATATCTGGACACTTATAACAATGTAGTGTGTATTCAAAGGAGTATAGCAATAGGCACATCATATCGATGACATATAGACAAATGGACAACTTTGTGGCACTCTAACAGATATTTCTTTTTAAGATTTGGAGGGGTCCAAAATATTTTGCTTTATGCCCACTAAAGTCTAATGACCCTACTCTATATGTATGGCCACCCCTTGGTACTAGGCCCCATAATACACAACATCAGCCTGTGTCAGTTTCCCATCCAGTGTCACGACGCAAGGTAATGACTCCATTGTGACTCATCTGCTCATATTATAGGATGATGGCTTTCTATTTAAAACCTGCTCTCTGTTCTGGGAAGTTTGGGGAATTATCTAGAGAGTAGACATGATCTAAGAAGATATATCATTACAACTGGAAATAAATAATACCTAATATTAAAGAAAACATTATTTTTGTTTTTTTTTCACCCTGGCAATTTATGCTGGGGCTGCTCCATACCGAAATTAATGTGGGTCTCATGTTCCAAGTGTGACCTTGGCAGTTTGTCTGTTCTCGGTACATTTCTCTTCTGCGCTTCACTGAAAATAAAGGGATTTGCTGTTGAAAAAAAATATTATGATATAATAGCCTTCACCGTTGATTGGTCTTTCTGCTTGGCCAGCAAACTCTTAACTGTTTCCTTATCAGCCAGAGCTTGTTTTTCCACATTTTATTTGGTACATAATGTATATTTAATGAGAAATGATTACGAGAATAAAAATTGTTGTATTTATTCCATAACGGTTAGTGAGGCACTGAGTAAATGAGCACAGTGTTTGCTTTTAAAGTCATAAGCACACAAGGAACTCATCCATGAAAGAGTATTGAGGTGATTGATAACAATGAGGGCAATTTCAGTCATTCTGAGTGGGGAAAAACTGTCCTAAATGTCTATGTGCCATAAGCCTTATAGGGAATGGGAATATATTCTCCCTTTTAGGCATAAACTCAATTTGTTAGGATTATAAACACTATCTGAACTTCCAGAAATAAAAATAAATGTATTGTGCATTATAATCTTATTCCACTAGCATAAAGGAAATCGTGATACTCTGTCTGTGCTCGCAGGGATCACCTTCCCCTTAGACTCACAGTTTTATGCATGCCCTCCCTTGCCTTGTTTAATTGTGGAGTGATGGATTCTAGAACTTGAAGTCCCAGTGCTGTACAGATTCTCTACAACATTCTCTACAACATCAAGTTCCAGAATCCTTCACTTCACAATGGAACCAAGTGAGGAAGAGGTTCCATGAAACTGGGGGGTGGTAAGATGGTCCATGCAAGAACAGATTATTGTTTCCTCTGTGGAATCAGGTATGTCTGAAAGAGTTTATGCACCTTTTCTACATTGGCCAAACTGAATGAACTAATGTCAAATAGGGCGGTAGATGTTCTTTTTAAGCTAACCAAATACAGGGTTGATAAAAGCTGCCACCTTGGCTTCTCCAGACAATGTCAACAGTTTATTGGACCATGAATGGGGCCTCAGGAGGTCCTGCTTGATCAATATCTGTCCAAAGATCACCAGAAATCCCACGGAGACAAGGAACACATCAGAAAGTTAACGCAGTCCTCTCCAAGTGATTCTCCGTAGGCCCATATTATGGTGCCATTATTGATGTGGGATCATCTGATTTGGCCATATCAGGTTTTATTTCCTGATGCTGTGAGGAATATTAGATAGGCAGGTTATGGGATTCTCAATAGTTCCTCTTGGCAAATCAGTCATGCTTCCTGTGCAGAGACAAGTAACAGGATTTATTATTTTTTTACATTTCAATAAATATTCCTCCCCCTAGGTGCATGAGCAGGTGCTCTAAGGACTGCAAAATAACACCAGTTTTTTTTTGTACTTTTCCCCATTTTCTGTAAATAAATCCCATTATTTAACTTAAAAATTGAATCTGTAGCATACAGCATATATCTAGGAAGTTTGGCCCTGGGAGCTCTATTACAACAAAAGCTAAAGGGCCACAGTATATATATATATATATATTCATATACATACTGCAGCCCTCTAGCTGTTGTTACAAGTTATATCCAACCCCCCTTATATTGAGCCACCCGCATTGCCTGCTCATATGCAAAATGAATTACATGATAAATACACATATAGCAAGTCATCATCTTGGCATCTTAAACATTTAGGTAGCTCCATGAAATGTCAGTTAGTCTTGGCAAATCTAAACTACAGTTTTAAACAGCAATTAATTACCCCAGCTGGATTTACACTGGAAACTCTCTGGATGCTTGTTACCAACCTATGTTACATTATAACCTGACTCATTCATCTTACAGCTGTGTATAATGGACTTTCTACATTCCATGGCCTGTTTATATTGGAAATCTTTGTACTAGTTGGTGCTGAAATATATGCACTTTGTACATTCATGGCAAGAGGAGGAAGATGAGAGTGAGCTAAAGAAAATGATAGATAGGATTAGGAGGGTAGAATGGGTAAAGGAGAATAACAGTAGGGTGGGGTATTGGAGTGGGAGGGAGGCCCAGATATCCATAGAACCAAACACCCGCATTCAGCTAACACAAGTTGGAAGAGTTAAATAGGATGATGTTGCTAAAGTGAAATAAATCAAGAAATCAATATGTCACAATAAAAGCTTTTCTTAATTATAATGCCAGAGATAAAGTATACAGTTGGGGAGGGGGGAGCAGTATGCTGGTGAAGTAGAGGCCTAAAAGACTAGGAAAACTGCCCAAGAGTGGATTTAAAGTGATACTGACACCCCCCTCCCATTTAAAATTCTAACTGATCCAGAGGTATCATGCCCAGATCTGAAATTCTGGGGTGCAGCACTTTGTTTTGTTGAAATGATTGTAATTGTAGTTGCTCCACAGTGAATAATGAGCAGCAACCCAAGTGTTTTTTCTGATGTATCAGGTTCTTAGGTTGACACTTTGGCAATAGCTCCAACAACTATTTTGGGACCATTAGTACCTGCAACACTTAATAATTATCAGCAAGGCCAAACATGACCCAAGTTATAGGTTTCCTAGGCTGTGGATGCTGTTGTTACGACTTAGCATGGGCCTCATGGGCCTTATGTGTGCAAAATATTAGCTCAACTCACCATTTTGTTTCTAGAATTTTCAGCGGAATGGTGCCTCCAGCAATTCAGCGTAAAATATTTCACCTGATATTCTGGGTGCGAATTTGTGTCAGTTAATGGCATGCAATTGCCTACATGTTGCAACCTAATGAAAATGGATAGCATGTGGATGTTGCATGGGCTTTTCATTTCATAGTCCATGGGGACAATGTGCTGCCTTGTGAATGACAGGTGTAACGTACAGGGCTTCCTTGCACACTTACACACCTCGGATGGGGTATGTACAGTATGTTAATAAATGAACTTCCAGGTCTCCAGTTGCTTCTGATCCCACCAGAAAGTACCATGCAGATGCCTTTTTTATTTATCCCCTGATGGGCACAACAGCATAAATCCTATTCAGTGCAAATGCACTATTATATTTGGTGGGAGAATAAAGAAAACAGCAAGGTTAGGGTAAGCTTGGCTTCACTTTAAGGGTTATGGCACATGGGGTATTTTCTGTGCCCATTTACTTCTAAAAATTGTCCTTTCCAATTCTTGAATACAGCCATGGCCGTCTGCAGAGAATGGTGCTGATGTCCTCATTCCCAGCATAGTGAAGGGCAAGGAACCTTTGAACTAAATGATTTCACCAAGTAATATTACAAGGGTCAGTAATGTCTATCAATTGACTTATTACTGCCAGTGATAACAGAACAGATTTTTCTGTGGACAATTGTGTTTTGTTGCCATAGACACAATTCCACTAACCGCAGCCATAATTATGGTGGGCAATTTGATAGTTGGTGTCATAGACCATTAGCAATCGTTAGCTGCCCTTTAAAATACAAAGAGGATTCCTGGGGAAATGTAAATGAAGCCAGTGAAAAGGTAAAAAAAATAAAATAATATATAGCGCTTTTCTCTCATGGGGCTCTGAGCACTGTACAGAAACCAAACTGGAGTAACTATAAAGGAAGCAGATCTTTATAAATGTCATTACCCAGAACACAGTGGGATGCGGTTAGCCAATCACAACTCAGCTTTCACACAGGAGAGAGCAGACAGAAGCCTTGTTTATCTAGTTGCTGATTGGCTATTATACTACGACGTAGTATAGCTGAGGAAGTGGGAAGCAGAATAGCTGGGTGGAGCTTGAGAGGCTTTCGGGGAAATTTTCAGAAAGGTATAAATGTAAATAATACATTGACAAAGACTTGTTCTTGACACAATATGCCCAGAGATATGTATCTTGTCCATGCTCTGTAACATTCACCATTCCCCCGATTACAGCTCCAGTCCCACTCACCCATCTAGGACAGCTTTAACTCCTACCCTTCAACCCCTTGGGGAAATCTCAAGCTATATCCCTAACAGTTAAGCAAATTAGCTTAAGTGCTATATTTAGGCCTGGTGCCAACCTATACACTGGACCTAAATATGCTTGTACAAATGTTTTTGGTGGAAAAATGCAATGGAACTAAGGAGCAACATGGTGACATGACTGTATAACTAGGGGGCCTATTTGAAAAATCTATTTGAAAAGCAGTCAATTATGTGGCTATCCAAGCTGAAACTAATAAAGATCAAAAGGCCCCTATATGGGT
The DNA here is from genome assembly GCF_000004195.4 of Xenopus tropicalis. Classification (NCBI taxonomy): domain Eukaryota; kingdom Metazoa; phylum Chordata; class Amphibia; order Anura; family Pipidae; genus Xenopus; species Xenopus tropicalis. Next base: position 109,054,164 of record NC_030683.2, on the reverse strand, counting down.
TATATAAGAGAGCGTTTACAGAGAAGGCTTCCCAGCCAATATTATATCATATATATTTTATAGCTGGCTGTCAGCTATCCTGTTGGGCAGCTAGTGAATGGGGCCGCTGGCCCTTTTTTGAGGGCAAAACATACCTCCCAAATAGAAAGGGGTACAAAAAGATCTGCCATATGCAGCACTCCGAAAATGTATTTGAATTTGGCCCATAAATACCCACTTCACCAAAACATACCCCAGGCATGCCAGTATAACTGCTACAAAAAGTGATTTTGAATGCATTGACTCAGCCAGTATAAAATAGATAACAGGCATATATGAACCCTAGACTTGCCAGTATAATTACTACAGAAAAAGCAAAATCACTGCATGTTAACCCCCGACGTACCTGTTCTATCACTGTAGAAATGGGCAATGAGCACTTCATTAACCCCAGACAAGTCAGTGAGATCACTAAAAAATGGACAATAAGTGCTTCATGAAGCTGAGAAGAACCAAAGACAAGCAGGGCAACATGGGACATTTAGGAGGTATGCAAAATTCAAAATGCCCCCCATGAAAACATCTCAACCCAATTATTCTATAGAGAGCATATTCAGAAATAAAAAGCACTAGTGCAATGCTTTGGGGCACTTCACCAATAGCTGAAATACACTGGCAGTGTATGGCACCCCATACCTGTCCCTGCCTGTGTTTCAAATAAGGGGTATGCATGTCCTAACGGTCCCTGCCAGAAGCACAGTAAGAGGGAGATAGCCAATCACAGCCCTGCAGTCACACAAGCAAATACGGGCTTCAGTTCCCTATCAGGTAAGCCTAGCTGCTGATTGGTTGCTATCCTAGAGTGTAGTGTGCTGTGTGGCTCCCCTGCACAGCCTGTGAAAGGAGGCAACAAGAAGTGGAACAGATGGGAGGGACTAGTGGGGTTTTGGGGGAAATTTCAATAAAACAGCCCCAAACACAACTTTTAAAGCACATTTCTTCTATATTTAAGAGAGTATAATGCACTGGCACATTCTGTTTTTTACATAATATGTCTCCTTTAATAATATGTAATGTGTAGAGTAGCAAGAACATTTTTGGAGCAAGGGGCCCCTCTGAAGCTGGGTAAAGCCCTCTCTCTACTCGAATGTCATGCCCAGGAGGTCGGAGCAGAGCGCGGGAATAGTCAGAAAGGCGATATCGTTTCTCTGGAGCAGCTGCCTACATGCTCCATTACCCATTGCAGTCCTTGGGTATAAGGTGTCAGGGGCGACTTGAGGTAACAGACTGTAATACTTACAAATCACGTTTCTGACTAAGAGAAGGCTGGTGAGGAGATGATTGGATGGCAGGGCACAAAAGTCTTAGCACTGTGGATAAATATTAAAGGCTACAATTTTCATTTTAAGGTATTTATTGTGCAATTGTGATTTTTACATCTATCAAATGAATCACTGCAGTGCGGGGGATAGAACATAGGGGTCCAGGGTAAGTGCAGGGATAGCGGATTGGAACACCCCCGACTTCAGAACAAACATGCAGTGAGGGCCCTGAGGGAAAGCAGATGGGGAGTGACAGGGATACCGTGATAGAAGTGAGAGAGCGCAATAATGAGGACAGAAAGGAAAACTAATAAGGGGGAAAGTGACAGATGAACATGAAAAATTGTGGACAATGTCAGAGGCCAAAATACTTGTGTCATATGTCTTGCACAAACCTCACATATTTATATGACATTGTGTTGTCTCCTTCGACTATTTTCCATGCCTATCTTTCATCTTAGTATTCTAGGGCCCATTTACAACCTAGCGGACAGAAGCACTGATGTCATTCTAAGGGGTCTAAAACTGCGTGCCTTAGGCTCCCAATGGGCATTTAACCCACAAGCTTTCCTCCAAGTGCAGGTAAGGAACATGCATGTGAATGCCTATAGCCCACCAATGTGGCACATCTACGTGCCTGGCACAAGTTTGAACCTTTCTGTGTTTACTCCAGAGCCCATGATTTCAACTTTCCTATGTAGCCCACTTTTGGTTATTCTAGTGCTGCTACCTGCTGACTCACTTTACTTGGCGCTACAGGAGTCCTGAGCCCCCGCTTACTATGGGGGTTTACAGGGATTTCTCCCCTTAAAGGCATGCCTCCACCCAGGGATGCTCTTGTGGAACTATAATCCACCCCCTGGGAAATGAACAGGATGCTATGCCCCTCTTGGGACCCACGGACTCCTGGCAGATATACCCCACCCTGGGGTTATTCCTTACCAGCTTGGTAGTGGTCCTCTGGGCTTGGTAGATATTCACAGCAGACACAGTATTGTATGTGAAATGAATGCAACGGTTTATTCAGGCAGAGACCTCTCCAGGAGTGGCACATATTATTCATACAGCATGCAGGGCTTATCTCCTTACTACTCATTGAGAACCTTTTTCTGTTGGACTACCCCACGGTACTCACGCTCATGTGCTCCCCTCTAGGTGCTCTCCCCGGTACTCTCGGCAAAGACACTCTCTCATAGAGTTCTCCCCGGTACTCACGCTAGGATGTTACACCACAGGGACCCACACGGGTACTCTCACTAGGCACCCTCAGATCTAGCTTCCTGGACTAGCGGTGACCTGTTCCACCTACCTAGCCACTTAGTGCCCTGCACTCCAGCAGATGTAATGCTGGGGGGTCTTAACCCCACTACCACTCCTGGAGGGGCAATATCTGCCCATTCTAACCTCTGGTGTCCTACATATCACTCCTGGAGCGATCTATTACCAAACTTCTATCACTAAGCTGTACCTGGGGTACTCCTTACTGGAGCAGTCCCCAAAATGTCTGAACTCACAGTACATGGCTGCTTCCCTTATATGGGCCTATGCACCACCCTGTGGCCATAACCCGAACTACAGGTATACTCCCTGTTAACTATTTAGAACCCAGTCATCCCAGTGTCCCTGTTACCCAGCACCACCCTGTGGCCTGTCCTAGGGGTGTCTGTCCTAAGGGCCCATTTTTGGTAAACCCCTACACCTATTTTAATGCATGTTTACCGATAAACAGGGGCATCTAAGGAGCTCAGCACCTACACATCCCACACTTGAAGGAGTTCCTTTGCTCCCCAGATTTTACAGCACTACAATTCCCATCCACCTTTAACATGTAATCAAGCTAAAGCATTCTAGACTTTGGTACGTTTTGGATACCCAATGCTTTAAACAAATCTGTCCTGCTTCACAAAACAGCAAAAATTCATGAAATGCACTGAAGACAATGGGTGTTTTTTTGCGACTATTGCAGTTTCGTTTTTTTTACCCTGCAACTTGCACCAATTGGTACAGTATGGGCAGTTTTTCAGAGCAAAACCTGGCAAAATGTTTTGCTCATTTTTACCATAATTCCTACCACTGCATGATGGGATCTCTCTGCAATGTGAAAGCTTGCCCTTTGCCCCTGGATGCATCTCTCTGATTTCTGATACCAATACTATTATTAGGGAAGGTAGCAAATAAGGATTGGAAGGCTGGCATTTTTTCCCAGAGACTTTAGACTTACTGTGAGATTGTTCTTTCGCACCCTTGTATGTTAGTATTCCCTGTTTGCCTCAGCATATATTTCCCTATAGTCTGGCAATCATTGGGCCCTAGACAAGAGTACATCAAGTTCAACCCTTCCAAGTAAACCTAGCACACACAAACTCATACTGACCTATCTATCCACTCACATACAGACCCATACTGACCTATCTATCCACTCACATACAGACCCACACTGACCTATCTATACACTCACATACAGACCCATACTGACCTATCTATCCACTCACATACAGACCCATACTGACCTATCTATCCACTCACATACAGACCCATACTGACCTATCTATCCACTCACATACAGACCCATACTGACCTATCTATCCACTCACATACAGACCCACACTGACCTATCTATACACTCACATACAGACCCATACTGACCTATCTATCCACTCACATACAGACCCATACTGACCTATCTATCCACTCACATACAGACCCATACTGACCTATCTATCCACTCACATACAGACCCATACTGACCTATCTATCCACTCACATACAGACCCACACTGACCTATCTATCCACTCACATACAGACCCACACTGACCTATCTATCCACTCACATACAGACCCATACTGACCTATCTATCCACTCGCATACAGACCCACACTGACCTATCTATACACTCACATACAGACCCATACTGACCTATCTATCCACTCACATACAGACCCATACTGACCTATCTATCCACTCACATACAGACCCATACTGACCTATCTATCCACTCACATACAGACCCATACTGACCTATCTATCCACTCACATACAGACCCACACTGACCTATCTATCCACTCACATACAGACCCATACTGACCTATCTATACACTCACATACAGACCCATACTGACCTATCTATCCACTCACATACAGACCCATACTGACCTATCTATCCACTCACATACAGACCCATACTGACCTATCTATCCACTCACATACAGACCCATACTGACCTATCTATCCACTCACATACAGACCCACACTGACCTATCTATCCACTCACATACAGACCCATACTGACCTATCTATACACTCACATACAGACCCATACTGACCTATCTATCCACTCACATACAGACCCACACTGACCTATCTATACACTCACATACAGACCCACACTGACCTATCTATCCACTCACATACAGACCCATACTGACCTATCTATCCACTCACATACAGACCCATACTGACCTATCTATACACTCACATACAGACCCATACTGACCTATCTATCCACTCACATACAGACCCATACTGACCTATCTATCCACTCACATACAGACCCATACTGACCTATCTATCCACTCACATACAGACCCATACTGACCTATCTATCCACTCACATACAGACCCATACTGACCTATCTATCCACTCACATACAGACCCATACTGACCTATCTATCCACTCACATACAGACCCACACTGACCTATCTATACACTCACATACAGACCCATACTGACCTATCTATCCACTCACATACAGACCCACACTGACCTATCTATACACTCACATACATAAACCATATATACCAAAATCAATAGATTTTAGTATCACAATAGCCTTGGATACTATGCCTGTTCAAGACTTCATCCAAGCCCCTCTTAAAGGCATTAACAGAATCTGCCATCACAACATCTCTAGGAAGGGCATTCCCCAACCTCACTGCCCTCACCGTGAGGAACCCCCTACGCTGCTTCAAATGGAAGCTCCGTTCCTCTAATCTAAAGGGGGGGCCTCTGGTGCGTTGATTGTTTTTATGGGAAAAAAGAACATCCCCCATCTGCCTATAATCCCCTCTAATGTACTTGTACAGAGTTTAGTTTACCAGTTTATTTGCACGTCTCTGCGCTCTCTCCAACTCATTAATATCCTTCTTAAGGACTGGAGCCCAAAACTGCACTGCATACTCAAGGTGAGGCCTTACCAGGGACCTATAAAGGGGCAAAATTATGTTTTCATCCCTTGAGTCAATGCCCTTTTTATACAAGACAGCACTTTATTTGCTTTAGTAGCCACAGAATGACACTGCCTGGAATTAAATAACTTGTTATCTACAAAAACCCCCAGATCCTTCTCCATTAAGGATCCGTAAACACACTACCATTTAGTGTATAACTTGCGTTTGTATTATTTCTACCAAAGTCCAAAACATTTTTCAACATTGAACCTCATTTTCCATTTTGCTGCCCAGTTTTTTTAATTTTGTCAAATTGCTCTGCAAAGAGGCAGCATCCTGCATGGAACTTATAGTTTTGCACAATTTAGTATCATCAGCAAAAATAGAAACAGTACTGTCTATTCCCACCTTCTGGTCAATAAAAAGAGCAAAGGACCAAGGACTGACCCCTGCGGTACTCCGCTAACAACACTGGCCCAATTAGAAAATGTTCCATTTACCACCACTCTCTGTAATCTATCCTTCAGCGAGTTTTCTATCTAAGTACAAATATTATGTTCTAGGCCAATATTCCTCAATTTTATCATTAACTTTCTGTGTGGTACTGTACCAAATGCTTTAACAAAGTCCTACACAACCTACACTACTAATAATGTACATCAGTCCAGATCTCCACCATGTACTCTATACTCCCAGGCCCTCCATTCCGCAGTCTCTCTTGTTATACTAAGCCACTATACACTTTCTGCATTTCTTTATTTACCCCCACGTGTGTCCCATTTAATGATTTCTTGTAATTCATAGTGTACAGTACAAGTTTGGCAACTTGTATACCGCTGTCATGTTAATTATATTCCCCAGCCAGAGAGAGAGACTCTAAGCAGATGTGAGCGAGAAGAAGCATTAGGATAGGACAAGCAAGGTAACAGTCAGATAGAAAGAAGGGAGTGGGAAAAAGAGAGAGAGAGGAGGAAGAGATAAAAGCCAGCGTATGCCAGCAATGCAATTACTGTTAGTGATGAGCGAAGCCAGGGCTGGGGGGGGGTTGGTGAGAGGGAATGTGGCCGGATAGAGAAATCAAACACTCTCCCCCCCCAAACCAATCACAGAATCAAAGACACAACAAGGACACAGCTCAGTGTCTGGCTATTCTGGGACAATTACTAAACCAGTAAGAGCCATCTATATGTGTCCCAAGGTGTGTGTGTATACAGGAAACGTAAGGACACATTAACCATAGCATACAGGGGTATATTTAGGAATAGGAGCAGAGGACATTTCCTGGGGCCCCAAAGATGGGCCAAAATAATCTTGTCAGTTGTACAAACTGACCTACATACTGGGTTACAGGTGCAACCAAACGCTGTTATAGTAGGGCATCACTGACTTGGGAAATAGGATGCAAAACTGCTTTAATTTCTCAAACACCACCTAAACAGTGAATTCCCCTGCAGGTTTGGTCTTGCCTAAGCAGCTATTAGGGGTCATATATAAACACTAAAAAAAATTGCCTTTTGGGCAGTTACCCATGGTGACCAACCGAATTGCTGCATTCATTGTTCTACCTAAAGCTGGCTAACAAAAGCCAGTCACTAGTTACAATGGGTCACTGTCAAATTGCAGATTATCCCAGAGTTGTTAAGTGAGCCTCCCTGTCTCTCAGCAATTCTGGCCACAAGGTTCCTTATCAACTCCCATAGGTTTCGCTTTGTGTTACAATTCCATCACAACAATTCAGTAGAGGCATGACCTAGCAATCCAAGAACTTTGTGGCACTTCTTCAGGAGGATGTCCTGTCAAACAAGGCCATAAATGGCAATACCATCAATCTACATCAGCACTGGTATCCCCTGGTACCAAGCACAACTCTGCATACAAATATGAGAACATATTTTACATCATAACCTTATACCCCTGACCCATCAATTACCCCACATTGAGAATTCCATTCATCTCTTTTAAATGATCAGATTATTATCATTATCTTCCTTTCCCAAGTTATGGCCTGACCTTTCCAGACCCACATTATTATTATTTCACTCAATGAGTTTCTTAATTTTCTTCTCTACAACCCGCTCTCATAGTTGTTGCTGCTGGAAAGTAGCTGTTGCATATGGAAGTAATCTGTAAGCGGCGGCAGGCAGATCCCAGCTTGTGCACAGTATCCCTGCCTGCTTCCGCTCTGTACTGTACACGGGGATGAAAGTAATTAATCCTTTGACCTGGTGGCAACGCTCATAACTTGGAAGGGATTCTGAGGATGCTGAGAAATGGAAATACAGAAATATTTAGTCATCCAAAATCTGTATTTATTTATTTTCATGAGGAAGTTTTTTCAGTATTCTGCACTCTGCTAAACAGAGATGGCCAACCTCTGAGATTTTTAGATGTTGAACTAAAGAGACCCACCTATAGGTTTTGCCGACAGGTTGACTATCCCTGTCTTTCAACAATCACCTTTGCAGCCTCTCCAAGCATATGTTTGCCCACTCACCCCTTTTAAAACCAATGCATAAATCACATTCTCCATAGATAATTACCAACTTAGTAGAAGTATTCCGAGAAACCAATGTAGTTTGCAGCATGCACCATATGACAATACTAAGTAATGTACCCCCAACACAAAAATTCCTGGGCACATGTTCGCATTCGTCCTCCGCTGTCTGTGAAATTCTATTGCAACATCTATATGTTTTTATTATAGGAAAAAACTCTGGGTATAAATAATGGCTGCCCTGAAAGGGTTAAAATAGTTCTGTAACAGTTGATTTTAAATCAGGGATGGAGACAGTCCAGGGCAGTGTTAAGAATGTATTTCCCCTGGGCCCCAAACCTCAGATGGGCCCTATGGCCATACAATATCCTCGGTACAAGTTCCACGTTATTACACAGCTGCAGTTGCTGTATGGACATCTCAGCTTTAAGCAGCTTTCTGAGGCCGGGGCCCTTACATTGTCGGGGGCCTACCCTACTTTATCCCTGTCCCTAAGGAATATATTTAATCATTTTTCTTTAATTATTTATAGGGTTTAGGTTGTAGGATGCCTGTGGGATGCTGAGGTTTAACAAGATCTGGGATGACACAGGTTGCCCAGCCCTGGAAACACTCACACTTTCCAACAACACACAAAGATCCCAGTGCTGACTATGTACTAAAAGCAAATTCCGCTGCAGCAGTGCCACTCAGCAAGTCTGACTTAGCAAGTGACATTGAAGGTGGAAAGTCCAGCTTCTGATGAGAGGATGTGTGGAAATATCTGTGTCCTTGGGATAAGAATTGATGGTGTCAGTTTCAGTATCCATGGTGCCAAAATCACAGGGCGCAGGGCAAAGCTGCAGCTAGAAATGACTAGGCACCGCAGCAAAACATCACTTTATGGCCTTAACATTCCCAAATCTTGGGAAAGATGACCTGGAGAGATTTCTTCCCCCTCTGAGGCAAATTGGAGAGGCTTCAGAAGGGTTTTTTTACCTTCCTCTGTATCAACTAACAGTGAAGGCAGTCATCAGTTAAATTTGTAATTGGTATTTCTCTAGGGTTTGTCTTTGTGCTGCAATTTATAATCTACAATTGTTTTTAATAGGTGTTATAGGTGATAGACGTCCTTAAGCATATTTACATATATCTATCATATTATCCTAAATAGTCAGGTCTCTCAGTATTTCCTGCTAAGACTTATAACTTCAGTGAGCCCTTTCTTGTGTGTATGTGCCAAGAGGTTGGCATGCAAGAGGCACGAGGAGATTAGCAAAGTGGGTACTAAAGTGATACTAATCCCTGGTCAGGCCGAGGGCTGGATGGGATTATTGGGAATATCTGATGTGGTGACTACAGCAAGCAAATGTAAGAGGGATAAGTTTAAATTTAGCAAATGTCAAACAAAGGAGAACAAAGCCCAAAAAAGAATATGGCTAGAAATGCTGTATTTTATATACTGAACTTACTGAACCAGCCCAGAGGTTTAGCAGCCCTATAACAGTAATGATCCAGGCCTTCAAATTCTCCACAGCAGCTCCCCATGTTGGATTACGTTGAACAATCTTTTGCTTGTCTGTGGCACTGTACATGCTCAGTGTCTCTAAGGGGTTGTTGGAAATCATCAAACAGATGCTTTGCCTGACACAGAAGCTGATGCTACAGGGCTTTTTTATATTTTGATGCAGAATTCACTGGCTTCTGAGCTGCCATGTATTGTGAACGTGAATTACTAATTACCTTGTATTTTGATGTTTATATTTTTTATATACAGTATATTGTGAGTGGGTCCCTAAGCTCAGTAAGTGACAGCATCACAGAGCAGGGAATCAGCAGAAAAGAAGATGGGGGGCTACTGGGGGCATCTTTGGGGGCACAGATTTTCCCTGCTAAAGGGCTCAGTTCTTTAAAATCAGATACAGAATAATTAAATTTCTTAGTAAAGCATAGAAAGCTCTAGGGGCAGGGTGTTGTTAATATTTAAAAGGGAAAGTCTGGTCATTGTTTTGTATTACTTGCTTCTCTTCAAAGGGAAACTTTAAATACCCCCTGATTGTTTAAGTGCTCTGAGACCACAAATAGCACGTGCAGCTAGATTAATGCATTGTTTAACATTAAAAACGGTCTGCAATGGGGATTGGTTGAGTGCCTTGCTGCCTGCCTACCTAGTGTCAGTGACCCTAGCAACCGGAAAGCAAAAAAGAACACATTTCTCCCATTATTACTATTGCTCATGTTTCTATTCAAAATGTAATTTAGGCAGATACCTGTCGATTATGGTCAGTATCCTAGCAACAAGATATCATTTTAAATGACAAACAGGAAAGCTGCAAACATGAAATCATGCAAAATCAAAAATGTAAATAAACTGTAAAATATTTCAAAATATACCAAAATTCTGAAGAATGTGGAATTTACACTAAAGATCCCCATCATCTGTATTTGAATGGGCTCCTGGGCAGCTTTTGGTGGCCTGCAGCATCATGACACAAACAATAACTTTCTGGCATAGACTAACTCCTTCATGTAACATACACAAAAAGGGTAATTTAACAACAAATTGCACTGTACAAAGTGCAATTTTCAGACACAGATCACATGTTTTTTTCCACAGTTTTATTCCTACAATTCCAGTGCAATTACAGCCATGCAGGGATTTGCATCTGTCACAATTGGCGCTACACATAAAAGTCATTGCAGTTGCATTTGTGTGTGTGGTTGCAAATCGATGCGATTGTTGCTAACTTTTTTGGACTGCATCACTTCTTGTACTCGATGTTAATATGACTTTAGCATGGGATTCTTTGGGGGACAAGTCTACTGCCACTATTGACGCAACACATTGTGGGAATCCACAGACTCAATGGTGCTTGGTGTAGCTATACAGAAGTGTGTCTTTGGACATAAGTACCTCTCATGAATGGCAGCAATAAGCACAAACATCTATTTTATTGAGTACTTGTAGTTTCTTTCATAAATGACCATTACAAGTTACACTGGGGCTTTAATACCATTTTCAAGTGCTGCTGGCTGTAAAAACAGGCACAGCAGCCCAGCCCTATATATTACTATGCATATCAACTACTATATATTACTACACCGATGATTAGAAAGTACATAGTAAAGACTAGTCTGTAAGTGAATCTGCAAGGGTCATTTTTTGACCTGTATAATCTCAAGAGCACCATTCTTTGAGCCCATCCCCTCAGTTTATTGTTTTGGGTCAGTTAGTGATCCTACCCTTGGTGTTCTGGAAAGGTCTTACACAAACCCCAGAGACTGACACTGAATTGCTAAGCAGCCACTGAGACTCAACCTTTCTGGCTCTAAGGGCCGCTTTATAAATGTTCCGATTGTGCTGCATTTTTTTGCTGAGGAAGTCAGTATTTATTTTACGTTTTGTAGGATTGTTCTTCTCTATTAGAATTTTTTGTCATTTTCCTGCCTTTGTTTATCGGATAGGCCTGTAGCACAGAGATGTGGGTAAAATAAACATCATGGAACATCATGAAGCCAGACACAGAAGTTTATATACACTAAAGTGCACAGCAGCTTCTATATAAATGATTGTTGTAAATCTCTTATCTGTCCATTAATGCATTGTCAGATACAGAACCTGTATATATAGACCCGGCAGATCTAGGTATATAAGGAGGACCAATGCTGATCAATCTTGAATACTGCAAAGTTGCTGATGTCCCCCAAAGTTTGAGGGGAGCACAAAGTAGACTGTTATGCAGGTCTCTATATATAACTTCTAGTTCCATCGCTGGTGGCAGATGATGCCTATTTCTAATACATCAGAATGCAGTTAAAATAAATAGGGTGATATAAAGAAGATACCTTACACATAACCTCAGGGGAGCTAAGCTACTTTGCTACTTTGCTACTTGGCTGGCAAGTCCTATAAAAATCAATACCTGTAAAATGGTCATAATTATTTATTTACAAGGAAAGACTTTGTACATAAGAGAATAGGATATAGCACTGCTTACTAGCGAAAGGGAACATTGTTTTTTTCTTCAAGTAAGTTTACTGCATGGCTTTCTTTAAAGGCTTGGGTTTAAAGTCATTTGTTTTTCTATCCTGCGCGCTGATGCAGTATTTTCACACTGTCCCCTAACCTGCCTATTGCCTTCCTAACGCTTTGCTCATCCTGTTTTAGCCATGATCCTGCGTATGCTACATCACAGAGTGAAACCCAAGGTTTTAAAGTTTTCTTTGTGGCCCTACATAGGACTGTTGCACTAGGAATTTTCATTACCGCAGTCTTTTCAAGAAACACCCTCTTTCCATAATAGTGTATGGGATGCACACTGCCCGCGACACTGTAGAGTATAAAGATAGGTCCAGTTCTCTTGTGAAACTTGCCCTTGTGTGCCATAGGCATCTTGCCTTCTTATACACTGTAATGAGAGGCATTGATCAGATAATGATCAGATAATGCAAAGTGTTCCAGCGCCATAAGGACCACTAAGCAATGTTATCATTACCATCTTATAATGGCAAAACTGACTGAAAATGGCCAAAAAACAATGTCAGTGACTTGCCACAACACTATATATCTGGGATATTGCTTATGAGTTTTGGGAATAAGTATAATGAATTGATAGTCTTTGGCTGTTTGTGGAATACTGGGAGGGGCATCATAGCCATTTAGGACAGTAGAATACTAGGCTGTACTGTTATGGGTTTTTTTCTCAGTGTGATAATAAAGATGTGTGTTGCCAGCTTGGTATTTGTTACTATCAGGAGTGTGTAAGAGGGCTTAATGGCATGTCTGTTTCTACATCTAGCAATAAGGAACTTAATATGGCAAAATGGTGGAGAATGTAAGAGGTGCTAACAGCAGATATGTTCTATGTAATTACATATTTAAGGCACTAGAAGGTGGCACAGGGACAGGGAATCCCTATAATATAGTTCAATGGTTCCCAACTGTCGGGTTGGTGATGCTGTGGGGATCCAAAGCCATGGATGGGGGTGGGGCAGGATAATGATCAAATGTTGGCTCTCAAATGGGGGACTTGACCATTATTTGTAGAGGGTCCTAAGAGGAGGTGGTTCCCCAGCATCATGTGAGTGAAGGGGATTGACATGGAAAGGAGAAGGGTTGGTAATGGTTGGTAATGACAGAGGATACCAACCTCAGTGGACATACCCAGATGGAAGCCAATTAGAACACCAATTTTATTAGTCAAGTCAGTTAGCAATATGGTAGTTTGTGTAAATACTTGTATCACCTTAGCTGAGTAAGTGAGGAATAAGCCAGCTAGTTGAGCAGTTTTGTTCTCCACCAAGTGGATGGGTGTGCACCTCTGAGGGGCATTCCATTAGTATAGTGCCACAGTAACAGGGCCTGCACTAGAAAGGACTGCCATATGTTCTGGGGCATTATACATGACATATATCTGGCCCCAAACACAAAAATCACCCTCTGCATACTGTATATATATGTTTAGGAAAAAAAGAATGAGCTGTCAACCTACCCATATTTTCCAGGAGTCACACTGGTTTCTTCAGTGGGCGGGGGCAGAGTCAGGGGTGTGACTGGGCAAAACTGGGTGTGGTCAGCGTGTAACTGGGGCATTCTAGGGCATAGCGAAACACCCCCTGGAAATCATCTCTGGAAGGCTGATGTGGTGAAATGGAATAAAATAGTGTATGATTATAGTACCCAACTATGTTCACTTACCTTCCCAGGCTGTAAAACAGTAATTAGTGACCCCTGTTTATGCATCATTTTCTGCTTTACAGGCAGCTACACTCTTATGACTGCAAGGAAGCAGAAAGAAATATATTCCTCTATACTGGTAAAAAAAAAAAGTAATTCTATGGGTTTTTAAAGAATAATAGAAATAATTAATTAATTAATATAATATTTGTCCCCTCAGTTAATAGTAATGCCTAAGCCAAGGCATTGGGTGGGAGAGGCGCTAGAGACCTGAAGACATGCCTAGAAATGATTTTCTGTATGGATGAAGTTGGAGCATATGCTACAATAATTAAGCAGCACATTTGCTTTATATTATTCTCTACAATGATGCATTCTTTTGTATCATAATGATTCCCAGCTCCATTCTGCAGTGCTGCTTGCACAATACCATCACCACAATAGGGGAATTTCATTAGCAAAATGAATCTTGGGCAACATAACGGATTCTCTTGAAAATGATCAGTCCATCCTGCTGTTACATATCCTTGTGCAACAACATACAGAGCTCTCTTTGGGCTCCCAAGCAGGGGTGCCACCCAGGTCCCCACAAAACAAAGTAAAAAAAACGACATTGCTCCCCTTGAATAAGCAAGTGGGCTGAGGTATAACTGCCTTTGTGCATCTTCACGAGTAAGGAAAACACAAGACGTGTACAAATGTGTCCTTATACACATGGCTGGATAGACAAACCAGTTCTTTAATTCATCTTTTTTTAACTTGTGTTTTTAAGTTCTTGTCTTTTTTTATATACAGGAATCCCACACAGTACAATTTATAAAAACATTGGTCACAACACTCATTTATATCTAGGCAGACATATGTTGTGCCACTTCAATCACTTCAAGCATTGAGGGCTTTATTGCCTCTGGCTGTCAGGCTCCAATAAAACATAACTACTATAATTCCTTAATCTTTTTCTATATGTGATTTGTCTAAACTGATATATTTTTACTATATAATTATCCTGTTTGTTGTAGTGAAAACGTGAATTCAAAACCTTCTACAGTTAAAGTCATAAAGATATTGAAATGGATCGTGCCCAGCCTTGAATCCAGCAGTATCCCACTTTAAAACCTGACCCATTCATTTAATTGTATCACAGTTTTATACTTAATTAAAAGTCCTCTCTCCCAGTTCCAGTGTCCTACTGTTTTGTGCCAATCTGTCAAGTGAAACAGTATCAAATTCTTCAGCATATGTGGATAATGTAATAAATGGTACCAATGGAGATCAATCATCAGGCTCAATTTACTGGTCAATAGTTGAAAGGCAAACATCTGACTGGTTGCTATGGGTAACTAGACCTGAGCATTGTTAGACCTGAAGACCAGCCTTGTCCTGGTCCAGTTGCCTACTTACTTCCTCATAGGGTTGCCACCTTGCTAAAATATTTTTGCAGGCTGGTGGGGGGAAAACACAAAAGGGGAAGGTGGTGACATAAAAGGGGCAGGTCTGTGACATACAGGCTAATGGAGGATGAGTTTATAAAGGATTGGGGGGAGAAAAAAATGTAAAATTGGGGAGGATTTGTTTTGGTAGGTGTTTTACTGGCTTGTTTGGGAAATACTGGCAGGTTGGCAACCCTTCTTCATCATTGCATATAATTTGGTGGCACAAGCAAGCAGCCATGTTTTCCCACCACTGGCTTTACTATAGGTACCCAGGCCCATCCTATAAAAATGTTTTTGCCCCACCCTCACCCACTGCATGGCCAATGACCCCCCTCTGCCAGGCCCCCAAGTTCCCAGACGGGGTCTTCTTTCTCTATAGTTATGTGCCCACCCCGAATCATTGATATAAATGATACAGATATAGGAAATTATTTGTACTTTATGAAAATATATATATTTAACCTTGTTTGAAATTCTGTGGCCCTAAGGGCAATGACATACAGGGAACTTTTTTGCCCACAGGAGAGACAGTACCCCGTGTGTCATTGCTCTAAGGTGCTTCAGCAACAACTGGAACAGATCAAATATGTTGGTGGCAAACTATAATGTGTTCCATTGATCTTACTGTGCCCAAATAATGGCAGATATTGTCCAGTTAACATGACCAAAGCACCTTTACTAGTTGAAATTTGATTGGGCACATTGAGATAGTGATCAGGTACTTTAGGTAACCTGATTGGCAGATGAAGTAAGCTGCCCATATATGCTGGCTAAAAGCATTTAGTTCTTCCCATGCAGCATTACCCATACAGTATTCAGGGCATGCAGCATTACCCATACAGTATTCAGGGCATGCAGCAGCTGCTGTCAGTTTGTATAGTCTCACTGCCTTTACATCAGTGCAGAAGTGATTGGCTGCTGGGTTAACAGAGTTTACGGTATACAGAGATAGTATAGACAATTGGGCGGCAGCTTCCCCCGGGCATGCTGGGAACTGTTATAATAGATGCTAGCAAAAGGGGAGTTTTTAGGGAGTTGATAAGACACAGATTGTGTCTATATGTGACCAAATACCTATTCACAGCTATGCTAGGTGTTATTCATACATGTTAGGAATAATCACACATACACACCAGCAACTCATACAAACACTGCAGTTATTTATATCCCGTTATTCATGCCAGTGATGGCTTCTTGGCTGGTTGTGAATACTTGACATTCCTGGTCGAATTTATAGGATGGCTTTACTTGCTATGGAACTAGGAAGATAGGGCTAACAGCGACACCTTGTGGCCATCACTGACACATTCATGCTCCATGATTTTATGTGATGGTTAAGGGACAATGTTTACACTGGGGGTCATGTTGATGTACAGCTGAATTTTATTTTTATGTTATAATTTGGTTACCATGATAACCCAAGGCTACAAAGTGAATTAAAGGGGTAAATGTTAAATTCTGTTTATTATTTTAACAGAGCGTCGGGATTTAACTTAGTGCAAACTCCTCTAGCCCCCAGTGAATTTAAGTCCAGTGACCACCAATGATGTTAATGACTTATTAGCATGTTCATCAATAAACTATTTATACAAGGTACTAATTATTGAGTAACAGTTTATATTGGGGTCTATTTACTAAATTATATTATATCACTTACATTTCAGCAGGGGAATGATTGGTTATTGGCCTACTTTGGGAACAAGACCTTTTTTATACACATGTATTGCAGCTGCATATCAGGCCCCTTATAGTTCCTGCCCCCCCCCCCCCCCCCCACCACAGGGACTGCTTTCCCCAGGGGTGTGACTAGAGAGGAAGCTCAGGAGCATAAGAGAAACATAAGAGACCCAATAGGTCCTAATTAATGAGCAATTCCAATATATCTTTGCAGAATAGGTCAACTTAACAATGTTTTGGGGCCCTAAATCAAATTTGCTGTAACATCTAGTTGCACCACTGTCTTCATCTATCGTTACATTCCTGATTTCTAAAACAAAATATTCGTATCACAGTAGCTGTGGTGGAAAAAGAAACACATCCACCAAATTCAACATTTTTTCCCAGCAAAACCTATCTAACTGCTAGATGATCATTGCTTAGCATATAAAAGGAGTTTAGCCAGATATTTTGGTGTTACACACTTGTGTTTAGCCCCCAGAAAAATAACTTGGTCCCACGTTTTCTGATGGAGGCCCTGCCAGTAGGCACTAGTACCAGCCAACAAGTTGCACTATGGTTGAAGTATCTGGAGCAAGGCACAAAATGCAGCAACTTTCAAGGGCAAAGGAACCACCTTGAATTCCCTATGTGCCTTGCAGTCTGATTTGTACAGTTTTGTAAGGGGCTTACTGTGTCAGCAATCCCTGCATTCAACTATAAATGCTACAGGAAGCAGGTGTGCAGCCCCCTAGGAAGTCACTTTCCATTAGGCTGGTGAGTGCAGAAGGTAACACAAACATGTCTAGGTTTTCCCATGAAGTCTGTTTCAGACTCGCTGCTACTGGATGCAGTTGTTAATTGTGTTATTGTAACTAAGTGCTGCTGTTCTTTCTGCACAAAATGATGTAGTGGGTACCTATTGTTTCCATTCCCACAGCAGCACTAAGACAAACATTTACTGCAGCAGAGCAATAGCATAAACGGTAAGGTCTGTGCCATCATCCATTATGGGACATTTCTCTGCTCAGTGCAACTTTTAAACACAACTTAGCCCCCAAAATGCCCCCAGCTACCCAGTATTGTATGTTTTATGCTATCACTAACACACATTCCTGCTACTGAGCTCCTAGCTCTAACTGCATATATAATATTGAGTCTCTAGTATCTTTATTCATAGGTCCCACTTTCACTGTTTCTGGGATGACAAGATCTGCATTCAGTATCTAAAAAACAGTTATGAAAAACCATCTTCCTTGTTTATATATTCTTTGGGGAGGGGTCACATGGCCCCTTTAATCACATAAGAGCCATAGAAGACATTAGATCAGTGGAAGGGCTGCATTAAGTAGGATGGTAGTTTCTTTCTTTAAGGAATAAGGAATCATTCTTGTATATTCCCTCTGGGGCTGGTATAGGGGTCCTTGTTCACTATACAACCCATACACAACACCTGTTTAGCTGTCTGGTCTCAAACTCTGTACCTGAAGTTGAGTCAGTTCACTGTTCCACCACTGGAAGCTTTTTTGAGCTTTGCCTTTCCTTTAATTCAGGTATCTTAAGCAAAAGTGCCTACATAAAGGATAAGTAAACCTTTAAAAAATAAACAACCACCTACTGGTCAGCTATTACGACTATACAGTCAGAGACATATATTCAGAAGGAAAACAGTGTTCTTATGATGCTTTGCTCAGAAAAGAGATCACAAGCCTCAAATGCCTTTTCTTCAAAAGCATCAAACCCTTCTCTGTATATATATCTCTCTGTCTGTACAGTTACAGACAATGACCAGCAGATGGCACTGTCGTTACAAAATTCATTATAATTGCAGTTAATAAAAAGTAAAATATCTCTGAAACTGGAAAAAATAACAATGTAAATTGCAAAGCTCTCTTGCTTTCATCTAGCCTGAAGTTTGTGGCTTAAGCTGCCCATACACGGGCAGATCCGCTCTCTTGGCAATGTCACCAAGCGAGCGGATCTTCACCCAATATCCCCATCTGCGGTAGGTGAAGGGCCAAACGATCGAATTCTAACGGCGGCAATGAGGCAGTCGGTTCGGGGACCGCATCAACGAGCCAATGCGGTCCCCGATCCAACTGAATTTTCTAACCTGCCCGATCGATATCTGCCCAATTTCAGGCCAGATATCGGTCGGCCAGGCCCCTCGTTTCTGCCCCTACACGGGCCGATAAGCTGCCAAATCGTTCCAAGGGACCGATATCGGCAGCTACAATTGGTCCGTGTATGGGGACCTATAGTCCTTATTTTAAATTCTTTAGTTCTGACCTCTGTTCTGTGTCCTGGGTCTGTATGATACCTGCACTGACTCCACATTTGCCTATGAGCCTCAACTGTTCTCTTCCTCTCAACCAGCCTGCACACTGTCCTGGCTACTGGTGTTACCCAACAGGGTACCTTTTTCCTTTTCTTTAGTTGCATAGGGCTACATTACCTTGAAAGTGATACATGACCTTATATTAAATTGCATCAGAAATTGTAGCAGAAGAAAATCCAGTGCAACAGCCTCAACTGTGACATATCGTGCAGTGTGCCACCCTTGCCAACTAAGCCTTACACAAGGGGGTGTATTTATTAACATTGGAGACAAATGTCGCTGGTTATCAACCAATCAGATCTTTCCTTTTTTTCTAACTAAGGTGACTATTCAAATCTAATTGCTGAGGTTGCTATGGGCAAAACCGGTGATGTTTGTCTCCAATGCTAATAAATACTTCCTTAAGGTGTTGGGTAAAACATAGCAGTATAAGAGTACAATGCACAGAGTGAAGGCAATACAAACACATTTTGTCTAGACAAGAAGAAGATTAGGGGAAGATTAACATGTTTATCTGAATAGAGCTGAGGAGAACAAGGCTTCCACTGTACATGGAGGGGGTGTTACTGTAATGGAAAACACTGATTATGTGCTCTGCGGATAGTTGGCACAACTAAATGTAGCATGACTGTTGGGACTGAGATCCTTTAGGCACAAGACTGATCAGGTACAGAAGGATTTAGATGGCTGGACTTGACACATTCCAGAAGGCAATATGTTCCCTCTCTGTAGCAGTTAGAAAGTAAAATGGTGAATTCCACATACAGATGGAGCTCAGATGGATAGCCAGGTCCCACCAGATCACTCAATTTAAACCCTTTTTCTTTGCATAAGACATTGAGTTTTGGTTTGTTGTGTTTATCCTGTGGTATCAACATAAAGTTACCTTCTTTCAGATCTCTTTGCTGTAGGTGGAAGGAAGGGATCAGATGTCTTCTTCCACACACCCAATAACTTGGGCATCAGTGGTTGTAAAACTGTACTGCTGACACTTTAGTGCAGGGATCCCCAAGCTTTTTTTTACCCATGAGCCACATTCAAATATAAAAAGAGTTGGGGAGCAACACAAGCATACAAATAATTTCTAGGATGCCAAATAAGGGCTGTGATTGGCTATTTGGTAACCCCTATGTTGACTGGCAGCCTACAGAAGGTTCTGTGTGGCATTATACCTGTTTTTTATACAACCAAAACTTGCCGCCAAGCCAGGAATTCAAAAATGAGCACCTACTTTGAGGCCACTGGGAGCAACATCCAAGGGATTGGCGAGTAACATGTTGCCCCTCTGCAACTGGTTGGGGATCACTGCTTTAGTGAAAGAGACATCACACAAATAATATCTGTAAAAATGCCAAGAAGCACTTTTAGTAACAGACTGAAGTTCTACTTCTATGATGAGCCTACATGCTTTAGTCTTCTAAGCTAGTGGTACCAAGGGAACTTCTTTACTCTTCTTGGTGAACTGCTCTGTAATTAGTTTAAACTTTCGTTTTATTCTAGATTGGCTAAACACAGAAACCTATCACCAGCTAGTCCTTGTTCAAAAGGTCCCTTTCTCTGACTCCCAATGGGGTCTGTTCTGATACGAGGGCAGACTAGTAGGTGCCACTCAGGGCTTCCTTACCCCAGGTTCTCTGCACCTATTGATAGCACTGGGGGGAGGGGGAATAAACTGCTTAAAATTCATAAAGTAATAGAAACTATACCAACACTGAGAGAGCATGTCAATGCCTAATTCTCTTCTGCGCCCATTCCTACATAGAGCAGCACTTTGCATAAATCTATAGAAATGTATGGGAAACATGCCATGACCAACCTTTGGTACAAGTGATTTTGGTAGATGCCTGGTATGCAATACATATCAGCTACAGACAGTTCAAAGAAGAGTGGACTGAAAGTGCAGCTGAAGTTCAACCTCCATTTTCCTCATGGGACTTGGGTAAAATGCTTGCTCCCGATTTAGGAACTGGGTTGGTGACTATCTCCCATATCCAGGTAATAGGGCCAATGTTTATTCTCCTCTGAAAAAGGATACAAAGCATACAAAAGAAATAAATATAAACATTACAAAATATTTATAAATATATGGTAAAGTTTGCTCCATCCCAATTCCTCTACAAAATGGCAATAAGACATGAGAATACCCCAATAGCTGGCAACATTTGTAGGCAACACTCATTGTACAGCACAGGTTGCTCTCCATGTCCCTGAAGATGCTTAGATTGAATCATGAGGCCCCATACTAATAGGTCAGAATGGCCCCCCGGGGGCCCCAAATATTAGCTTACTGGTCATTTGCCCCCCTCCATTAAAAAAAATACTCTGTGCATGCAATGAGCACTCCTCTAACCTACTAAACCCAAACAAAGGAGGTGAGGCTGACTCCATCAGGGTGGGACAGTGATGCTGGGGGTGGGCATGATGATGGCAGGGGTGGGCACAATGTTGGGTGGGGTTATGATGCTGTGGTGGAATTATTGCTTCACTTGGATACAATTGCCTGTATTTCTGTCAAGTTTTCTCAATGTTTTAAATGGGACAAAAAGTTTTGAACTGGACAGCCCTATGGAAAACTGGGATGTTTGGTTCAAAACTGGACAGGTGGCAATCCTAGTTCTATCCATATATTAGATACATTGTTTCTCACTTTTAATTAAATAGGTGGGCATTTGGCAGAGAGCCCAGAAAGGTAACACGCCCCCCCTGCACTGAGATACAATTGTAACTAATAAGCTAAACAGGTCTCTTGGGGGAACTGAGACTCACAGCTTAAACGGCAATTTCACCTTTTTCAGCAAAACTGTAATAACACATAAAACAGGACCCCAAAACCCCCAGAGATGTGTTCAAACTTTAAATAACCTGCCAAATTTAGTCAAACGGGAGTGGTATTTTGGGGGTGTGGTCAAAAAAATGGGTGTGGTCAAAAAATTCACGGCGCTGCGCGCAGCATTTATTTTTGTCCCTCTTTCCAGTTTCAAAATGTTGGGAGGTATAGTATTGTGTATCCATGCCCATCCTGTAGCCTTGTAGCTAAACCAGCTGAGGTATAGAAACATGGAAACCCTGGAAAGGTTGATGGAAACATTAAAAGGCATATATATAATTACTGGCCTCTTACTTTGATCCCCCAGCATCTATGAATGTGAAACTGTCTCAGGCTGCTGCTGTAATATGTCTTTCAGGCTGAATGAATACTGCCTGTTTGTTTTAGCTGCATTGGCACACATTGACAGGTAGGTGGCGCTCCTGCTCTCTCTCTCTAAATAAAGCATACTTTTTTCTGGGCAATGGCACACTAAGGCAATTATTTTATTTTCAAAAACATCTTAATAGTGCTAAGATATTCTGCAGTACTGTAGAATAGAAGGGAGTGTACAGCACTCATACATATTACATACAAATATCTCCTAAAACAGAAAGGCTCTTCTCAATAGAACTTACAATCCAAGGGTGTCTTGTTGCCAAGGCGTTTTCAAGCTCAGGTAATGGGGGACAAAAAGTATGGAATCTTCCCCATTAATTTCATTTTAATTGTAGGACCCTTTTGGGGCTCTAGCAAGGAAATTGAATGTCATTAAAGGAAATGGAGTGGCTTTAATTACAATCAAGCAGATAATAAACCCCATACCTGTAGTTCAAACAAAAACCTTGTTTACGAAATTAATAGACAGCAATTCTGTATTTTAGTGCCATTGCTGCAGGGCCATAGTTCCATGATTGAGCCCGCCTGTAAATTTACAGTGTTGTGTAACATGTTTTTATGACAAACGGGATTTTGATGTTATTTTAGAATTATGACATAAACCAGAACTGCGCTGACTGCATTTTTCTTCTCATTCCATGCGTGACTTCAGAACTCACTGGTTTTGGTACATGAAAGGATTCATTGAATTTAGTAGTTTAAATCTGGCACTAGGACACAGTCTCACTTTCTCATGCCTGTAACTGGGGCGGATCTTGATATCACCTTGATCTGGTTCACCTATGAATAATACCTGATCACATATGGATATGGGGGGTTTGTATTACATTGCAACACAAGGATAAATTCCTACAGGAAGTATACGTTCATCACCGTGACCATCGCAGATATTGTTTGATAAGCAAAAGGGCAACTCCGCTGTTCTGAATGAGTTGCTAGGAACTTATGTAATAGT
Organism: Xenopus tropicalis; assembly: GCF_000004195.4. NCBI lineage: Eukaryota > Metazoa > Chordata > Amphibia > Anura > Pipidae > Xenopus > Xenopus tropicalis. The sequence continues at coordinate 109,030,955 of NC_030683.2, read as the reverse complement.
GACTTACCTATGGAAAAAATTCCCAGTCTGACGCCTCTCTGTGGTCTTTACCAATCTGATTTTAGAAATACTGGATACTGAACCATTTCTTATACTTCTTGTAACCTTTTACCCAGCCGTGTCACACCCTCTGCTCAGTTTGGCCGCCGTAATGCAAACACCAGCATTACACCTCACCGCAATACTAGAAAGCTGTAATACACAAAGAGGAGGTCAGACTGCAGCTATGCCGGTACTAATACCATACAACAACCCAACAGCAGCTCTATTGTGTGACAGGGAGTGGACATGGCCTTTGGGAACATCAACTTTTATTTACATAGCACTGATATGTTGCACAGTACTTTAGAGATCTATGGGCTGTTCAGTCTGTGTTACCCAGGGCGCCATGAGAAACTTTGGGGCCCCGTACAAGTTATTTATATGGGGCCCCCCATGAACACAAGCATACAGTGCCAAAATTTTGGCCACCCCTTGTGTGTACCATATAAACAGCTGATGTTTCTCTAAAGGCCCCCATAAACGGGCCGACTATAGCTGCCGATATCGGTCCCTTGGACCGATTCGGCAGCTAATCGGCCCGTGTATGGGCAGAACAGAGCTGCCTGGCTGACCGATATCTGGCCTGAAATTGGCCAGATCTCGATCGGCCAGGTTAGAAAATCCGGTCGGATCGAACCGACTGCCCCATAACCACAAATGTAATCCGATCGTTTGGCCCCAGGATTATTTTTTTTTTTAAGTTACTTGCTACCCGATATCGCCCACCCGTAGGTGTGGATATCGGGTGAAGATCCGCTCGCTTAGCGACATCGCCAAGCGAGCAGATCTTATAGTGTATGGGCACCTTAAGGGTGAGCTACTTCAAGGCTACTAAGCTCCAGAAATTCCCCTGCCATAGACAATACTGAGAACTGCCTCTGCTAAAACACACATAGAGACAGTTATCAGTAAATTATCACCATTGTCTATTTTTGTAGCCACAACAAGTAGCTGCTTCTCGTAGCTTCGTGTGTCTTCACCCTAAAATAAGCAACTCATAGAAAGAATTTCATTAATTAATGTGCTAATTTATTGGTCAGTTCATTAACAGTCAGGGGAGTTTGTCCTAAATTGAATCTCCTTCCTGCCCCTGCTCTGCCCTGTCTTTGATTGATATGAAAGTTACATAAGTTCTTGCTTTAGTTATGTAAACTGCATACGTTAGGGGCCCAGTAACTAGTCAGTATTGGCTCATACACACAGTAAATATAATAAGTCAGTCTTTTAATTGGGGGGGTCAGTGGAGCTGATATATAAATTACGTAAGTTTGTTTTGAAAGTAACGCTAGTTTTTGCGCAAGTTATGTAGATTGCATAAGTGTAGGGGCCCAGTGACATTAATGAGGGGCCCAATAACAAGTCATTTCACTGCTGAAAGTTCATGTAGAAAACACTACTAAAATTTAGTAAATATATCCCAAAATAAACAGCTGATCTTTCACTATAATAATCAGTTCATATGAATAGTTAAAATGAATAATAAATATGATAACAAGTCAATCAGTTCATTGGGGCAGTGGAATTTACTTTAAGTTTTAGAATTCATTGGTGCTGAGTGAGTTTGCCCCTGCCTGCCCTTTCACGCTTTATCTTTTTCTTCCCTACGCAAGTTTCTACAAACTACTTGCAGGCTCCCTCTTGATCTCTGATGCCCCTCATGTTGACTCTCAACACACAGTGACCAAGACAAAACAGCAGGGATGCTGATTTCTTTCTACACAAACCTGTCAGCCTTTGTAGTATTGGGGACAAGACAGATGAAACTGCCAGGGAACCCGAGGATCTCCAGGTGGGCCCAGGAATAGGAGAACTTTCATCAGTTCACTTTTCTCTCCATCATGGGGCCATGTAAACCCATGCCTATTGGCAATCTCTGTATCTAATTGGTTTAGAGATTGTGAGCTTTTCAGGTGAGCTTGAAGAGTGCAAATCTGTGCAGGACTTCACCCCAAGCTGGATACACAGTGGACGTTTAAAGGATAAGTAAACCTTTCAAACAAGTGAATGTTAAATTAATAAGTATATGGTTTGGATGTGGTATTCTAAGCACTTTTGCCATTTACAGTCATTTTTTTTTGAGATTCTAAGATATTTATGGAAATATGTGCTGTTAATAGAGATGTAGCGAACTGTTCGTCGGCGAACTAATTCGCGCGAACATCGGGTGTTCGCAAGTTCGCGAACTTTTCGCGTATGTTCGCAATTTGGGTTCGCCGCGTATTTTTTTCCGCAGCGTTTTTTCTCTGCGTTTTTTCTCGGTCTAAAAACGCCACACAAGCCACACATGGCGTTATTCAGCCTAGTACTGGTGTAAGCAAATCCCGTTTCCATGGTGCTAATAGTGCGAAATAGCAAAAGGCCAGCTGCCTTTGCGGTTTTACGCAACGCTGTGTCAACAAAGTATTTTTCAGAGAAATTTTTGCCCTTGATGCCCCTCCTGCATGCCACTGTCCAGGTCGTGGCACCCTTTAAACAACTTTAAAATCAGTTTTCTGCCCAGAAATGGCTTTTCTAGGTTTTAAAGTTCGCCTTCCCATTGAAGTCTATGGGGATTGCGAATATTCGCGCTTTTTGGCGTACGTTCGCAAACTCGTTGCGAACTTTTTTTTTGAGGTTCGCTACATCCCTAGCTGTTAATATGAATTCATTTTGTTACAGTGCCACCTGCTGATCAGTTTCCGAATGTGATGTTGACAAGGAAGTTGTTAGAAGGAATAAAGAGGGCTGGTCAGATGTTCTTTTGGTTAGGAAAAACATTAGAAGCCTCAGATAACTTTACTCACATATTTCCTAAACAAAAGAACATCATATCAGCCTTGTTCCTCTATAATTTAATAACAGTTCCAAAGTTTGCTCTACTATAGGTCTAGTAACCCATAGCAACCAGTCAGAAGGTAGAATTCTTTGCTGTTTGAAAGTAATCATCTGGTTGTTCCATCTATTGTCTGTTGCCTGTTGGTGACTATTGTGTATTCAACTGGCACAATCAAATAGCTAAAAGCAAAAAGACTAATAATGAATTACTATCAGGGACGGACTGGCCTGGCAGAATACCAGAGAGTCTCCTGGTGGGCCCCAGTGTATGACACATAAAACTGAGTCCATTTTATATATATAACTAGGAGGCTTTATATATCAGGTCCTCTGGTGGCCCCTAGGAGGCCTTTATCTAGTAGGCCTAAGATATCAGTTTTTCTGGTGGGCCGTGAGAGTCCTAGTCCAACAGTATCCGACAGTATCTGATAGGAATAATAAGGATGTTCTAAGTTTCCTATTTCAAACACTGAGCACTACACAGACAGGTTCCACGGCAAATGAAAACACTGCAAAGGGCACCAGGCTAAATATAGAGCAGGAAAATACTGAAAAGGGAACTTTAAGAAAATAAATGATGTGCTTACGCCCTTGTTATATTGCCATATTTTTATATTGTTATATTTACCACCATAAATAGGGATCAGCGCTACACAATGTCATAACAAACCTCACCTTCTCTATAATTCTGGTTTTCACCTAAGCTAATAATGGGGTAGATTGTAAGCTCTGCAATTGTAGAGAACCCCTTCCTTCTTTGTTGTCAATTAATCACTGTAACTATTTATTGTTATTTGTTATAATATCTGGGCCCCTGTCAGACCTGTGGCGTTTCTTCTATGTGCGGGGCAAGGCTTGAAGTGCTTTAAAAAAAAGCCGTGGCAGGTTGCGTCCATTTTTTGTACATGTATGGGACCCCTTATCCGGAAACCCTTTATCCAGAAAGTTCCGAATTACGGAAAGGCTATCTCCCATAGACTCCATTATAAGCAAATAATTCTCTGTAATAATAAAACTGTACCTTGTACTTGATCCCAACTAAGATATAATTACCCCTTATTGGGGCAGAACAGCCCTATTGGGTTTATTTAATGGTTAAATGATTCCCTTTTCTCTGTAATAATAAAACAGTACCTGTACTTGATCCCAACTAAGATATAATTACCCCTTATTGGGGGCAGAACAGCCCTATTGGGTTTATTTCATGGTTAAATAATTCCCTTTTCTCTGTAATAATAAAACAGTACCTTGTACTTGATCCCAACTAAGATATAATTACCCCTTATTGGGGGCAGAACAGCCCTATTGGGTTTATTTAATGGTTAAATGATTCCCTTTTCTCTGTAATAATAAAACAGTACCTGTACTTGATCCCAACTAAGATATAATTACCCCTTATTGGGGGCAGAACAGTCCTATTGGGTTTATTTAATGGTTAAATGATTCCCTTTTCTCTGTAATAATAAAACAGTACCTGTACTTGATCCCAACTAAGATATTATTAATCCTTTTTGGAGGCAAAACAATCCTATTGGGTTTATTCAGTATTTAAATGATTTTTGGCAGACTTAAGTTATGGAGATCCAAATTATGGAAAGATTCTGGAAAACCCCAGGTCCCGAGCATTATGGATAACAGGTCTCATACCTGTACTTTGCTTCCTCCTCCTTTGCACATATAAATGTTCTCTCAAGTATTTCTATATAAAAATATACTTTCAAATGCGAAACCAATTTCTTGGTGTTACAGTTACATCTCTGCCTTGTTAAGTACAACTTTCCCTAATTCCCTTGTACTTTGTAGCAGCTGCAGTTTTAACTTTAATTTTTTAAAAAACTTTAGTTACAGCCGGAATTCATAGCAAGGGGCTGGGATTCTGAATAAATGAAATGAAAGAGAGCACGTGAATGGTCAGAGGAGAAAATGGGTGTGGCACAGGCAACTCCAAAACTAAAACACAAAAAAAGCAGAAAATGGGCATTTTGCCATCATGATAGTACATTAACATGTCTTTATTATACACATTAAATATGTACTTACAAGACTGTTGTCTTTAAAGAAATCCAAACATTGCTGTTCACCCATTCTTTGAATTGTGGCTATATTCTTAAAGTTATATTGCTACATTTCCTTTAATATAAAGGTGCACTTCCCCTTCAAACAGCTACTTGCAACCAGTTTTGTATGAATTCTTTTTATAATGCCCAGAATAGAGCTGAGATGTTTATTAATAATAATAAACATTACATTCTGTCATTCCAGTTTTACCTTTTGCTGTCCCTCCTGCACTAGTTCTAGTGAATATAATAATAGATAAGGGCAGGTATGCAGACCCAGGAACCATCATAGGAATTTTTTTATTCAATAAAAACTTATCAATTTACAATAAAACTCAACAGTTCAAAACAAATAAAACCAATTCAGACTATTCACCACCAATAGTCCATCAGTCTTTGGCTTTACCCAGAACTTTTTCCCACCCCCATACACCAAACCATCTCAGAGTCCTTCCTCTGTCCATAATTCCCTCCCAATAAACCCAATCTCGGCAAAGTTCTTCCTTTGTTCATGAAAAGGGGTTCCCTCCCCACCCAACACCTTCCCAGGAACCATCATAGGGGCCGACTAGTGGCCATATAGCAGCCTGGCTGGAGGTTGGACCAAGTGTAACTACATGCACAACTGGGCCACATCCAGACAGCAGAAATAACCAGGCATATACCATGATTAGAAACAAGTGTGATATTGTCTCAGGTTTATTATTAATGTTCCATATATACAACATGTTATGCTAACTACCAAAAAGAGCCAGCGTTCCTTGTGCATAAAGTGCATTCTGTGTGAAATAGAGTGTAATAGGGGGTTGTGTGCACTAGGGCAATGATATAAAAGGCATAGTCTGTTAGTAATTATAACAGCTTCAACCACCTTTAATGTCTTGTAGGGCAGGTGCTCAAAGAGCTGAAGCCCTTGCCCGGGGTAATAAGTTATATACTGGTATTTCCAGTTGCAAAAAAGTGAAAAACGCTTGAGAAAAGGCAACAGAGAGCCCAACACATTGCTTGGTCTTTGACCTCATTAAACACTTTTATTTCACTTCTTTGCAACTGGAAGCGCTGCGGCATGGTTTGTATTACGTGACGTAAAAGGTATAACTTTCCACCTGGTCTAGTATTCCATTGCAACTAATCAGCAGATCACCTGTTTAAAAGCAACCATCTGATTGGTTGCTACAAGCTACATCTTGTGCAGACTCTGTGACTTTTATGCTAGTGCCCATATGCATTCTGTGGGCGCAGGTTGAACACAACGGGGTAGGACTAAGCAGTGTGAAAAGGATGCTGCCCCCTGTGTCTGTCCCATCTAATCCTCGGTGGCAGCGGTGGAGTTCTGTTTGTGGCACGAGGGGCTTCTCGATGGGCTTCTGGTCTTCCAAATATGACATCATTGGCTTGTAGTTGCAATCTCTGGGCCATAGGAGATACAACCTGCAGCCCAAAGGGGGTTGGTGAGTGTGCAGGAGACAGAGGAGGGGCAGAGGGTATAAAGGGAGCAGGGACAGGTGGAGGTGGAAGGGGTCGCTGTCTGATCCAGTCTTCTTCTTCTTTTGTTAAGTCAGAAGATAATGAACCAATGGCTTCACTAGACATTGTGCTCTGTTGGAACAAGATCATGGTAGTAACCAAAAGATACACAATAAGGTAACTATACAAAGAGCAACACTAGTGTGGTACCAAAAATATTGGCAAACCTTCACTTTCAAGCTATTGTTTAGGGCCCTATACACATATTTTAGAGGCATTGTGCATGTACAGGCTATAGTAGTCAATGTCAATGAGTGCTGCCATCTGAAACAACAACCCTTTACTACTTAGTTTGCAGGCCACCAAAGGTGCCAGATTTATTAGTCTATTGTCTGCCTAGGCACCCTGGGGGCTGATCATGACTACTAATAGAATGAGTCCCAATTAATATAAAATTTTAAAAACTCCACTCAGCACAATATGACATTTTATGCCCCATTACACCCAGTCTCTGATCTGTCCTAAATCTGAAATGTTCTATTATCAGCCACATTTTAGCTGGCCTTACCCCAATAATGTCAGACCACATCAAAGAAGCGTGTTGTATAGTTATTGTAAAATTACTATGGTATATTGTATATGGTGAACCAATAGAGTAAGATGAAAGAGTGTGGTATAGTGTGTGTAGCAGTGGTTTACCTTTAGTGGCTCAAGTTCTCCATTATTATTCAGTATTTGGTTACGGTTTCTCTTACCTTATTATAAAGCAGGGATCCCCAACCTTTTTTATTAATGAGCCACATTCAAATTTAAAAAGACTTGGGGAGCAACACAAGCATAAAACATGTTCCCGAGGGTGCCAAATTAGGAATGTTATTGGCTATTTGGTAGCCCCTATATGGACTGGCAGGCTACAAGAGGTTCTGTTTGGCAGTACACCTGGTTTATATGTCTCCAAAACTTGCCCCCAAGTTAGGAATTAAAAAAAAACACCTGCTTTAAGGCCACTGGGAGCAACATCCATGGGGTTGGTGAGCAACATGTTGCTCACGAGCCACTGGTTGGGGATCACTGTTATAAAGCATTGCGATACATAAAACTATTATGTTATTGGTCAGATCAAAAGTGCACTTCCCAAATGTCCCTTTTTTGGGGGGCTTTTAACAATAAACAGGATGGAACCAGCTATGCATGCAACCCAAATTGGCCTTCAGGATGGGCTGTCTACTACTTTTGTGTTTGGCCCCACAATTTGGAGCCTCTGCTGTATAATAAGGCAAGATGGTGGTAGACAAAGTGGATGCAACTGTAATAGTGTGTGTAGTAAGCTGTATAGCAAGGCTGTTTGGGTATGTTGTAGTAAATAGTAGCTGGAGAGCTGCAATTGTGTTAGAAATATTCATGCCCGGCACCAATACAGGGCAGCCATGGGAATGATCCATTCATACCACCCACCTCTTCTGCCTCTGGCTGGGAAAGGACTCGCACTTCTTCTTTACCTTGAATTTCACAGCGGCAGAAAGGGCACGTGTGCCCATCAGACTTCTGCAATGGAAGGGAGATGGACTTTTGTCAAAAAGCATTTAGGAAACAAGCATATTTTCAAATTTGCTCCTCTTAGCATGTTTTTCCCTCAACATTTTGGAGCTACAGGTGGCCTATGGGTTAATTGAATATGTGGGTGGAGATTACTGTGTAAGTACTAGAAATGGAAATACTGGCACTTTTCACCCTAAAGATAAATAGAAGGTGGAAAGGGATGATTTGCGTCTCTTTTCAAGCTTAAGTAGACTGGTACCTTCAGGCTTTGACAGAAAGGCAGATAATGGGTCAACATTGTCAACACTAAGGTCTAGTGTCTGTGGCCCCCACACTATTGCCACTGTTAGCATTATCTCTTACCTGCCATGCTAACAGGCAGTCATTACACAGTAAGTGCCCACACGGCTTTATCCGGACATTCTTCTCATTGTCAACACAGATCTTGCAGAGCTCGAAGGCAGAACCCATCTGGGAATATAGGTCCCATTGCTCCTACAGAAGAGACAAGTGGGTGAGTTTATGGAAGTGTAAAGAATAAGACACACAGGGACTGGTGTCTGCAGTTCTCTAGATGCAGAAGAACTACCTCCCCAGATGCAGAAGAACTACCTCCCCCTCATATTATGGACAGCGTAGAGAAATTTGGTATTTGTAGTTTTGCAACATCTTAGGCGCCAATTTAAATAGAACAGGTTTAGTTCCTGATGGATTCTATATATTCTTTGCAATGTGAATGACATGTAAAAGAATGACAGTGATGTGGCGACAGACCAGACAGAGTAGTTCGACCGGCTCCTGCTCACCTGTGTCACCTGAACCTTAGGGCTTGTTGAGGGGTTGCTCAGTTCTGATAAATCTGGATTGCTGCTCACTCCATTAGGGTGTAAATACCTGCAGTGACAAAACAGAACAGGCACCATTTATAGGCATCATTTTGAATTGTATCTTTTGTACTTGATGGGTGTGCGTTCAACCTTGGCTGTAATGTTCCTAGGTTATCATTAGTACAGACTATCTATCCATCAGTCTGTAGAGTAAATATTTTAGAACCCTAAACATTTTCATCTATTTTCCTATTATTTTATAATACCATTACAATAAGTTCTGAGGGGTGTGGCCTAAGAAAGGATGTTGCAGTGTTAGTGGGGGCATGGCTAGCGGAACATGGTCTGTCTATAGTTGGAAAGCTGGTATGGGTGGTGTGGGGCCCGCACCCCCTTCTCCTGTACAGAGGGGTTGTGACCGTAGAGATTTACTCAATTATAGATACCCCACTGCTAGTAGGAGCCTGTCTTGCTCTACAGGGCCCCTCCCCCTTTTGCCCAAACTTACAGCCCCTCCTTCTGTCCTTCCAGAAGTGCCAAATATAAGGGCTTATTGTGTGGGATGGTCTGTAGAATTTCTCCTTTTGATGTCACATAGCCAATAGCCCACTGGCCAAGGTGTGTGCAGCTTAGTCTGAAGATGTAACTGTGGGGAACAAGGAAACATTTGGTTAAGGGACAGACAATATGCTAGTTTAGATCTGGATTCATCTCTGTGGCTAACTATGGTATGAGCATATTACATTTCAACAGTGGGGAACTCCCTAGTTATCTTATTCACTTCTATAGGGTTATATCAAAGGACAAAAAGTAACTTTTGTGAATAGAGAGAGATCAGAGAGCTGTGGAGTTCCCCTCTGATGAAGAGTGATTGACTCTATCTTCACCCATATATAAATATACCTAAATATTTCAATTTTTATGTACTGGGTGAAATTCATAGAAATGGTAATACAGGAGAGTGGTTCACCTTCAAGTTAAATTTTAGTATGTCATAGAATGGCCGAATCTAATAAACTTTTAATTCGGTTTTTATTATTTATTTCAGGGCTTGTACAGGTCAGTCGTGTTCTTCAATGCCAGAATCCATTTCTATATCAACCTCATCTTGTCCTCAGGGGCATTGTCATGCTGAAACCTGAATGGTCGCAGTCTGTTGCCCCACACTAGTATGCTTCAGCCTTAAGATATTGTACAGCGCTGCGGAATATGTTGGCGCTTTATAAATAAATGTTAATGTAATGTAATGTAAGATGTATCTTCACAGGAATTAAAGGGTCCTAGTCCAAACTACAGAAAACTGCCCCAGACCATTATTTTGCCATCACCAAATTGTACAGCTGGCACTATGGGGCGTATTTATAAACATTGGAGAAAAACATCACCAGTAATGTTGCCCAAAGCAACCAATTAGACCTTCCCTTTTGTTCTCTAACTTGTAGGTGACCAAATCTAATTGCTGATTGCTATGGGCAACATCACTGATGATATTTGTCTCCAGCCGAATAAATATACAGTAGGCATACAAGCAGGTAGCACCAATGGTGGCATGCCTAAATCTGAGGCTTGGCATTGCACATGGTGATCTTCGGCTTGTGGGCGACTGCTTTGCCACAAAAACCAAATTCATGAAGCTCAAGATAGCAGTGTTGCATCAGAGGACAACTTATTATTTTTAAGCACAACATGAGTCAGCAGTACATTCTGCAAGTTTATGTGGCCAACTGCTTCATTAATGAGCTTCTGTGCTCCAAGGTATTTCCATTTCACAATAACAGAAGTAGCAGGTACCAGACTAGCCGGGCAGAAGTTTGTTGGAAAGGTGGCATCCTATGACAGTGCCATGTTGAAAGTCCCTGTGCTCTTCAGTACGACCCATTGTGCAACAGATGTTTACATAAGAAGATTGCTTGGCTGTATGGTTTATTTTATGCACCAGTAATAAAGGGTGTGGCTGAAATAGCTAAACCCATTAATTAGAAGAGGTGGCCATGTAGTGTATTTGTACATTTGGCAGTAGAACATTTTCCCCTCGTTCAACAACACTTCTGCAACTTCACCTTTGGTGTAACCAACTTTCAGTCAGTAATGGCTAGTGATGAGCAAATCTGTCGTTCACTGAAACGGCAGAAATGTTGCGCGTCAAAATAAATTGCCGCCTGCGGCTATTCTTTTGTCGCCCGCAGCTATTCTTTTGTTGCGCGGCTATTCTTTTGTTGCCCGTGGCTATTCTTTTGTCGCCCGCGACTATTCTGTTTATGCGTATCCATGCCTGCTGAAACATTTCGCCCATCACTAGTAATGGCTATAAACAACCTGTACAGAATAGTAAATCAATCATATGGTGAGAATAATCTGTAGTCTTAAACTACAAACCCACAGATTTTTCAGGTACAGGTATGGGATCCATTATTCAGAAACTCATAATCCAGAAAATTCTAAATTATGGGAAGGCCATCTCCCATAGACTCAATTTATTAGTTAATGTTTAAATGATTTTTTTTAACAGGTCGGGCTATCTGTATCTATCTGTATCTGTAACAGGTCCTATACCTGTAGTTTGGGCAGTTTTGGTGGATTAGCTTCTGTGAATGATGGTCAAACTGGACAACATCCTACTAATTGACACAGGAGGCTGACCGGCCAGATAATCCCCAAGTCACTCCAAGTATTGCTACCTTTGGAATATTTGCAGAGCAAGACCTACATGAGCCCATTCAGATTATTAGCTGAGACAACAATTAAGTCCTTGTCATTAGAAAGATAATGGTCCATTTAGGACATTTAGAAGACCATATTTTACTTTCCTCATATGACACCATGAAATAAGATCTTTAAAAGCCAGGACTTGATTGTTATTTTCCTGATGACAAAGAGTTAACTGCTCTGCGTTTAGTCCATAATAATATTTTCAGTACTTTCAAGTTGTAATTAGCCTACGGTTAGATGAATAAGCCCAGCATTAGGGAACATAATTAGATTCTAAAGATCCATTTGCTGATACATTCCAAACATGGCATACATTTCTTGGAAGAGAATCATGCCTAATAAGCCTCAAGGTGACATAATTATAAGGGGCAATTTGTAGCAGAAAGCAGAAAGCCAAGTTGTGTGAAGGCTAACTAAACCAAAAATACAAGTTGATCCAGTATAAAAGTGTATTTAGTAACATTTACAAATAGGAAATGTGGGTGTCTCAATTCTCAAGCATTGACGGAAGTTGTTTGATACTGTGTGAATTGTAGCTTCTTAGTTGATAAGGCTACTGTACACTGGCCGATTGGGCATGCTCTCTGGTCAATCAGCAAACAGAAGGCTGAACAGATGGAGAGCTTACAAGGTGCCACACGAGTATTGGTTAGGTTTGGAGGGCCTGTTTCAGGCTTAGCATTCTTAATCCTCCCATAATCAAGCAGTTTCACTCTGGGCTGACTAAGTATCTAACAATTGGTGCCTGATATGTTTGATGACCGATAATTTAGTAAATGTCTGTTGGCCAGAAGCACTGGCTATTTTAGATAGGTATCTTCAACAATCCTATGACACTGATATTCTGAGACAATTTGCCATTAGTCTCCATTTTTATTTTTTGTGGTTTTACAATTATTTACCTATTTGTTTAGCAGCTTTCCAAATTTGAATTTCAGCAGCTATCTGGTTGCTAGGGTCTAGTTTACTTTAGCTACTAGGCAGTGGTTTAAAGACTGGACTATGACTCCAAGAGGGACTGAATAGAAAGATAAGGAACAAAAAGTAACAATAACACTGTAGCTTCACAGAGCAATAGCCTTTAAGCTGCCCATACTTGCCTAGATTTGGTTGGGCAGCTTGGCTACTTTTCACCATTATGGACAACTGCCTGGGACCCTCAAGACATTTGTCCTAATAGAAAAGTTAATCTGCAGTTGCACCATTTTTCTCTTTGCTTTCTGGAGGCTGTTGGCCTGAAAGACATGAGTAAAGGATGGTGGCCACGTATGTGTATGTCTGCTTGTGTGGATCATGTGAAGGATCATGTAGTGTATGGCCACCTTTAGTTGTGAGCCACACGTGGAACCAGCTCACCTTCTGCTGCACACCCTAGGAAAACAAGAGGAGGCCTATTGCTCCATTGCAATAGAAGGCAAGGGGTATGATCTAGCTTAAGTGGAAATATGACTACTCAAACCAGGCCACATTTCTACTAGGTCCTTTTGGAAGTATTTCAATGTATTTGATCCTTACTTTGGATTCTTGCCATACCTGAGCCTTTGTTTGAATACTAATTTATTAAGTTTCATGGTGACTGTTTGTCTCTCTCTCACCTTTGTTTGTATTCCATTCAATAGTCAGCTAGTTCTGTTGTCCGATATTTCAGACAACAAGCCTTAAGCATTATGTTATTCACTGATGGCACCAGTACTTGACCTGATTTACACTTCCTGCTGAATCATACCTGCCAGGTTTCTGGATGTGGCTCTTCAAGTGCTCTCTGACCTCATCGTAAGTCAGGAATGCCATATAGCCAGGGTGTGTAACAGCTAGCAGCATCCAGTTCTGCAGGAGAGTGTTCCAAGGCTGGGTGCAAGACAAAAGAAGAAGGATATAGCAATGATCTGGGAAGATAAGGGACATATGGCCAAACTGGACAATCAGCCACATACAGAGGACTTAAAGAAACAAGGCAATACAGGTATGGGCTCTGTTATTCGGAAACCCATTATCCACAGAATTCCAAATTACGGGAAGGCCATTGTCCATAGACTCCATTATCAGCATATCATTTTACTTTTTAAAAATGATATCCTTTTTCTTTCAAATAATAAAACGGTACCTTGTACTTGATCAAAACTAAGATAAAATGAATACTTTTTGGAGGCTAAACAATCCTGTTGCATCTATTTAATGTTTAAATGATTTTTAAGGTATTATGGAAAGATCCCTTATCTGGAAAACCCCAGGTCCCAAGCATTCTGGATAACAGTAATAAGCGCAACCTATTTTCCTGGCATTGAAGTCTACCATTCCATAGTGACACAAAGAACATATAATGTCATATGCAGAACCCAATAGGCAGGCCAAAGTTACCTGTTGACTTGGATATGCCATATTGAGTAGGCAGCTACAGTGCCAAATATAATGATGGCCCATCCAACCAATATCTGGAGAATCGGCAGATATCTGTTAGGCAGCTCTGATTTCAAAGGATGAGGACCACATTATGTCACAATCTCAACAGGCCACTATTATGATCTGATCAGTGGCCCAAAGGTGAAACAGGTGGATCAAGCCAATCTGTCCAACCACCTGAGCCTTCATCAAAGAAACAGATCTTTGCAAGTATGGCTTGCTTTAGGCCAATGGAAACACCCTTTTGCTAATTGGTGGGTACTGCATATGAGTGTATGTGGAATCCATTTTCAGAAGTGATACCTACCTAGCATTCTGGCTGCCATAGATAGCACCAGGACTACCATCATGGATGAAAAGCTGGGAATGCTGTAGGGGGGATCAGAACATATTAGGTCTGGGGGCACTTTTAGGGTGGGAGGTTCCTCGGACCCTCCTGTTCCTGGGAAAAATACTGTCTGACAAACAACTGGGAAGAATTCTAAATAAACATTTACAACAAGCTGGATCTTAAAGGTTCATTAGTATTTATTGCACTGATACTTGAAATGCCTGCAGCTGATTAACTATTAAAGAGAAAGAGAAAATAAAGCTTAGGTTGGCTACAAACTCTCTCTGAGAAACCTGTTGGTGCATGTATAGACAGTGGTCTCCTCAACCGATATCTGGTCAATGCTTGGCCAGATATAGTTTGGACTGGCTGAAAAATCTTGTTGAGTTAGAATGACATCTGCCTATGGATTCTAATGGGTTTCTACAAACAGTGTCGGACTGGCCCACCAGGATACCAGGTAAACTCCCGGTGGCCCAGGTGTAAGTGGGCCCTCCTGCTCCTGGCCATTTGGCCGCCTTCATGGTCATTCCATATTTCTGAATGGGAACATAGAGGAGAAATAGATGGAAGAATAGATGCTAGCATGTAAATAAAAGAGACTAGGAGAATAAAGAGGTTGGGTGAGGAAAGGCAGAAAAATAGTTTGGAAAGCAGGCCTAGGGCCCAAAGTTCTCTGGTGGGCCCCTGGGTTCCCAGTCCGACACTGTCTACAAGTCCTTAATACAGTATTCATTGGAGTTCCTACCATCCTTATTGTATAACAAGGTTGCAGGTATAGGAAAACATTGGAACATCTACGATTGTTTTGAGAATATGTAGGACAACAAATACATGTCTACTGCTACTGGCCTACAGAGCTTCAAGCCCCCTAATCCACTGCTTTAAGGCCTGCCATTGGGCCAGCCAAATAGTTTGGGAACAACTGCCTTTATGTGACCCAATTGTTGACCCATGGGCTAAACAATCAGATCATGCAGATTTGGTCCACCACCTGGGTGTTGGTTGAAGTTAAATTGAAGACAAGGAAATTAGCCAAAATACAATAAAATTATACCTAAAATACATTGCAGCTAGGGTTCAGCATTCACACTTTTGGTTAGTGAGTACATAGACTACTTCTTTGCGTGACAGACTACTAAAAAAGGGAATCTTTGGCTTATTAGGCCACCTAATGTTGGCCAAAAAATGTTAGTAATGAATGTTTAATCTTAGATGAAATAAGGTCTTGAGGGCATAGCTTTCAACAAGCAAAAGTAGTAAAGTCAGCAGCCAGTGTCTGCCCATGTGTGGGTATATAAGTGATGGCACACTTATAACAACGTCACAGTCATGTCTCTGACTTTGAATATCAATAAATAATAGAAACTAAAACAATTATGAATACATGAATTACGGTAACATTTTACTTAAGGGTTTGAAAGGTCAGTGAATTTGTAATGTTTTATAATAATAGGTAGAGGAAGAAAGTACTTATGCATAATGCACTGAAAGAAGCACAGGCCTATCAGATTCATTCTACTTTTGTTATTCCAATTTGCTTTGTCCCTGGTTACAAAATGCAGGTATGTACCTGAAATAGTCGCGTAAAGATGTCAAACTCAAACACCGACACATAGTCATTGCAGGTGAGATCTACTGTGCTGTGCAGGGCGGACTCCAGAGGCCCAGATCCAACGGGGTGCACAACATTAAGTCCAGTTCGGAACTCACTCCATTGCACAAGGCATCTGTTAAAGAAACATACAGAAGCGGCTATGTTAGTACTGAAGGGACTATAAGCTTTAAAGACTGCTGAACAGGGAATGCTCTATTTGTCACAGTCTTCTCTGGGAAAACCAGGCGATCAAAACTCTTTTGAACACTGTAGTGTCCAGTCAAACTGCATAGTGCACGTGTTGCTATTTCAAATAGGGTATAATATAATTATTAGCATTGTTTTGGATTCTAAAAGAAAATGCAGGGTCTAGGGCTTTTCTCATCATGTAAAACTGGATTATTTCCATGTCTATGAGACCTTTTTGTTTGAAGTTATTGGTTTATAGGGCCGAACAAGAATTTGGCCATATTCTAGATAAACTGTCCACTGGAAGGAATTCCTTCATTAGAATCTGTGGCAGAGGTCATCAAAGTAATTATGGTTGCTCCTAATGATGAATAAAACAATATGGGTTCCTTGTTTACTTTTTCTCAGACCCTATATAATTTTGGTTTTTTTTGGCAGGGGCCAATTGTTTCTCTGTCTCAGCCTTACTTACTTATGCCCAAATTTGCTTGTCCAGAACTGTGAGGCTTCAGGTTTGCAGATTTTATATGTGTTCCCCTGAAATTTCCCCCCAGGAAACAGGGCTTTGAGTTCCGAGAGGATGTGGCTGAAAATCAGCGAGAGTTTGGTGAGGTTTCTCCTGCGACAGAAACAATAATATTGTAAGAGGAAAATCAAGGCTGGCTTTATATGCAGATCAAATGGACTGGTTATGCCTGAATAAAATACATTTTCCAGGTTTAAATTCACATGACTGTATTCCTGCAAAATGACATTTATGCAATAAAGGACAAGGAAATGCAGCTTGCTAGTGAAACAGTAACAACCTTGTCTCATCATATCTATGATTTGTGGACTGTTGTAACAAGATAATATTTCACATTCAAGCTTTGGCAAAATAGTAAGGTACACACAAAATAACAAATGATTTACATGCATCTCACTGCCAAAATGAGAGGATTTAACCATCACTCTAGAACCGCCGGCTTAACAGCACAAATACAGCCTATTAATTATGAGCCATAACTCCAAACTTGCAGACAACCTGTTTCAATCTTTTTAGATTTAGGCATGGCTGGTAAACCTAAAAACATCAAGGTTAGGATGAGAAGGGCCAAGGGCTCCTTTTGGCACTTTGTCCCTAACCTATGCCTCAAAAATCATATTGTAATATCTTGCAGTGATGCAAGTAAGTGGATCTTTCCAAGTCTGACCACTCAGGTGGTGGGCCAAATCTGGCTGATCCAATCTGATAGAAGAGAGGGATGAAGGAGAGAGACAGAAAGTTTAGGAGACAAGGAGAGAAGAAAGCAGAGAAGGAGAATGGGAAGAGAGGAGGGAGTACTTGAGAAAAAAAGTGGTAAGGTTGAGAGGGAGCTGGGAGAAAAAAAAGATGAAGGAGGGTTGGAAAGAAAAAAAAGGGGATGAAGGTGAAGAGAAGAGAAGGAGGGAAAAGAAAGCAAGTGAAAGTGAAAAGAAAGACATATGAAAGGGAGAACAGAAAAAGAAGTATAGAAATAGTAGAGGGCAAGAGAAGGAGTGAGTTTATGGAGAATGACAGAAAGGAAAGGAGAAGAAGCAGAAAGGGATAAAGGAAAGGGTGATAAAAAAAAGTGAGAGAGGGAATGGGAAGAAAATGAGAAGAAGCAAGAAAGGAGATAGAGCAAGAGAAAAGGCAAAGAAGAGAGAAGGGCAAAGAGCAAGAAATAGAGAAAGCACTAGCCATAAGAGATGAAGGCTGGAGAAAAGGATCAGGATAAATGCGGAAAGAAGAAAAAAAAATAAAGACAAATGGAGAAAAACTAAAAATTGGAATGGGTGAAAAGGGAAATCATGGGCAAAGGGTAGGTGAAAACAGAACAAAACGAGAAAGAAGAACACAAGAAACAGAGGAAAAGTGAAAGAAGAGACGATGAAGAAGAAGAGAAGATACATGTGACAAGAGAAAAAATAAGAAAGAGAATAAGGGACTCAGAGCAGAAAGATGAAAGGGTAAAGGGTAAAGTATCTGACGAAACCATGCATAAGGAGTCTTGGTGGGCCCAACACTACTACAGTTTAACACTGTCCAAAACTTTAGGCTGCAATATATTGAATATATTAATAAATAAATTGTACTGGTACCTAAAGAGTATCAGTGGGTTTAGCCAAATGGTTTTGCACTGCCCTAACAATTCCTATCTATAAGATTTAAAAGCAGCAATGTAGTGACCTATGGCAACTTCTGGGCCTTTGGCATTCGCCTTCTCCTTGACTAAAGCTGGCCATACACGCACCGATAATATCGTACGAAACCTCGTTTCGTACGATATTCGGTGCGTGTATGGCATGTTGGCGAGTCGACCGATATCGCAGGAAGCTGCCGATCGGCCAGGTTAGAAAATTTTGATCGGGCGCCATAGAAGGCGCCTGACCAAAATCTGCCGTCAGGGCTGAATCTGCAGAAGGAGGTAGAAATCCTATTGTTTCTACCTCCTTATCTGCTGTTTCAGCCCTGAACGGTGTGTGGCGGATCTGACGATGTTTCGTGCTACCGAAGGTCGCACGAAACATCGTCAGATCGCCACGTGTGTGGCCACCTTAAAACTCCATTATCTGTTTGAGGAACTGATAAACTCTGCTTTGTTTTCTGCTTTGCATAGGCAAAATCTGCTGGCCTCCGACACAGACACTGGCTTCTAGTTAGGCATTAATGTGACATTCAGGAACTAAACAAACATTTGTATGGTACCAAACAGGTAGTAGAAATAAAGAACAAAGCAATTCATGTATACAGGCCTATAAAAACAAGGAAATTAAAGTTCAATTCAAAGTAAGAGCTGAAAAAAAGCTCTGAGCTATCATTTTACAATAACTTTCACATGTCAGATGGCTGATGTATATGCCCAGAGGCGACGGCAACTCCCAGTAAACCTTTTGTGCGCGCCAATCTGGGCAAGCCCAATACGGATATATGGTGGCCCTAGGCATTAGCTGTTAGGCAACTACAGTAATGCATAAGCCACCGGTCTGTACACTTGCATGGATGCTGTTCACTACTGGAATGGTCTAGAAAAAGAGCCAAAAAAGACAAATTAAGAAGTTTCAAGGTCTGGTACCTTGACTGTCACATGGCATGGACTTATATATATATATATATATTATATATATATAATATCTATCAGTATTTAAAAAGTAACCATCCTGCATTGCTGCCAGTATTCTGAATCACAAATTCAAGTCCACTTTTCTCATCAGAGGAGTTTGCGGCAGAATTTTATTACAAGGAAAATGACTGCTGTGCCACTGCCCATAGTACCTCCCGACATGCATGTATGCATGTTACTGCATAAAGAGCAAATATGAGCTAATATGAGCTGTAGGGAGGGTAAACGTGCCATTATGATCATATATTAGTAAATCTATCTTGAAAGAAGCTCATAGACAAGTTGCCAACACAGGCAGCATGATCGTAATTAATCGAGTGTAATTTAATGGCCTTTATCATACATTATTTTTGGGGCACCTCTATACCTACAGAGGTCATTTTTCATTATTTAGATATTTAACCCTTTTCTGTAGCTTTTGTGTTTAAAATGTTATTGGTATCTGATTGCTATGTTCCAGCTTGTGCCAGATAAATGGGTAAGAATAAAAAAATCATTTGTTTTCTGGTTGCTGGTCTCAGTGACCTTACTCCCCTCCAGCCCAAAACGGAAATGCAGAATTCCAAGACGAATAGTTGCAAAAAAACACAATATAAAATAGACCAACTGCATATGATCTCAGAATATTACTACAAAACACTAAAAGTTATCAGGGCTTACATCAGTCGGAGGGGGGGTCAGGGGGGACAACTGTCCTGGGCCCAGTGGGTTTTTAGGATCTTAGTGGGGCCGGCCATCCTCCTCTTACTTGTATTAGCCAGGCCCCCCAGCTGTCAGAGAGCTGAAGACTTGGGAAAGGAGGGCAGGAGCTCGGGTGCCTGCATTTTTCCCCCTACACACCTTTCCCTATACTTGTTGATTGATGTTAAGCCCCGGTAAAGCTGCATGGGGATTGGATGGGAAGTTCAAACTGCATCCACCCAATCCCTGGGCAGCTTTACAAGGACTAAAACTTCAGCTACAAATGAGCAGTAAGGAAGGCTCTATAGGGAAAAGGACCTGCAGGCACCAGAGCTCCCACCCTCCCTTCCCAAATCTGCAGCTCACTGGCAGAAGGGGGGCCCCCGGCTAATCCATGTTAGTGCAGCGCTGCACTGCCTTTCTCCTAGCTGCACTCCCTATCTACCATTCTCTATTCCATACTCCCAATACTATTGTGCCAATCTGTCCCCCATACCCCTCATCCCCTAATCGCCATTTACAGCACCCTCAGGTTTTTCTCTTTCCTCCCTCACTCCTGTGTGCCAGTGTGAGTCCCATTCCCTCTCTCTCTGTATATGCCATTCTCTCCCCCACTTTTAGGGGAGTCCCAGACCTTTTACCTCTTTCCCCACGCATCATTCTCTTCATCCCCAAGTGCCAATAGCAACCCAGCCTCTCTCTCAGATACACCATTATCTCATATTCAGTGCGCCAGACTCAGTAGGTTTCCTCTCTCACTGTGTGGCACCTTTGCCACCTATTTGCAGATTTGGCTCTTCTTCTCCTGTCCCTATATGTCACTCTCATCCAACCACCATGTGTCACTTACTGCCCTTTTCATGATTCCATTTGCCATTTTCATTTCTTAACCCCACACTCTCTCCTATACCCATATATGCCTGTCACAGCGCCTTCTGTTCCTGCCCATATGCCAGTGTCTGTCTCCGTCCCCCATGTATTGCCGGGAATATCAGCCATGTGCCATTCCCCATGTGTCACCCACTGCCACAAACACACAAGCCCAATGCCCTAATGGGGTCACATCCTTGGGCTGCCATCAGTGGGGCGAGAGGGTAGTGTTGTGCCTGATAAAATATTCTTCCGTCAGGGCAGGGGCAAACTCCATTGATCCCCAATGCACTGACTGTTAATTAACACATTAATCAATAAACCTATATATTATAGATTAACGTGATTTGGTTATTTTGCACACAAAAGGTTGCGTGGCCAAAATATTTAGTACTGCGCACTAGTGTTAATGTGGGGCCCTATATAAATAACTTGTATGGGGCCCCAAACGTCCTGATGGCGGCCCTGAAAGTTATATGCAACATATAACAGCCGCTTGATGTGAGTCCTATTACATCACTTTCACTAAATGCAAATGGCAATGTATATTAGCATCCTATACACGCTCAATTGTTCTTAAAGGCAAAATAAACCAAAAACAATATTTTGTCAAATATGGACAAGGACAACTAAAGCAGCTTTCTAAGCAACTTTTCAATACACTTTCATTAAAAAAATGTAAATTGCTTTTAAACTTCTTTCATTGGGCAGACTTTATTTTTGGGTTTGCATTCCCTTTAAAAGTTACAGAATCTTTTTTAGGGTGGGGGTACTCAGAGCATTTGCAGAGCAGAGATTGGCATAAAAATGCCTGCTTTTGGGTTTTAGGCCCAAACCCCGCTCAGCCCGATCCCCGCTCAGCAGTGAAGCAAACGCTTTGTGTGGCCTCAGCATTAAACATAGGGGCCCAATTACAAGCAACAACAACAAGCCACCCATAAGACTAAATGCATCAACTTCAGACACCCTTCAGTGTAAAAGTAACCTTGTTTAAAGCAATATAATCCCTGTGTATACCACTGTAAAATGTGTGATATTTGCCCAATCCTAGTAACCAATAGCAACCAATAAGATTGCTTGTCTTTAGACTCCTAACTGCCACAAACCAGTGAATGGTAACTGCTAATTGGCTTATTATTATTATTAATAATAAACCCAGAGAAAACATTGTTTCTGTCACATTTTTTCTTTTCCTCTCTTGCACTTTCTCCTTTTGTATCCCAATTCCACGCCCTCCTTTCTCTGTAAGCATATTCATTTTTATTTATTATTGATAAAAGTCCATATTTATCTGATCCTTCTGTCACAGAGCCAGAGTTAGGGGTTGGGCAGCAGGAAGGCTGGCGCCCTGAACTGCATAAATCAGGAATGCCCTTTGTACTTTAACTACAGTTCCCCCCTTAGAGGTTCCCCTATTGTTGGGGTTCCAGGAATATAACTCTGAATGCCCAGCCCCACAACCATCCCTTCTAACTGAACATTTATTTATAAATAATACAATAGGAGTACATGCCATTCTGTCAGTCACTGGGGGCTGGCCGTGCCCAACCATAAAACACCAGTGCCAAAGTCACTCTTTGCTCTCCAGTGATTAGTGCAGCTCATACATGTGCCCGGGTATGGACAGTCCAGGCATTCCTTTATCTGTAGCAGGAAGGAACTGCATCACAAATTACATTTATTTTCTTCTAATTGGTAAAACTTTCATCACAAAGTCCAAATGTGCCTGTTATCTCTCTTGTTATTCAGTCCAACACTAGCATATATTAGTGCACTGGGCAAACCGCACAGGTCTGGTTATTCAACATTATGTTTATCTACATATTATACAAAAGTGATATGCCATAATAAAAATGTGGCGCCTCTTTACATTGACACTAAATTATAATCCCCTCCTTAATTAACACCATCACAGATGATGTCCCAGGCAAACTGCATGCTAAAAAGTGTATAGTCCACAAAGCAACTGTGTGGCTTACACTGTTTACTTCTGATCTGCAGTAAC
The DNA here is from genome assembly GCF_000004195.4 of Xenopus tropicalis. Lineage (NCBI taxonomy): Eukaryota > Metazoa > Chordata > Amphibia > Anura > Pipidae > Xenopus > Xenopus tropicalis. The sequence continues at coordinate 109,008,302 of NC_030683.2, read as the reverse complement.
TTTCACTTTTAAACCTTTCCCCCAGCTGGCAGTATAAAGACACCACTAGATTCACTTACATATGAGCTAAACTGCAATAGTGCAGTTGCAGTAACCAGTAAGACTTTTGCTTTTATTTTCTGATCAAATCTAATTGCTCATTGGTTGCTACTGGTGATGGCAGGTAACAAACTAGCTTTGTTAATGTGACAGTTTGTTTTTTTCAAGTTATTTATATAAGATAGATGATCCCATTTACTAAGAACCTACAGATCTGGGATGTGCTTTATTTCCTTAGCCCAGACCTGTGCCCTCGCATGTTGCCCAGGGGACCCTGGAATTAGCAGCACCCAGTGGAGATTACTGTGCTCTTCATAAGATTTCATACTATTGACTAAGCCTCTTCTTGTGTCAGGCACATCTACCCGGAGAAGGCAAAAGTGCAGCAGTTACAGACATTACACCACCTTTGTAAATGGGTCCATCGAGGGAAAGGCTCATCAGAAATGTATTGTATAAAATGTATTGTATAAAATGTATTTAATAAAGGCAGGAATGTGGGTTTTTTTCTTCTGTTTGTTCTGTTCCAGCCATGAATGTGCGGTATGTGCAGCTGAATGAGCCTCCGATGGCAAATAAAGAATAGACATGGAAGTGTTTCTCTAAAGAAAAATAACAGTGATGGTGTTTATAACAAACACAGAGGGTTATGCTTTTGCTGCTTTAGATGACGAAAGCAAAAAATCTACTTTTTTGCACCAGGAAGAGATTTTTTTTTGTCACTTTTAAATGATAAGGACACATTTTCAAAAATAACAAAATGTCATCCTCAGGGCCCACATTTTTCAAAATGCCCAGTTTATTGGTGCTACAGCTGTGCCAGTCACTAATGAGCACAGGGAATTGGGGTGCTGGCTACCTCTCCCCAGGTGAGCACCCAGAAACTCACCTCCCTAGTGAGTCAGGCTAACAACTTCTGGCTGCTGTAGGACTATAAATTAGAACATCGAGGGCAATCTGTCATCCCCAGCGTATGAGGTGTAGGGTTTGACATCCTAGTTATTTCTTAATGTGTCACTATCACTTTATAGGAGGCCATTACTTCCCATAGTTGGAAATGAGAGGTGAAATTGACTTTATTCAGCTTCAGCAACTATGGATATGTCAATATATACTGGGCATGTAGATAAGGTGAAATCAGCCCTAACTCAGAGATGTTACTAATTCTGCACCTTCCCAGCACCATTGCACCGTAGCACCATAGCACCTTAAGCATCACATCCTTACACTCCCACATTCCACTGACACTGCACAACTGAGCAGCACGGATGCCCTCTTGCCTTACTATTCACAATAATATGCAGTTACAGAGATAAATCCATTGAGACATATCTATCCTTTCCTGTTACATACAACTGCTGCCCTGGGGGTCAGGCCCGACTGGTCAACCACCCCTCCTTGCCCTAAATAGAAATGTTCTTCTTTGGTTGCGCTGCATTTAGCAATGCTGGGGAAAGTGAATGAGGTTTACTTGTCAGGCCTTGTTAATATATCTGTATTTGTAACTAGGGCTGCCATAGTACTTGTCTATAAGGTCAGTCAGAGGCACACGTGACTGCATGATTAGTATAAGAGTTGATGTGTGTCTTGCACCACACATTGTATTCTATGTAACTATATAGTGCATAACTGGTCTAAATACTAAGCAACTATTCAGTATGCAACAGTCTTTTATGGGTGCCCAGATATAAAGAGACAATACAGCACTGGCAATCCTACTTATATGACACCAACCACCTAAGCCAGAGAAAGCATTTATGGTGGGGGACTAAAGGCATTTCCTGGAGCCCTTTAAGTATATTTATAGTTGCTAACTTGTAGTTCTGTCAGCATCGCTGATCCACATTTGGAAATAAAAGCTGTAATTTTACTGACTAAGTAGTCAGTCTATCTATCTATTATTGCCTGTTGTTAATAATAGATAGATAGATAGATAATAGATAGATAGATAGATAGACAAATGAAAGATAGATAGATAGATAGATAGATAGATAGACAGACAGACAGACAGATAGATAGATGATAGATGATAGCTGATGATAGATGGTAGATAGATAGATAGATAGATAGATAGACAGATAGATAGATAGTTGATAGATAGATAGATAGATTGATAGATAGATGATGGATAGATAGATAGATAGATAGATAGATAGATAGATAGACAGATAGATAGATAGTTGATAGATAGATTGATAGATAGATAGATGATAGATAGATAGATAGACAGATAGATGGTAGATAGATAGATAGATAGATAGACAGATAGATAGTACCTGGGTGCCAGTGCTAAAGTGTGGTATACACAGACCAAGCTACAGCACTGGACATGGGCTAATGGCCTTATTGTTAAAGTGGCCCTGGGCTATATCAGTAAATGCTAACTTCTGATTGGTTACTGTGTGTTACTGGACTTAAACCATATATATGGTTATAGATGACAGATCACTAGGCACAGTAAAAACAAAGGTCTATGGACTGCAGTATTTGTAGTTAGTTGGGGAAAGGTTAGACTGGGGTGTGGGAGGCCCACCGGGGATGCTACCAGGGGCCCCCAACTGCCCACTCACCCTCCACCATCTCCTTTGTATGCGTACCATATACTTTGCTGCGATTGGGGTAGGGGGGCTGAAGGGAGTGACGGCAGTGGGGAGCAGCAGGAAGGGATGGGGTCTGGGTTGGTGGGCCATCAGGTTTTTCTCCCTATGTCCCACTGGCCAAATCTAACCCAAGAAGCTGAAATTCCTTTCCCTTTCTACTTTATTGTAACACCTCCTGGGGCTTTGCCAAGTCACTGTAATGGAGAACATTGTAAAAGGTATTACCAGTCCACATATTACCCTTATATATAATGGGCTGCTCTTTATCTCAATGCCTAATAATAGGGAAGGGGTTTGTTTATACAGATCTTTATTTGAACACATTACAGAGTTAACTGGGAAAGAGAATGGGTTGCTCGGGGAATAACAAAACAGTTTTCTACTAGTGCTTTATATATCATTTTTTTCTCCACCCCATTTTGTATGAAATCTGAAATGATTAGTATTCTTATACCGTTCAGAGAAATACTGATAGTCAGTATATTGGCCCCAATGCCTTGCTTTGCTCCCAGTGGCAGTGAATTGTAGGGAGAAAGGTGGAACAGGACAAGCACTGACAGAAGGGCTGCAAAACACATTCCAGCCGGGCTAATGTTACACTGTGTCTGTCACATCCTCTCTGCATCACTCGCATCTCACAGTTACTCATTTATCATTTCCTACAATCCACTTGCATCCAATTAGTGGAATGGAAAAGGGATGTACAGGAGATTCACAGCTGGTTTAAGAGCAGACAGAAAGAGATTTTGCCCCCAAGCTCAGAGGGGACCCTTGTACAGAAAATAATGACATTATGTAGTTATTACATTATACATATTCAGTGTAGGGCACTTTGGCTGTGGCTGAAGTTCAACTCCCAGCATGCCGAAGGGATGTCGGTGGGGCTGGACATTATGGCTGGGACAAATGCCAGGCCTAGGGAAGAGATTGCCTAAAAAAGCATTATTATAATGAAAAATTATGTTTGTTACATTTGGCCAGTACAAGACCAAAGAGTTTACAACATGGTTTTGGTTCAACAACATGGCTGGTAATCCTATGAGTTTGTACATTATGACTGATGAGCCTAAAGGATTGTACAATATAGTCGAGTCAATATATTGTCCTATGAGCTTGTACAACATGGCCAAGCTTATACATGATGGTTAATGATCCTATGGGTGTGGAAAACATGGCTGATGGTCATATGAACTTGCATGACATGGCTGATGATCCTATAATCTTGTACAACACGGCTGAAGATCCCACTTATTGCACACTCACAGATATAGACAAACCAGCCCAGTTCAGCAACTCAACCAGGTGCTATTTACAAACATTCCAGAGTCATTTGTGCAGGGCCAGGCTGTCACCATGTGTCACATTAAATTACAAATCAGGAATCTGGCAGCAGAGACGCATTTGTACAGATGCAGGTACATCACAGGAGCCAGATAAATTCCTTTTAATCTCTGATGTGACAGCCTGACAGGTCCTTCAAAAATAGGACAAAGTATCGCCTAGCACTGCAATAATATGTATTTTAGTGATGGTTTCCCATAGCGAGGAATAATGCAGACGAATTAGAATCAGCAGAAGGCAGTATTCATGTGGCACAAAAATTTGGCTGAAAGTATGACTGGGGGTGCAGAGTGGTGCCCAGGATCTGTGCTTTCCACATGAATACAGCTTTGATGAATACAGAGCTTCCGCTGGCCCAGATGCAAGTGCACAGTAAACAAGCACTAAGTATTGTCATTATGTGCCCCTAGACTAGGAGTCCCCAACCTTTCTTACTCATGAGCCAAATGTAAAAAGACTTGGAGAGCAACAGAAGCATAATAAACGTTCATGGAGGAGCCAAATAAGGGCTGTGATTGGCTATTAGGAGCCTCTATGCACACTATCTGCTTACAGGGGCTTTATTTGGTAGGAAATCTTGTTTTATTCAACCAAAACTTGCCCCCAAGTCAGGAATTCAAAAATAACTCCCTGGTTTGGGGGCACTGAGAGCAACATCCAAGGGGTTGGGGGGAGCAACATGTTGCCCTGAAGCCACTGGTTGGGGATCACTGCCCCAGACCCTTGTACATTTGTAGCATTTGTTAAAGACCCATTGTAAGTACAAGGTTGCCCACCAGGGCAATGCAGTGCCCCTTAGTGCCCTGGCACCTGTGGCATGACCCATCATGACTGTTTTTGGGCCACTAAAACTAAATGATGGCCTTGGGAAAACAATTATAATTTGGATTTTATTGTGGTTTCAATAAAAAAAATTCAACATGGGGCATGAAGCATAAAGATGGGTGAGGGGTGCTGGCTTGGGGCAAGGGTGTTTGGGTTGCTAGGAAAAGGCGAACCATTTCTCTCCTGGCCTTTAGCTAACCCTGTGTTGGGAAGGGATACTCTATTAGATGCTCTGGAACGAGCGGCCACCATCTTTAATTTACAAGACATAAAATCAAATTGCCATAGCCAGTCAGTAAATTAAGCTGTTTTGTGAATACATTTGCTGTACTCAGTAGGTCTGTATAACAATAAACAGGCAGGTAAAGCTATACAGCAGCGATTTCCTACAGTGCCCTCCTGTCTATGTTCAGCTAAAACCTCCCCTGCGGAACCCACTCACCTGGCCTCGGTCTCCGCTCCCTGCGGAACCCTGTTAGCGCTAAGTATGTCGTTGCAGTGCGCTGCCTTGCGCAGGATGCTGTTAACTGTAATGTACAAGTATTCGTGTTGCCCATGATCGTTCCAGGAGCCCTTGGCTTGGATTTGCTTGAGATGCTCGCTGGTGTCCCGGGCGATGTCTGGCAGGTAGGGGTGGCTCCTGTGCAGCAGGGGGACCGCGCTTATTCCGGACAGGAGGTCCAGCTCTCGGATTGCTTTGTTCATGGTGCCTCTGTCTATGGAACCATGGAACCTGTGAGCCGGAACACCAACAAACATAGGGGTGGATATGGGGGGATCGTTGTGAGGGGCCAGTGAAGTGGGAAAGGCAGGGTTACATGAAGGAGCCAATTACAAAGCGTAAATATTAGTCCCAAGTGGTGGAGAGCAAGTTCGACTAGACGCAGAGAGAAGGTTTGTAGCAGGCTGCGCTGATGGAGTCCCTGAGAATGACAGCTCTGCCCCACTGCTACTCATTCTTCCTGTTTGTGACACACCTACCGCTCTACTGACTGTCAGCTGCACCTGTCAGCTAGTGGCACCGGCACAGGAGAGGGCAGGGAAGCGCTGAGAATATGGAACAGCAGGGGGCAAGGGGAGGAGGGACAGGGTGGCAGGGACTCATTGCCCAGGAAAGGTAGGAAGGTGGGTACAACCTACAAAGTGAGCTTCGGCACTAGAAAGGGAACAGGAGAGAGGGGGGGGGGGTGGCACAGAGTATGAATATAATCTGGCACAGGAGCGAGAAACATCAGAGGGCAGGGGAGCAGGCACAGAGAGAGAAGGCAGTCTTCTACAAAAGAAGGCAGGGGGACAGGCACAGGGTGAGAATATAATCTGGCACAGGAGAGGGCAGGGGTGCAGGCACAGGGTGAGAATATAATCTGGCACAGGAGAGGGCAGGGGTGCAGGCACAGGGTGAGAATATAATCTGGCACAGGAGAGGGCAGGGGTGCAGGCACAGGGTGAGAATATAATCTGGCACAGGAGAGGGCAGGGGTGCAGGCACAGGGTGAGAATATAATCTGGCACAGGAGAGTGCAGGAAACAGATCCAGGGTGCAAATATAAGTGGGGGAAAGGTGTTGCCCTGTTTCTGGGAGAGAAACCTTAGATAGTGATACTGCACAACAAAGTGAGCCTATAGGAGATACACAAAGAGTCAGTCAGGGAAGACCAATATTGCACATAAAATATAGCAAATGTTACATTTATACATGCAGGTGAATGTGTTAATTCTAAGCACTTTATTTCACTTCTATAGAACCAAGGAGCTGCATAGAGAGGGACCAACTGATTGGGCAGCCACAAGCTCTTGCCCACAGCTCTTTGGCTTGGGTGGCACCTAATATTAACCCAGTGAGCAGTCTTCTTGCATGTTCTGCTTTGTGGCGCGGTTACAGTTCCACCCAAGCCTAATGCCAGGTATCCCACCTCCTGCACAGACAGAAAGAACAAGGTACATCACTGTGGAACCAGGACTAAGCATATAGTGGCCCTTTAGGAGTCCAACTAGTTTGTTTGTGTCACGTGAAGAAGATCCTTATCAATCCCTGAAATAATGTGAACTTTCCCATAGACAGAAGTCAGCACACAGATTAGCTGTAAGCAAAGAGCAATTCGAAGCTGGCTGGGCTCCTTATCTGCAGAGCCACCCCAAATCCAAACTCCAAATGGACCTTGTTCTGATAAAACTATAATTATCAACAAGCACACACAGCTGTAACCTCTGACCATATAGCACCAACTCTTTGAACCAAAAAAAGGGACAAATAAGCCCAATATATAAATAGAATTTGCTTTCATGTTATTTTCCTGTAAGGGTTTCTTGTCTGTTGCCTTGGTGGAACCAAATTCATTTAACTTCCTATGGAGGTAATCCTGCCAGAATGTGCACATGTTGGGGATTATTGACAGATGCGGGCTGCAATGGGGCCCTGTACTTACTGCCAGCCTGGTGGGCTAGCCTCACAAACACTGCACGATGCTGAGCAGGACAGAAGTGTAACGACAGTTAGGGGAGGAAGAGTGTGCCCATTAGTGTTCAAGCAGACAGCATTTCTGCCTTGGTCTGCAGTTTGCAAACCTAGAAATAGTACTAACAATGCCCACCTCAAGTTAAAAAGCAATGGGCCAAACACTCACCCAACTGGTCCAATTAGAAAATGCTCCATTTACCAATGCTCTTTGTAATATATCATTCAGCCAGTTCCCCAAGTATTTTTCCTTCATTTAATCAGAAACCTTCTATTTGGTACTGTATCAAAGACCACTGCCATCCCAGAGATTAGGTTCCTGCTCACCTCCTCATAGAAGGCAATGAAATTAGTCTGAAAAGTTTTCCTGCACATAAAATCATGCTGACACAAACTCATAGCATTGTGATTTGCAATGTATTCCAATACTGTTTTGTGCAATGACCAAATGTATTTCAGTGCACAGTCCTGGGATATTTCAAGGGTATTGGGCACAGGCATGATACTAGGGAAGTCATTACATGCAACTTAAGGGCACGATAAAGGAATTGATAATCTCTGCTTTGTACAGGCTCTTGGGGAGTTACAGTGCAATGTGGCTGTGATATTCTCCATATAAAACTTAATTGCTGGAAGTTAATTAGATAACCCTGGGATATATAATGTTTTCCATGCAGATCATAAACAGTTTTTAGCAGTATCCAACTTACAGCAGTAACAAGAGCTTTGGTTTCAAATTGCAGTATTTCCAGTTTGTATGAACTGATTATGATCATTGGAATTCAATGTTTACTTTTGCCTGAAAACAATGTGTTATATTGTGTAAAACAGTTGCAGGGGAAATAAATGCATTGCCATAGGTCTCCCTGCATTCCTGTGGCCAACCCCAATAAATACAGCACTGCCCACATTTGGCGCATTGGCGTTCCCTCTCCCGCCGGGAACATTGGCGACTGCAGGCTGCGCGGGGCCCTCTACTTACTGCCAGCCCTGTGTTACACAGTTGCATAGTCTAGACCAAGGTCTATCAAGTTCAACCCTTTCAAGCAAACCCCAGCGGACACACATACACTCATACTGACCTACTGTAGCTATACACTCAGATACAGACCCATACTGACCTATCTATACACTCACATACAGACCCATACTGACCTATCTATCCACTCACATACAGACCCATACTGACCTATCTATACACTCACATACAGACCCATACTGACCTATCTATCCACTCACATACAGACCCATACTGACCTATCTATATACTCACATACAGACCCATACTGACCTATCTATCCACTCACATACAGACCCATACTGACCTATCTATCCACTCACATACAGACCCATACTGCCCTATCTATCCACTCACATACAGACCCACACTGACCTATCTATCCACTTACATACAGACCCATACTGACCTATCTATCCACTCACATACAGACCCATACTGACCTATCTATCCACTCACATACAGACCCATACTGCCCTATCTATCCACTCACATACAGACCCATACTGACCTATCTATACACTCACATACAGACCCATACTGACCTATCTATCCACTCACATACAGACCCATACTGACCTATCTATATACTCACATACAGACCCATACTGACCTATCTATCCACTCACATACAGACCCATACTGACCTATCTATCCACTCACATACAGACCCATACTGCCCTATCTATCCACTCACATACAGACCCACACTGACCTATCTATCCACTCACATACAGACCCATACTGACCTATCTATACACTCACATACAGACCCACACTGACCTATCTATCCACTCACATACAGACCCATACTGCCCTATCTATCCACTCACATACAGACCCATACCGACCTATCTATCCACTTACATACAGACCCATACTGACCTATCTATCCACTCACATACAGACCCATACTGACCTATCTATCCACTCACATACAGACCCATACTGACCTATCTATCCACTCACATACAGACCCATACTGACCTATCTATCCACTCACATACAGACCCATACTGACCTATCTATACACTCACATACAGACCCACACTGACCTATCTATCCACTCACATACAGACCCATACTGACCTATCTATACACTCACATACAGACCCATACTGACCTATCTATCCACTCACATACAGACCCATACTGACCTATCTATACACTCACATACAGACCCATACTGACCTATCTATCCACTCACATACAGACCCATACTGACCTATCTATACACTCACATACAGACCCACACTGACCTATCTATCCACTCACATACTGACCTATCTATACACTCACATACAGACCCATACTGACCTATCTATCCACTCACATACAGACCCATACTGACCTATCTATACACTCACATACAGACCCATACTGACCTATCTATACACTCACATACAGACCCATACTGACCTATCTATACACTCACATACAGACCCATACTGACCTATCTATCCACTCACATACAGACCCATACTGACCTATCTATCCACTCACATACAGACCCATACTGACCTATCTATACACTCACATACAGACCCATACTGACCTATCTATACACTCACATACAGGCCCATACTGACCTATCTATACACTCACATACAGACCCATACTGACCTATCTATACACTCACATACAGACCCATACTGACCTATCTATACACTCACATACAGACCCATACTGACCCATCTATACACTCACATACAGACCCATACTGACCTATCTATACACTCACATACAGACCCATACTGACCTATCTATACACTCACATACAGACCCATACTGACCTATCTATACACTCACATACAGACCCATACTGACCTATCTATACACTCACATACAGACCCATACTGACCTATCTATCCACTCACATACAGACCCATACTGACCTATCTATACACTCACATACAGACCCATACTGACCTATCTATCCACTCACATACAGACCCATACTGACCTATCTATCCACTCACATACAGACCCATACTGACCTATCTATCCACTCACATACAGACCCATACTGGCCTATCTATCCACTCACATACAGACCCATACTGACCTATCTATCCACTCACATACAGACCCATACTGGCCTATCTATCCACTCACATACATAACTATATATACAAACATTAAAACTAACTGTAGATATTAGTATCACAATAGCCTTGGATACTTTGCTTGTTGAAGAACTCATCCAGGCCCCTCTTACAGGCTTTAACAGAATCTGCCATTACAACATCACTAGGAAGGGCATTCCCCAACCTCACTGCCCTCACCGTGAAAAACCACTTACGCTGCTTCAAATGGAAGTTTTGTTCCTCTTATCTAAAGGGGGGGGGGGGGCTCTGGTACGCTAATTGTTTTTATGGGAAAAATTAACACCCCCTATCTGTCTATAATCCCCTCTAATATACTTGTACAGAGTAATCATGTCCCCTCCCAGGCGCCTTTTTTTCCGGGGAAACAAATCCAGCCTTTACAGTTTAACCTCATAGTTTACATCTAGTTTAAAAATACCCTCAACACACTACCATTTAGTGTGTACCTCACATTTATATTATTTCTACCAAAGGGCATAACTTTGCACTTTTTTAACACTGAACCTCATTTTCCAGTTTGCTGCCCAGTTTTCCAATTTTGTCAAATCGCTCTGCAAAGCGGCAGCATCCTGCATGGAACTTATAGTTTTGCACAATTTTGTGTCATCAGCAAAAATAGAAACAGTACTGTCTATGCCCCCCTCCAGGTCATTAATAAACAAGTTAAAAAGCAAAGGACCAAGGACTGACCCCTGCGGTACTCCACTAACCACACTGGTCCAATTAGAAAATGTTCCATTTACCACCACTCTTTGTACTCTATCCTTCAGCCAGTTCTCTATCCAATTACAAATATTAAGTTTCAGGCCAATATCCCTCAACGTTATCATTAACTTTCTGTGTGGTACTGTTTCTAAATGCTAGTAGATGACTGCCACCCTAGAGTCTGGTTCCTACTCACCTCCTTATAAAATGCAACTTAATTAGTCTGACAAGATCTGTTACGCATAAAACCATGCTGGCACAAACTTTTAGTATTTTGATTTGCAATGAATTCAAGTACCCTACCCCTTATTACCCCTTCCAAAAGCTTTCCTACTACTGATGTCAGACTAACAGGCCTATAGTTTTCAGGCTGAGAACGGGATCCCTTTTTAAATAACGACACCACATTAGCAATCCGCCAGTCTCTCGGCACCATGCCAAACCTCAACGACTCCTGAAAAATTAAGTGAAGGGGTTTGGCAATCACAGAGCTAATCTCGTTTAATACCCTGGGATGAATCCCATCCGGCCCTGGACCTTGTTTACCTTTACATGTTCAAGTCTCTTTTTTTAGTTCCTCCCGAGTGACCCATGCGCCAGTAGCTAAATTACTAGAACTGGGCATATTAATAGAGAAGCCTTCATTATCTGGCTCCTCAGTTGTATAGACAGATGAAGAATAAGAATTCCGAATTTCTGCTTTTTCCCTGTTTTCATCAGCCAACTGACCCTCTTTTGATAATAAGGGTCCAACCCCTTCTTGTTCATTTTTTTACTATTTACATATTTAAAAAATAATTTTGGATTCTTTTTACTCCTAGCTGCCATATCCCTTTCTATCTCTATTTTAGCTTGCTTGATAGCTTTTTTGCTGCTTTATTTGCTTCCTTGTACCTGATGAAAGTTTCCACTGTCCCAGCTAACTTGAATGCTTTAAAAAGACGTTTTTTCTTACCAACCTCGACACTAACACTTTTATTCAGCCATAAAGGTTTTGCTTTGCTATGCCTCTCCTTGCAGCAGAGCCGGAACGAAGGGAAGGAAGAAGAGACCTCTCCTGCCTTCCTCTAGTCATTGTCACTTGGCAATGGCACCCCCTCATGACGGCATTGCGGATGCACGCACGTGGAGGGGGGAGGAGGGAGATTGCAGGGAGATGCCCTTATACCTGTGCCCACCAATTCTGCAAAACTATAAGTTCAGTGCAAGATGCTGCCACTTTTAAGAGTGAAAGTTGAAATCTGGGCTGAAAATTGACAAATAAAGTTTAATGTTGGTGAATGCAAGGCCATGCACTTGGGTAGAAATAACATAAATGCGAGTTATACACTAAGTGATGGCAGGTTGGGTTATGCTTAGTGAGAAGGATCTGGGGAATTTAACTCTAGGCAGTGTCACTCAGTGGCTAATATAAAAGTGCAGCCTTGCATACAAAAGGGCATTAACTGTAGAGATGGAAACACAATCAGTACTAGGCACCACCGTTTGAGTTTTGAATACTTGCACAATTGATTTTGTTCCAAGTGCTGGTTTTTGGCCTGTGTGAGGAAGTAGCAGCACATGGGGAATTCCCACGCTTATGGCAGAAATACATGCAAACCCCATGCACAGAGTCCCCTGGGATCAACCAAACCCCAGATGTCAAAGATGCCAGGCAGCTATTTCAACCCCTAGTGGCATCAAAACAGTTGAAGAGAATCCAGTTACTGCAGTGGAACTCCTGATTATAGAAGCAAAATAGGGTTGCTGTGGAGCCTAGTATGGATAGCGTCAAAATTGGATGATTTTCAGACCATAGGGCTGATTCACTAAAGTGCATTAAAACGAGCGCTATTTATAGCATGTGTTAAAAATTGTATTGCATCTAATTTTTCGTCTTAATGCACGATTCGCTGAAAGCATACTTGCGTAAATTTAGATGTGATGCTGCTTGCATTATTTAAGTCGCGAAGACTATTTTTGTGCGGTATTTGACAGAATGCGCGCTAATGAATGCATTGCGCACAAATTGTTGCCGCGTGCGAAAAAACGCACGCCATATTAGCCATACATGCGATTACTTTTGGAAAACTACTGTTCTGAAAATGACCATTTCCCTGCAAACTGGCGGCTGCATCACTCTGGGGCCAACACAGACTTGAATAAATCCCACTGCAAAGTTCATATTGTGTTGCCAAAAGCTCATTAACTGTACTTTTCTATAATTACCGCCTGCCTCAAGTAGGTGATAATTTTTGCTCAGACAAATGCGATATTTAGCGCGTCTAAGTGTTTAATACTTTAGCGAATCACGCGTTTCTTTCGCGACAATTTTAACGCAAAAAAACGTGCGATAAAACTTATCAACCTTTAGTGAATCAACCCTCATGTTTGGGCTCCAAATTATCTGAATGTGTAGTGGTGAAATGAGTGAAGTTAAGGTCCTCTGTGCTGTTAGATGGCCGCCACCAGCCCGGCCCACTGCTGCTCTGATAGGAACTGGCAGGAATCTACCAGGGGGGTGGTCTGCCTCCTGCTTCTGCCAATGCTAATATCTGAGCAAGAGAGCTGCCTGATCTGTCACTACTATCCTGTCTCTAGGTATCCCACCGAATCCTTTTAACATTCTGTTCCACTGCCTCTTTCCCTAATTTCATTGAAGTGTTACTTTCAGAACCAGCCAAGGCCCTGGAATTATGTTGTTTAACTGAGAGACCATTAAATGGCCAATCTGGCATTCTGCATGCCACTAGCTAATCAGATCCACAAGCCAGGTCTATGTGTTTGCAGACCTATAAATTCCATAAACATACACTGACCAAAACAATGACCTATGTAACTCTGAGTTGGATGATGAGGGAGTGAGTTGGATATTACAGAGGATGGTAGGTCGGAGGTGGAGATTTACACTGTGCGAATGGGTAGTGCATTAGGAGTGATTAGATGGAATGTGTGCGGTGGGAGCTGCTGAACTCTGGGAGAGATGGGGAGATGTGGGAGATGGGAGGATGGATAAAGTCAGAGTAACTCAAAAGAAGGGAGTGAAACATTGAGAAAGAGATGGATGGGCCGAGGGAGGAGGGAAACAGATGTGGGGATGATGGAAGCAGACGCAAAAGGTTTATAACCTTGGGTTATGACTCATGAAGCGGAGGAGAAAGAGTTGTTGGGCTGACACATGGCAAGAAATTCCCCGCTAAAGACCACACCAACATTTAATCTTCTACTAGCAGGTACAGATCCCTAGATGGAGAGTGCACAGAACCCAATTAAATTTCCCCTCCACGTACTATAGATCTGATCCCTTGTTGACTAGTCTTTGCCTAAACCTATCTCTAAAACCTGCTCCATAGTGATGAGCGAATCTGTCCCGTTTCGCTTCACCGTAGAATTTGCAAAACGGCAAGAAAATTCATGAAACAGCGAAAAATTTGCGTAACGCATTTGTTGCGTGCTTTTTTTTTGTCGCCCACATCTTTTTTGTCGCCCGCGTCTATTTTTTGTCATCCGCGTCTATTTTTTTGTCGCCGGCGTCTATTTTGTTTGCCGCCCGTGCTTTTTTTATGCGAACGTGCCCAATTTTGAAGCCACTGTACCCAATTTGACACGCAGCAAAACATTCTGTGCAATGAATTTTTCCGCTGCGAATTTTCACTGAAGTTTCGCGAAACAATTCGCCAATGCCGAAATACGAAAATTCGCTGCGAATCCATGCCTGGCGAAAAAATTCGCTCATCACTACTGCTCCATTTTTTACCACTCAGTTCAGAGCTTCCGTTGCTTGTACCCCTTATTCTTTATTCAGGGGTGAAGTAATTACAATTAATATAAGTACTAGTATCTTCTAAAGGATTAATGTGCTATATGGCCACCTTACTGACATTACATGACTACTCAGCTTGACCATCTGGGCTTAAAGAAAGACCCTACGTGGTCTTTTATAAAACCATAAAAAACTGCATTTTCATTATGATCCTTGTATGATTATCATTCTAATGAAAAACTCTCCTATTTCTTCTACATTTTTCCTTACAAACCACTGCCCCCTTGCACCAGAAAGTTGAAAAATTCACGAAATGAAGACGAATGGCAAACTTAAAAGTTTATTTTAAAGGAACTTCCCCTTTAAAGAAACCTGTCTGAGCTGCCATTGTTACCAGAATAAACCCAGTGTGCCCTCGCTCTGCTGGAAAATACCAGAGATGGTTACACTGATGGAAGGGGGAAATGAAAGAAGGAACTTGAGCCAAAGGGGAACACTGGTTGGCTGGATGTATCACCTAGGGGTCTGAATAATATACAAATATTGATGCATGAATGTTCCTGGGTGACTTGGTTTTCTGCTTAACCCTTTGCTATCAGTATAAACTTTTCTTTGGGTTTATCAGAGTTAAGGAAAGGTGTTTCTTGGTTAAACTTCAGTAGGTTAAATTAGCTTTAAAGTGATACTGACATGAAAAAACTGCCTTTCAAAATATGAATCTACATAAAAAGTTACCTATAGATCATGTTGATGTTTTTTTGCTATTGTAGTAATTATTACTTGAAGTTCATAAACCTGACAGTTTTGCCAACCTGACTGTCCCTTCTCAGCCTGTCAGTTATAGCTTCCAATGCTAACGGACAAATATGGCTGCCCCCTCATAGAAGAACATAGGGAATCAGACAGGTAATGTAAACGCATCAGGCAAATACTTTTATGGTAAAATTATAAAGTTCTTGCAAAGACAATGTTATGATAGATGTAAAAAAAAGATTTAATTTCTGGTGTCGGTATCTCTTTAAAGGGAAAGGGTGGAGGTGCACCCAGTAGGTAAAAGGTATATTGGGGGCAGGAACAGGGAAGCTGGGTCACTAGTAAGATGTGCAGTTAAGGGAGGCACTGAAAATATAAACCTTATCCATTTGCCATATACGGTGTTTAAATAGTAATAATCTTATTTTGGCATTTGTCCTTATCTGTCATCTCAACACTAGATGGCACACCTAGCCCTAAACATACAGCAAAGCTAACTAACAATACCCTTATCTAATAGCCTAAGCCTAATATGCCTCAGAATCTGAGCGTCCTGTTTATTGTAGGGAAATTCATTGATATCGTTTAATAGGTTGTCTGTGTATGTCCCAGAATGTAAACATTGACACTTTGATATCAATGTTACCTTGATAGACAGGACTTTCATATATTTTATTTTTTATGAGCATTAAGCAGGGCTGAAAGTACCTATTCCAGAGTGTAAGGAAACATGCTTATATAGAGAATGCCTTTAATGAGCATTCATTTTGCTTCTTTTAGAATAAAACATTGTGTATTGTGCTTATAAGGCATGCTCAAACACATACACACATTGCAGACAACCGGCTGAAATAGTATTTAGTGTTAAACACTCAGCAGGGTACCAGGGAATATCCTGATGGGTCCAGATGTTATTGGGCCTCCTGTTCACCCAACCAGTTGGCCTTGCATGCCTATATCATGGCTAGTGATGGGCGAAATGATTCACCAGACGTGGATTTGCCGTGAATTTCCATGTTTTGCCATTAGCAGAATTTTTTGCGAAATGGGCATCAAAATTTATTGTGGAAAAATTGTCACCCGTGTAAAAAAAATTGTCACCCGTGTAAAAAAATTGCTGTGCGTCAAAAAATGTAACAATTTTTTGGAAGTGTGACATTTTCAACATTTTGCACATTTTTCACTGTTTTGCAAACCTTTTGCCAGATTCGCAAAATGGGAAAGATTCACTCATCACTTATCATGGCAACTACTATTTCTGTGTGAGAACAAAGAAAAGAAATGGAGGAAAGGAATAGATGCAGGGGCGTAACTACAGAGGAAGCAGACCCTGCCCAGGAGGGTAGGGGGCTCAGTAAGGCCATGATTAATGAGCAATTTTAATATATCTTGGTAAAATGGATCAATTTACCAATTTTGTGGGGCCGTAAATTAAACTTGTTGTGGGGCCCAATGACATCTAATTACTCCAATGGATACATGAGAGTGTGTAAAGAGAAGAAACTAGGAGAATAGAGGGTGAGTGAGGAGAGGAAGAAAAAAGTTATGTATTGGGCAATATTTTATGAACACCTTATAGAACAATAGCAAACAGCACCTTCTTGTCCCCATTAAAAAAGCCTTTATTTGATATACATGGCTTTTGGATATAGCAATGTTTCAGGCCTACATCTGGCCTACATCTGAACACCTATAATTTAGTAACATTCTCATGGGGAAGCCCATTAATACCTAATCATCCAGGTGAAGCACTATGTAGGGCAGTTGCCCCCAGCAGGTCTGGTGAATTATAGTAACCAATCAGATGTTTGCTTTCAATGATCCCCCTACTAACCTGCTGATTGGCTGCTATGGGCTACTAAAACTTGGATCTGCTATCACATTCTCTGTGATGTTATTCGTGAGTGCAACCAAAGAACCTCTGCAGTTTCGTATTGTTCCGAGGGCATTGGGGGATTCCCCTGGAGCAGCGCCAGCAGCTCATTAAATAGTACGTTTGGCGGCAGCAACCACAGAATTAATCGCTATAGGCAGGAATGTACACGGCTTTGGGTACGGGTATAAAAAAAAACAGTTCAGGTTGCACCATATCCAGACAATGAACTGATTATGGAAAGACCATTCAAGTGGCTTGAACTTCTCATTCTGATTCTTTATTGCCTAAAGAACAATAAAAAAATGAGGGATAATTTTCCAAAACAGGGACTCCATGTCCTTACTAGGGATGCACCGATTCAGGATTCTGTTCGGGTTTAGGCCAAGATTCAGCCTTTTTCCGCAGGATTCGGACAAATACACGTGAACTGAATCCGAATCCTTGAATCATGTCACGTGACTTGAGTCACATAAATACGGAAGTTGAACATTTTTTTCCATGTGCTGTTCTCTTTATAATTTCCGTGGCCTAATTTATATATGAAATTATGGTTCAGATTCACCTCGGTATTCGGACAAATCTCTTACAAAGGATTTGGGGTTCGGCCAAATCCCAAAACAGTGTATTCGGTGCATCCCTAGTCCTGTATTCTGGCATTTTTTACGGATTTTAGGATAGGCCAAATAGTTTTTTCTGTTTAGTAAATCCAAACAACTTCTGGGCCATTGCCCTTTCATGCAGAGGCTACAGAGAAATATTATTGGGCGGGGGCGAAACACTCTAAATAAGCACAGAATTCTGGGATACAATATAAACACAATGGGCTATTAATCCTTGTTGAATGGCTCTTAATTTTGGAACTTCCATTTCCCTTCTAAACATAAAACTGGAGTTCATTTAGTATAAAAAATATTTATTTAAGACAAAAAATATTAAATAACGTTGTAAATGATAGTCATTGCATCACCTGACACACCACACACAGATCCGAAAGGGTTTTCTTTAACATGAATTGGATATAAAATGAATAGAAATACAATGCTCTTGCTATTGGTTGTAGTAGTGGAGTTGGTGTCCGTGCAGTTCTGGAGAGATTTCCTTGGTGCATTTTACAGGTGTTGGTACAGAATCACTGGCACAAAAGGCATACCACCTTGTGTGAATTTAAGGGTCACCTCAAAATCCTTGGGATTCAGATACAGGTCTTAGGAGTGGTGCATAGTGCTGGAATGGGCACTAAAGCCCCAAGAATTAGATAATTCGGTTCAGCAATGGAACTCAAGGCAGGATGGATGGGAGAACAGAGTTCCTTGTGGGTGGTGACCAGTCTTTTCCTTCCCTTTACTTGTTTCCCATGATTCCCACACTCTAATCCATCATTGTCTTTGTCACCATTAAATACCAGATAACAACATTTGATGGTGAACCCTCATCTAAAGGTCTCTCCACAGTGTTGGAGCCCCATGTACTTGGTGTGAGGTGGTCCCGCTGGATACATCAAGCCATTTCCAGGTTTTGAATGTCTTTCATATATGAAGGGGGATGAAAAGCTTCCTCATGTCGGGGGACTGAGCGGCTGATATCCTGGTGTTGCTTTTTGTGGAGATGAGGAAACAGCACTGTCTCTGTATTCTCCCCTGAATCTCTCGTTCATATCATGAGGGGAGGAAGATTTGCCCTTTACTATATCTGAAATCTGAGAAAAAAGAATCAGAAACAGTTGGTTGGTAGGAAGTTTTTTGACATTAGATGGCATAAAGGAACATTCTACCCTACTTTCAGGCTAATGATTTTGCTAATTGGTAACTTAGAAAGGGGTCTTTAGAAAGCCCAACCATGGTTAGTGCCAGGTTATTGCATAGAGGAATAATCATATGATATCTACCTGTACCAATGTGAGCAGATGACAGTTCAGTATGGGGGGAATGGTTTCTGGGGCACCATTTTTACCTTCCCAAACCTGGCAGACTCAGGTAGGATACCTGTTTATTAGGGTAGGGCTACATGTAGGAAAAGCTGTGAATATGAAAGCTGGTGGCAACCGGCTGATTTTCTCTGCTGTTCCGGTTATTCAGGTGCGGCAGCTCCGTGCTATCATCAAGTAGGGGAAGGGCCTTATTATTGGGCTGTCACTAAGTATTTTAAAATGGCACAAATTTGTACTCACATGGATTTTTCAGGTTTTTAGACAATCGATCAGAACCTCATAAAAAAAAAATTAACTTTTAGGGCTGCGGCAGATGGGGAGACTAGTCGCCCTCTCAAGGCAACTTCTGAGATTTCTGGGAAGTCGCGGTGCCACGTTTGCCATCCCACCGGCGATTTACATACTCGCTGGTGGGATGGTATTTTAGGGAGATTAGTCTCCCGCGACAAATGGGAGACTAGTCTTCCCGTCTGCCACAGCCCTTAGGCTAAAGACACACATAGGTTAAAAATATTGGAAGGCCAATATTTTTTTCCAAAAAGGGTGACAACCCTACTAGTGTCTCTTTAAGGTTTTTATTACCCTCTGACATGTTTAAAAGCCCACTCTGGTGCCTACCCATGCCCTGGTGCCTAATAATTGTATTTCTGGCTTCGAAAAACTGACCAGGGCAGGGGGGTTCAGACAGGGCATAAGGTCAGATAGAAGAGAAAACTGAACAACATGAAGTTGGGGGTGCACACTGTGCTACGTGATGCAGAATAGCTTATTCCCCAGTTACCATCCTACAGTTTTCATTAGCACAGGAAACTGTAGTTCTATTCAGCGTCAGACTGGGGGCCCTGCCGTGGCCTTCAAAACCCCCCCCCCTTCGGGGATCAGGTCCACAAGGGCCTACTGGGTTTTTTCCCGGTGCCCTACTGGCCAAGTTGTATTGTTTGGCTGCTTTGTGCCAGGGGAATCACCACTAAAACACTGTACATACTGGAACTTGGTCATTATGCCAATGGCAACTTTAGATGGGGAAATAAAATCAGAAGAATTTATTCAATCACAATTTATTTGTCCTCACCATTCTATCCTTTGCCACTGTCACAGCAGTATCATTGTGACAGTTCTTTACGGTACCATCAGCTCCGCTCCGCAGCAGTAGTCGTGTGATCTCTACCAGGCCTCGTCCGCTGGCTACATGCAGTGCTGTGTTACCGGCATAGGTCTGCGCGTTGACTTGGGCACCCCGCTGTAAAGCGACCACACAGTAAACACACAGGTTACTATGGCATCACACACACAGGTTACTATGGCATCACACACACAGGTTACTATGGCATCACACACAAGTTACTATGGCATCACACACACAGGTTACTATGGCATCACACACACAGGTTACTATGGCATCACACACAAGTTACTATGGCATCACACACACAGGTTACAATGGCATCACACACACAGGTTACTATGGCATCACACACACAGGTTACTATGGCATCACACATACAGGTGACAAAGCTCTCTAGTTACTTCCATAATACTTCCCTGCACACAACAATGTGCAAGGCATTGTGGGAAAGTTCTCACACTATTATTATATACAAATTTAGGGATGACATCACTTTTGTGAATTCATCCCTGTAGCTGAGGGTCAGTTGGTCTTATTTAGTAACGCTGGAAAAATCTGCCCCAGTGCACTAACCCATAGCAACCAATCAGCAATTGGCTTCAACCAGTCGACTGCAGGTAGAATGATGCTAAAGGGACACAGACCTGAGGCAGGCATTTTGCAGGCATTTTGCAATTTTGTATTATTGATACACTACACAGTTACCTGTAGGAGAAGGGAAACCAGTTCCTCAGAACCACCTTCCACTGCTTGGATCAAGGAACTGCGGCCGCTCTTTATATCCTGGAATAAAAACGTATATAGGAACTCACTATGCATGCTCAGGTGTTGCCATTTGCTGCCCTTTGTCCCTGTGTCACATCTAATGAGTAGCACTCACGGGTAGAGATCCGAGAGCTGCACTGCAGTCCCACACTCAACACTCCCACATATAACATGGAGGAAACAATAGTGTGATATAACAGTATCTTTACTATGCTCATAGGACACAAATACATTGAGCTGCAGTTGGTTTTAAATTGTAAATCATTATGATAACTATGAAGGCAAAAGAACAACAGCAATAATATGACTGGAGCTAGAAGGGTCTAGGGCACCCGTGGTATCCTGTAAGGGAGATACCCTTATCTATGGGTCTGACACTGAGGTATTGACCCCACAGTAAGTAACTGCGGAGCTTAGGTCTGCCCAGCTACCTACAGCATTGCTAATTAATTACAATGATTCATGAGCAGCCCAGCAGTGAATCCAACCCTAGACTGGTTACTGGCTACAGGGTCACCCAACCCAGCCTCTACTTCATTTGGGCCCCATAGCCCAACACCTACATTCTCATGGCCAAAAAAAAACAAAACTGTAGACCACTCCTCTATCCTTGTACAAACTTGGAGGGTCCTATGAAAAGATGTCAACTTTCCCTGTGTCATAAGGGTGATAATTTTTATACCTTATTTCATTTAGAGTGACATGAAATTAGGTTTAAAAAATCCAGAACTGTACCATTACCCTGCCAATAACATGGGGTTAGTTGACATGTCTACATATTAAGTTCTAACTCCTCTACAGTTGTATAAACAACAGTACCTGGCCACCCATCCTGGTGGGTTCGCTCCACAAGGAGGCTGAGTATGGGAGTGCTGTGCACACCAGATTTTTTTGGTGGGGGCCTAGCATGGGGTAGTTACACCACTGCATTATCTAGTGACACTACTTTAAGATCTTTAAGGTTCTCTCTCTTAGAGATGGCACATGGGGCGGCGTGATTTTGGCAAATCGCCAAAAAAGCCTCGTGAGGCAACTTCGGCGATTTGCCGAAATCGCACCGCCGCGTGTGCCATCCCACCGGCGACTTACATTTTCACCGGTGGGATGGCAGGTGATGGCAACTCCTGGAGATTAGTCACCCGCGAACAGGGAGTTTTGTCGCGGACGACTAATCTCCCCGTGTGCCAGAGCCCTTATACTCAGTAGAGGGGAAGATGGTGGTACTAAATAGGACACCTACACTGGCTTTTAAGAGTCGCTTGTGTGACTTCTTGAACAAACATAATATGCAGTTAGTTTAGTAGAGTATTGGTATATATAGTTTATATGAGTGAGTGCATAGTTAAGTCTGTATAAGTATGTGTATACTACATATATATGTGCTGCAAGTGTAGGGGTTGAATCCTAAAACTGGAATTCAATTCCACATTCTGAATAAAAAAGTATTTTTTGAAACATAAGATTATAAAAGTGTGTGTGTGTTATTGGTGCTGTATCGGTGCCCTATTAGAAATATTCTTGGCCTCATACCACAGTATCCACGTCTGCTCCGCTATCCAGTAAACAGAGTGCCAGGTCCTTGCGCCCAGTATTCATGGCCACATGCAGTGCTGTCATACCTGGGGGAAAGGGAAAATATCTCTATTATTTTATACAAAAAAGGAGGAAAGTCATAACCAAATGACAAGACAAAGACAGAGCAAACATGGCTCTCAAGGCACAACAAAGACCCAATCATTTTAATGGAAAGGAGTGCAGTAATATCTGTTCAGTACAATGACATGGTGGGGATATGGTGCACTAGATGTTTGCTCCATCTGCTGAATATTTGGAAATAACTAATGCTAAAATGACAGTAGCTCTGGTCACAGGTACATGAGGAGCCATGCAGCACAACACAAAACTGTACTAGCGGCACCCCATGTGGAATTCTGGCTCTGTATGAAAGAAGGATTGTTAAATTAATTAATTAAACATTTGCTGGAAAAAAATAAATGTCACCATGAAATAGGATGAATGTGCGCTACATTTGCAGCAATTGAGTCTTGCCTTGTCTGCCGTTAGTTGCAATTGGTGATCAGCAGGAGTGAGCCTGTGTGAGCATGAAGTGTGCATTTCTGGTAACAGACTGAACACTATCGTTTATGGTGCATTTCCCACAAACAGTGATGGTGTGTCTCAGCCTTCACAAGAAAAGCATTGTTTTCCTCCTTGCTATCTGGCTGCTAGTTGGGACATGCACTGTAGCACAGATATTTCTAGATCAGTCAGATGTTAATTGCATGGTGCATCCATTTCCTTCCCAGCACGTTCCTACACATCTAGGGCATGGGCCGACCAGGTGTGGGAGAAGGAAACATACTACAAGTTGCTTTTCTTACAACTGTACATCTGCCATTTTTTAAATTATTCCATTGTTTTAATATTAAATTAATATATTATTTTATTTAATGGGATACATAGATCCAATGAAAATACATTATTAATTTAGAATTTCAGACCTTTTAGTCTAGAAACCCTCCACTTTGGGAGTTGTGCTTCAACTGAAGGACCACAGTTTGAATAACACGGATGTTACTTCTTATCCCCCACTTTTGCTGCTGCTCTGTAGTGCCCCATTATTTGTGGGTGCAATAACAGTCACCCCCTCCAGAGATAGCTCAAGGTGAAGGCATTTATGGTTGCTGCCAAAAAGCTTATATTCTTATTTTACATTTGCAGATTACTACTGGTGACGTATATATGTATATATATATATATAATTACGACCTGGATGCTGGGTGCAAAAGTACAAAACGCAGGTGGAATCTGCCATGTTTTTGCACTAAGCACCCTGCATTCCACCCTAAAATTTTTATCTGGCATGAGGTAGAGAGTGCAGTCAGATGCAGGATAGAAATACTCCTCCTCAGTCAGGGGTCTTTGTATGTGACCGCTAAGGTTTTGTAGACTCCTCCCTATCATCAGGTGCAAAACTTCATTAAGTGCTTTTGCCATTGTGGGATTCAGCCCGTGCTCTGCAACTTGACCAGGTAAAATAACCAATTGCAAGGTGCAAAATATAGCTCTGTTAGGTGTAAGAAACCCTGCACTCACAACCTGCCATCCACCCACCACACCCTTTGCATGTAGTAACACAAGACATAGGCAGTGCAACATACAGAATGAGGTGCAAGTCACTGCACTCCATCATGAGAGCACAAACAGTTAAACCTCAAGGTGCAACATGCAGGGCAATGTGCAAAGTGCAGAAAACAAATCCAGAAGTTTGAAGCAGGATATAGATAAGCTCTTCGGGACAGGGACCTCCATCCTCTTGTATCTTTGACTCTTATCTTATTGCAACTATATCTTTTATTTATTTGTATTTATTGTTTTAACACCCTGTTTGTATTAATGTATTCTACTGTACAGAGCTGCGTACAGAAGTAGCGCTTTATAAATAAAGACATTCATACATACATTAGCCATTC
This sequence comes from Xenopus tropicalis, assembly GCF_000004195.4. Taxonomy (NCBI): domain Eukaryota; kingdom Metazoa; phylum Chordata; class Amphibia; order Anura; family Pipidae; genus Xenopus; species Xenopus tropicalis. The sequence continues at coordinate 108,983,549 of NC_030683.2, read as the reverse complement.
TGGCTCTGGTGGCAATCTGGCTTGGGTTCAGGGGCCAAACACCTACAGCATCAAAATCGTTGTTTTTTGTAAAAGATGAAATGACGCAGGTTTCCTAGAACCACAGGTCTGAACAAAAAGTCCCTAGAACTCATTGTTAAGGCAAGTAATCCAACTGTAAAGTGCCCAACAACAAGCACGGACAGTAGAAAAGGAGAAGCTGATTAAGGGAAAAAGTAAAAACCCCCATTACTGGGGGGAAGCGGCTTGGATTTTTGAAAAAAACTAATGGAGGCCAATCCCTTGGGTTCCCTTTGTAACGTGGCAGGGGGCATGAATGTTGGGTTTCAGCGTGCATCCTTTTTCTTGATAGCGCTGCATACCCTGGTAATTTGTTGCCTCCAGGTCCCACTTTCTCCCTCTCAGCAGGATTTCCAGGCATCTCATGCTCTCGTATTCACAGGCGAGGTGAACGCAAGTCTGCCCATTGCGGTCTGGAATCTGAGGCGTGGCGCCATTTTCCAAAAGGAGAGAGACCATGGCTGGCTGATCTGTAATCACTGCAAGGTGGAGCGGGGTCTGAGATTGGGTGAAGGAAACAAAATCAGAAAGTGAATGAGAAGTAATCAGTTATAACTATACAAAGTACTATAAGTCGAACCTGTGCCCCCCTTTATTTGTATCTAGCATCTTCCAGCCCCCCTCAGCTTTAGCAACTTCAGGTAACCGACAATTAACTTTAATGCTGGTGGGCAGCATTCACAGGAGACTAGTTGCCCATGGAAACGAAAATCTATTACTGGTGATTAATCTCTTGGTTTACCAGTATCCTATACCACCAAACAGTGTAGGTCTCTATAAAAATATATTTCATAAACAAGCTCATATGTAAAACCCTGCTTCACGTAAATAAACCATTTTCATAAAAATATACTTTTTTAGTAATATGTGCTATTGGGTAATCCTAAATAGAAAACTGCCATTTTAAGAATTAAGTGCCGCCTCCTGGGATCATAGGATTCACAGTGCACACAAACAAGCCAAGGCACACATACATGCTAGGCCCCATCAGCCAATTAATGGGCAGAGTTCTGCCTTTTACTCCCACACTACTTCCTGTTACAGTTAGAGCTGCATTATTTCCTGTCAGCTGATCTCTGAGGGAGCACACAGCCCATCACTAAATGGCGGCTCAAGGGAAAGGATGTAAAAGGGCAATATTTACTGATATATATATTCCAGTTTGGCGAGATTCTTTAATAGGTCACTTAATATGATATAAAGTATCTGTTGGTTAGGTATTCATTCTGGGGGGTGTAATTTTCCTTTAAGGCCATGCTAGAAGGTGTTCAACTACATATGGACAATGCTTGTTGTACAAAACCCAATTACATAGAAACAGGAAAATGTGTAAGTAACAAAGAGGTGGAGAATTTCCTGCTGAGCAAAGACACCTGTGGGCTCCAGTCAAAGCCAACTCCTATATATATTTCACCAATGACATTTATCACTTTTTACTGGATGGCCCTGAACGTTTGGTTCTATGATCATGTGATCTGAGTCCTGGATGCCTAGTTGACTCCTGTAGATCAATACAATATATATCGTACCTATTCTATGATTTCTGAATGGAGGTCTCCAAAACCCTATTATTGCTCACCAGTTTCACCAGTTTCGGTGTTTACAGGGAAACCCTTTTGAAATAAAAAATAACAAAGTGGTATAAAGGTGATACCTTTATTGGCTAACTAAGATAACCATAGCAAGCTTTCAGAACATTTTAGTAGAGATGTAGCGAACTGTTCGCCGGCGAACTAATTCGCGCGAACATCGGGTGTTCGCAAGTCCGCAAGTTCGCGAACTTTCCGCATATGTTCGCAATTTGGGTTCACGTGGAGTTTTTCCGCTGCATTTTTTTCTCAGCCTAAAAACGTCGCACAAGCCACACATGACGTTTTTCAGCAAATCCCGTTTCCATGGTGCTTAGTGCGAAATAGCAAAAAACACCGCGTATTTCCGCTAGAATAGCTTGCGTTTTTGTGCAACGCTGTGTCAACAAAGTATTTTTCAGAGAAATTTTTGCCCTTGATCCCCCTCCTGCATGCCACTGTCCAGGTCGTGGCACCCTTTAAAAACTTTAAAATCAGTTTTCTGGCCAAAAATGGCTTTTCTAGGTTTTAAAGTTCGCCTTCCCATTGAAGTCTATGGGGTTTGCAAAGTTCGCGAATATTCGCGCTTTTTGGCGTAAGTTCGTGAACATCCCTACATTTTAGTTCCTTTTTCAAGCTGATCACCAGTTAAGGTGGCCACACGGTGTGATCTACTCTTTTAGTGAGGTTGCCGAACAAGTGGATCATCTCATGATATGCACCATGTAGGGTCAAACGATTGCATTAAATCTCCAGGTAAATGGGTGTTTGGACCGAGGACCATTTCAAAGAGCCGATGCGATCCCTAATCCAGCAGGAAAAGCAATCCTGCCCGATTCAAATCTGCCCAATATTAGGCCAGATATTAGTTGGGTAGGCCAGTCAGGGGTGCCCAGACACGGGCAGATAAGCTGGCGAATCGGCATCGGCAGCTGAAATTGGGATGTGTCTGGCCACCTTTACTGGTGGTTTTGAGAAAGATAAGCATTCTAACATGGTCATGGGCAGACTTGCTTCCAAAGCAAGTCCAAGGCAGTCAGACAGTTAGCTAATATGAGCCATGTTGTGTAAATCAGCAGCAAAATTATACATGGTAATGCTCAGGTCTTGTGTCGCCATGTTTTGCGCCAAGCAACTTGTTTATGGCAGCGGGAACTTAAAGTTGGGTCCAAATTTAAAGTGGCATATCAAAATGCAGACGGTTAGAGATAGCAATATACGGCCAAAGGTGAGGCAGATAAAAGGCAGGATATAAGAGAATTAGTGCAATAATACAATGTACCTCTAGATAAGGTCTCTTTGTGTCTGTTAAAAGTATCCTTCTGAGTGTGTGAGTGGTGCCTTTTTTTATGACTTCTAGCGAAAAATGGCTTGGAAGGAAATGCAGTGAGAAGAGAAAGGGGAAACCCCTGGCGCACATGATTTCCCAGCAAGGACATGCCTTATACAGAGACGTAACACAATATTTATGATGTTAAGAGCAGGAGTCACAGGGAGAAGTTACAGTAAAGCTAATGGGGAAATAGTGGCACTTAGCAGTGGCTTAAAGGGGAACAAAACCCTCCCTCCAACCCCAGGTCCCCTTGAAACCATAAGTCAGATGACAGTTCTACAGGCCTGTTAATAAGATGCTGCTTTAATACAAAATAACTTTGAAGTGAACTAAATTCTTTAATGAATGTACTGTATACTGAACTCATTTTCTTTCACTATGGAAAAATCAAGTACTTGGGTAGAGTTCCCCTTTAAATGTATTGTTTACTTTTAAATTAACTTTCAGTATAATGCTTTTCTGAGACAACTTGCAATTGGTCTTCTTTTTTTATTAAGTGTGGTTTTTAAATGATTTCTCCTTTTGTTCAGCAGCTGTCCAGTTTCGAATTTTAGCAGCTATATGGACGCTAAGGTCCAAAGAGAAATTGGAATATGAATATGAGAGCCCTAAAGAGAAAGATAAGTAATGCAAAGTGACAATAAGGATAAAATTGTTATTGTAACAATAGTTTTTTGGCTTCCGGGGTCAGTGACCCCCATCTAAAAGATGGAAAGAGTCAGAAGAAAAATGGAAATTAATCGAAAACTATAAAGAATAAAAAATGAAGACCAAGACATAATAAAAGTGAACTAACTCTTTAATGACATTGGAGATGTTATGAGGGTCACTGTATAAAAGGTAACTTCTAATGCACAACACTTGCATCACCTATTTCTTGCCCCCTCCAACCCTGAATGTTATGAAGTGCCACTCATTCCCCCTTCCAACTCAGTGCCGCATCACATTAAAGGGATTTTGTCATGGGAAAACATGTTTTTCCTTCAAAACGCATTGACTTGGAGACATATTCTTACTTTTCCAGGGGTCCAAGGCCATGTGACCTGAACTTCAGTTGCTCTTTACTGCTGCACTGCAAGTTGGAGTGATACCACCCCCTTCCACTACCTGATTAGCAGAACAATAGGAAGGTAACAAGATAGCTGTTACCTGACCCCATCATTGCTAAAAATGCTCCCATGTCCCACTTAGTGGTAGATATCAGAATAGCACTCAATAGTAAAACTCCAAGTCCGGCTTGGGACTCCTCCAGTTACATTGGAGCAAGAGAGACAATAGGTTTTCTGAAAGCAGTTCTAATGTGTAGCGCTGGCTCCTTCTGAAAGCTCAGACCCAGGCACAATGTACCGAGATGGCTCCTACGCCATCTTTTATTGGTTCTAAAATAAAATTTTAAATGGTAGAATAAATTATTTGCAATAAAAAACTATACCATAAAAATCATGGCTAGAATCCCTTTAAACACCATTTTCTCTGTTCTGCTCTGCCCAGGGGAAGGAGCACAGGAGCTACAAGAATGGTCAGTTTTATAGTTTTCAAGTCCCTGCTAACTGTCTGATTGTCAGGTTACTTAATAATCATTTCCATGGCGAATCAGGTATCTAGCAGTCAGGGATGTGGGAATTGTAGGCTCTTCTGCTCTCCCAGGGTGACAACGGACACATCTGTGTAAGTCACATTAAAGGAAAGCATGCTTAGCCTGAGCTATGGGGCTTGTACATAAAGAAAAGATGTTTCTTTTTAAGGTGTGAAAAGGGTATTTTACAGTAAGAGCTGTGCAGCTATGTAACTTTCTATCAGAAGTGACTGTACCGGCAAATGCATTAGACAGTTTCTAAAAAAGGATGGACTCCTAAAAGCAAATGAGTAAATACTGGCTTCCTGGCATTAAAGAGGGTCTAAATTCAGAAAAGTATGTTTAAATTGTGCTTCTCGTAAGCATTATCTGGGACCAACTACCTCCTGCTTGTATTACCCGCACTGTAGTAGTAATGTAAACTGCATGTAGCTGGCAGTTAAAGGGTTAAACTGGCAGTTCTGAAGCACGTATAAAATATGTAAGAACTTCTTGATCAGCTAGCGGTTCAGCTAGGCCTGGTTAATGTGAAGCTATGAGTTTACAGGATACACAAACTAAGGAGCAACACAAACAGTTGGAGGCTTGCCTGGCTGCACTTTCCCTGGAAGAAGGAACAGTGTTCCAAGTATAGCAAGATATAATCAGGAGCCATAAATGTTTTCCCTTTACAGTACAGACAAAATGCTTTATAGAAACTGCTCATCATTCATCCCTGTCCATGTGGAGCTTACAATCTATCACATTCACATAATACAACAGAGTTATTTTATCAGCAGCCAATAAAATCTGCCTGTATGTTTTTAGACTTTGTGAGAAATACCAGAAGAGTAGAGAATACCGAGAAGAGTAGAGGTTGTTATAACAGTTTAATAAAGCTACTTACCTGCCTGAGATTGTTAAGCATATCTAGATGCCTTGATCCATGAAGTAGGAGAGCAATCACCCTCTGAGCAGCCAAAATGTTTCCATGAACCACTGCAATGTGCAGAGCTCTGAAGGAAAGAATAAAGAGAACAAAGAGAATGTGATGGACCTGAATAATAACCAAAAAGTTCAGACAGTAAAAGGGATGAACAGGATGGAGAAACTATATGAAACCTCACCAACCTTCCACACCAACCCTCCAACCTTCCACACAACCATCTCCCCTTCAGCCTTCCACATAACCACCTTCCCACTAACCTTCCACACAACCACCTCCCCTCCAACCTTCCACACAACCACCTTCCCATCAGCCTTCCACATAACCACCTTCCCACCAACCTTCCACATAACCACCTTCCCACTAACCTTCCACACAACCACCTCCCCTCCAACCTTCCTAGACCTAGATCTTCTTGGAAACAATGGTTGATTGAGCCTCAAAGAGGACTTGAACCAAAAGAGTCTGAAACCATGAGTAAAAGATCAGTTGAAGACTATGGTCAAGGACATTGAAAGAGAGAATTCTGGTACACTGGGCTACAAACCCCAGCATACTTCTACATATTATCAAGGTTTAAAGCATACTGAAAGCTGTAGTCATGCAACATCATAACTGCAATATTGCACAATGAAAAATGTTCTCACCACTCCAAGTTCAACAACACCAATATAATATAAATAATGCTTCTATCAAGATCCAACCTGAACTATGTAAATCTAGTTCCATGTTCTTTGTTCCTGCTTCTGGTGTCAGAAGCATCAAACATAGTATTTATATCACCTAATAAGTATGTCCTCACTCTCAATGTTTGATTCCAGTGTAATATCATGAAGCCAAAATTATCATGAAGCCATGACAGTATTCATTTTCTTGGAGGTGCTGTGGGACAGTTTTATAGAAGGTTCAGATCCAAAAAGAGCAAGTGATATTGTAATTTATTGGGGGACCATTAGGCAATGGATGAAACAAAGGTGTAGGATAACAAAACGCAGAAACAAAGCAGAATATTAAGAATTAGCCAGAGAAAACAAGAAAACAATGTGGAACAAAAGTGGCAAACCTGTTCCGTAACCACAGCCGGACCTGACGTCTAATTTACAATAACTGAAAGAAGAATCAATGAGCACAGAGGAGAAATGTGAGATGGAGAGGAAATATGGTGGCAGCCAAAGTGAAGAAATAGGAAGGCTCTAGAAGGAAGAGAAAACAAGAAGGTGAAGGTGGGGAATTGTGTAACAAAGTGAATGAGGACAGTTCATCAAGGAAATAAAGAGATAATGTGGCTGTGGACAAAAAGGGGATGGTCACAGAAGGAAACCATGACCTGAATTTGGGTTAATGGTTTTCTCATGTGCAGACTGCGCCATCCTCCACTTACTGGGGTTTAACCAATGGGTTTACAATGTAGAGTTGTACACATAAAGCTTGTCTCGCTAAAATCTTCTAGGAAAACTTAATAACTACTCTAAAATCCACCTGCATGGAAAAAAAGTAAAAAGTGGCCAAAAACCAAAAAAACGATTGGTCTAAATATGTTGTATTTTTAACATTACATTTACCATACCAGGCCAGAGGGTTTAGCCATCAAACAGTAATGATCCAGGGCTTTAAAGTTATTCACAGTACTTCCCAATCAAAGTATCAGTGCCACTGCACATGCTCAGTGTGTTCTGCGCTGCTGTTAAGCTTAGGGGTCCTCCAAAATGATCAAAAAAACGAGGATACATCCGTCAAAGAAGCTAATGCTGCAGGGCAGATTGTTAAAGAATCCTTTCATTCCTTTTAAACAATTCTTTAAACCCATCAATATCTTTTTACCAGCAGCAGAGAGGGCAGTCAGGAAAACTGATTTAAACGTAAGATTGAAAACTACTGGAAACTGAATAACCAATGACAACATTTGTTCCAACTGCCACATTCTAGATTGCTGCCTGTCCTCAATGCCACCTTAATGCCGAACGATCTGTATTTCCCACCCTAGGCTTATACTCAAGTCAATAAGTTTTTCCAGTTTTCTTAGGTAAAATTAGGTACCTCGGCTTATATTCGGATCGGCTTATACTCGAGTATATACGGTAATTTCCTTTTTCTCTGTAATACTAAAACAGTACCTGTACTTGATCCCAACTAAGATATAATTACCCCTTATTGGGGCAGAACAGCCCTATTGGGTTTATTTAATGGTTAAATGATTCCCTTTTCTCTGTAATAATAAAACAGTACCTGTACTTGATCCCAACTAAGATATAATTACCCCTTATTGGGGGCAGAACAGCCCTATTGGGTTTATTTAATGGTTAAATGATTCCCTTTTCTCTGTAATAATAAAACAGTACCTGTACTTGATCCCAACTAAGATATAATTACCCCTTATTGGGGCAGAACAGCCCTATTGGGTTTATTTAATGGTTAAATGATTCCCTTTTCTCTGTAATAATAAAACAGTACCTGTACTTGATCCCAACTAAGATATAATTACCCCTTATTGGGGGCAGAACAGTCCTATTGGGTTTATTTAATGGTTAAATGATTCCCTTTTCTCTGTAATAATAAAACAGTACCTGTACTTGATCCCAACTAAGATATAATTACCCCTTATTGGGGGCAGAACAGCCCTATTGGGTTTATTTAATGGTTAAATGATTCCCTTTTCTCTGTAATAATAAAACAGTACCTGTACTTGATCCCAACTAAGATATAATTACCCCTTATTGGGGGCAGAACAGCCCTATTGGGTTTATTTAATGGTTAAATGATTCCCTTTTCTCTGTAATACTAAAACAGTACCTGTACTTGATCCCAACTAAGATATAATTACCCCTTATTGGGGGCAGAACAGTCCTATTGGGTTTATTTAATGGTTAAATGATTCCCTTTTCTCTGTAATAATAAAACAGTACCTGTACTTGATCCCAACTAAGATATAATTAATCCTTATTGAAGCCAAAACAATCCTATTGGGTTTAATTACTGTTTAAATATTTTTTTTAGTAGACTTAAGGTAGGAGTTCCGAATTACAGAAAGACCCCTTATCTGGAATACCCCAGGTCCCAAGCATTCTGGATAATGGGTCCCATACCTGTATATGAAATGGGTGGTGATTTATAAATAATTATAATTAATAGTGTTGGCCAATGTAGTTCTGTATCAGGGATCAGACCATATACAGTAAGCTATAATAACAATAAATAGCATGCAGAGGACATAAAGACGTGTTTGTACCACACAGATGTCACATCCGCTAAAAGAGAAACAACTGAGGGAAGGGGGTGGTTAGTTGTGCGTCATTTTTAGGAAGTTAAAGGGATTTCACAGAAATGTCTCTTACTATAAAATGAAACTTACTGGGGTTTGGGGGGAAGGGAGGGGTAAGCAGGTACCTGCATGAACAGAAGCAGCAGATAAAGGAAATGATCGGGGATCACATTGCCGTGAGAGTCATCAGCAGTCGCTACAAACTGATTCCTTTGTTAAACAATGCAATTTACTGACAACTGGGCAGGGCTGTCCAAATACAGGTCCGGCAGCGCCCCTCCGGGTAAATGTTCGTGTCCCTGGTTGGGCTTCTTTTTGGCATCATATTATTAATATCTGGCCAATGAATACTTTTATTATTGCTCCTATATGATACCATACTCCTTTGTTACTCGCCTAGGCAGACAAAGGAGTATGGTATCATATAGGGGGGATAATAAACAATAGTACAACCCTGGAGTAACAACTAATAGGTTAAATACTAGGTATGTGCTGCATGGCAGTGTACTCAGGGTAACTCAGGAGATGGATGAGGGTGATATAAATACATAGAGATATCAGTAGGCAGGGTTACTAAATCCCTTTCAAATCAGGAACGCAAAAAAAAAATCCAGTTGTTGGAATTCAGAGGTTACATTAAAAGGGAAAGCTGACTTTAAATAGAACGATATTCTAGTGTTATTGATGGGCCTGCTCTAGTGCTGCACATGACATTCAACCATAACCCACCAGGTCCCAACCCATACCTGACCTGGCCGCCATGCCACTTACTTATATACCAAAGCATGACATTGCCCACCTCAACAGAAGTGACAGGACAGGCACAAGTACTTAAAGGAAGAAACCTGAAGGTGTCGATATGTGCTGGGATCATAGCCCAGGAGTGCGACTTTATTACATTTACACTATTAGTCCTAATTAGCCTTTTTCGTGCCTTCAGCTTAAAATGCTGTCTAGTTGTCAGGGTCACTGATCCCCAGTAGCCAAAAGTCAGACTGACTGCAAGGCTGCTTCAATTCTATTGTTATTTTTAAATGAGAAGGAAAGTCATTTTGGCATTTTACTGCCAATAGATTTGCCACATTAGTGCCACCTAGAACACTATATTTATTCTGCAGAAAGCTTTACCATACCTGAGGAAAGAGGCCTAGAAGCTCCCTCCGTTTGTTTAAGGTTGCAGCTGCCATTTTAGCTTGTTCTTGGTAGCTTCCTGCTGCAGCTCTAGCCATTCCTAAGGGTGGGGGGAGTGAGTTTTTATGCATTCTTATGGGAGGGGGCAGCAGGAGCAGGAGAAGCCCCAAACCTGAAGGAGCCCTTAAAGAGAGGAAGTCTCATACCAAAGAATATTTTTCCAAAAAAGGAGACAAAAATCCTGTGTTTCTTTTGATAGAGGACTCAGTGCAGCGTTTCTGTGGGTGCTTATGGCTGTATTTACATAGACCTTTCTGATAAAGCTTACTTAGTTTTTACATTTCCTTCTCCTTTCCTTTTATTGCAAACCTGAGATTCACAGAACAAACAAAAAATAGAATTAAAAAACACACAAAGGGTGAAGGCAACTACCATGGGTACCATGTTTGTCCACTTTCCACCCTTGAGCTGTTGATGAAGAGCGTTATCCATTTCTACTTTATTTAATAACAGGGTCTTACCAAGTGTGCTTCCTCAGGCCCTATTCCAACCAGAAACATCCCTGGGCAGATGTACAGGCCTGGGGGTAAAGGGAAATGTGGGGGAAGTGTGTGACAAGGGAAGATTAGGGGAAGTTCTGTGGTCTAAGGTGAAGATGGTGTAGACAAGGAGCAGGAAGCCTGTGGTGACTGAGGAAGTATTGAAGGGAGCAGGAAGTTTGTGGTCTCAGCTAGATGATGGTGAGGAGAAGGTTTAGAATGGGGCTATGTGTGGTTTCTGAACTGCCTGCTAGGTGGTTTCTGTGTTTTTCCCCTTTTTCTCTATTCCAGTAACCTGCTGGCTGCCCCATTATCAGATGTCAGAGGTCACTCAGTCAGAAATCCAGCAGTCCCATTGGACTGAACCTGCAGCCTTATAGAGAGCTAGAACTTGGTCTAAAGCCACTAATGACGAGGAGCCTTGCCTTGTTACTGAGCATGCTGTACCCTCCAGATTCAACTGAACCACAACTCCCAGCACTGTGGCTTGTCAAACTCTGATTTCTCTAAGTCACACTAGCAACTTCATTCAACTGGGTTGGATTGCCATGCTTTCAAACAATAGTTAGAGCCCTAATAACATAGCAAGGAATTAGGGTAGCAACATTATGATTTACCCTTCTTCAGGCCAATCTTCTGCATTCAAATGTTCTGTACCTAAACAGCCCAAAGTCTGCATGTGTTGTGCTACAAATCAGTGTTATTATATATTATTTTATATGAAATCAGAAGACAGCAAGCCAGAAAAAGATTAATTTAAGAGACAAAATGCTGCAAGAACATAGCATACAATATATGAAGTTACAATAACATTATACAAATAACTGTAAATCAGATATAGAGGGCAGGGCAGTGCAAAAGACAGTTGCAGAGGAATTGTGGGTAGTGGTTAGTGACCACTTACGTGTCTCCATCCTCATCCGGCCGCGTGGCGGCAGCAATGTCAGCCTGGAGCTGTGTGTCTGCATGGAGCAACTTAGGGTGGTGGGTAGGTAGAATTCCGAGAAGGGGTGTGTTCAACAATGGAGGGGCAGGAGCAGCGTAAAGGGGTAAAGATGAGGGCAAATATGAAGCACCTGCTGAAATTACAACAAGGGCAAATTATTTATAAGACATGCATGGAACATACTCATTGTTACAATGCACAGAGATGAAAATAATTGGTATTTAATTTTCCATTAGAGGGCAATTAACCTCAGAAATAGCACAAAGCTGCTATACATTTCCCTTCCTACAGAAGTTCTGATCTTACTTGCCCCCCCCCCCCCCATAGCCTCTGATTACTGGAAGATCTACACCTGGAAACTTACTGGGAGTGCTCCTCTTGTAAGCACTTACATGAATTTTCTGTTTTTATGAAAAAAAAGAAGTGAAAGACAAATGAGCAAAGAGGGTATATTTTTTATTCTAGGGAGTAATTGCCCCTTTCCGTTGGCTCACAGATACGAACCAGAATAATCCAAATGTGTACACTGCAAGGCGCTTCCAACAAAAGCAAAAATGAATAACTGTTAATATTTAATTCATTCATGTTTAAATAACACGTGTAACCGAGCATATCATGCAAACATATCTCCAAGATAGAGATCACTAGACATTTTAGCAATTACTAAGGAAACAATTTACCCCCTACTGGATATTTTAAGGATATTAGAAGTCACTGAGAGGTTCTGTGACCATATAAAGGCACAAGGCGGCAAGCTGAGTTATACAGAGAACTCTGAGTATCACTCATGTATTATAAGGGATAATGTACCCCCTACTGTAAATGATAAGGATATTAGAAGTCACTGAGGAATCCTGTGACCATATAAAGGCAAATGGCTGCCCACTGAGTTATACAGGGAAATCTGAGGATCACTTATGCATTATAAGGGATAATGCACCCCCTACTGTAAATTATAAGGATATAAAAAGGCACTGAGGGGTTCTGTGACCATATAAAGGGACAAAGCTAATGAATGATAAAGAATGATGTATATTGGTAAGGGTGCATGTATTTTTCACCTTGCACTTGCTTTAAAATGAACCCATAGAGCTGTGATCCCCAACCAGTGGCTCAGGGGTAACATGTTGCCCCCCAACCCCTTGGATGTTGCTCTCAGTGCCCCCAAACCAGGGAGTTATTTTTGAATTCTTGACTTGGTGGCAAGTTTTGGTTGAATAAAGACAAGATTTCCTACCAAATAAAGCCCCCTGTAAGCTGATAGTGTGCATAGAGGCCCCTAATAACCAATCACAACCCTTATTTGGCACCTCCATGAAATTTTATGATGCTTGTGTTGCTCTCCAAGTCTTTTTATATTTGACTGTGGCTCACGGGTAAGAAAGGTTGGGGATCCCTGCCTTAGAGATTACATAAAAACCAGTTGCAAAATGACCTGGAATAACATTATCTGTATTACAACAAATGTCACATTTGGTTTCCATATACTGGTACAAGGGATAAACCAAAATCCTAATCAGTAAGCAGATCTACATCAGTCTAAGAAGCAAGTGCTCTTGCAGACTCTGACCCCTGTTTATCATGGGAAGGGATGGGGAGCCATGCCAGCGCTGGAAACCACCTGAATTTTTAAAGAGCCCCATACAATTCCAGTCAGCTATATTACTAGATAAAAACAGCAGCGCCAGGAATCCCCCGCCGTCAACACCCAGAAACCACACTCATCAATAAAGAAACCAGAATCACAACAAGATCATTTTAAAGAGAATAGAAGCCCCATTGAAAAGCAACATTTATCAATAAACAGTACATATTATATACCGAGCACAGAAAATTTCTTCTTTACACATTTTTATTTCTGCGTAAATTGGGAGGTGCTGCATTGCTTGTTCACCTCTACCAGGGAATGATCAATAGAACTCAGTTCAACAGCACCCACCAACGGAATGAATCTAATCATAAATACAGTGGGTCATTTAATAAGTGCAGGGTAGTATGCAAAGTGCAGAATATGGGTGCAATCTGCCATGTTTTTTGCACTTTGCTTCCTTGTAGCAGGTCTTGGCACTCCAAAATGGAGCCAAGAGACCAGCATTCGCAATACAGTGATGCCTGAGATCGGCAGCGCTACATGAGGAGGCATGTAGGTGTCCACCCAAGGGCATTTCTGGGCATCTGCCCACTCTGAGGCCCCCCTCCTCCTGCATTTAACTTTTAGAGCTTTGGCACAGGTTGAGTGGGATGACATTGCTAGTGCAGAGCGTGCAAATGCGCTCTATGCACTAGAAGAGGTTAAATTCCAATTTAAAAACTGGAATTTCAGCTCTTACCAGGAGCGGCTCTTTTCCACCCCTGGTAACCTGCTGGGTGCTGCTGTCTGAGTGGAGATGCTTACCTTGCATCATAGTAGCAGTGCCCACTGTCTCAGGCGGCTTTGCACCCACCAGCACTGCGCCTGGAACCTACTGGAGGGCGAGGTGCACCACATGCAAACAATTTTCTAAATATTGTAAGCTCTTTTGTGCAGGGCCCTCTTCACCTCTTGTATCGGTTATTGATTGCTTTATATGTTACTCTGTATGTCCAATGTATGTAACCTACTTATTGTACAGCGCTGCGGAATATGTTGGCGCTTTATAAATAAATGTTAATAATAATAATAATATATATGAAGCCTTAAAGCAGGGCAGAAACTAGGGGTAGACATCAGAGTCACTTGCCTAAGGCACCACCATTTTTGGAAAAGGAAGGGGGCGCAAGTGCAGAAAAATGTTTATTGTGATTTATTTTATGTTTTATTGTTGAAATACAATAAACTATCATTAACAGCTCCTTGTCTCTCCCTTCCTGTGTAATTTAGACTGCAGTGTTGGGCTGGCCTTTCTAGGGCCCACCAAAGGACATAACATTTAGCACCCACACATTTAGCTATAGATAAAGAGAAATGCTACAAATTCTGTATTGACCTTTGATGGAAATTAGAAAGGGGCTGATGTTCTAGACTGGAGACTACTAGAACATGGGTTTACAGAGAGATCCTGTGGTTAATTTGACAGGCCTGTCTATCCCTGTCTAACCCTGTATCTCTCACTAACTCAAACAGAATTGATGGGGTGTTAGCACCTACAAGGGGGGACACAGAATACCACTCTTGCCTTAGGTGCCAAAGCTCCTTCAGTTGGCTCTGCCTTCTGTAGCACCCATATAGCACCCATGCTTGTAAAAAAGAGTAATAACTTTAACTCATACAAGTTTGTGGCTTATATAAATACTCTGTTCTCTCCTAATATTTTACATTTACCAGTTGAAAAAGGTGCACCCAAAACACAGTAAAACATACTATCTAAAATCATTAGGACTACATAGCCTCCAATTATTCCAGAATGCAATGTACAGAAGGGGCAGCAATACTAGACAAACGACCCAGTGCCCCTCTCTTCAACCCGAGTCACAGCCCAGAAGTCTAACTGTACGTAAGGCAACAAACACATGATGGGGATATTTTAATGCCGTTCCTTACTGGCTTTTTATGTTATTTGTATTGGAATGCTAAGCCCAGTGCCATCAATGACTTATGGTTTGTGCCTCAAATTTCACCACTAGACACCTAACAAATGTAATTCATTGTATGCCAGATATGGTACCATACCCTTATTTAATAAATATGAGTAAATGAGCAAATAATTACCTTTGGTTATCTTCTATGACTCACTCTGCTCACTCACAACATTCATCCTTGGTTACCTGGTATTTAGCTAATCCCTATGGGTATGGTAAAAATGTCCCCAATAAATCAGCGGCTCTAAAAAAACATTGTTAAATTATACATGGCCGTGACCCAGTTTGATAATGAGTGCGTTGCTTTTCTATCCAAGTGACTCTGTTGTGAGATCAAGCCATTTGGCATGGCATTACATTATTTATTATAATATTTTATAAACAAGGTTTGTCGGGGGCGCATGCGCGGTCTGGAATGAGCTAGACGCAACTTAACTGAGCTCCGTCTCACGGCCTGGGTAAAAGCCGGTATCTGAGCTTCCTAGCACTATTTAACAGCACCGGACAAATAGATAACGGTGGTGGAACATAATGGGGAAAAAAAAACTTAAAGACACCACGGGTACGATGTCCCCATACCTCAGCAAATATCCCGGACCGACCTCGACGCAAGCAGCCCAAGATGGCGGCGATCGGGAAGAAAGAGGTACGCGCTTGTCCGCACCTTCATCCCCTGTGGCATCGGCAATGTCAGGCTCGCGTAGCCCAAGCCCTCAGCCCCTAATAACGCAAGCGACATTTCAATCGTCAGCTGAAGCGACTCCAGTAACGGAGGAAATTTTATTACAGCACCTAGCTACCTTAAAGGACTCTCTCACTGCTACTATAACGGCCACGGTGGCCCAAGCACTCTCCGCAATAAGAACCGATATTACAGAGCTAGGAGAGAGAACGGACAAAGTGGAAAATACCCTAGACGACCTGATTGCCAACTATAATACTTTGGTAGATGAACATAATACATTACAGTCAGAACACGGCCAGCTTAAGTTGCTATGCGAGGACTTGGAAAACAGAAACCGTAGATGCAATCTGCGTATTAGAGGAATACCTGAAGGTATTAAGCAAACTGAACTCAAAAATCACCTACTAAACCTTTTCACCATGCTGGTTCCAGATCAACCTCCAGAAGTATGGCGTATGGACAGAGCTCATAGAGCCCTAGGAGCGAGGCCACCAGATGCTAAACTACCAAAGGATGTTATTACCTGCTTACATTACTATGAAAGTAAAGAAAAAATTATAGAAGCAACCAGGAACTGTCAATCCATCGAGCACCAAGGAGCCACACTCCAAATATTTAATGATATATCAGCTATCACTCTGGCAAAACGGAGAGCCTTAAAACCACTTACACAACAGCTGCGGGATAATGGCATCCCCTACAGATGGGGATATCCCTTTAAACTAATTGTAATTAAGAACAACAGACAGTACATACTACAGGACCCAGCGCAAACCAAGCAGTTCCTAGCAACACTGGATCTACCTTCAAAAGATCATACATCCCAACTACCAGGACGAATACGGTCTACTAGAATGCAACCGGCATGGGACAAAGTTCCAGTGACTCACAAGAAGAGACCCGACAACGAGGAAATAGAACACCCTCGTCTACCCAGAGTAAAGGATGCAACAACGGCCGCTAAGAGAGACCCTCGAAGACATCAGGACGCCACCGGGCGCAGCAACTACCCATCCTAGGCCAAGACCGGCTCAGAAAGGAATATCTCACGTTTTAGGACACAGAACTGTCCAAATACAACAACCAAACCCGAATTGAAACCCCGAAACTAAACCTGGGGATTACACAACAACTTCCTCAGTCAGACTTTGACCTACAGGAGTTACTCCTAAAAGTTCAGAAGGATAATATCTAAGTGGAAACAGATACAAACAGGCATCTACCTGCCTCTAGCCCTCTTTGTGGGCAAAAGCAGGAAAAGAACTCCAATATAAGGGCAGATGAGTATAATATGCTTCCACGCTTCCTTCATATTACGGTTAATTTTTCTGGTTTTATACGTTATACTTTCATATGTTATTATTATTATTTTGGTAGTATTGTCAAACATAAACCCCTCATGTATTATGTGGTACTATTACAGTGTAAACTTAAATTTGGTAATTGAGATGCAAAACCCCCTTCTTAAAGGAAACCTCTATCCACTTCTTATACATACTAAGAGAGTTATTAACAACAGGACTAATGATTAATGTTATTACCCTGAATGTTAAGGGGACAAATTCCCCTTTGAAAAGAAGGTTAGTTTTTAAGGAATTAAAACAATTAAACGCAGATGTAGCGCTCCTACAGGAGACACATCATAAAAAAAGCGAAATTTGGAGACTAACACACAACGCCTATTCAAAACAATTCCATTCTTCCAATTCTCGCAAAAAAGCAGGAGTTGCAATTTTAATACGCAACACTACTAACTTCTCTCTTAAACATAAAGAAATGGATAGAGATGGTCATTACATCTTACTGAATGGAGTCTTAGAAGGTGTACCAATAACAATACTAAATGTCTATACCCCTAATCAAGGCCAGACTCAGTTTCTAAACAGAATCAGTTCTAAGCTCCAGAAATACCGAGATAACCCTATTATTTTAGGTGGAGACTTTAATTTAGCTGTTTCCCAGTTAAGAGATGTTTTAAGAACAAGAGAGACCCCACCACCAAAAGATGTAGAGATGTCTTCAAGAAAATTTAGGCAGGTCATACGAAAGATCCCGCTTCTTGATATCTGGAGAATAAAACACCCAACACAAAAACAATACACTTTCTACTCCCACCCCCATAAAACCCATAGCAGAATAGATTACATTTTTATTTCCCCCCAATTATGTCACCCTAACATTAGAGCTAACATAGAACAGATAACTTGGTCTGATCATGCTCCTGTTACAGTTAAAATTCCTTTAAAAGGCCTGGTAAGGAAAAAAACATGTCAGTGGAGATTAAATGAGAGTTTATTATCGGTTCCTGAACACATGGAACTATTAGTAAACAAACTAGAAGAATTCTTCCAACTAAACACAGAATCTGTACAAGACTTTGCTATAGTATGGGAAACTCATAAAGCCTTTATCAGGGGTGAGTTAATATCACTTGCAAGCAGATTAAAACGTAATAGAATGGCCAAACTAAGAACTCTTAAAGCTTCTCTACTTTTAGCAGAACAACAATTTGCAGCTCAGCCAACTGTTCAGAAATTGGCCAAAATCACTCAGCTGAGAAATAGTATCAAGGATATTCAGATTCAAGAAGTAGAGAAATCTATTCAATGGACCAAACAGAGGTACTATGAATTCGGAAATAAGGCCCATACTATGCTAGCTAATAAAATCAGGGAACGCAAAATATTGAACAATCCAATAATGATCCAAAACAAAGATAAAATAGAAGCTAACCCAGAAAATATATTAGAATGCTTCAGAACCTACTACGAGAATTTATATAACTTACCGGGGCATAGAAAGAACAACCCAGAAAAACACCGACAGGCAATCAAAGATTTCCTAACACAATGTGGCCTCCCCACCCTTACAAAAGAAGAACTAGATTCATTGAACATAGATATAACAGAGGAGGAACTTAGCGAAGTTATGAAAGAACTTCCCCCAAAAAAAGCACCAGGGCCAGACGGCCTAACATATAAATATTATAAGAGCTTCTTTAAACAACTATCCCCGAGAATGTGTAAACTATATAATAGCTATTTACAAGGCAATCCAATTCATAGAGAAACGTTAAAATCATATATTACAGTGATACCAAAAGAGGGACGAGACCATACAAAATGTGCTAACTATAGGCCGATCTCCTTGCTAAATTCGGATCTGAAGATTTTTACTAAAATCCTAGCGAACAGATTGAACAATATACTGCCAAGATTGATCCACAAAGATCAAGTAGGGTTTGTGAAATATAGGCAAGCAGGAGACAATACCCGAAGGGCCATTGACTTAATAGACATAATAAACAAAGAATCTACAAGTGCCCTGATATTAAGCGTAGACGCAGAAAAGGCGTTTGATCGCCTAAACTGGACCTTTATGTTCTCTACCCTAGAGGTAATGGGCTTCACTGGACCAATTGTTCAAGCCATTCAAGGTTTATATGCACAACCAACTGCTCTAGTGAAGTCCATGGGATTAACTTCAGGCCAATTTGCTATTAATAACGGTACAAGGCAGGGCTGTCCCCTGTCGCCCCTATTGTTTGTGCTGAGCATTGAGCCCCTAGCAGCCAGAATAAGAAATAACCCTGACATACGCGGAGTACAGCTAAGAGAAAAAATTTTTAAAATATGCCTTTACGCAGATGACGTTTTGTTTACACTGACACACCCTCTCACATCCCTTCCAAACCTACACCAGGAATTGAACTTGTATGGACTATACTCAGGCTATAAGATCAATAGTGATAAGACTGAAGTACTCCCTCTAAATTTACCCCCCACTGCCCTAAAACTACTTAAACTGAATTATAATTACAGGTGGCAAACAGATTGTCTTAAATATCTGGGCGTTTATATAACTCAGAGGTATGATATTCTGTATAAAACAAATTATGTACCATTATGGAAATCCCTGACAACAGACATAAATAAATGGGGGAAAATGAATCTCTCATGGTTCGGCAAGATGGCCACACTTAAAATGACGATCTTGCCACGGTTATTATACTATTTTGAAACTCTGCCAGTAGCGATACCCCGACCAGCCCTTCAAAGCTTTCAAAATTTATGTTACAGGTATATATGGGGAGGAAAGAGGCAAAGGATACGCAGACAGGTATTACAAAGACAACGCTCACAAGGAGGATTGGGTGTACCGGATTTTTATAACTATTACTTAGCAACGCAGAGTAGACAGGTAATTTAATGGTCCTCAAAATTTGCATACACTAAATGGATGGAGATAGAAAAACTAGCTCTAGCACCAATACACCCAAGCTCACTGATATGGGCGCAGAAAACCATACCACTGGATAAAATTGCACCTCGTACAATTTCATTCACTGTAAAAGTATGGTCTAAATGTAAAAGCAAATTGACCTCCTTTAATAGAACACCTCCACTTATTCCATTTTTATATAATGAGATGTTCCCATTGGGCCTAGATACGCATTTTGTCCAGCTTTGGAAACATACAATAGCATTCCAACTTATTCACCTATTTGACCCAATGACAAAGAAGTTTCTAGAGAAACAGGTTCTAGAAGAGAAATATGGATTAGTAGGCTTTCGAGAGTATATGTATTTTCAGTTGAGACATTATACAAAATCTCTTTGTGCTACAATGAAAGCTCCAGAACTCACTATATTTGAAAAATTGTGTATTAAGGTCGGAGAAAGGAAGGGACATATATCCCAAATATACAATATACTTAATTCATACCCAGTAGAGGAAAAACCTCACCCATATATGCAGCAATGGGAAAAAGCCCTGTCTACCCCTATTACTATGGAACAATGGGACCGTATCTGGTCTAATGCGGCAAAGTCCTCTATATGTACCACCATCAAAGAAAATATTTATAAAATTTTGCTCGGGTGGTACCATACACCTGCTCTACTACACAAACTGTTCCCAGATGTCATACCCAACTGTTGGAGATGTGATGCGGTACCTGCAACGCTTTATCACATCTTTTGGACGTGCCCAAAAATAGCCCCACTATGGGCCACAGTAAGCCAAGTAATTGTAAGAACACTCTGCTTAGATCTGCCAAATGACCCCTTGACCCACCTGTTGGGCTGCCCAGTCCAAGGGGTAGGAAAAAGAACACAGAAAATACTAAATTGTATTTTCACAGCCACTAAATGTTTAATAGCTGCCCACTGGAAAAGTCCCTCGCCCCCCTCCCTCCCAGACTTAGCTAATAAAATTGAGCAGGTAAGGAGGATGGAATATTTAACAGCCTTATCCCATGGCAGATCTTTGATAATAGAGGAAGACTGGTATATGTGGAGGGCTTACTATGCGGAAATACAGGGCCCAAACTGATAGAAATAATAAGGTAAAAATGGACATGGTCATGTCTAAGAAAGGGTCACAGGGCCTGGAGCAAAGGAATGACTGCAGCTAAAATCTAATTCAAATAAGCATAAAATAGGGGAACTAAACATACATTACATCATAACAAAAAAGAAATACCATGGGACACCTTAAATAAATGTATCTCTAATCCTGTACCACATATTGTTGTTACTGTTTTTTTACAAAAAGAACATGATAATTTGCTGGTTTATATTTTCTTAAGAAAGCATAATTCTGTACTTTGCAAGACATGTATTTGTATGCTTCCTTTTTTCTGAAGACAATGCACCTATGTTTTAAATGTGAAAACAAATAAAAATACAGTTTATAAAAAAAACAAGGTTTGTCTGAATGCATATATCTAAATATATAAAAAGTGCCCTGTGCTCTGATAAATCTGTCACACTTTACTGCTGAGCTGCAAGTTGGAGGTGTATCTACCACCTTAATAAATAGCATGGAATTAACAAGTTTCAGCTGAGTCTAGGGATGGAGGGAGTATAGGGGTGTATCTACCACCTTAATAAATAGCATGGAATTAACAGGTTTCAGCTGAGTCTAGGGATGGGGGGAGTTTAGGGGTGTATCTACCACCTTAATAAATAGCATGGAATTAACAGGTTTCAGTTGAGTCTAGGGATGGGGGGTGTTTAGGGGTGTATCTACCACCTTAATACTGTTACCTCGACACAACCCCAAAGTGACTTGTGCTAAGGAGGTATTTGCCTACTACCATCTATTCCATACTCTGTGCCTATATATTCACAATTGTGTACTGTATACTCTGTTGACCTCCCAGGTTATTACAGGAAAGTGCCAGTATCAATTTACAAAAAAAATGCAGCTGGAATCTGGTAGTAGGAGTAAAGGTAAAGAGATGCACACCCTTATCAATGTCTGAGCAATGCAACGGTTGTGCACTTAGTCATGTACTGCTACCTACATGTGCACTGCTGGAACAATACCAACTCCCCCAGTGCAGACCAGTCAGTGCAGAGTCTGGGTGTGATGGCTGCCCTTTCTGGGCATTCTGCCTGATATCCAGTAACATTCAGTCCAATACAGACTTCATTCACTGCTGGATTTTGTTTTCTGTGCCCATGGATAAGGATTTTTATTTGGAACAGCTGAAGGTCCACAGGTGGATTTTTGTTGTTTCACTAGTGGCTTCTGAAAGGCCTGCACCCGTGAAGATATAGCCAAGTTTGTGCTGACTCCTACATACATATCACTGGTTACTTATGCTGTGGCTACGTCTATTTCATTTAATGTGATAATGTACTGCATAGAAAGGTTTTATAAATGAGAAACAAGTTATTTGACCATATAAAGGCACAAGACTGCAGGCTGAGTTATACAGGGAACTCTGAGTATCACTCATGTATTATAAGGGATAATGAGCCCCCTACTGTAAATTATAAGGATATTAGAAGGCACTGAGGGGTTCTGTGACCATATAAAGGCACAAGGCTGCAGGCTGAGTTATACAGGGAACTCTGAGTATCACTCATGTATTATAAGGGATAATGAGCCCCCTACTGTAAATTATAAGGATATTAGAAGGCACTGAGGGGTTCTGTGACCATATAAAGGTACAAGGCGGCAAGCTGAGTTATACAGGGAACTCTGAGTATCACTCATGTATTATAAGGGATAATGAGCCCCCTACTGTAAATTATAAGGATATTAGAAGGCACTGAGGGGTTCTGTGACCATATAAAGGTACAAGGCGGCAAGCTGAGTTATACAGGGAACTCTGAGTATCACTCATGTATTATAAGGGATAATGTACCCCCTACTGTAAATGATAAGGATATTAGAAGTCACTGAGGGGTTCTGTTACCATATAAAGGCACAAGGCTGCAAGCTGAGTTATACAGGGAACTCTGGGTATCACTCATGTATTATAAGAGATAATGTACCCCCTACTGTAAATGATAAGGATATTAGAAGTTACTGAGAGGTTCTGTGACCATATAAAGGCACAAGGCTGCAGGCTGAGTTATACAGGGAACTCTGGGCATTACATACTTTCCAACATTTTGAACATGGCACGTGCAGCATGGCGAAATGTTTTGACCACACCCATTTTTACAAACACACCCCCTAAATACCACTCCCATTTGACTAAATTTGGCAGGTTATTTAAAGTTTGAAACATTTCTGGGGGTTTTGGGGTCTTGTTTTATGTGTTATTACAGTTTTGTTAAAAAATCTGAAATTGCCCTAAGCTGCAAGTATCAGTTCCTCCAAGAGACCTGTTTAGCTTATTAGTTACAATTGTATCTCAGTGCATGTGTGGCTTGTTAACTTTATGGGCTTTCTGCCGAAAGCTACTTATTTAATTAAATGTGAGAAACAATGTATCTAAGTGCAGGTGAAGCTCGTTAAGATTTCTGGGATCTCTGCCAAAAGCTACTTTTTAAGCACTCAGTGCAGGAGATCAAAGGGAAATAAAGGACTTTTCAGTAAGAATCTGGGACTGCAAGTTGAGCTGTCAAAAGAGGGACTGTCCCGCAAAAATTGGGACATTTGGGAGCTATGGAATTACTCATGTATTATAAAGGATAATGTATCCCCTACTTTAAACTATAAGGATATTAGAAGGCACTGAGGGGTTCTGTGACCATATAAACGCACAAGGCTGAGTTGTACAGGGAACTCTGGGTATCACTCACGTATTACAATGTATTATTATAAGGGATAATGTACCCCCTACTGTAAATGATAAGGATATTAGAAGTCACTGAGGGGTTCTGTAACCATATAAAGGTACAGAGTTGCAAGCTGAGTTATACAGGGAACTCTGGGTATCACTTGTATATTATAATGAGTAATGCCCCCCTGTTGTAAATAATAAGGATATTAGAAGGCACTGAGTGGTTCTCTGCCTTATAAAGGCACCAGGCTGCAGGCTGAGTTATACAGGGAACTGTAGCTTGGCTGTATTTATACACATCCTGGAACTGGAGTTGACATCTAATATCCTTATATTTGTACAGTAAGGGGTACATTTTATAATATTCAAGTTTCAATAAGTCATTTGGCACAAGTGACATCACTATGCACATTTACAGATTATTCATGGCTCTTGTTTATTGTATTACTGTAACTTGTACCTGATATACAGTATATCCTTATAAAACACAGCTGCCCAAAAAAATGTAAAATAAGCCTTTTACAATGACTGTAATTAACACCAAACAACAGAACAATACATGAATGGTATTCAGAATAAGGTGTCCAAAGCGATATAAGTGATTTAACTATAAAATGTAATTCTTTAGATAGGAATTTATGAATATAATATCCTCATTATTATCATTTTTAAATAATGATATTCTAATGATATTCTTCACTCAGACCACACACACAATATTACTCTATGCCCTGCAAATTGCAGTTTTTGTCCAATTACTTGTAGCCTATAGGTCATCATATATATATATATATATATATATATATAGAGAGAGAGAGAGGCAGTGAAGAACGGCACTCACAGGAGATTTCACATCAAAGACATCAAAAAACTTGTAGAAGCGTGAGATTCTTTATTAGTCCGACGTTTCAGTTCCTTCAGGAACTTTCATCAGGGACAGTTGATGTTATGTTTTTATACGTTTTTATAAGATATTATAAAGTTAATGTATGTTACACTGGTGGATGGTGATTGGTGCTACACAATGTGACGTAATCAGCTACACTTTGGCGCCATTTTGGGTTTAAGAGTGGGTGTGCAATTAATTTGTTCACTTTGAGAAAGGCTGTGGACATGGCCGAAACGTTAGATTGACGTTTTTCATAATAAACTCCACTATTTTTTCACTAAGTCCTGTGAGTGCGGTATTCTGTTTCAATTGTAAACATCTGTATTTTGTATACTGCACCCAGGCAATTTTGATATATAAAAAGACATGAGTGCCTGCTTCCTACCAGTTCTATATATATATATATATATAGAATACTGGACCACCTGAACTGGATCACAGTAGCGCTACACCTAGTAGTACAAGGAGGTCTTAACCTGGTTGTGAATATCTGCCTGTGTGCATTGTAATAAAGCAAAATGGCATCAGGGGAAGTGGCTACAACTATTGTGTAGAATAAAGCTAGGAATACACCATGAAATTCTGAATCAACATATTTTTCCCTTAAAATGGTACATTTTCTCAGTTTAAACTTTTGTTCCGTGATTTATGTTCTATTCTGAATAAAATATTAGAAGTTGGCACCTCCACATCATTGCATTCAGTTTTTATTCACAATTTGTTTAGTGTCCCAACTTTTTTGGAATCCGGGTTGTACATTTGACATACATAATTTTATACAAATCAACCAATAAGATATACAAGAGGTGAAGAGAACCCTGCCTAAAAGAGCTTACATGTAAAGATCTACTTGTTTGGCCCATGTTCATATCATTTGACCCCTGGACCAAAGATCAGATCATAATGGAGGCCTGTGCTGACCCATAAGAAGAGAATTGTATCAATGGGATGATGTTGTCCTCTCCCGTTTAGATATTTTAACCTGCCTGATAGATATCTTTAAGATGCCCAGACAGATATTGTTTGGGAAGGCCACTGGACAGGCCCCATACAACATCCAATAAACTGGCAACTTAGTAAGGAGTCAGCTTGAGGCCAGATATCAGCAGGAGAAAAATTCCATCTTGGCTTTCAGTATAGCACAACCTCAGTAAGATCCCTAGCAGCCTTCTATACCTATGAGTGCCTGTGACCTTCAGGCCCATGTACCAAGGTGTTCAGGTTTCAGATCGTTTTTACTAATCTATCCTCAGCAGACCTTTTTTTGCATAGGGACATTCCCTGTAGATTACTCAGTAGTGATAACATTTGCATATACAGATTCTGTGTTTTTTTTATCTTCAGAAAAAACCCTTTCTTTGATATAAAGATCACACAGATGCTTTTCAGGAGCGCAGCGTATTCACCGGTTACTGCAAAAATATATATATATGCTGCCAGCGATGCTAAGAGAAACCATGTGATTTTCTGTAATGCTCTGTTTTTGAAGTGGTTTTCTTTCTCAAAAGTCTTCTGTTGCATTAAACAGGATGGAGAAGCCTAGTAAACATGATGGGTGAGCACCGGGGCAGGGTGGGAGCTCAGAAGAGAAAACAAGTAGCCAATAACTAGACAAGGGCAGAACTACAATATCTAGGGGGGCTTATAATGGACCTCCAAGACATACACATATTTAATAGCATGGATGGAATATGCAATGTAAAAGGCAAACTGTGTATCATGAACCTGAACCAAAAGGCATACACCCTAATAAAAGAAACTCTACAAAATTTAAAGTGCTGGATTCTAGTCCTGCTTCTGAGGTGGCTTCCATGCAATGTCCCTGCACTATCCTTACACACTATGAACAATACCAAGGTATTTAGCTCAGAGGC
This sequence comes from Xenopus tropicalis, assembly GCF_000004195.4. NCBI lineage: Eukaryota > Metazoa > Chordata > Amphibia > Anura > Pipidae > Xenopus > Xenopus tropicalis. Next base: position 108,957,180 of record NC_030683.2, on the reverse strand, counting down.
AGGTTCCAGGGGATTCCCCAGTGAACCTCAGGGAAAACATATCACTTTTATGTGTGCAGGAAGATAAGAAGAATGAGAGGCTGCCAGGTTCTTTATTAATCAAAATTTTAAGGGGAGAAGAAGGGAAGCCCATTTGGACAGGTAAGAGTTAGGCAGCAGAGACACGGGCAGAGGAAGGATTGATACCGATATGATGAAGAAAGCTGGCCTTTAGGATGATCGGCCTGTGCTCTCATAACAAGACAACACCACTTATCCAATGATTTCATTCTGCAATTCAGGTAAAGTTGTACCCTACAGAAGGTTCCCTAGGTACGTTCAGATGAAGGATAAGTACTCTACTGCATGTGAAGACTAAAGGAGAATGCAAGTCAAAATGTAAAAAGCATACTGCCCAATAGTCCTCCTATTGTTTAGTAAAAACGCCACACTTTTGGCTCACCTAATCAAATATTTACTCAGTCACACTTACTTCACATTTTCTAGAACAGGCAGCCATCTCTAAAAAGGTATTCTCCCTTCCTTTCCCTCCTTGCTTCATACTGCACATGTGTTTCATTCCCTCCCCCCTCCCCTCTGCCAGATCCGCTTCTGATTGGCTGGTGGGCATGTGTAGCTCAGAACAGGAGACAGGATCAAGTTACACACATGCTCAGAGAATAGGAAGGCTGCCGCTGGCACCTACAGGAAGGGGAGAGAGATTTCAGTGATGTCACTGTAGGCTTCACACTGCTGTAGGCTGCCAGCACCATATCTCAGAGAAGCAAGCAGGGATCTGGGAATTTAGATATGCAGTAAGTACTTAAAAAGAATGCCTTTAGACTTACTTTTAATTTAAATTAACCTTTCATTGTCCTTTAAGCTGTTGAAACAAGTAAGAGTAAGGATTTCTTTCATTGGTAGAGATGTGGAAACAAGTAGGGCTCAATTTAGTCAGCTAGAACCCCTTAGGAAAGTATATTAGCATTGAGTAAAATTAGGAATGGGTGCCAGCATAGCAAACCTGGGTTAGTAGGTTAAGATGGGGACAGTAGGGCAAGCTGCTGACAGTTGGTGAGAGCAGTGGCAATATCTTTATGTTTCAGGGTGTTGACCACACAGTGGTATTTCAGCTATCGTTAAAGTAAACAGCTGTAGCGTGAAAGGTTGACCAGTTCATCTATATATGACTTATGGGGCCTACTCTTGTCTGGGTCCCATATAGCTAAAGACAGACCTGACCAAAGTTGAAAAGAGTATCGAACACACCGGACAATGGAGTCTGTTTAAAACACGATCTTTATTCCTTCATCTTTAAAAAACAAGGTGCCTGATGCGTTTCGTGCATTTAAGCACTTAATCACTTAATCTGCCTATGATTAAGTGCTTAAACGCACGAAACGCATCAGGCACCTTGTTTTTTAAAGATGAAGGAATAAAGATTGTGTATTAAACAGACTCCATTGTCCGGTGTGTTCGATACTCTTTTCAACTTTGGTAAAATCTCCCTTCAGCTGCGGGTTCGGGGCTTTGAGCACCCGGACCACCTCTGGACAACGGTGAGCACACATCTACTTTTTCTCTACAATCCTGCAAAATTTGATATTCATTGAGACTTGTCATTGAGTGATAGGCTCGGGGTTTTTACACCCGAGCCTCATCTAATTGCTTGGTACGTTAAATACGGTTTAAAGTTGCATAGGGTTATCTTTTGAGAGAAAAATAGGGCTTGAATCACCTCGAGTCTCCCTTTTCACATAAAGACAGACCTGGCCCTTAAGGTTCCAGGCATAGATGGTTTGTTGATTCTCCTGTTTAAACTACAAGCTGCTTCAGGGAGAGTTGGCTGTGTTCAGACACTGAGAGACTGTAAAACTGGACTGAATATGCATAGCATACATGTGTTCAACAAGATGTGTTGCAGTGTTTTTAGTAAGTGTGCAATTTGCATGTGGTTAAGCCTAATGATATATTCTGTGAGTTGCTGCTTCAGGGGGAACTACCTTGTACTACTAATAGATCACACTAAAGCGCAGACACCTTGCTGCTAAAAACCAAGGTCCCAGTATTTCTTTATTCCATGCCAGTGATCTTGGGGTTGCCTGGACTCGACAGATGAGCGCCACCTACAGTCCAGCATAGCCCCTGCAGCTGGGAGAGCAAGGAAAGCCACAAGGAATGCTCAGTATGGTGTATTCTATGACAATTTGCAATAGGTCATAAATATTTCCTTCACCAAGCAACGAGGCAGGGGTGTTAATGACTACTAACGGCTAAGAAAGCTTCAGTACAAAGATAATTATTATTAATAATAATAATAATAACAATATTCTAGCCTAAACCTTAAATCTGATTTCTGGCTGTGCTATTGACCCTGGCAACCCCACAGTATTTATAAATGTCATGTTACAGAGAGGAACAACAGAAAGGCAAATAATTCAGGAACCAACATCTGTTTGTTTTTTTTTCAGCAAACTGAAACCAAGTTGGCATTGGTGCAAAAGAATCCAAACAGTACTGAAACCAGTTTTTTTTAAAGGCCTCCATTGTTCACACCTATAAGCCTCTCCATTGTTTATACCTCAGATCTATGCTGCCTGCCCTATGCCCCCTGTGTGTGCCATACTCTGCCTGCCCTATGCTACCTATGTGTGCCATAGTCTGCCTGCCCTATGCTGCCTGTGTGTGCCATACTCTGCCTGCCCTATGCTGCCTGTGTGTGCCATACTCTGCCTGCCTCATGCTGCCGCCTGTGTGTGCCATACTCTGCCTGCTCTATGCTGCCTGTGTGTGCCATACTCTGCCTGCCCTATGCTGCCTGTGTGTGCCATACTCTGCCTGTCTTATGCTGCTGGTGTGTGCCATACTCTGCCTGTCCTATGCTGCCCATGTGTGCCATACTTTGCTTGCCCTATTCCCTCCTGTGTGTGACATACTCTGCCTGCCCTATGCTGCCTGTGTGTGCCATACCCTGCCTGCCCTACGCTGCCTGTGTGTGCCAAAAAGGAGCCATATGGATTTAAGGGTGTGGCTTAATATGACCTAATGAACTCTTTTCGCATGTGAATATGGTGTTAAAAATGTTTGTGTTAATATGGGTGTGGTTTAAAGTGGGTGTGGTTTAAAAAGGGAGTGGCCAAAACTGACTTCCATTATTGGCCCTCCACCACGTAGGCCAGAAAGATTTTGGACCTCAGTACTACAGAAGTTGGACAGCAATGCCTTATATAATATATCTCTCTTTTCTACATGAGCTCATTTACTTGGGTTTATGTAAAAAAAAATGCAAAATCCCTATCTGAACTGCCAAAAAAAATATAAATAGTCTGTCTGTGTGTTTAAACAGGACTAGTTCTTCACCCCCCAAAGGCTCACAGTGTAATATAACCCCTCCCTCACTTTGTTCCATTGTGAAGTGATAGGAACCTGGGTTTCATAGTGGTGCCCAGATTCTCTGTAAATCAAAGAGACGTCATGACCCAGACTTTATAATAAATTAAGGTGAGGAAGGGATTGACAGGTACCAGCCAGGCCACAGATAGGCTGTTAATGTTTAATATGTGGAAATATATAATTGGAGGGTAAACTGAGGCAAATATACAACGGAAAAAAATAAACCAAGACGGATATAAGGTCAGGGGCATTCAGAATGAGGCAAGCCATGCATCCCCGTGATTAACTCCTTCCTTCTATATATTACATAGCTACAACACAAGCTATTAACTCCTTCCTTCTATACATTACATAGCTATAACACAAGCTATTAACTCCTTCCTTCTATACATTACATAGCTACAACACAAGCTATTAACTCCTTCCTTCTATACATTACATAGCTACAACACAAGCTATTAACTCCTTCCTTCTATATATTACATAGCTACAACACAAGCTATTAACTCCTTCCTTCTATATATTACATAGCTACAACACAAGCTATTAACTCCTTCCTTCTATACATTACATAGCTACACAACGGAATCACTGAAGCTGAACACACAAGCTCAGATAATTCACTTAGAATCATTAGATAATTGCTACTAAGTATTTCATTAAACAAGAATTCTTATGGACCAATTAACAATTAAGTTGCACTTTTTCAATAACTTTATTTGCATGAAACATTAAATAAAGGTCATGGAACTCCCATGTGGTTTCTAATTTACTAATATTTTGCCTTAGAGCGCAGATAATTCTCTGGAAGTGGATATCCTGGCCAAAAAATGAAAATGTCCCAATGTTTCGGCAATAAGCCTTTTTCAAGAGGAATTGCTGAAACGTTGGGACATTCTCATTTTTTGGCCAGGGTATTCCCTTTCTGACAATTTTTGATTATGTTGTGTTCAACCCAGTGGTATGAATTCGATGAAAATATATGCTTTTATATATTTATATTGTATCTGCATTACTGTGTTGTACTGTGATATCTCTCATATACCTTTTATATAAAGAGATTTTCTTTTGAAAATACCACTAGTTTGAATTGTTCTTTTTTTAGAGTGCAAGCCCATCTTTTGAGTATTTTGAGTGACCTTGTATGGGGGCCATTTGTAGCTCTTTTGTACTTTATCTTATATAAAATTCTTGTTGCTTAATAATGTGTCCTCCATTGATCCCTATTGCTACAAAGGAACCAAGCCATTAATGTCCAGTTATAACTAATAACATCAGGTTACAGGTTATTTAAGGATCTGTGCATTATACAGTATTTCCTAGTGATCACATCCCTCTTCACATGGTTCTTCTCTGGTACTAACAATCCTAACATAGCCGGCCTATCTTTATGAATAAATTCTTCATTCATTGTTGTATCTTAGAGACGTTATTCTGGATCTACTGGCACCTCTCTAAGATTCCAGGTGAGACCACTATTAATACACTTTACTCTTAACCCATGTGTCTAAACCGATAGAGACTGGCGCTTTTTATTATCTACAAATATTTATTGGAGTTCGCCATGCAACTGCTACTATGGAAGGGAGAATAAGTTCCATTTGTATATGCTACAAATGCAAAATCTTTCATCTGCAAAGTTTCCCCATAAGGACAAGGCATAGTACGGTTCTATATAGCTTTCTTACATGGGCAGGCAAATATACCATGCTTAATAACTACTACCAAGTCTTTTATACACAGATAAAATGAATGTTCTCCCAATACACAACCCTGTTGTATCCCATAAAATAACTCCCTTTAAGCATGCACCACTGACAACTATTCTCTGTGTAAAAGCCTTCTGCCAATTCCTTCTCTGTATACAACTTGTATCCCCAAGTACCACACACACCTTCATTTAGTCAGCAGATATTTATATGGCACTATGTAAAAATCTATGGATCCCAATTCTATAAGAACATCATTGTCCACCTTCCTACTTGCTAAGCATATGTAGGTTGTGATAAAATGATGCTGATTTCTACTTTTTATGTCATTCCCCAGAATCTGATATTGAATGCGATCACTCAACAAAGCCAAATGACTACCCCGCCAGAGACACCAGACTTACAGGTCCGTAATAACCAGGCTGTATGTCATTTTCAAACACAGAGTTTACTACAGTAGTACAAGGACACCGGCAACAAAAAAGGGTGGATTTTGGTCACAAAAACACATACATTGGCAATTTATTGTCTTATTCTCTGCCAGTGTGAAAAACGCCCTGTGTGCCACTTGCCTTCCATTGGCTTGCTTTCAATAAATTGGCACTACGCAAGTAAAGAGATTCTATGCTCCTGCAACTCTTTCTTATCTCAAGTTCTTTGCACTTATAACAACTCTCTCCCCAAGTTTGTTGTGTAATCCCTTTCTTCCAAAATTATGCCTGTGTCTCTCCAGTGATACCTCTCAGCTTGTGTCTGTCCCTTTTCTGATTGAATACCTGTGCCTAAAGTGTGCCCAGTCTTGTGTTAACGTGACAGCACTGATACCTGGATCTGGCTTCTAATGTTTCACAGTCTTTCTATAGGAATGCATGTGCCCATGTACTGATGCATATATATATATATGTGTGTATATATATAGAAATAACATATATGAGTCAATTTATGAATTTATGCCTGGAAGTAGTACTAAGTCATTGATATTGTTGGGTAGCTTGTGGTGGTTTTGACACTGTAGGGTTGATTCACTAAAGTGTGTTAATTTTTATAGCATGCTTTTTTGCGTTAAAATAGACGCGAAAATTATGCATGATACGCTACAGTATTACCGTGTGCGTTAAGTTGCATATCGCATGCGTTAAATTTTGTGCTACCGCATGCGTTAATTTGCACGCAGAAATGAATACTAACGCATGATTCAGAAACACTTAGACGCGCTAAATATTAGTCTGTGCGAAAGTTAACACCTACTTGGGGCAGGCGGTAATTATAGAAAAGTACAGTTCATGAGCTTTTGGCAACACAATATGGACTTTGCAGTGGGATTTATTCAAGTCTGTGTTGGCCCTAGAGTGATGCAGCCTCCAGTTTGAAGGGAAATGGGCATTTTCAGTACAATAATTTTCCGAAAGTATTGGCATGTATGGCTAATATGGCGTGCGTTTTTTCGCACGCGGCAACTATTTATACGCGGTGCGTTGATTAGCACTCGTTCCATCAAATACCGCATGAAAATAGTCTTCGCGACTTTTGTGACGCTCACAAACAAATGAAGTGATATACCAAGCAGCATTCGGCTTCTATTGCTTTAGCGATACAAGAGCCTGGGTCATTCTTTAAAAGAGTGACGCACAGATAAAGGGTTTAGTTTAGCAAAGAACCTTGTACAAATCCAAACCCCTAATGTCACATGACCTAAAAGACTTGATCCACTCAAGGTGTTTTGTATTTTTTAAACATATGCAATTTTGATGATTGTCCTCAAATGTGAGAAATCTATTGCAAAGGGTTGAGGAGCCAAAGCAACCAATCAGCTATTAGCTTTTTATCGTCTACAAATAAAACAATTGAAGGAAATGCCTATTTTGTTTGCTGTGTTTTCTTGCCCAGTATTAGTATATGAGCCCCAGTGGCAGTTCCCAGGGTTTGGGGATATAAAGCATAATGGGGATATTCTGCATTAATAATGGGGAGAGGCTTGGGCCATTACATGAGGCAGAGAAAATGAAAGAAATCACATGTGTATTTTGATCAAATAAATCTCAAGCCTATATCTATTATTTCTTCTTATCTTATTGTATCTTATATAGTTCCTCCTTCATTCACCAATTCACCTCATCCTTTAAGAAAAGGGAGTTACCTTGATAATAGCCTGGCAGTGCAAAGGCCATACATGGAGGGTGGTACCTCTTTGCCCACTCTAAGCTCCTATCTGTCCGTTTGACAAAGTGCCCCTCATGTTCCAGAGGCGGCTGGTACCTTCGCTTTCGGATGGGGAGACAGGCTTGGTCTTTGCGCAGTCCCTCCAGTGACTCACTGGGGCCCTCTGCCGGCAGCTCCACTTCTTCCAGCTTCACGGCTTTCAGACTTTCAGCAGCCGCTGTCCAAGAGCGAAGTCCCGGGGGGCTGTGTGCGGCGCCCACACTGGCCAAATCCATTTTCCTGCGGGTACTAAGGTCCAAAGGAGAGGCCTCCATGCCTCCATTGCAGGGGCTTTTAGGGGTGCCCATTGGTCAGAATGGCTGTTCTTGACACCCCATGCAGATGTAATAGTCAGAAAGCAGAGGGCAAGTTGTTTCTGTCCTTCCTGTGCTTGCCCCTAGCTGCCCTCCTCTTGCCTCCAGTCACTCCTCCTCCCTTTCCTTTGCTTTACTGCTTTCCACCCTTTTGTCAGGCTCACTGCAATGTGTAGGTTATTTCTACCTACCTGTGGGTCCCTCCAGCTATACCACTCTGTTGGTCTGTCCCTCCAGCTATACTCCTCTGCTTGTCTGTCCCTCCAGCTATACCCCTCTGTCAGTCTGTCCCTCCAGCTATACCCCTCTGTCAGTCTGTCCCTCCAGCTATACCCCTCTGCTTGTCTGTCCCTCCAGCTATACCCCTCTGTCAGTCTGTCCCTCCAGCTATACCCCTCTGTCAGTCTGTCCCTCCAGCTATACCCCTCTGTCAGTCTGTCCCTGCAGCTATACCTCTCTGTTGGTCTGTCCCTCCAGCTATACCCCTCTGTTGGTCTGTCCCTCCAGCTATATCCCTCTGTCAGTCTGTCCCTCCAGCTATACCCCTCTGTCAGTCTGTCCCTCCATCTATACCCCTCTTGCTTGTCTGTCCCTCCAGCTATACCTCTCTGTTAGTCTGTCCCTCCAGCTATACCCCTCTTGCTTGTCTGTCCCTCCAGCTATACCCCTCTTGCTTGTCTGTCCCTCCAGCTATACCTCTCTGTTAGTCTGTCCCTCCAGCTATACCCCTCTTGCTTGTCTGTCCCTCCAGCTATACCTCTCTGTTAGTCTGTCCCTGCAGCTATACCCCTCTGCTTGTCTGTCCCTCCAGCTATACCCCTCTGCTTGTCTGTCCCTCCAGCTATACCCCTCTGTCAGTCTGTCCCTCCCTCTCAGCTATGTCTCAATGTACTGATTCTGCTGATACCTGTATATATCTGTCTCTCTGTCCTAATACCTATTTGACTATATCTGCAGTTTCATTTTGTGGGCTCTAATATGCGGTTCTGTAGATATCTATGTGCCCATATATTGTACCTGTTTAACTGTTCTGCCCCTGTACCTGCCACACTAATACCTGTGCCTCTCAGACACCTGCACTGTCAGCCTGTTCCCCTCATTAGGAACCCAACATTCTCCATCTCTTTGAAATGCCTTTTTCTTTTAGGTGTCTCCCCGCCACCCTATGTCCTATCAGATCTGTTTCTCCCTTCAGCCCCCAGTGCCTGAGCCTCCACTTCTCTCTAAGCCCAATGTGAGCCTTCCCTTAGCTAGAGACCCCCTTTAAATTCTGCAGCCCTGAAGCTCCCCCTCCATGTGCTAGTAGTTAACTTTGTAGCTGAGTTGCTTTCCTTGCACATTGCGCTGGCTTTTGCACTCACACCCCCTCCTCTTCATTTTTTCCCACACTTGTCTCAGGCTTTCCCGTCCCTTCTCACTCCCCCGGTGTCCCCCCTGTCTCTAAGCAGCAGCAGCAGTCTCACTCTGGCTGGCAGTTAGTAGGAAGCAGCTCTAATGCAGGGACTTCCCCTCTGTAAGATAACACACCCAGGTGCTTTTTTGCCCTGTTCCCTGAAGGTCCCCTCCCCCAGAGACAAGCCAGGAAGCCAGGAGGGGGTCACCCGGTTGTATAAACCGCTCCCTTTGACTCCTCCTTTAGCTTGTTTCCCTCGCCCTGTGACACATACACTTCATAGCATTTCCTATTACTCAGTTTGGCAAAAGCCAAAGATTTTTTTTTTTTTGCTTACATTGTGTTTGAGATAATTACATCCTCATTATATGCACTATTCTTCCAGTAATCTACCCTCCAAAATGACCTACTATGCACCCTGTACTTCTCCATATTACCCCCTGCACTACAATCCCTACTCCGAGCTCAGTCATGCCTCCCTACATCCCTACATAAGGGACCATTAAGGGAAATTGTGCGTAGCTGTGCTGAGATCTCGGCTGCCCCATTGGTGCCCCTTGCAGCAGGTGATTTGCCACCCATGCAGTTCCCAGCTCAGCAGGACATGGATTGAACACCCTGAACCCCACAGGTGCACTCAAGGGTGGACCTGTAAGAAATACAGCACTGGACATTTAAAAGAACTGATTGGCTCACTCATAAGCAGTGATAATAAATACATTCTGTGTGTGCAGATTTACAACACAGGCACCCCCCTGAATTAGATGGATTCTGTTCTCTAGCTAGCCTTGGTTACTGCTACCATGGCCTTGAAGACAGAGCCACCTGTTTGGCTGTAAGAGTTATTTGTTTTCTGTGCTGTGAAGAGTTATCTCTGTTCTCTCATTAGTAACACCTATACTCATACATTCTTATGTTGTATGCTCTTGTGTTACAAAGTCTACAAAAACCCTGTGCTGTCTTGGTTCTGTAGTTCTGACTCTTGGCTTTGTTCAGAACCCAAGTATGTATCAAATCCCCCCCACCCTGCACATACTTTGTTTTCTCTGTTGCAGCCTCGATTGAGGGGGAAGGTCATGGGGGAATGCTCAGGGTGTCAGGCTTGGAGCGGATCTGGGTTGGTGGGGACCCTATTGTTTTTTTCCTGGTGTCCCACCAGAGAAGTCTGACCTTACCCATAAATGTACCAGCAGGATCCAGGTGATTATTATTAAAGTCATTGGTGGGGCACCTTTGGGAAACACCCAGTCTGCAATTGACCTAATGAACAGCCTTTGGGGTGTTTGACCTGTTTGACTACTCAAGGCACCAGACAGAAGGGAGACAAAAGACTTGCCTTGATTCTTATATAAAAACTTGAAACGTCAATAATATGAGCTTTGTATATTTAGTGAAAAGTAAGTTGGTTCCCTTTTGTGTGCCAGTTTACCTTGTATTTTAAAGTAGGTGGTAAATCAAGGAAGCACTGTAACTGATAGACTTTATAGCCTGCCTTTAAAATTGTTGAGGGGTGTCCAGATGCGTGTGGTTGTGCCCTGCTAATGAAGTATGGGCATGGACAGATGTGGTGTGCACATTCTCTACAAAAATCCACCCCCCATTTTTCTATGTTGAATATTAAGATACTGACATATGGTTCAGATTGAGGTGGGACTGTCCCAAATAGCAGACCCCTCAAATTATCCCACTGCTACTATAGGCACCATCTCTCCCTACTATACCTGCTATCCCACAGCCCCAGTCCCTTCCCAGAGGCTATTATCCCCCCACTGCTACTATAGGCACCATCTCTCCCTACTATACCTGCTATCCCACAGCCACAGTCCCTTCCCAGAGGCTATTATCCCACTGCTACTATAGGCACCATCTCTCCCTACTATACCTGCTATCCCACAGTCACAGTCCCTTCCCAGAGGCTATTATCCCACTGCTACTATAGGCACCATCTCTCCCTACTATACCTGCTATCCCACAGCCACAGTCCCTTCCCAGAGGCTATTATCCCCCCACTGCTACTATAGGCACCATCTCTCCCTACTATACCTGCTATCCCACAGCCACAGTCCCTTCCCAGAGGCTATTATCCCCCCACTGCTACTATAGGCACCATCTCTCCCTACTATACCTGCTATCCCACAGCCCCAGTCCCTTCCCAGAGGCTATTATCCCCACTGCTACTATAGGCACCATCTCTCCCTACTATACCTGCTATCCCACAGCCCCAGTCCCTTCCCAGAGGCTATTATCCCCACTGCTACTATAGGCACCATCTCTCCCTACTATACCTGCTATCCCACAGCCACAGTTCCTTCCCAGAGGCTATTATCCTCCCACTGCTACTATAGGCACCATCTCTCCCTACTATACCTGCTATCCCACAGCCACAGTCCCTTCCAGAGGCTATTATCCCCACTGCTACTATAGGCACTATCTCTCCCTACTATACCTGCTATCCCACAGCCCCAGTCCCTTCCCAGAGGCTATTATCCCCACTGCTACTATAGGCACCATCTCTCCCTACTATACCTGCTATCCCACAGCCCCAGTCCCTTCCCAGAGGCTATTATCCCCACTGCTACTATAGGCACTATCTCTCCCTACTATACCTGCTATCCCACAGCCACAGTCCCTTCCCAGAGGCTATTATCCCCCCACTGCTACTATAGGCACCATCTCTCCCTACTATACCTGCTATCCCACAGCCACAGTTCCTTTCCAGAGGCTATTATCCCACTGCTACTATAGGCACTATCACTCCCTACTATACCTGCTATCCCACAGCCCCAGTCCCTTCCCAGAGGCTATTATCCCACTGCTACTATAGGCACCATCTCTCCCTACTATACCTGCTATCCCACAGCCCCAGTCCCTTCCCAGAGGCTATTATCCCCCCACTGCTACTATAGGCACCATCTCTCCCTACTATACCTGCTATCCCACAGCCACAGTCCCTTCCCAGAGGCTATTATCCCCCCACTGCTACTATAGGCACCATCTCTCCCTACTATACCTGCTATCCCACAGCCACAGTCCCTTCCCAGAGGCTATTATCCCACTGCTACTATAGGCACCATCTCTCCCTACTATACCTGCTATCCCACAGCCACAGTCCCTTCCCAGAGGCTATTATCCCCCCACTGCTACTATAGGCACCATCTCTCCCTACTATACCTGCTATCCCACAGCCACAGTCCCTTCCCAGAGGCTATATAGGTGTTGGTGCTATAGGTGCTGCTGTGCTGCCTGCATAGGCACTCATTTTTTCCACATCCTTATATTTGCTTCAGTGCTAGTCCTCAAAATGTGTAGAGCCCATAACAGCTACCCCTGCTTGAACCTTCCTGTTTCAACCTTGGTATAGCAAGCAGAATATAAAGTTTTATTAATATACTAATATATTATTAGTATTAATATTATATATATATTATTATTAATATAAAGGAAGAGCCTGCCCATACAGTACATGCATTACAGATACCTTAGAATAAATGCACAGCAACTTTATAATGGACTTTTATGAATATAAAACAATAGTGTCTCTCAGAGAAGCAAGACGCACTTTTTCTTTCCAAAACTCACCTTCACTTCTCGTTTCTGCCTTAATAAACAATACTGCAACGCTTCGTGGCCTGAAATCCCCGTTCATCATGCACACTTCCCCCTTCTGCTGAGCCTCATATCACTACCTTTTCTCAGTACTCACCAAGAAACTACTGTTTACCCCCTTCTGTCATCATAGAAACACATATTTCACCATTGCGATGACAATATCAAGCTGTACATTATTTGTTTTCAAATGTGGCATTACATTTAAAGGCATAGCGTCATATTATCTTCATGTTTCTTAAAATTTTACCTTTTTAAATGCAGCATTCTGGGTCTCATAGGTTAATCTGTCACTTTTATTTCTAAGCAACAGCGCCGTAAAATAAAAGAACCTTTTGGATCATTGTTAATGGCTTTCAAGTTCCATGTGAGGTATTTGCTTAGATCCCAATTTCACATTTGTATAAAGGAGATAGTGAGCAAAACACTCAACACTCCCCATGCAAATACATGGATTTCTCCAGTTTGGAATGTAAAGGTTCCCTATACCCTATCCATTTAAATGGTAGACTGGAAGAAGATAAGAAGAGGACCAGTTAGCAGCAGGAAAGACTAGCAAGATACTGTCCTCTATCAAAAGGGGTATAGATTCAAGGGAGGAAAGGGTTACTCTTCCCCTGTACAAAGCACTGGTAAGGCCCCATCTAATATATGCAGTGCCGTTTTGGTCTCCAAGATATTAATGGAATAGGGAAAGCCTAAAGAAGAGCAACTGCTCTAATAAAGGGAATGGAAGGTCTTGAGGAAAGCCTGGCTAGGTTGGGAAGAAGAGCTTAGGGGCCGTGGCAGACGGGGAGATTAGTCGCGCAAGACAAATCTCCCTTGTTGCGGACGACTAATCTCCCCAAAATGCCATGCCACCGGCTAGAATGTAAATCGCCAGTGGGATGGCATACACGGCGCAGTGATTTTCTGAATTCGTGGAAGATGCCTTGATGCCACGGGAGATTAGTCGCCCGTGACAAGGTAGATTTGTCACGGGCGACTAATCTTCCCGTCTGTTACAGCCCTAAAGCTGACAGTGGTAGTTGATGTTCATACCCTACATCTTACTGTCCAACATCATGGAGTTTTCAGAAAAATGACAGTAGTAATATAACGCCCACAATAATCATGCGCTGGCATGTATCTCCACAATTCCTAAGATGGGGTTGTCAGCAGTTTATTTACCCTACAATAATACAGTACATGCATCTAAATGAACTAAGATGGCCCTGCCCCTGACCAAAGGGTGGACCTCCAGCAGGTCCTTGAACTAAACTGACATCCAGCAACTTAAAACCATTTTGGAGGGGTCTTCCACCCTTCTTAGGACAATTGCCCTCCTCTCTAGAATGACAGGACTCATCCTTACTAGGGATATATCTTTTCCAAAGTCGGAGGGATGTGAATTAATTGTGGAAGTGATGAAAATGTCATGAATATCTCAACAACTTGGACTTGACTGGCATTAGAATTCAGCATCCTCTCAGAGGAAACAACTGGATTTTGGCAGTCATTTCAGTGGTATTTCGGGCAAAGTGGGTGTTAGCATAATATAATTAGGTAGCGTGAGAGAACCAGCTGAAGCAGAAGTTATGTATTAGGACTATCACAATGGAACATTTCTGCCAAAGCAAAAGGGGAAATCTGCTGACTGCACACTTGTATGAAAGTTCATTGCTACACTTGAATATTCTCTTACTCTGTACAAACAGATAGAGACCCCCTTTGCCAGCCCACACTACAGGCCTGGACCGAGAGTCGGATAGGCCCTGGCATTTCAAGTACACAGAGGCCTAAATAGCCCCCACCAGCCCAATAAATTGTCTATGGCATCTTACAGTCCTTACAAGCCTGGAATCCACAGATCCAGGCTTGCCTCTCTATCTGTGTTTGAATCAGTACCATAATCCCTCCACAGGCCTTCAGCATAGGCAGTTTCAGGTAGATCTGACAGGTGCACAAGTGAATCCATAATTGGATGATTCATTGGGACAGTCAGATCATCTAATTTCATAAATACTCGGCATCCGCCCTTCTTTGGAAGAAAGTACATTTATTAATGTGGTAGGTGAAGTGCGGCACTAAAACCTGCACCAGCCAACCATGACAGTATTGTGTAGAAAAGCTGTAGAAATGTCTGCTTAAAAGCTTAGCTAAATTATAATTTGCACAGGATTTGGCATCATCTGTCTTCTCCAGTAATATGCACACATGCCGGCAGCTTTAAACTTTGAGTGCTGTTTATTCCTCTCCAATAACTGTGTAAAGCAGTGGGTGTTGGTCTTTTTCTGTTCTAGTCCCTCTTGGAGGTACGACCTTTGGTCAGGACCCACTTAGTTTGTAGCAAGGTTACAGACATAGGTAAACACTAGTGTATTAGTCATTCAGTCATAGTTTCAAGAATATCTCGGACACTATATACGGTTTACCCCAAGTTTTATCCCAAATGAACCTTAAACAGGGCTTTCAGGTGTATCTAGGAGAGCAAATAGGCAATCATTTTCAGTTCTTACCCTACCTGGTCTTCAGGCTGGGTCCCACTGCCATTGCCCTAAGCTCCCCCAAAGGGCGTCACTCCCAAGTTTCTTAAAGTGCCCTGCAGTGTTCTCTTATAGCTTCAGCTAAGCATATCCAGATGATAATGTGCCACCAGAACCCTTCTCCAGAAAATACTGTAGGGATCATGTCCATAGTACTATACACTGCACACACTACAGTAAACACTGTCAGTCATTGAGATGAGTTTGGCAGCCCTGTAATATTCTCTGGCATGAGCTTTACAATTTCTGCCCATGGTCAAATGACTGCACTTAGATACTAGAGACAGTTGGCATTGATGAAGGTTATCCCCATGAAGTGACTGCTAGAAAGCTTATAGCGACTGGCTGGTGTACCAAGTGTTGCATTGCAGTCATATGCCTGTGTGATGGATGTCCAGCTCAGGTCATAAACCAGTTCCTGGTGTCACGGGAGACTTTCGCACATCTAGTTGCTGCATAACTGTATTCTGCACAACACGGTGCTTAAACTTGCAATTGACAAACCCAAATGCTATTGTAATGCCCGTCTTGTACTAAGAAGATGGTATTATTGGGCTTTATTGTTATTATTAAACAGATATAGGTGATGATCATCTGGCACAGATGAGCGTTGCCTCCTCACTGGTGTAACTGGGATGCCAATCTCTGGCTGCACCTTATTTGCTGAGTACACGTGGGCACGGCTGGACAGGATGTTTCACACCTCGCCAGACTCTACATTTGTTTGTTCCTTTGCCAATTAATAGGCTTAAAATTCACAGCAAGATCCTGAACGTGCAAAATAACAGGCAATGCTGCATTTCCTGGTATATCATAGTATTCAGATAATGCCATCTAGTGGTTGGCACATCCATAATAAGGTATTCCTAAATATTTGAAAATTCTCTATAAATAATACTACAGCTAGGGCTGCCACCCCATCTTGATTCCCATAATATTAATATGGCTGATAGATAAAAGTATAGAAAGGTTGGCATTTGTTTCCAGAGAAGGTGGCAACCCTAACACAGATTATTAAATATACATGTCCTTGCACCAGTTAAGTATATAGTCTGAGACCCCTACTAAATACACACATACACACTAGGGTCTCATACACCTATTAGTAGGTGTTTGAACTGCAGACCCAACATAAACAAAGAGAGAAAGTACAAATTCAATGCAGATGGTGCCCTGGTTAGCACTGAGCCCAATGCCAATCCAATTCACCATGTTTTTCACATAAATACCCCTATAATTCTTTGTACATTTTTACATTTTCATATATTAATTGCAAATGTTTCTGCTCCCTTACTCTCTTTGTTAAATCAGTCATAATACACTCCAAGCTGCTTTTTAACATTAATGGCCCTTTCAGATAAAGGGTAATTAATCCTGCCCTATCCTATAGGTACACTATGGGGCCTCATTGTCAAACAGCGCCAAGGTGTCAATTTAAAAAAAAAATCATCTTAAAACTGCAATTTTTCCCCACAATGCAGTACGTACCCCAGAAGTCCAGCATCTGCCAGTTGTATTCACGTTATAATGAGCATTAAATGTGCAGGGGCAAATGTAACATACAAGATTTCCTTATGCCTTGTAGACCTTAGGGCCCACCAGAGAACCTGACACCCAGGATCCACTCTCAAAACCATGAAATGTAAATAGTGACAAACGCTCCAGATACTATATACATACTTATACTAGAAATAAAAATGGGTGATGGGAATTTGTCTTTGATTGGGGCCAGGGGCATAATGTGGGATCCCAGTGCACTACCTGCAACCTAAGATTCCTTACCTGGGGCCCCACACACACTGTCTTTGTTTTAGTCTAATGGCAGGATTGCTTCAACACAAATAATTATGCATGCGTTTCTTTAGTAGAGGGACTGAATTAAATCCATGAACAGGGGCATTTGGCTGCCATGATCTGCCCCTCTGTACCTGCCCCTAGTTATCCTTGTCTGCCCAGTGTACTTGCTATCCTGCCTCTATGTTCTACTGCATGGTGCATGAACTCTGGCTGTATCCTACATCCTGTAGGCAGTGCATGGCTCAGGGGTATCCCCACAGCAGCACAAGGATCAGTAAGTGGACGGGGGATTTCTGGCAGAAAACATTATTTTCCTTTTGGTCCTGAAGACAGGAAAGTCATAAAATCCAGTGCTGAGTGATGATGACACCATGTCTGAGAGATTAGCCAGCAAGGTTCCCGCAGGCACCGCTCGCTTCCCCTCCAAAGATGCTCTTGTCGGCACATGTATGGCATGCACAGCTAGTATATGATTTCATACAGAACAAAGGCAGCATCTCCTGCCTACGCATTCTACTACAGTAACACAATAACTGCACAGGCGTGTAAGGGTGCCACAATAGTGCGCATTTATTGAAGGAAAACCAACATGTAAAGGGGCTCTGGAATATCCCAACAGCTATTCACAATATCTACCATTATCTGCTCATAGTTACACCTATGGATGCATCCTACACCTAGACTGGTATACAAAATAGGCCCTGGCATTTCAAGTACTCAGAGCCCCAAACAGCCCCCCACCAGCCCAATAAATAGTGACTGTCTATGGCATCTTACATCAGCCCCTCTGGCATTTGCCAGAATCGACAGATTGTCAGTCTGGGCCTGGATGCAAATATTGTATACATATCTATCTATGATAGGCGTAGAGTGGCCAGAGAAACTTGTGAGTACAGATTTTGACCCAAAATATCACCTCCCTACAGTTCACCTATTTATCCATAATTCTGGAAATTCTTCTTTGGCTGCCATATAAAGAAAGCTTGGGAAAATGTACCAGCGGGGCCAGCAACGGCTATGAAACAGCTATATTCTTCTTTTAAACAGCCCATGGCATATTACGCTACTCAAAGGGGGATTCCAGACACCCGTATCCATGCCTGCACTTGTCTATGAGATGATAAATGGCAGGGGGTGTAAGAAAAGACAGTAGATCCAACGACTGCTGGGGAGCCAGGTGTATAGGGAATTGGGAGCAGAGCTGGGTTATGAACAAGGTACTTGTTTGAGAGCAGAGCCAGGAGACCCCGTCATGCTCTATTGCCTATAATTTTTGTCATGTTTAGGGCCATGACAGATAAAGTGGCCAACAATACCTGCCTGCTTGCGTCCATTGGCATGAAAAATCCTGGGTCATTGTGCAAAAATGTGGAAAAAGGCATTTTCATGCAGCGATTACAGTATATGCAGGTATTTTTGAGCACTTTATCACCCACTGGACAGGAGATATAGGGTCCAGCTATATGGAGCAGTTGACTCCAAATTCAGATCTCCCAGGACAGTTCTGTATTTGCCTCTTGGGCGGCACTACACTGGCAGTGGAAAGATAAGGATTCACCATCATGCCCAGGGCTACATTCCCTGACTGACGCACATGTGTGAGCAAGCATTTCCCTGCCAGGCTGGCTCCTTTCCCAAGGTGAGCAAGAGACGGTGGCACTTTAAGATGTTGGGCAATCTCTTCTTGTGGGTGGGCAGCCAGCTGCTAGGTGGACCTGACTGGAAACTGCAGTGAGAGCCGGGCAGAGCCGCGATAGGCTACCCACATCCAACTGTGCTTCTGGGTAAGGTCCATTAAAGGACAAACATTGCCCATTTATAGCACAGACATAGACAAGAGGATCAATACGGAGTTCTAATATAGATGTAATATTTATTCAACTATCCTCTTTAGCCCACATTTAAATCAAGTGCCATATATAATTCATCATTTCCTACAAAATGAGTGGGATTTTCAAAAATGTTATATTTCCCATTAACTCATGCCTTGCTCTGAACCTTGCACAAGACTTTTAAAGGTAACCTTCCTTTCTAATAACAAGGGGGCTCATTTACATTTGGGAGGCAATACCGTGTATTGTGCTGCATTGTATAGAAGGTATGTGGGTGTCCCATGGCACACCCCAACATTGCTCATTATTTGGCGGGGTGGGGGGGAGCAGAAGGTTTAAGGTTGCTATAGGCAGCTCCAGGTTCACTTGCACAGCCAGCAGGCGTTAAGTACAGGGTTCCCTTTCATCTTTGCAGAGTGCAGCTTGCCATGGCACTGCCACTGGTGCCCCTTTGCACTCCAGCACTTGTGCTAATGATAGAGAGCTTTGCACCTGGAAGGAAAGGAAATGCTGGTACAGTAGGTACAGTGCCATAGTGCACAGGGAAGGGGCAGAGAGCAGAGACCCATTGTGCTGATGCTACAATAAGCGGGAGAGTAACATGTGACCCTGAAGCACTGACCTGTGAGCTCACAGTCTAATTGGTTTACTAAGTGCTTGTGATTTGGGCCAGTTATCTGGGGTGGGATAAAATATTTGGCAGGATAAAATATTTAGCAGGCTTGCTGCCTTTATACAGACATACAAAGTAACAGAGCCATAAACCATAAAGGGAGCGGTAAAGCACCTAGTTATGTGGCGGAGGAGATGGTGTCTGGGAAGTACTGGGGACTTTCTGACCGGGAAGAGGGGGGGTCAGTCTGATAGATGCACAGATAGGAGCAAAGGCTGGAGTCAGAGAGAGACTAAGGGAAGCTCATATGAGCACATAAATGACCATTAACCAATTAAGACATACAAAGGCTCATTTACTACAGGTTCAGGTTCAGGTTCAAGTTCTGGAGAAGCAAGGGTCCAAACAGCTCACACGGGTGCCGAAGAGCCCCTTTACTTAGGAATACTGACAGTTTTTTTTCTAAAAACACAGTTAAAAGAACTTCTCCACCAGAATCCTGCATTGAACACAAACAGATTTTTTTATACTTAATTTTAAAATTTCACATGGGGCTATTGCTGCGCTGCAAGTTGGAGTGATTTCAGCCCCCCCCCGAGCAGCCGATCAGCCAATCAGCAGAACAATGGGAAGGGAGCAAGATAGCAGCTCCCAGTAGGTATCAGAATAGCACTCAATAGTAAGAAATCCAAGTCCGGCTTTGGACTCCTCCAGTTACACGGGAGTAGGAGAAACAGTGGGTTAGCTGAAAGCAGTTCTAATGTGTAGCGCTGGCTCCTTCTGAAAGCTCAGACTCAGGCACAATGCACTGAGATGGCCAATATTACAGCTAAAGAAATACATTTGTTGGTTCAAGAATACAATTTTAAATGGCAGAGGGAATTATTTGCTATGTAAACAGTGTAATTCAGAAATAAAAACTACCATAAACAGTATCTCTTCATTCATCAACAGCATTTATAAGGTATATATATACAGGGCTCTCTTGAGGTAGTGCGCACGCCAGGGAAGACCATATGCAACCATGTGGCCCCCTATATATAAATGAAATCTGGAAGTGCAAAGAGTTTGCACAACTCCCAAGGGATGGGTGGACAATGGTGTGGATAAAGTATCACAGACAACATCAGATTATTATATTCATGTCTTTTTCAGCATCTTCAGTTAACACTACATATTTGTATGTTAATGTGTATTCATCTACAGACTGCTGGCCATTCATAGGGTTAGGGAACACTTTAACAATCTGTCTGTAGCCCCTAGAGATGAATGCTCAGCGCTCCTGATAATTACAATCTAGCTGCTTGGGTTTTTGCCGATAATATTTCTCACCAGTAGACAAAACATAATTCCAGTTTAGTCTCTCTGCAATCCACTGCTAAGAGCGACATCTAGTGGACGGTTTGTGGAAGAAGCCCAAGCACACCATTTATCATTGGTTGCGACAGGGCCAGTGAGAAAGAAAAAAGGGCACAGGGCAATGCTGGGATACTCATAGCCCAAACTTTAGAGAGGAAAATAGATGTAAAGCTAAACTGTGATATCACAACTCTTTGGCTATTGCAGGGTGCTGGGAATAGTTGTTTAGCTGAAACTTATATTGTACTGTCAGCACTTATATTGTACTGTCACCCACTGTGACCTACAGCACTTATATTTGCCTATTTGTATCTGTAAGTTACCCTCCCATATAGATTGTAAGCTCTACGGGGCAGGGACCTCTATCCTCTTGTGTCTTTGACTCTTAACTTATTGCAACTGTTACTGTATCTTGTATTTATTTGTATTTATTGTTATACTTTGTATTTATCTATTATCTTATTAACCCCCTGTTTGTATTAATGTATTATACTGTACAGCGCTGCGTACATAAGTAGCGCTTTATAAATAAAAATATACATACATACATACAACTCTAGAAAATATACATAAATACTAACATATCTATGACTATGAAGATTTTCATTCATTGAGGTCATGGTATAACTAGTATAAGTAAATCTAAAGCAACTGGACTTGCTAAGCAATCATTGAAGACATTTCACTACTCATTCGAGCAGCTGCTTCAATTCAACTAAAGAACTGAACAAGCTGCTGATGATACTAACATACCTGTATCTCTAAGAATTCTTCCTTAGGGGCATATTTACACCATCACCTATGGCAAACTCTTCAGGTCAACCAGCATTTACCTTTGATGCCATAATATTGTCTCTAAATATAGTCTACTAGCAAGCATGTGTTGTTATGGGTGTAGCCAATGGTTTAAATGAGATATGTCAGAAAATGCCATCAGTGTCAGTGACAGCTTTATAGAAGTTTAACATCAAAACATTAAACCCACCTGACGCGTTTCGTCCACAATGGATTTAATCATAGCCTATTGTAAGACCTTTGTGGACAAAACGCTTCAGGAGGTTTTAATGTGGAATAAAGGTTTTTCTATTTTCATCCAGTGTGTTAGCCTTCTACAAACGAAAATGGTGATTTCTTCCCTGGCTATGGGATTGGGGCATCAGCACAGGGATGATAACATCAGGATGGACACAGTAGAAGTTTGGATAATGAGCAATTTATTCAAAACTTGGAATTAACTGAATAAAGTATGAATGAATTAATGATATGGGTTAACAATGGTGTTCTGTTGGAAGTGCCCTTTTAACTCTTCTGGACTAGTGACCCATCTTCTCATTATATATTCTGAAAAACAGAAAAACAAAATTACATGTATTTCAGGCACCCCTAGGCCATCTTGTGTCCCCCTCCCCTCACCCTCTCTCAAGTGCTCACGCACAAACATCTCCTTGGCACTCAGGAGATTTAAACTACTATGAAAATCTCCCACATGCCCAGTCCTCAAATTATGGAGTAGATGCGGCTGGGCGGCATGCTGTCCCTTAAATCATGGCACCCTAGACCCAGGCCGTTGTGGCCTTCCCACAATTCCAGACTTCACAATCCTTCAAAAAATAAGGAGATTTTACTATATTGAAGTACACTAAATAACCAAATATAGACATATATAGATATGGCATGGTGCCAAGAGTTTTGTGAATTGCTAATGTGGTGCCGTTATTTAAAAAGGGATCCCGTTCTCAGCCTGAAAACTATAGGCCTGTTAGTCTGACATCAGTAATAGGAAAACTTTTGGAAGGGGTAATAAGGGATAGGGCACTTGAATACATTGCAGTTCACAATACTATAAGTTTGTGCCAGCATGGTTTTATGCGTAACAGATCTTGCCAGACTAATTTAGTCGCCTTTTATGAGGAGGTGAGTAGGAACCTCGATGCGGGAATGGCAGTTGATATCATCTACTTTGCTAAAGCGTTTGATACAGTACCGCACAGAAAGTTAATGATAAAATTGAGGAATATTGGCCTAGAACATAATATTTGTACTTGGATAGAGAACTGGCTGAAGGATAGATTACAAAGAGTGGTGATAAATGGGCCAGTGTTGTTAGGGGAGTACCACAGGGGGTCTGTCCTTGGTCCCCTGCTTTTTAACTTGTTTATTAATGACCTGGAGGTGGGCATAGACAGTACTATTTCTATTTTTGCTGATGACACAAAATTGTGCAAAACTATAAGTTCCATGCAGGATGCTGCCGCTTTGCAGAGCGATTTGATTAAACTGGAAAACTGGGCAGCAAACTGGAAAATGAGGTTCAATGTTGATAAGTGCAAAGTTATGCACTTTGGCAGAAATAATAATTATTATTATTATTAACATTTATTTATAAAGCGCCAACATATTCCACAGCGCTGTACAATAAGTGGGTTTTATACATTGGACATACAGAGTAACATATAAAGCAATCAATAACCGATACAAGAGGTGAAGAGGGCCCTGCCCAAAAGAGCTTACAATCTACAAGGAGAAGGGGTTGAGACACAAGGTGTGGGAATGGGCATGACAGAGTTGGGAGAGGTGGGGCACAGGGTATTGCTAAACTAGATTAGGGTAAGCTTCTCTAAATAAATGCGTTTTTAGAGATCTCTTGAAGGCAGAGAGATTGGAGAAAGTCTGATAAATTGTGGGAGCGAATTCCAGAGAAGGGGGGCAGCCCTTGAATGTCTGGAATGCGAGTGTGTGAGGAGGGAATGAGAGAGGAGTTGAGGAGCAGGTCAGTAGAGGAGCGTAACAAGCGGGTTGGATGGTACCTAGAGATGAGTTCAGAGATGTAGGGTGGGGCAGAGTTATGAACTGCTTTGTATGTGAGAGTCATTAGTTTGAATTTTATCCTGGATGGTAGGGGAAGCCAGTGCAGGGATTGGCAGAGTGGCATGGCAGAGGAGGAGCGGTTGGAGAGGTGTATGAGCCTGGCAGCAGTATTCATTATGGACTGGAGTGGGGACAGTTTTTGGAGGGGAAGGCCAATTAATAGGGAGTTACAGTAGTCCAGGCGAGATATTATAAGAGAGTGAATAAGAAGGTAGTACTGAAGGCCAAAAGAATTGATTAGTTTGCCAAGTGAGGAGGTATAGAGAGAAAATAGTAAGGGGCCCAGGACAGAGCCTTGAGGAAACCCGACAGAAAGAGGCAGGGGAGAATATGATTCCCCATTGTAAGAGACACTGAAGGATCAATCTGAGAGATAAGATGAAAACCAGGATAAGGCAGTGTCACAAAGGCCAAGAGAGCGGAGAGACTGGAGGAGAAGAGAGTGATCCACAGTGTCAAAAGCAGAGAGATCGAGAAGTATTAGTAGCGAGTAGTGTGTTTTGGCTTTAGACGATAGGAGGTCATTTGTTAGTCGGGTTAGAGCAGTTTCGGTGGAGTGTTGTTGTCTAAAACCAGATTGTAGGGGATCCAGGAGGTTATTGTCAGAGAGGAATAGCGTCAGTTATGTAGTGGATAGATAGGTCAGTATGGGTCTGTATGTGAGTGGATAGATAGGTCAGTATGGGTCTGTATGTGAGTGGATAGATAGGTCAGTATGGGTCTGTATGTGAGTGGATAGATAGGTCAGTATGGGTCTGTATGCGAGTGGATAGATAGGTCAGTATGGGTCTGTATGCGAGTGGATAGATAGGTCAGTATGGGTCTGTATGTGAGTGGATAGATAGGTCAGTATGGGTCTGTATGTGAGTGTATAGATAGGTCAGTATGGGTCTGTATGCGAGTGGATAGATAGGTCAGTATGGGTCTGTATGTGAGTGGATAGACAGGTCAGTGTGGGTCTGTATGTGAGTGTATAGATAGGTCAGTATGGGTCTGTATGTGAGTGGATAGACAGGTCAGTGTGGGTCTGTATGTGAGTGTATAGATAGGTCAGTATGGGTCTGTATGTGAGTGTATAGATAGGTCAGTATGGGTCTGTATGTGAGTGGATAGACAGGTCAGTGTGGGTCTGTATGTGAGTGTATAGATAGGTCAGTATGGGTCTGTATGTGAGTGGATAGATAGGTCAGTATGGGTCTGTATGTGAGTGGATAGATAGGTCAGTGTGGGTCTGTATGTGAGTGTATAGATAGGTCAGTATGGGTCTGTATGTGAGTGGATAGATAGGTC
The DNA here is from genome assembly GCF_000004195.4 of Xenopus tropicalis. NCBI lineage: Eukaryota > Metazoa > Chordata > Amphibia > Anura > Pipidae > Xenopus > Xenopus tropicalis. Next base: position 108,932,303 of record NC_030683.2, on the reverse strand, counting down.
AGTGTGGGTCTGTATGTGAGTGTATAGATAGGTCAGTATGGGTCTGTATGTGAGTGGATAGATAGGTCAGTATGGGTCTGTATGTGAGTGGATAGATAGGTCAGTATGGGTCTGTATGTGAGTGGATAGATAGGCCAGTATGGGTCTGTATGTGAGTGGATAGATAGGCCAGTATGGGTCTGTATGTGAGTGGATAGATAGGTCAGTATGGGTCTGTATGTGAGTGTATAGATAGGTCAGTATGGGTCTGTATGTCAGTGGATAGATAGGTCAGTATGGGTCTGTATGTGAGTGGATAGATAGGTCAGTATGGGTCTGTATGTGAGTGTATAGATAGGTCAGTATGGGTCTGTATGTGAGTGGATAGATAGGTCAGTATGGGTCTGTATGTGAGTGTATTGATAGGTCAGTATGGGTCTGTATGTGAGTGTATAGATAGGTCAGTATGGGTCTGTATGTGAGCGTATAGATAGGTCAGTATGGGTCTGTATGTGAGCGTATAGATAGGTCAGTATGGGTCTGTATGTGAGCGTATAGATAGGTCAGTATGGGTCTGTATGTCAGCGTATAGATAGGTCAGTATGGGTCTGTATGTCAGGGGATAGATAGGTCAGTGTGGGTCTGTATGTGAGTGTATAGATAGGTCAGTATGGGTCTGTATGTGAGTGGATAGATAGGTCAGTATGGGTCTGTATGTGAGTGTATAGATAGGTCAGTATGGGTCTGTATGTGAGTGTATAGATAGGTCAGTATGGGTCTGTATGTCAGTGGATAGATAGGTCAGTATGGGTCTGTATGTGAGTGGATAGATAGGTCAGTATGGGTCTGTATGTGAGTGGATAGATAGGTCAGTATGGGTCTGTATGTGAGTGGATAGATAGGTCAGTATGGGTCTGTATGTGAGTGGATAGATAGGTCAGTGTGGGTCTGTATGTCAGTGGATAGATAGGTCAGTATGGGTCTGTATGTGAGTGGATAGATAGGTCAGTGTGGGTCTGTATGTCAGTGGATAGATAGGTCAGTATGGGTCTGTATGTGAGTGGATAGATAGGTCAGTATGGGTCTGTATGTGAGTGGATAGATAGGGCAGTATGGGTCTGTATGTGAGTGGATAGATAGGTCAGTATGGGTCTGTATGTGAGTGGATAGATAGGTCAGTATGGGTCTGTATGTGAGTGGATAGATAGGTCAGTATGGGTCTGTATGTGAGTGGATAGATAGGTCAGTGTGGGTCTGTATGTCAGTGGATAGATAGGTCAGTATGGGTCTGTATGTGAGTGGATAGATAGGTCAGTATGGGTCTGTATGTGAGTGGATAGATAGGTCAGTATGGGTCTGTATGTGAGTGGATAGATAGGTCAGTGTGGGTCTGTATGTCAGTGGATAGATAGGTCAGTATGGGTCTGTATGTGAGTGGATAGATAGGTCAGTATGGGTCTGTATGTGAGTGGATAGATAGGGCAGTATGGGTCTGTATGTGAGTGGATAGATAGGGTAGTATGGGTCTGTATGTGAGTGGATAGATAGGTCAGTATGGGTCTGTATGTGAGTGGATAGATAGGTCAGTATGAGTTTGTGTGTGCTGGGTTTACTTGGAAGGGTTGAACTTGATGGACTCAACTTATCAATCACCAATGATGATGGCCTACTTGGTTCTTACTGAACATAAAACAAACATTTTAACAAAAATATGCAATGAGTCGCATTATATATACATTTACCTATAATGCTAATAACCTATAGTTGAAACATCCAATAAATGATAGGGATGCACCGAATTCAGGAGTCCGTTCAGGATTCAGCCAGATCTATGCCTCTGGCCAAACCAAATCCGAATCTTAAAAATCATGTGAATTTTTTGTCACATAAACACAGAATGAAAATTTTCCCCATTTTTCTCAGATTTAACCCTTCCAAAACCTAATTAGCAAATGCTAATTAGGATTTGGATTCAGTTTGGTATCAGCTGAATCCTTTACGAAGGGTTCGGGGGTTCGGCCGAATCCAAAAAAGTGGATTCGGTGCATCCCTAATAAATAATACATAGTAACATAGTAACATAGTAAGTTGGGTTGAAAAAAGACATACGTCCATCAAGTTCAACCATAATGCCTATATATAACCTGCCTAACTACTAGTTGATCCAGAGGAAGGCAAAAAACCCCATCTGAAGCCTCTCTAATTTGCCGCAGAGGGGAAAAAATTCCTTCCTGACTCCAAGATGGCAATCGGACCAGTCCTTGGATCAACTTGTACTAAGAGCTATCTCCCATAACCCTGTATTCCCTCACTTGCTAAGAATCCATCCAGCCCCTTCTTAAAGTTATATAATGTATCAGCCAGCACGACTGATTCGGGGAGGGAATTCCAGAACCTCACAGCTCTCACTGTAAAAAATCCTTTCCGAATGTTTAAATGGAACCTCCCTTCTTCTAATCATAAGACCAATGTATAAGAAACTTTGAGTGGCTCACAGGCCTCAATTTTAACAGGGCCTTATCCTGCCTTGCCCATACACCACAGCTCTGATGACATCACCACCCATGCTCTGATCCCCCTGGTGACATCACAGGCCATACCCTGCTACCCTGCCCATGTCCAAAGTCATCAGAGGGGACAGATCAGATGCTGGTTTTAAAATGGTCCAAAAAGCCTAGCCCACGTTGGACACAGATTGGTACTGGGCAGGATCAAGTAGCCCACAGGTTGGAAAATTTGTGACTGGTTGTTGTTTTGGGATGAGTTGGATTGTGGAGGAATGAATATTTAGTGTGTGTTTGTGATTGGATGAGCCTGATATCAGAGGAAAGGCTAAGCAAAAGGCCTCCAAAACCAATGGGCCACTTTCCATTGTTAGCTTGGGCAGTTTCCTGTAGAATATAGACCTCACGGCTGTGTTTGTATTGGTCAGTGCTTTAGAACAGACTAATATTTAAAAGAGAATAAAGTAAGCATGAAATTAACTGGAGACCAGTAACCTTCTACTGTTGCAGCTTTATCCTTCATTAGACTCCTTCTCCTTTATTCCCATCTAGCAGTTATCAAGCAGGGTTTCAGATTTCATTTGAACTAAAATTCAAATCATGATTTGTTTTTTGCCTTTCTGGTCTCGTTACCAATTTTGTAATACTGAATCACTTACGTCTCTGCTGTTCAATTGTCTGTGTAGACAGGACTGCTATAAATGCCATTTCTTAAAAAAAACTCCCATAACATTACTGCCAATTCCATCAGGGACGTGAGCAGCCCAGTTTTGCATTTGTCTTCGCCTATAAAGAAAAGATGGAAATCACTGCAATTAATATAATACTTACACAGCAAGTTCTAATGTGCAGTGCGGAATAATTCATACGTTGTGAACAAATTCAGGCCCCAGCTTAAATAGTCTTTAGAACCTACATAGTCACTGTCTTTCCCTACATCGAGAGAGGAATGAGGTGAGGTATAAATGGTGGCAGACAATGTATGCAAAAAGACACCGTCCCATGGTGATATGTGCAATGGACTAGGTCCAAAAAATTAATTTCCTAGCCAAATAGTCATACAGTGTGTAAAATTAGGTAGATGGCTTGATGGCTGCTGTGGGCTTGAACAGAAAAAATGAATAAAGAAATATGCTGGGTGTAGGCCATGTCTGGCAATTTCCTGGATAAATTAAAGAAGTTCACATTTGATTTCTTGTTTGAGGGGTTATAGGCCCTGGGGCCAAACAATTGAATTATATTGGCGGCAATGGGTCAGTCGGTTTGGGGACCGCATTAACGAGCCGGTGTGGTCCCCAATCCGACTAGATTTTTAAACCTGCCCGATCGATATCTGGACGATTTCAGGCCAGATATCAGTCAGGCAGGCCCGTCGGTAGTGCCCATACACGACGGGGCGATCAGCTGCTGAATCAGTCTAAATGTCTTAGCAGCTACAATTAGTCTTAGCAGCTACAATCGGCCCGTGTATGGGGACCTTTACACAGCATGATAAATATACCTCCATGATTCACAACACTCACAAACACTTTTTTTTACTTATTCATTTTACCCTTTTGTCTGTTTATTTTGGCAGTGTAACTATTGGATCAGGTATTATGACCACAAATTGTCACATGACTTATTTTGTAATTTTATTGATTTGCACAATTTATGTGGTTTTATTGCATTTTTAACCCTGCATTATTGTTCCTGATCTATTTTTTAGCATAGCTTTACAGTTTGGTACTTGAATTATATATATAAAAATGTATAGTTTTCTTGAGTAAACCTAATGTTGGTGGAACTTTTGGCCTTGAAATCTAAAGTATGCAGCTTTCTGGAGCAATGCTTGGAAAATTTGGTAGCATAATGCTGGGACCTATCCAAGTCAAATCTCCATAAAACTATAAATATTTGGTATTGGCACATTCAGAAGACATGGGACTTTCCAAATCAGTTGTATTATCATGCATAAAATAATTTACGTTTCTGGTATATGTGTTTATATTATGGATAATATTGTTTTTTTTAGACATTTAGAAGCCTATATTGAAAGCTTAGGTTGTCCTGAAAAAAAAGATATATTGTTATCCTGGAGTCCCTCTGAGGAAAGGCCCCTAAAGTGAAAGAGAGCAAAATGTTCATAAACTGGCAATAAAAGTTCCACCGTGACCAAATCAGTTGGCAGTGAAGGGGTTAAGCACCACTTACTTTGCACAGTCAGCTCAGCTGAAGCTTGGCCCGGTGTGTCTGCCTGTACCTGTACCGTGTAGGTATTACTGTATTCTGTCTTAAGGTTTGTAATCAGCAAGGAACCATTTGGAAGTCCAATGGCATCTGAAAAATTTTTGGGTCCGGGAGCGCTGGGAGGCGTAAAGCTTACTGCATAGTTTATTATCTGGTTTGAAGCACTTGGCTCTCCTAGATACCAGGTAAAGCTGGTTATGTTCCCATTTATTCCACTGACACTGAGAGTGACATTCTTGCCAACCGATGCACAGTCTGGTTTCAACTTAATGGTAAGGCTGCCGGCAGCAACCATGCATAGAGAGAGGAGAACTGGAAAAGAGAAAGAAATATAGTGAAGATATTGGCTTTGGGGTTGTGTACATTATGGCAGGTAAACTTTTGCCTTTGTTTTGGCCCATTCAGTATCCTTTAACAACCAATCTGCAGTTAGTATTTATTGATCTAGTCTAGACAGAATAATTCAAGCAAACATCTGATTGGTTAGAATAGGTGACTTGCCTGCATTGCTTTGTTCAGAATGTTTGGTGTTTCTGCCTATATGTGTGTTTCTGCCTATATGTGTGTTTCTGCCTATATGTGTGTTTCTGCCCATATGTACCCATATACATTATGAGAATCAAGCATAATGCCCTTTGCTTACCCCTCCCGCTGCCAGACATAATAATGATGTAAAAGAAGGATGCCAGGAGTTGTTTTGCAGCAAACAGAACTGGTTTCTTGTCCAAGACAATCAAGGTAATGCAGGGGTATCAGTATTGACAAACATAGAATCAAAAGGTCCTAGATGCAGTAGTATCAAATGATGCACCACTGTGGAGAACCAGTTGGGTTAAGTACATTTATATCCTTAGGGTTTCCACCTAAAGTGGTCCAGACTTGAATCAGCGAGAAGACTCTATGGGGCCGATTCACTAAAAGCATGTGATAATTAAGTCCCGATTCATCAAAGTCATTTCGCATGCGTCAAGACGCATATCGCATGCGCAAAAAAACGCAATGCGTTATTTACTTCGCATTGCGTTAATTAGTGAATAGAAATAGTACTAACGCATGATTCACAAACACATATGAAGCATTAAACGCGCTAAATATCGCATTAGTCTGTGTGAATATTAACCCCTACATGGGTCAGGCGGTACTTAAAGAACATGGACACAACATGCACTTTGCAGTGGGATTTATTCAAGTATGTGTTGGCCCTAGAGTGATGCAGCCGCCAGTTTGCAGGGAAATTGTAATTTTTAGAACAGTAGGTTTCCGAAAGTAATGGCTACGTGCGTAATATCATGTGCTGATATCGCGCGCGGCGAAATATATCGCAGGCAGCAGGAAATAACGCACGCGGTGGAAAATAATGCAAGAAAACCACTCAATGCAAGTTAAGTAACGCAAAGAACATCGCTTCTTAATTATGACACGTGTCCTTTTAGTGAATTGAACGTTAAGTCGCAAAAAATAAGAAGCAATAAAAATTTTAACACATGCTATAAATAGCACTCGTTTTATTGACCTTTAGTGAATCGGCCCCTATGCCTGATACCCTTATCACTACTGCGGTCCCTTCACTAAGGCAGCAGAGCCTGTAAAGGAGAATATTCCCTGCTGTCTCTCCTGGTTGAAGCCAGAAAGCTGCTCTCTCTATCTAAAGCTAACTGTCTCACTTTCCTAGATAGTGCTATAACAAGAACTAAGAAAGGGGCATTTATATATATATATACAACATATATAAACAGAACTCATAATAGTTCACCAAAAGGGGACTCCACGGCATTTAATGCATTTCTATAGGAATTTAAGGGTATGTTTAGCAAAGGGTAAAAATGAAGTTCAACCTTGCATACCTGTCACTAATAAAACTTATAATGTAGCGTTCCCTCTTTAGGTGGATAGGTGGATTGGGGTGGCTAATAGGTGGATTGGGGTGGCTAAGCCGCCGCAAACCTGCCTGGTACCTGGAATATGATACGCGCACAAAATTTTCCCCCCATACCCATAAATGTCAACATGCCCGAAATTCACCACAGGCATTTGTGAGAATGCTGCTAGGGGATGGAAGAATGGGGGAAAGCCACCAAATTTGGGTAATTCCTAAAGAAACAGGAGGGGTTGACAGTTCTGATATCAAATTGTGGAAAGCATTCCTGCAAGCTCCAGTTCTAATGAAATCATCTGTGCTCTGATTGGATCTTTCTCTTTGTGGCTTTTCCAATCAAAGTGCAACTCTCTTAACAGGCAGTACAGTTAACCAAGTTGGGAGGGGGGGTAGTTATTACCAAAGGCACTGAAGAAAGGAAGACTGATAAGAAGGATTTGTAGGCTATAACACATGCCAAAGCTCCTCACCAACTCTGAACATTCACCGCAGATTTCATCCAACTCTTACAGGGGGGTGTCACTACCCACTGCCTTCCTCTCTATAAAACTAAGTAAAACACATTTAAGATAACTTGCCTAGGACACTATGCTTCAATACTCCATCAGTTTATACATTTTACTCCTCAGGGTTAAAAATATATTAGTTGGTGCAATGTTTGCTCTCTGTAAAGAATCCATGCAAACTAACCAGATTTCAGTTTAACCAGCACATTTTCAATTTAGAAATTGTGAAGAAAAAAGCTCCCAGTTAACACTCCACATCAGAATTAAGGGGAATAACTGTGAATGCAAATGGATAGAGAACCCGTTATGTGACCTCATTTGGAACCTCAGGGACGTGCATGTGTGAATTCTTTTGCATCTGAGCATTTTAGAGTGAAAAGCCCTCCCACCCGCACATCTGCACAGTATCCCTGTAAGTCAGTAGGCACTGTGAGGTAGTTGGGGAGGGGGGTTATTTGATGCCAGCAGAAAATATGCAAAATCTCATAAAAACTTTAGGTCAGTCTGTGTATGGCCCATCTTTAGCCTCCCCAAACAATAATTCAACCTCTGCCTATGGTCCCTTGGTGTTTTAGCCACTTTGTTTGTTACAGTTAAACCAATATTAAGTAGATACAGGTGTAGAGTATGTTATCCAGAACACTTGCATAACGCAAGGTTTATAGGAAAAGTAATTTCTCCACATTTTGTTGATTTTCTGGCCAGTCCTACCCTCACTTTAATCCGATTCATTAAAGGAAATCTGTTTTATTGTGTACGTTTTATTTCTAAATTACATTGTTTACATAGCAAATAATTCACTCTACCACCAATATTGTTCTTGAACCAACAAATATATTTTTTTAGCTGTAGGGTGTGCCTGAGTCTGAGCTTTTATAAGGAGCCAGTACTACACAATATAACTGCTTTCAGATAAGCTATTGTTTCTCCTACTCATTATGCTTTCAACAGGACCAAAGTAGCATATTAGCAAACAGGGGTTCTCCTGCTCATATATAGCTCTAGATAAAGCAAATTATTCTTGATTTTTTTTCATCTCTATAATGCTGAAATATTCTCCAGCCCTCAGAAAACCTGCTTTTTGGAAGGGTAAGGGTGTAGGGAAGGCAACCAGCAGTTCAGATACTTTTGCATACGAATGAGACACAAACTTTACAACAACATGCGGCACAAGTTTATTTACACACCCAGGTTCACAGCATACAGGTAACCACTTCATTGTTTCCAAGAGGCACACGTACATAATGGTCTATGCAGGCTGAGCACACCAGTAAATACTGTCCAGAGACATTCACTCAAGGATAGCTAGGCTGGGTTGTCTCACTTGTCTCCGATCTCTGAGGATCCCTGTTCCCCACCTATCCCAGCAATTTGGCACTCCCTACGGTACCCCTTTGCTATTCGGACCAGGAATTTTCCACTGGCAGACCTTTGGCCTAAAGCCCATCGAAGGAAAATGAAGAAATTGCTAGCCCCATATTTGAAATGACATATACAAAAATCTTTTTGCACTTTTAAAAAAGACTTTTTTCAATGGAAAATTCTGCTGGAGAAGTTCTATTAACTGATGCGTTTTTTTTAAAAAAAAAAAACTGTTTTCCCCTTACAGTGTTCCCTTATGATCAATTGAAATTGAGCTTCATGGTGGGACAAGGTCCCCTGAGCCAAAAGTCTGAGTACAATTTTTCTCGGTCTGTATAATCAGATTATGATCTACACCGAAAAGTGTTTTAATTTCATCATGTAGGGGGGAAAAAAAATCCCCATTACCTGTCAGTAGGTATCCCGTCATGGTCCTGTCTGGGTTTCTTCCCCGCACACTCAGTCTCTGCGCTGTTAGCTTGTCTGTGTCAGAACCCCACTGCCAATGTTTATATAAACAGAAACGGGACAGTATTTACCCAATCAATACATGGGCAAACATAAGGGAATGTCACCCCAGGTTGCCCACCCCTTAGAATCTCAACTGCCTACCTCTCTACAGCGTCTCTCTGTGTGAGAGGTAGGCAGTTGAGATTCTAAGGGGTGGGCAACCTGGGGTGTATCCATATACAGCATGACAGAGGTCAGAAGCTATGAAAAAGTGAATGTGGAATTTATTAGCAAGGTGTGATAACACAATAGCTTATGGTGCACTGAAGGAATAAAATGCGTCTGAAGGCCAGTGTTAGTGGCAAATGGCAGGCAGAGATGGAGTACGGTAATAGGGCCAGTAGTCGGGACAGACAGCTGGCAAGTGATGTCAAGGAACAGGCCAAAAATCAAACTGGGAGATCCACAAGAACAGGTCAAGGACAGGCATTGGAGTTCAGGAACTAAGCAAGGTAATACAGAACCAGACAGGGACTCAAGAACAAGGAATCAGATAGGGCATCAGGAACAAGGAATCACTAGAACAGGCTGGCATTATCCCACCCAGCTAAACAACTTAACGACCAAGCACTGAGCAAAGGTCAGGGGCAGGCTAATAAAGGGACTTAATAGAATAATTAGTGACACATGGGGCTAATGACGTGGGCAGAGGAAGGGGAGCAGACTGCAGGAATACAAAAAGTACAGAGAAAACCAAAAGGGACAGGTACTAACAGCCTTGAGTGGCTCAGTTGGGTAATGCACCAGCAGTCCGAAAAACAATCAAGGGATTGAATCCTGAAAGGGAATTCGACAAGGTTAATAATATTATTGGACCCCTTTTGGATCTATTATACACAATATCATTTGGGGGGGGGATTTATTAACATTCCAGGTTTTATCTTTTGTTAAAACCAGGACTAAACTTATTTCCACGAAGGGCAATCATTTACTAAAAAATCCAAGTTAAAAAAGCACAAAAGAAAAAAAGTTGTGGAAAAAAAACCAAGACTTTTTTGTCACATGAGAACCGTAATTTTGTCCTCTTGCCGCACAAAAGCTAGCATCAAAAACCTCTAGAAAGCCGTAAAAACCATAGAAAGATCTTCCGATTGTAAAAGGGACATCTGCTATTGACTTTGATGCGATATCGACAAGCTGTGGCTGGCGCAATTTTGCATTTGGAATTGTTGTATAATAAATTGAGACAAATTTGCTGATTTCTTTGGGCACCGCACATGTATCGATAAGCTGCCAACTTGGTCTCTTGGCAACTTTCATTGACTGGTTTATGCCCACCTTTAGTCAACTCTTATCTTTTTCTATGGAAAAACATTAAGTAAAGAATCAACAGGCAGCATGCCAACATGATTTGTGTAAACAGCAGGAACTGTATGAATAAGTCCCTGAACTGATGAACTGTCTGTTTATTTCTGTAATTCTCAGGTTGGTGCCAAAATCTGTACAAATACACAAAATGTAAAAGTCTTTTTTCTTAACTGTGCTTAGTACAGGGGTGCTGAATCCTGTGCCTAAAGCCTGGGGCTGCCATCACCCTGCATGTGTTGGTAATTCCAACTATTGGGTTGTGCCAAGAGACTCACACACTAATGTCAATTCAAAACCCCCTTGCTAATCCCAGCCTAGGGTGAGATTTGGGGTGAGAGCTTATTAGTGCCCTGGGTACCCCTGGAACTATAGCAGGGTGACTGTTACCCCAATGTTTCTATATATCTGTAACCTTGTTATGGGCTAAGGGGGCCCAGCCTGAAGGCCAGTTAGGGGGAGATTTGTGGTGAGTGCTTATTTGTGCCCTGGGTACCCCTGGAACTATAGCAGGGTGACTGTTACCCCAATGTTTCTATATATCTGTAACCTTGTTATGAGCTAAGGGGGTCAAGCCTGAAGGCCAGTTAGGGGGGGATTTGGGGTGAGTGCTTATTTGTGCCCTGGGAACCCCTGGAACTATAGCAGGGTCACTGTTACCCCAATGTTTCTATATATCTGTAACCTTGTTATGAGCTAAGGGGGCCCAGCCTGAAGGCCAGTTAGGGGGAGATTTGGGGTGAGTGCTTATTTGTGCCCTGGGTACCCCTGGAACTATAGCAGGGTGACAGTTACCCCAATGTTTCTATATATCTGTAACCTTGTTATGGGCTAAGGGGGCCCAGCCTGAAGGCCAGTTAGGGGGAGATTTGTGGTGAGTGCTTATTTGTGCCCTGGGTACCCCTGGAACTATAGCAGGGTGACTGTTACCCCAATGTTTCTATATATCTGTAACCTTGTTATGAGCTAAGGGGGTCAAGCCTGAAGGCCAGTTAGGGGGGGATTTGGGGTGAGTGCTTATTTGTGCCCTGGGAACCCCTGGAACTATAGCAGGGTCACTGTTACCCCAATGTTTCTATATATCTGTAACCTTGTTATGAGCTAAGGGGGCCCAGCCTGAAGGCCAGTTAGGGGGAGATTTGGGGTGAGTGCTTATTTGTGCCCTGGGTACCCCTGGAACTATAGCAGGGTGACTGTTACCCCAATGTTTCTATATATCTGTAACCTTGTTATTGGCTAATGGGGGCCCAGCCTGAAGGCCAGTTAGGGGGGATTTGGGGTGAGTGCTTATTTGTGCCCTGGGTACCCCTGGAACTATAGCGGGGTGACTGTTACCCCAATGTTTCTATATATCTGTAACCTTACCATAGGCTATGGAGGCCCAGCCTGAAGGCCAGTTAGGGAGAGATTAGGGGTTAGTGCTTATTTGTGCCCTGGGTACCCCTGGAACTATAGTAGGGTGACTGTTACCCCAATGTTTCTATATATCTGTAACCTTGTTATGAGCTAAGGGGGCCCAGCCTGAAGGCCAGTTAGGGGGGATTTGGGGTGAGTGCTTATTTGGGCCCTTGGTACCCCTGCAATTATAGCAGGGTGACTGTTACCCCAATGTTTCTATATAGCTGCAATCTTGTTATGTGCTAAGCGGCCCATCCAAACGTTGGGTAATGCACCAGCAGTCTGAAAAATAATCAAGGGATTAAATCCTGAAAGGGAATTCAACCAGGGTTAATAATATTATTGGACCCCTTTTGGATCTATTATACACAATATCATTTGGGGGGGGGGATTTATTAACATTCCAGGTTTTATCTTTTGTTAAAACCAGGACTAAACTTATTTCCACAAAGGGCAATCATTTACTAAAAAATTCAAGTTAAAAAAGCACAAAAGAAAAAAAGTTGCGGAAAAAAAACCATGAAAACCGAGACTTTTTTGTCACATGAGAACCGTAATGAACCGTAATTTTGTCCTCTTGCCGCACAAAAGCTAGCATCAAAAACCTCTAGAAAGCCGTAAAAACCATAGAAAGATCTTCCGATTGTAAAAGGGACATCTGCTATTGACTTTGATGCGATATCGACAAGCTGTGGCTGGCGCAATTTTGCATTTGGAATTGTCGTATAATAAATTAAGACAAATTTGCTGATTTCTTTGGGCACCGCACATGTATCGATAAGCTGCCAACTTGGTCTTTTGGCAACTTTCATTGACTGGTTTATGCCCACCTTTAGTCAACTCTTATCTTTTTCTATTTCTATGGAAAAACATTAAGTAAAGAATCAACAGGCAGCATGCCAACATGATTTGTGTAAACAGCAGGAACTGTATGAATAAGTCCCTGAACTCATGAATTGTCTGTTTATTTCTGTAATTCTCAGGTTGGTGCCAAAATCTGTACAAATACACAAAATGTAAAAGTCTTTTTTCTTAACTGTGCTTAGTACAGGGGTGCTGAATCCTGTGCCTAAAGCCTGGGGCTGCCATCACCCTGCATGTGTTGGTAATTCCAACTATTGGGTTGTGCCAAGAGCCTCACACACTAATGTCAATTCAAAACCCCCTTGCCAATCCCAGCCTAGGGTGAGATTTGGGATGAGAGCTTATTAGTGCCCTGGGTACCCCTGGAACTATAGCAGGGTGACTGTTACCCCAATGTTTCTATATATCTGTAACCTTGTTATGAGCTAAGGGGGCCCAGCCTGAAGGCCAGTTAGGGGGAGATTTGGGGTGAGTGCTTATTTGTGCCCTGGGTACCCCTGGAACTATAGCAGGGTGACTGTTACCCCAATGTTTCTATATATCTGTAACCTTGTTATTGGCTAATGGGGGCCCAGCCTGAAGGCCAGTTAGGGTGAGAATTGGGCTGAGTGCTTATTTGTGCCCTGGGTACCCCTGGAACTATAGCAGGGTGACTGTTACCCCAATTTTTCTATATATCTGTAACCTTGTTATTGGCTAATGAGGCCCAGCCTGAAGGCCAGTTATGGAGAGATTTGGGTTGAGTGCTAATTTGTGCCCTGGGTACCCCTGGAACTATAGCATGGTGACTTTTACCCCAATTTTTCTATATATCTGTAACCTTATCATAGGCTAATGAGGCCCAGCCTGAAGGCCAGTTAGGGAGAGATTTGGGTTGAGTGCTAATTTGTGCCCTGGGTACCCCTGGAACTATAGCAGGGTGACTGTTACCCCAATGTTTCTATATATCTGTAACCTTGTTATTGGCTAATGGGGGCCCAGCCTGAAGGCCAGTTACGGGGGATTTGGGGTGAGTGCTTATTTGTGCCCTGGGTACCCCTGGAACTATAGCAGGGTGACTGTTACCCCAATGTTTCTATATATCTGTAACCTTGTTATTGGCTAATGGGGGCCCAGCCTGAAGGCCAGTTAGGGGGGATTTGGGGTGAGTGCTTATTTGTGCGCTGGGTACCCCTGGAACTATAGCAGGGTGACTGTTACCTCAATGTTTCTATATATCTGTAACCTTGTTATGAGCTAAAGGGGGCCCAGTCTGAAGGCCAGTTAGGGTGAGAATTGGGCTGAGTGCTTATTTGTGCCCTGGGTACCCCTGGAACTATAGCGGGGTGACTGTTACCCCAATGTTTCTATATATCTGTAACCTTATCATAGGCTAATGAGGCCCAGCCTGAAGGCCAGTTAGGGAGAGATTTGGGCTGAGTGCTTATTTGTGCCCTGGGTACCCCTTGAACTATAGCAGGGTCACTGTTACCCCAATGTTTCTATATATCTGTAACCTTGTTATAAGCTAAGGGGGCCCAGCCTGAAGGCCAGTTATGGAGAGATTTGGGGTGAGTGCTTATTTGTGCCCTGGGTACCCCTGGAACTATAGCAGGGTGACTGTTACCCCAATGTTCCTATATATCTGTAACCTTGTTATGGGCTAAGGGGGCCCAGCCTGAAGGCCAGTTAGGGGGGGATTTTGGGTGAGTGCTTATTTGTGCCCTGGGTACCCCTGGAACTATAGCAGGGTGACTGTTACCCCAATGTTTCTGTATATCTGTAACCCTGTTATGAGCTAAGCGGCCCATCCAAACGTTGGGTAATGCACCAGCAGTCCTAAAAACAATCAAGGGATTAAATCCTGAAAGGGAATTCAACCAGGGTTAATAATATTATTGGACCCTTTTTGGATCTATTATACACAATATCATTTTGGGGGGGGGGGATTTATTAACATTCCAGGTTTTATCTTTTGTTAAAACCAGGACTAAACTTATTTCCACAAAGGGCAATCACTTTTTTGTCACATGAGAACCGTAATTTTGTCCTCTTGCCGCACAAAAGCTAGCATCAAAAACCTCTAGAAAGCCGTAAAAACCATAGAAAGATCTTCCGATTGTAAAAGGGACATCTGCTATTGACTTTGATGCGATATCGACAAGCTGTGGCTGGCGCAATTTTGCATTTGGAATTGTCGTATAATAAATTAAGACAAATTTGCTGATTTCTTTGGGCACCGCACATGTATCGATAAGCTGCCAACTTGGTCTCTTGGCAACTTTCATTGACTGGTTTATGCCCACCTTTAGTCAACTCTTATCTTTTTCTATGGAAAAACATTAAGTAAAGAATCAACAGGCAGCATGCCAACATGATTTGTGTAAACAGCAGGAACTGTATGAATAAGTCCCTGAACTCATGAATTGTCTGTTTATTTCTGTAATTCTCAGGTTGGTGCCAAAATCTGTACAAATACACAAAATGTAAAAGTATTTTTTCTTAACTGTGCTTAGTACAGGGGTGCTGAATCCTGTGCCTAAAGCCTGGGGCTGCCATCACCCTGCATGTGTTGGTAATTCCAACTATTGGGTTGTGCCAAGAGACTCACACACTAATGTCAATTCAAAACCCCCTTGCCAATCCCAGCCTAGGGTGAGATTTGGGGTGAGTGCTTATTTGTGCCCTGGGTACCCCTGGAACTATAGCAGGGTGACTGTTACCCCAATGTTTCTATATATCTGTAACCTTGTTATGGGCTAAGGGGGCCCAGCCTGAAGGCCAGTTAGGGGGGGATTTGGGGTGAGTGCTTATTTGTGCCCTGGGTACCCCTGGAACTATAGCAGGGTGACTGTTACCCCAATGTTTCTATATATCTGTAACCTTGTTATGGGCTAAGGGGGCCCAGCCTGAAGGCCAGTTAGGGGGGGATTTGGGGTGAGTGCTTATTTGTGCCCTGGGTACCCCTGGAACTATAGCAGGGTGACTGTTACCCCAATGTTCCTATATATCTGTAACCTTGTTATGGGCTAAGGGGGCCCAGCCTGAAGGCCAGTTAGGGGGGGATTTTGGGTGAGTGCTTATTTGTGCCCTGGGTACCCCTGGAACTATAGCAGGGTGACTGTTACCCCAATGTTTCTGTATATCTGTAACCCTGTTATGAGCTAAGCGGCCCATCCAAACGTTGGGTAATGCACCAGCAGTCCGAAAAACAATCAAGGGATTAAATCCTGAAAGGGAATTCAACCAGGGTTAATAATATTATTGGACCCTTTTTGGATCTATTATACACAATATCATTTTGGGGGGGGGGGGGATTTATTAACATTCCAGGTTTTATATTTTGTTAAAACCAGGACTAAACTTATTTCCACGAAGGACAATCACTTTTTTGTCACATGAGATCCGTAATTTTGTCCTCTTGCCGCAAAAAAGCTAGCATCAAAAACCTCTAGAAAGCTGTAAAAACCATAGAAAGATCTTCCGATTGTAAAAGGGACATCTGCTATTGACTTTGATGCGATATCGACAAGCTGTGGCTGGCGCAATTTTGCATTTGGAATTGTCGTATGATAAATTGAGACAAATTAGCTGATTTCTTTGGGCACCGCACATGTATCGATAAGCTGCCAACTTGGTCTCTTTGCAACTTTCATTGACTGGTTTATGCCCACCTTTAGTCAACTCTTATCTTTTTCTATGGAAAAACATTAAGTAAAGAATCAACAGGCAGCATGCCAACATGATTTGTGTAAACAGCAGGAACTGTATGAATAAGTCCCTGAACTCATGAATTGTCTGTTTATTTCTGTAATTCTCAGGTTGGTGCCAAAATCTGTACAAATACACAAAATGTAAAAGTCTTTTTTCTTAACTGTGCTTAGTACAGGGGTGCTGAATCCTGTGCCTAAAGCTTGGGGCTGCCATCACCCTGCATGTGTTGGTAATTCCAACTATTGGGTTGTGCCAAGAGACTCACACACTAATGTCAATTCAAAACCCCCTTGCTAATCCCAGCCTAGGGTGAGATTTGTGGTGAGAGCTTATTAGTGCCCTGGGTACCCCTGGAACTATAGCAGGGTGACTGTTACCCCAATGTTTCTATATATCTGTAACCTTGTTATGGGCTAAGGGGGCCCAGCCTAAAGGCCAGTTAGGGGGGGATTTGGGGTGAGTGCTTATTTGTGCCCTGGGTACCCCTGGAACTATAGCAGGGTGACTGTTACCCCAATGTTTCTATATATCTGTAACCTTGTTATGGGCTAAGGGGGCCCAGCCTGAAGGCCAGTTAGGGGGGGATTTTGGGTGAGTGCTTATTTGTGCCCTGGGTACCCCTGGAACTATAGGAGGGTGACTGTTACCCCAATGTTCCTATATATCTGTAACCTTGTTATGGGCTAAGGGGGCCCAGCCTGAAGGCCAGTTAGGGGGAGATTTGGGGTGAGTGCTTATTTGTGCCCTGGGTACCCCTGGAACTATAGCAGGGTGACTGTTACCCCAATGTTTCTATATATCTGTAACCTTGTTATGGGCTAAGGGGTCCATCCAAACGTTGGACTAGAATACATTGAAATGGAAGTTATAAGTAAATACACCACTGTTTGGTGAATAAAATTTTGCAAATATATGCACTAACATTTATCTGTACATGTTGCCTCTGTCATTAGGTTTAATAATTTATCGCTTTAATTTCTTTGATTGCCCTTTTCTAAACAGCTTTGATTAAACATCAACTAAGACATTCTGAATACATTTTAATTAACTGAGGATAAATTTTATTGGCATTATTGGCAAACTGATAAGCACTTTCTGAAAGAGAAACAGACTGTAATTACAGTGTATATAGCGGATAATAACCTAACCCCCTCTGGAATGTACTGTACAATATAAAGATATAAGAATTGACCAAGTATTTCTATGAACATATAAAAACATAAGCAGCGTTTTTATATAGGTCATGGAACCACAAGTTCCAGCTGCTTTGACAGGAAGCTGTAATTGGAGTTACAATGGCAGTTGCAGAGGTGAGTACAATATTTTGTCTTATTGTGTTGCCTTATTTTGGTGGGAGAAAAAAACCCATAATGATTAATGTATTAATTAAAGGGATTCTGTCATGATTTTTATGGTGTAATTTTTATTTATAAATTACACTGTTTACATAGCAAATAATTCACTCTACCATTTAAATGTTATTCTTGAAACAATAAATGTATTTTTAGCTGTAATATTGTAATAATTGGAACATCTCAGTGCATTGTGCCTGGGTTTGAGCTTTCAGAAGGAGCCAGCGCTACACATTAGAACTGCTTTCAGGTAACCTGTTGTTTCTCCTACTCCCATGTAACTGGAGGAGTCCCAAGCCGGACTTGGATTTCTTACTATTGAGTGCTATTCTGATACCTACTGGGAGCTGCTATCTTGCTCCCTTCCCATTGTTCTGCTGATTGGCTGCTGGGAGGGGGGTGGGATATTACTCCAACTCACAGCTCAGTAGTAGATTCAAACTGCGCCTAAATATTTCAGATTAGTCATTCGCCCTTTCTCCTAAATTAACCCTTGTTTCATTCCTAAAATATGAAAATTACAGCTCCAGTTGGCACAAAAACGCTTTCCTTTTTGACAAAATTAGAACAGGATCTAATAGTGCCAAGCATAGTTGGCAACTATCAAAAAAACTCTTTTTGTTCATGGGCATAAACCCTTGTGCTAAATATTTGGAGAGTCTGGTGATAGCTGGTACAGCATGCAATCTCCCCAAAAAAACAAACTTTTCTTTTCAAACTTCCCTTGGAGGAGCAGTGCCGGATTGCTTGTTCTAAGGGGGTGGGGGTATGCGCGGCGCGCTGTGTGCGCATGATCTGGCGATGGATGTGCCAGTAGGACAGGTACTCCAGCCTTGAGTATAAGCAGAGGATTCCTTTTTAAGCACATTTTGCGTGCTGGAAAACTTGCTTATACTCGAGTATATATGGTACTTAGTTTTTACCTTTATTTCTCCGCCGACTTACATTTTCGCCGGTGGGATGGCAGGTGATGGCAACTCGGGGAGATTAGTCGCCCGTGAACAGGGAGATTTGTCGCGGGCGACTAATCTCCCCATATGCCAGAGCCCTTAGGAGCTCTGTGTGAAGGGTGAAAACACACTGAGCTACTAGTAGCAGCTACTTTTTCAAGGCTACTAAACTCCAAAAAATCCCCTGCCATAGACAATACTGAGAATTGCCTCTGCTAAAACACACAGAGAGACAGTTATCAGTAAATGATCAGCATTTTCTTTTTTAGTAGCCATGACAAGTAGCAGCTACTAGTAGCTCCATGTGTCTCCACCCTAAAGGAGAACTAAAGCCTAAGGGCAGGGGTACATGGGGAGGGCCCTTGAGAGGAAACTTCGGGCGACTGCGGGACATCGCAGCAACGTGTATGCCATACCACCGCCAATTTACATTCTAGCCGGTGGGATGGCATTAAGGGGAGATTAGTCGCCCGCGAAAACGAAGATTTGTCGCGGGGCGACTTATGTCCCCGTGTACCCCTGGCCTAACTGGTAAAGAAGTAGGCTGGAAATGTTGCACATTATGTTTTAGACTTCTGTACCAGCCCCAGGCAACCACAGGCCTTTAGCAGGGAAGATCTGTGCCCCCAAAGATGCCCCAGTAGCCCCCAGTCTTCTTTTCTGCTGATTTCCTGCCCATGCTCTGTGCTGCTGTCGCTTACCTGAGCTTAGAGACAGACTCAAAATACATGGAATATAAAATGTCATGATTTTAGATTGATTAGTAATGTTCACGTTATATGGCAGCTCAGAATCTAGTGCAATTAGCATCAGCATTGAATAATCCCCACCGCTGCTCAGAGCTCACTGAGTATGTGTCGCACTTCTAACAAAATCCAAGATGGTGAGCTCCTGTGACACCTCTGAAGTACTAGATCATTACTACCATAGAGATGCTGAACCTGTTTATAATATATGGCATTTTTAACCATATTCATTGTTTGGGTTTACTGTAGATCTCCTTTACTGTAAATCCTTGAACTGTGTAATCTCATGGTTTTCAACTGTAATCTAATGTTTTCCTAGTTAAACATTAAAACATTTCTACACTTTGTTTTTTGCAAGTTTAACTAGATCAGCTTCCACCAAATCCATAAAGATATTGCAGCTAAGATCTTGTGTGTTAAAGCAGGGCTTCCCAACCTTTTCAGCAGCACGGCCCGGTAGGAGGCAAATTTTTTTTCACACGGACCGATGGGGGCGGGGCGCGCCGCGTAATACATGCGACGCGCTGGGGAGGGGGGGGGGGGGTGCGCTGCGGCCCACTGCCCTGCTGTCCACGGCCCGGAACTGGTCCGCGGCCCGGCGGTTGGGGACCCCTGTGTTAAAGTAATTACTTCCGATGGTATATTAACCATATCCAAGACACAGGCTTGTTCTTTAAATGTGAAGAAGTTGCTGAATTATCCACCCACACCCTTAATTTGTTCCTGACAGGTGTTTTGATAACCCTGGAATGTCCTAAGGGGCGGAAAATTCAGAATCATCTAATATAAAAATAGGTATCATCTGTGGAATCATTAGAAAAGGAAATCTTTTTATCTATACGATAATTTTTAAAATAGGCCATGGTTTCTGCCACATGTACACTGTATTATTATAATCCGCTTTATCCTACAGAAACTTTTAGTTTTTCTCTCCAGTGTTTTCAAATATTGTCACAAATTCTGATCCATCCTAATAAAGGCTGCCGTTGTTTTATCACATTTATGTAATTTCTGTTGTTTCTCGTTTATTTCATCCCTTATTTGAGCAAGGGAATGTTTCTTGTAATCAACTATCAAATTCATTAGTTTTAAACCAACATTTTGTTAATATTGCATCCCATTTATGTGCAAAATCAGAATTATCCCTTGCAAACATAGCATATTTGTTTATCCTAAGGCCTCGTGGTATACGGCCAACTGCCATATACTATTTCATAGTGCGTTTCAGAGTTCCCCAGTGTTAACAGGCATACTTGCGCACCCCTCATCAGGAGTCAGGAAGGACACAATTTGCACCCATATGGAAGCGCAGGTGAATGTTTAGATGCAAGTACCTTGTTGAATTCTGTCAATATGGACTCTCTTTTGCATCTGTTTTGGAGCACCCATAGCTTTTGCTGCTTTCCTTAATCACATTTTATGTCTTTAACTTATAAATGGTGTGTTCTGATGTCAGAAGATCTTTATAAGGAATTGTGCACCCCCCTTTTGTAAATTGTAACAATATTAGAGGGCACCAAGCAGTTATTTAGGTCATAGAGCTCTGGGATGACTTTTAATCTTGAGAAAAGCTTATCTCTAAATCAATTTCAGACAGGGAAACTCTATGGCCATCTATGAGAAACATCTGGAACTGAATTAGAACAAAGTTTCCCTGTAGTTCTAACAGCAACCACTAGGTGGTGATGTGCTGCAATTACTGGCCGGAGTCCAGGTACACTAAGTTGCCAGCTCAGGTGGTAGCTAGGGACCACAGAAAGGAGATTGCCTAAGCGAGAGGGTATTCTTGGCGAGAGTACCAGGGAGAGTCCTAAGAGAGGGTCTCTTGGCGTGACTACCAGGGAGACCTCTAAGAAAGCATCTCTTGGCGGGAGTACAGTGGAATAGGCCTAAGCCAGAGGGTCTCCTAAGGGAAGAAAGGAGAAAGTACCTGAACCTGCATATCATAATACTGGATACTGTGTGGATACAATAAAGAAGTTTATTTGGTTATTCAGCACTTCCAGTCTCCTGGTCAATTCCTCAAAGAGTGGATCCTCAACTGCCTGGTAAGCAACCACCCCAAGGGGGGCAAGGTCCCAGGAGTTGCAGGGAGTCCCTATGTTTGGAGGACTACACAGAGTAATCTAAGAGAAAGGACTGCGTGTTAGAAGTAAAACAGTAGCCAAAAGTGGGCTACACATGTCACCCATTATTTGGTACAATGCACAAGTTTCAAAGAGTCATGTGACTCAAATTACATCGCCAAGCACCGTTCATAATGGTATATGATTTATAACGGTACGCTGTATGGATGGTATCACTAAGCATGACTGATAAAGAGATATTTTACAGGACATTTATTGCTCTTGTGTATTATAGATTCTACAGTTTGGGTCAACCCCAGACCAATCTGTAGATCAGAATGTTATATGCTGTTTAATACAGGGTTCTTTCAAAACTTTGGCATTATCTTGACCTTAATTATGGATCTTGAGGATTTTGTGCTTCTGGTATGAAACTATAACCATTACAAATAATAAGCTGCTCCAATAGCATCGCCATGACACACCTAAGTGCACCAAAGGAAACTGGCCTACAAGCTCAGGACTGCCAGGCATTTTAGCGTGCGTAGGAACTGCATAGACCATTTATTCGGATCAGTACACAAATATCAGCTAGTAAGCAGGATCTGCCATTTGTACTGTACATGGATGATTTAGGCATAGAAAAGACCACAGCACATCAAATATTTTCTTAAAAAAGAGGCTTTGTTCTGGAGCAATAACTGTTCATGCAACAATATGAATTCACTTTATAAAACAAACATTCCAACAGGATTATAATAAATATAAAGTGTTGAGAGGAAAACCACCGTTCCTCTAAAACCGTTGTTATTGTCACTTTGAGTGCAAATCCTATTTCTTAGCAGATTATAAGGTTCCATATGCAAAGGACAGAAGCCTCTGAAGGCACAATGTACCATATTTATAAGTAGGGTTTAGGATGCAAAGGGAAAAGATACAAAATCTTAGTAAAACATACAGCATAGGGGCTATGGCACAGTGAGGTTTATTCATCCATGTATTTGCATTTCTAGCTAATAGGCACAATAAATAGCACCATCATACTGGTTTTTACTAGCTCATAACTAAGAAAAATCTTTGGAGACCCTTAAGATGCTTAGAGATGAAATTGGGAATCCGAGTTGGAATTCAAGAAAAGTCAATATTATGAATATTTATTACAGCCCCCAGCCTACAGAAATACGATAGGTCCCCAGAAGAAAAAGTAGTTTTCAATGTTGAATCCCATGAGAAGCAAATTTGATCTAATGTGTTAAGAAAAATATCAGCCAACAAATCCAAAACTGATTTCCCAGCTTTTCCCAGTTTTGCTCTGAAATAAATTTTATAAACCTACCCAAATGTTAGTATATGGATATTAATATTAGGACGGAATGTTAGGGGATGAAGTAGAAGTTTCCCGAGTTGTCCCTGGTTTTGACTTTCTGTCCCTGTTCATTTTGGTCCAAAAAAATATCCATGGTTTTTAAATCGGCCAATTTCATACAAATTAAAAAAGCAGCTCTCCATGCCTGTTCTCCCTCTATAGCTTATAGCTACTGGAAAGGTGACTAAAATCCAAACTGTTTTGTTCTAAACATGACTATTACCCTTGCCATATGTGGAAGGCATGGCACATCACCCTGCTTTTGACGCTTAAAACAAACCCCAGTGACCAAGTGTTCCTGGAAATTAATTTTTGGTTACCAAGGTTTCTAGGAAATCATATCACACATAGTTCACCGCAAGCAATAAATAATAGTGACCTTATAGGCTGCCTTTCCATATAAAGAGGTAAATCTCCTAAAGGTTACTGTGGCATCTGTTTTTGTGAACGCCATTTGCACCACTACTGGCCACTCAACATCCTGGTTCTTATCCACGCTGACATTTGTTCTCTCCCGAGCGGCCCTCTGTTTGTCACTGGTGCACGCCAGATGCGCATCTGATATTTTCAATTTTTTTAAAACTTAGAATTAACCAACAAAACTTGAATCAATTAATAACATGGGTTAACGATGGTGTTCACTCAAAATGTCACTTTTATTCTTCTGGACTATTTATCCATCTTCTTATTAAATGTTCTGCAAAACAGAAATCGGGCAATAAATAATTAAGTTATAAAACAGAAAGAGCTAGTAACAGTAAACATGGAGAAGCTTAATATACACACTGATACACTCTGTGGCAAAAAGAATGTAAATGCCTCCCAGTCCAAAATATGATTTCAAAACCAAGGTTATTAAAGTGAAGTTGGTCCTCTCTTTGGTGCTATAACTCTCTACTCCAGTGATCACCAACCAGTGGCTCGGGGGCAACATGTTGCTCACCAACCCCTTGGATGTTGCTCCCAGTGGCCTCAAAGTGGTTGGTTATTTTAAATTCCTGCCTTGGAGGCAAGTTTTGGTTGCATAAAAACCAGGTGCTGCCAAACAGAACCTTCTGTAGGCTGCCAGTCCACATAGGAGCTACCAAATAGCCAATAACAGCCCTTATTTGGCATCCCCATGAACATTTTTCATGCTTGTGTTGCTCCCCAACAATTTTTACCTTTGAGTGTGGCTCACAGGTAAAAAAGGTTGGGGATCCCTGCTGTACTCTACAGGGAAGGCTTTCCAGTAACATGCAAAAATATTCTGCTAAATGAAAACCAGAGGGGTGGATGATTAAATGAGCACCATTCCCAGGTGGGCTAGTACCACATACTGGACCCACTTTGCTCCTGAATTGGTGAAGTATGAGCAACCCTGTCAGGTGACTAACCCTGTTCATCAGTTGTCTGGGGAGAGCAGAAAGCTGCAGCACAAGTGGATAGGTTGTGTTTTAAGTCCATCAAGTTCAACCCTTCCAATTGAAGCCAGCACACACAATTGATTTGCAATGTATTCAAGTACCCTATCCCTTATTACCCCTTCCAAAAGCTTTCCTACTACTGATGTCAGACTAACAGGCCTATAGTTTTCAGGCTGAGAACGGGATCCCTTTTTAAATAATGGTACCACATTAGCAATTTGCCAGTCTCTTGGCACCATGCCAGAACTCAACGAATCCTAAAAAATTAATTTGGCAATCACAGCGCTAAGCTCATTTAATACCCTGGGAATCCCATCTGGTCCTGGACCTTTATTTCCTTTTACATGTTCAAGTCTCTTTTTTAGTTCCTCCCGAGTGACCCATGCGTCAGTAGCTAAATTACTAGAACTGGGCATATTACAAGGGAAGCCTTCATTAGCTGGCTCCTCAGATGTATAGACAGATGAAAAATAACAATTCAGAATTTCTGCTTTTTCCTTGTTCTCATCAACCAACTGACCCCCCCAGTGATAATAAGGGTCCCACCCCTAATATTTTTTAAAAATAATTTTGGATTCTTTTTACTCCTAGCTGCAATATCCCTTTCCATCTCTATTTTAGCTTGCCTGATAGCTTTTTTTGTTGCTTTATTTGCTTCCTTGTACCTGATGAAAGTCCCTGCTGTCCCAGCTAACTTGAATGCTTTACAAACGTTTTTTCTTACCAACCTCGACACTAACACTTTTATTCAGCCATAAAGGTTTTGCGATGCCTCTCCTTGCTTACAAGGGGATATACTGACCTAAGAGAAACAAAATAACTTTTTCAGAAATCGCAGTTATAAATATGTCAATTTAATATCTATGCTAATTTAATGTATGTTTGGACGTTTATATAACAATTATTTTCTGTTTCAGGATGATATTTTATTATTTGTAAGAACCTGAAAAATGGAATACAAAAGTTTTCGTATTATAAGATATGGTTGGTTGATATGATATGGTTGTCTCACCAATCAGACCAACCGAAAATTAGCAAAGCATTAATGCTGACTTCAGATAGAGATGGAATTCTTTTATTCCTACCTGTATAACTCACGATTCAGCTCTTAACTTTAGTAGAGAAAACTAACATTTTTTTGTAAGATTGTAAGGGTGAAGACACTTTTTGTTAAAAAAAATTGCGGTGACTAATGTGCGCGAAATTAGTCACAGTGATGCAATTAAAGTCTATAAGGGAAAAGTTGCAGCGACTAATTGCCCCATGTGTCTTTGCCCTTACTAAAAGCAGTAGACTGGCAATTATTCTTAGCAAAAATTACAAAAAGTTTATAAAAAAAAGTAAAACATTTTAAACGCTAATAACTGATGCAGCCTTGATCTTGCCTTTTATACTGTAGATGTTTTTGCACAGCAGTCAACCAGTAGGTTGTCACTTCAAACTTGATTTTATTCATCCATTTAAAATCATCGCACCTGACGCGTTTCGTGCAAAGCTGCACTTAATCTTACACGGTTTAAATAGGAATAAGACAATTCTGTTATAAAACACTTGTCACATATGGATCAATACAATGAGTAATGACATCCTAAGCTAACACTTAAGGAAAAGTTTTACGCACTGATGAATAAAACGATCCACAAAATAAATGGTTTAAAGTTGTCAAGAAAACAAAACAGCTAATATAAAAAACAGAATTTAAACCATTCAGATGACAGCTACCCAATAGAAACATTTCTTTGGAATGACGGAACTAATTTTATAGATGTTTAAGAAGCAAACACAAAAAAAAAATTTGGACATTATTATTCTTCAATGGACATCAGTTCAGTGTATAAAGATCCTCAAATGTATTTTTCCTCAAACTTTATAACGTCCCGTTATTAAGCCAGAACGCTATGAGTAATGTTTCACCAGTGGCGATCTGAAGCTTTTACAAGGAGAAAGCATTTCTAGGATATCTGTCAAATTGTCAAGTGATGAGTGAAATTTTTCGACCAGGCATGGCCACAGACCCCCAATGTATTTTGCGCAAAACAGTTGCTGAAAAAAGACGCCCATTGACTTCAGTAAATTTTTCCCAAATTCGCTCATCGCTATACATAATACATAGCAGTTCTTTTTCTTGTAATTATGATCTTCTTCAAAATAATATATACTGTTTATATAATGTAACATATTTTTAGTTTTTAAGGGATCCCTAGAGTTTTAGACCTAAGAGTAGAGCATTTTTAGCACCAAAGAAGGAGCAGCTGGGTGTTAGAAGGGTTTATGGTGTTAGGATGTCTAACACCCCCAGTAATGAGGCTTTATTTGTCCTGTTTATTTTATCCCTGCTTCTGCAATGCTTGCACTAGTGAAACCATTCTAGAAATTGCAGGGAGAATTCCAAGTCCCAAATCCTTTTCCTGGATGTTCAGCCTACCATATTCCCTTTAGTTCTTGCATGCTGGAAAATGATCAATAGTTGGTAGGACACAAGTGAACTCTGTGTTTTTTTTCCTACTCTGCCTATTCCCCCCCCCCCCCCCCCCCTGTGACATCACCACCCCACCACCTCACTTCCCTTATCCCAATCATCTTCAACATCAACGGAGGGGACAGGTTGTGTTCAGGTTGGGCCAAAGACTGGGGATGTTATACAATTGGGATTGTCATACAGCTTTATACCTCATTAGGCTCATTATCTTAAATGTGCTACTACCCATTGCCAAGCAAGATTTCATATTTATTTGGCACTAAAACACAGATCATGATTTGTTCTTGAACTTTCCTGCAACGTTAAAGATTTTTCCCATATTGAATCACTTACTTCTCTGCTGTTCAAATGTTTGCATATAAAGTAAGCTGCAGCTGCAATTAGGGCGACCCCTACAAGAACTCCAATAACAATGCCGGCAATTTGACCAGGAGTGAGCCCACCAGAGTCACAGCTCTCTATCAAAACAAAATCAATATAATTAATATAATACTTACACAGGAAGTTCTATTGTGCAGACTGATGTTAGATAATGTGTTTTGCCAGAAGCTGAGATAAAATCTTCTGGAATGGGTTGGTGTCTGTGTGTGGTTTAAAGAATAAGTAAACGTTTTTTTTTCTATCAGTAAAATTATTCTAAACAGCCTCCAGAATTACCTACCTTTGTCCCTGAATTCACTCTGACCTGGCTCCTGATTTAGTTGAAGTTGAATTCTCCTGCTCGTTTCCTTTGCTTCCTTGTGTAGACTGATGCCCCGCCCCCACTTCCTGTTCAGTTCCCTCATCACTTTGGCTACTGTAGTCGAAGTCCAGAGCCTTCTGCGCATGCCTGGGGGCAGCAGGAGCCAGTCTGTGCATGAGCAGGGTTTTTTTTTTTTTTGATGAGGGAACTAAACAGGAAGTGGAGGCGGGGTTTCACTCTGCACAAGGAAGCAAAGGAAACAAGCAGGAGAATTCAACTTCTAAGTAATTTTACTGATGGGAAAAAAAAAGGTTTACTTATTCTTTAACTGTCCATTCTGAATTTTATTACATTGTTTTCTAAGGGACCCAGGGTTTGTGGTTTTATAGGTTAAAGGGCACCCAAATATTGCTACCCCAAACATAGGTGCAGGCTTTAATAGAGCCCACACTCCTGTTGGGGGAAACAATAGTTTTTTAAAAAAAAAAATTGCCCCCTACAGTGCTAGGCTGCCTGCACCAGGAGGGGACTGTTTTTATTTTTCTTAATTAAAAAACTATTGTTTCCCCCAACCAGAGTGCAGGCTCTATTAGCCCGCACCTCTGGTGGGGGAAGCTATTTTAGCGTGATAGGTGCCTTTTAGGCCAAAGACACATGGGGCGATTAGTCGCTGCAACTTTTTGAATAGTTCCCACGACTAATCCGTGCAGCGAAAGTAGCTGCGACTGGCTTATTTAAAAGTTGCGGCGACTAATCGCCCCGTGTGTCTTCGACAGTTTTATGAAAGATTACAGCCCTAGGTGTCCGGATTTCTCTCACTAGGTGGTATCCTTAGGGACTAGATTGTAATTCAGTCGAGCTTTTGGGAAATCACCACCCTTTCATTAGTTGTTCTTTTCAAACAAAAATAAAAGCTTTAATTATTATTAAGTAAACTAATAACTAATCAAGTACAGTGCACTTGTCATGAGAAGTCCAATGAAACAAACTATGATTCTGCAAAAAGCCCAAACTCTTTGCTCCTTTATCTGCTGATGCTTGATACTCCAACTGGCAAAGATCATTGTCCAGTTTTAGGAAGATTGAGTACAATCTGAGGAGTTTAAGATGGTCCCATATGGTCGAAAATCAAGGAAATTGATGGACAAACTGTGTGACCAAATCTGGGTATGTATAGCGAGATTTAGCTTGATATTTTCAACCCTCGCTTAACTGCAATTGACGGACAGGCGGGGTTGCTAAGATTAATATATTTTTTATCATAACTTGTTTGGAGTGAAGATTCTCCTCCAATGAAAACCCAGTTGACATACTGGGCCCGATTCACTAAAGTCCGAAATAAGGAGTGCTATTTATAGCATGCGTTAAAAATCTTTTCACTTCTTATTTTTCGCTCGATTCACTAAAAGGACACTTGTCATAATTAAGAAGCGATGTTCTTGGCGTTATTTATCTTGCGTCGACATATTTTCAAGCAATATATTACGCAGCGCACAACATATTACGCAGCGTGCGATATTTTACGCAGAGCGCAATATATTACCCACGTAACCATTACTTTCTGAAGACTACCGTTCTGAAAATTTTGCGCTCTGCGTAAAATATCGCGTGCTGCGTAATATGTTGTGCGCTGCGTAATATATTGCTTGAAAATATGTCGTCGCAAGATAAATAACGCCAAGAACATCGCTTCTTAATTATGACAAGTGTCCTTTTAGTGAATCGAGCGAAAAATAAGAAGTGATAAGATTTTTAACGCATGCTATAAATAGCACTCCTTATTTCGGACTTTAGTGAATCTGGCCCACTAACTCCAAAGCTGGACACACACATGAAGATCCTTTTTTTTGGCAAGGTCAACAAATGAGAAGATCTATAACCTTTTGGCCACCCTCAAGCTGATATCGACCTCCAACTGCAATATCAGGACCATATAAGCTGGCCTGTGCAATCCGTGTCCGATGTGATTTCAATTAATGGGCAAGCAGTCCCAATGCCCCATACACAGGCTAATAATTTGCCGATTGGGCCTTGTGTGGCCAAGCTTTAGCCAGTGTCTGCAGTCAGACTGTAAAAGCCCAATGATTTTTTCTAGGGTAAAGTTATGTTTCAACTACCAACTAATATGAACTAATCAGAAGACAGCATTTACTGATGTATTATTTGAAAGCAAGCATCTTATTGGTTGTCATGGGTTAATGGACCTAGAGAAAAATGTACCTTTGTTATTACATTACCTCATTGGACGATACATCCAGCACATAAAGTAACCTTTGTAACTGAATACAGATACAGTGATGTCTACTGCATATATGGAATATGACTTAATGTGATCAAGAAAATAGTTCCTTAAGGACCACTTACTTTCCACAGTCAGCTCAGCTGAAGCTTGGCCCGGTGTACTTGCCTGTACCTGTACCGTGTAGGTATTACTGTATTCTGTCTTGAGGTTTGTAATTAGCAAGGAACCATTTGGAAGTCCAATGGCATCAGAAAAGTTTTTGGGTCCGGGAGCGCTGGGAGGTGTAATGCTTACTATATAGTTTATTATCTGGTTTGAAGCACTTGGCTCTCCTAGATACCAGGTAAAGCTATTTAAGTTCCCATTTATTCCACTGACACTGAGAGTGACGTTCTTGCCGACCGATGCACAGTCTGGGATCAACTGAATGGTAAGGCTGCTGGCAGCAACCATGCACAGAGAGAGGAGAACTGGAAGAGAAAGACAACAATAGTAAGTGGATTAGAGAGGATACAATGTTGGCATAACTGTCGGTCAGCATTAAATTACAGTTGTACTCGTTTTGGCCCATATGGTATCCCTCAACAACTAATCTGCAGGTAGCACTTACTGGTCTAGTGTTTCTAAAATAATGCAAGCAAACATGTGATTGGTTAGCTTGTGTTGGCTGTTTGAGTGTATGGCTTTGCTCAGAATTTTTGGTACCCATTAAATATAAATTTAAAAATACATTCAAAAAGGTCAGTTGTTTGTCACCAGCTCAGACTGTTCACAAATGAGGAAGAATTTCATTTTAGAAACATGTTCCTAAATTTCTGACAATAAAGGGTCATTACAGGCCCCACCTTAACTGATTCCCATCTGCCCCACTCAAGTCTATGTAACCTCTTTTTCAGCTCAATAGGTGCCTTCCCGGACTAGTACCAGTAGAACATGGGTTACACTGCACGCGCTTACCCAGAATGAGCCTTCGCTAAGTGGAAGAGGAAGGTGAGGGTGTTGTGCAACTACACCTCTCTTCCTGCTATGCAGAAAAATGAAAACAGAGGGCGCCAGAGGTTCTTGCAAACAACAAAATAATAAGTGTTTATTTACCACCCACAGGGTTACTCACAATACAGCTTCAGAGGCCAGTGGTACAGTCTCACATACAGAGTGTAATACAGACGGAAACTCCCCTGCGGCAGACATAGTGGATCCCTCAGGGAATTCTCTATCCTGATTCCCTATTCACTTGGATCCCTACACTACAGGCAAAACTCCAAACTGCAACTCCTATGTAGGAGCTCAGAACTGTTCTTTCTAGCTCGACCCTAACTGCCTTACACCCCTAGAGTGGTACTATAAAGGGAGCTACACCTGCCACTATCTAATGCCTCAGTCACGGGGCCCTGTTCCCTGACTTCACTGGGCCTGGGCCCATGCCCTGGGCTCACAGCAACATCCACCCTGCTCCTCGGGAGAAGCAAACAGGAAGGTGACACTCCTTTCCCAGCACTATACCAGAGTGAGGCAGGAAGTGGTCACCATACCTGCTAGCCAATAGCACACATATGTTAATGAACTCACTTAGATACATTCCCATCTGCCCAGCAACTAAGGGAACTAAACCTGTAGGGATTTAAAGCCATAGGGGCCATTTAACCCTATGGGTCCCTACATCTACATCAACTCCTCTCAGGGTTAAATTGTACCTAGGAACCCTAACACTTGTATTTCTATAACCCACTCTCTTTCTACATCTAAAGTAGTTCAAGGTGGCCAGTGTCATTGTGTCTGTTAAACCCCTGCTTCTTTCTTTATACTCCACCAATAATAGGGAAAAGTGGTGCAAAGCATCATGTTTTAAGGACCCTCGCATTGTCAAATTGCAGCAAAATGCAATTCGATAGTAAGCTCTTAGGGTCAGGGACATCTAAACATATTTCTTTGCTGTAAGTCTTGTTTGTTAAATTATATGTAATTGTAAAACACTGCAGAATTCACTGGCACTATAAAAATAAAGGATTAGGATGCAATTTGATTTTTAAACAGCAGACCAATAAATGCTACCTACTGATTGGTTGCTATGGGTTACTTGCACCTCTTATTACATACCCCCCGCAACTTTTAAATATGCCCCATAGCTTTAACTGGTTGTTCACTTAATGTTTATCCTGATAAACAGATACA
Organism: Xenopus tropicalis; assembly: GCF_000004195.4. Classification (NCBI taxonomy): domain Eukaryota; kingdom Metazoa; phylum Chordata; class Amphibia; order Anura; family Pipidae; genus Xenopus; species Xenopus tropicalis. The sequence continues at coordinate 108,900,616 of NC_030683.2, read as the reverse complement.
TTGAGACATAAAGGAAGTGTTCTGCCGGTGATTCATAATACTAATACCTAGTGTACCTAGCAAGTTACATCTTGTTTGGGGAAAACCCATATTGTAATAGTTTCACAGTTAAACTCCAGGAAGGCAGTAGGTTGTCAAAAAAACAAGTTACGGAGGATGCAGAAAACAGCAAAGTTAATCCTCTGACTCTTAAATTCATTGCAGAATTAGGACCTATTTCTTTTGGTCATTTCACCTGATTGAAGGGATGTTCCAGGGTAAAACCCAGGGAATTTCATGAATTTGGGAGCAAAACTCAAACACTACATGGTGTAGAGTCAGAGTCAAAGGATTTATGTACGTATTTGTGTAGTCGGAAGCAATTTTGAGTACCTGGAGTGGGAGTTGGTGGTGCCATAAACTAAGGAGTCAGAGTGTAAGTTGAAGGATTTATGTACCAACTCCACAGCCCTGCCCAAAGTGCATATCTATCAAAGGGTGAAAAGAGAGCTCATCACTGTTCACCAAAGAGATTGCTACAGCATTCTTTTAATTTATATACTTATTGTACAGCGCTGCGGAATATGTTGGCGCTTTATAAATGAATGCTAATAATAATAATAATATAGGATGTTATCACCTATATATCACTAAAAACCCTATATAAGTGAAAGAAGCTATAGAATCCCCTTCCGGTGAACAGTGAACCTGAACCCTCTTTTAACCATGTGCTAAATATGCCCTTGGTGTTTCGACCACTGCCTTTGGTACAGTTCATACAAAATTCAAAATGGCTACAGGTATGGGATCCTTTGGCCGGAAACCCCTTATCCAGAAAGTTCCGAATTACGGAAAGGCCATCTCCCATTGACTCCATTATAAGAAAATAATTCTAATTTTAAAAGATTATTTCTTTTTCTCTGTAATAAAAAAACAGTACCTTGTACTTGATCCCAATTAAGATATAATTAATCCTTATTGGAGGCAAAACAAGATACATATTTAAATTATTTTTAGCAGATTTAAGTTATGGAGATCTAAATTACAGAAAGATCCCTTATCCAGAAAACCCCAGGTCCCAAACATTATGGATAACAGGTCCCATACCTGTATGGGATCCATTATCCAAAACACTTGGTAACAGGGGTTTATTCGATAAGTGATCTTCTCACAATTCAGAACAGCTTTCCTTAAAGCGGTAGTTTACCTTTGAAATAACTTTTAGTATGACAGTTATATTCAGAGACAGTTTGCAATTGGTCTTCGATATTTATTCTTTTACATTTTTTAGCTTTCTGTTTAGCACCTGTCCAGTTTGGTATTTCAGCAACTATCTGGTATTTTCCCAAGCAAGCAGGCAGTGGTTTGAATAATATAGTAAGGGAACTGAATAGGTAGGGAAATGATAAAAAGTAGCAATAACAATAAAATTATAACCTCACAGATCAATAGATTTTTGGCTGCCGGGGTCAGTGACCCCCATTTAAAAGCTGGAGATAGGTAGAACAGGAAGGCATATAAGACAAAAACAATTGTTATGGAAATTTAGATACCAGAGGTCATTTGGGGTTCCATGTGATTCTGAGCAAGACAGAATAATTAAAGGACTGGGAGGGTTTTTATACCCTTTACACAAGCACGTAATACCAAGGCTCTGCAGAAGGGAGCTCAGGGAGTACCTGTAGGAGTACAGCAAGCCTTGGGAACTGAATGGGAGTTTCCAGGGGTGCGCTTGCTGCTGGGCTCTACAACAGTAAAACAACAACACAGTACATAGTTACTGATGTGAGCGGGGGGGTCTGTCTGTTCGAGCGGGGGAATCCAAGATGGCGGCCGTGAGAGGCTGCGGGACACAGCTAAGTTAATCCCAATTTTTGGGAGAAGTGACCATTATTTTAAAAAATAAATTTGGCGTTTTGCTATGGGCAAGGGGGCTCTACACTATGTTAGGGGCTACAGTAGTAGCCTTTCCTTGCTCTTTAAGGCTACTGAATTATTTTAATACTGTATGTATTCTTATTTTTAAAGAGGAAGAGCAACTCAGTCAAAGATAAAGGATTCTACTATAAAAAGCATGCCGGTATGTGGAGCTTTCTGGGTAACAGGTATCCTTGTTATGGACCAATCCTACTCCACACTGGACTCTGACCCCATACACCTGCCTGTAAATGTGTACGATGAAGAGGTTGGGGTAATCAGTAAGAAATTTCTACAGCTTTAGGTTAATTTGTTCCTAGGAAATGAAGCAGAGCAGCAGGCAAAGCTAAACATTTACAGGCGGTGCCAGGGCCCAGGAAATGATAATTAGCAGAATCCGCAATAATAGAGAGAATTATATACTGAATAAAGCCACAACCAGGATGTTGAAAGGATTTTTCATGTCTGAGCTTCAGTTTTTTTTCTCCCTATTTCCCTATTGGGTCAGCGCCAGTTTTCAGGGTTTCTATTGTCTCTTTGTGATTTGTTGTTGTTTCTGTGACACTTTGTTGGTAAGTCAGCTATCCAGTGGATGCCCCCTGTGCCAGCTGGTTGCTATGCCTACTGCACAGCCAGTATAATCTGTCCCACATACTTGCACCACAGCCTTTTGTCAGTATCATTTCGGGGTAATTATAAATGTACACGTAGATTTAGCACAGAATGTGCCATGTTGCAGTCCTACAACCCAATGTTCAGTCTCTCTCCATCACAATCTCTTCATTCTTCTGGATCAACTAGCAGTTAGGCAGGTTATATATGGGCATTAAGGTTGAACTTGATGGATACATGTCTTTTTTTCAACCTAACTTACTATGTTAAGTTTTGCAGTTGCTGCTGCACTGTACTTTCTGATTTGCTGGGCAAAGCAGTTATAAAGGAGCATAACCAACGCTCTACTGTCCATCCTGATATGTTGGGAGGCGCATAAGATATATGGTACCTTCTGACCGTACAACCCAGTACAAACCCAAGATTCCAACACATGTGGATTCACAGAAAAAAAAATATATATTTTGTTCTTGAGTTTTAACCCATAGCAATCATTTTAATACTCTCTTCCCAGCCTCCTCCAGATGGACTTATTTTAATAGCATTTCCAACAGAAGCACAGGTCAACAAACGTGCAGAGCTCATATAATCAGGGCCGCCATCAGGGGGGTACAGTCGTCCTGGGCCCGGACGATTTTAACTTTAAAAGGGGCCTGGCCGTGCTAAAGTTTTCCTAGTAGCTCAGGCCCCCTTTAATCAATTTCGGGCCCTGTCATTGGTGGTCAGGGGGTGATCCTATTGGTCGCGCCCCGTGCGTACATGCACGCCAGTACACACGGGGCGCAACCTTATAAAAGGGCCGGCACTCAGAAGTGCAGAGGTGTCATGAAGCAAGTACCTTGCCGGGGGAGTCCGAAGCCGCAGCTGAAGATGCTGCCGCCGCTAAAGACGCCGGAGGAGCCGAACTAGACGCGAGGGCTGTGCTCTGCTGGCTACCAATGTACTGGGGGGGGGGGCACAGCTGGCTACCAATGTACTGGGGGGGCACAACTGGCTACCAATGTACTAGGGGGGCCCTGCTGGCTACCAATGTACTAGGGGGGGAACTGTTGGCTACCAATGTACTAACGGGGGCACTGTTGGCTACCAATGTACTAGGGGGGCACTGCAGGCTACCAATGTACTAGGGGGGGCACAGCTGTATACCAATGTACTAGGGGGGGCACTGCTGGCTACCAATGCATTAGGGGGGGCCCTGCTGGCTACCAATGTACTAGGGGGGGCCCTGCTGGCTACCAATGTACTAGGGGGGGTCCTGCTGGCTACCAATGTACTGGGGGGGGCACTGTTGGCTACCAATGTACTAGGGGGGGGCGCTGTTGTCTACCAATGTACTAGGGGGGGGGCACTGCTGGCTACCAATGTACTAGGGGGGGCACTGCTGGCTACCAATGTACTAGGGGGGGCACAGCTGTATACCAATACATTAGGGGGGCCCTGCTGGCTACCATGTATTAGGGGGGCCCTGCTGGCTACCATGTATTAGGGGGGCCCTGCTGGCTACCATGTATTAGGGGGGCCCTGCTGGCTACCAATGTACTAGGGGGGCACTGCTGGCAACCATGTATTAGGGGGGCCCTGATGGCTACCAATGTCTCATGTCTGTGAGTCCTTTGTACTGGTGGGAGGGGGGGCCCAGAAAATTTTGTTGTGAGGGGCCCCGTGATTTCTGATGGCGGCCCTGCATATAGTGACCTTCTGAAAGCACACAATATTGTCAGGAACATTATCATAAGAAACTGATTTATATAGCACCAGCAACTGATTCAACACATGGATAAATAGTATTTTTCTTGTCCATTTTTTAGAACTTTGAAACCCAGGCAAGGCTTACAGAACCAGATAGCCACCATCATGGGGGGGAAGGGGTGTCAGGCAGTCAAGCAGCCCCATCAACAAGGGTGGCCTGGATAACCTCAGAAGAGAACTGGGTCACCCAATAAAGGGGTGTAGTGCAGTCAGACAGGTGTAGGGGAGCCCTGCAACTACTCATGGCAACCCTAAGGTCAGTGTCTAAAAAAAACCTTTATGCCATGTCCTCCTATCTATGATAGGCCTTACTGAAGAAGGTCCAAGTATCATACTGCGGCCCTCTAGTTAAACTACATGCCTTTACAAACCCCCCCAGACAGAGTTTGGAGCTATACTACAACTTCAGATGGAAGGCTGCAGGCTCAATATTGTTACCTAAGTACCATAAATAACAGTGGCACAAAGGGCAATTCCCCATGTGATTTCCAGTTCATTTATGGAGTATATAAATCCATAAATATCCATACATAAATATGGAGTATATAAATCCATAAATATCCATAAATGATTTAAGAATCTTGGTCCTTAAAGGAATCTTTAAAACAGAGAATGAAAGGAAGGTATGGGAGTACAAATTAATGAGAACTTTCAACTCTCTGGAGAAGGGACTGAACCGGGCCTTGAATTTATGGTGAATTATATAAATTAAGAACTGCCTGCACCCAGCCATACACATTAAGATTTGCTCGCTTGGCGAGATCACCAAGCGAGCGGATCTTCTCCTGATATCCCCACCTACGGGTGGGCGATATCGGGGAAAATGTAGGCTAATTCGATCGTTTGGCCCTGGGGCCAAACGATCAAATTATATTGGCGGCAATGGGGCAGCCAGTTCGGGGACCGCATCAACGAGCAGATGCGGTCCCCGATCCGACTGAATCTTTTATCCTGGCCGATCGATATCTGGCCAATTTCAGGCCAGATATCGGTCGGGCAGGCCCCTCGTTTCTGCCCCTACCCGGGCCGGTAAGCTGCCGAATCGGTCCAAGGGACAGACCTTTAGGGCTCTGGCACACGGGGAGATTAGTTGCCCACGACAAAACTCCCTGTTCGCGGGCGACTAATCTCCCCGAGTTGCCTTCACCTGCCATCCCACCGGCCAGGATGGGATCGCCGATGGGATGGCACACGCGGCGGCGCAATTTCGGCAAATCGCTGAAAAAGCCTCGCGAGGCAACTGTGTGTGCCATCCCACCGGCGACTTTTTCGCCGGTGGGATGGCAGGTGATGGCAACTCGGGGAGATTAGTCGCCCGTGAAAAGGGAGATTTGTCGCGGGCGACTAATCTCCCCGTGTGCCAGAGCCCTTACTTCTCATTATTTACCCTAATTTATATCAAGCCACTTTGATCCACATTATCCTGTACCTTATCTGTTTGTCCCTTGCAGGCCCCCATTTATATGACTTTGTTAACACCTTCCACACAGATAGATATTCCTTTTTTCTGGTTATTTGATCTATGAGCTGAATGTTGTATATATATCAGAGAGCACCTCAGCTTCATTGTAATCAGCTTGAAAAAGGAACTAAAATGTTCTGAAAGCTTGCTATGGTTTTCTTAGTTAGCCAATAAAGGTATCACCTTTATACCACTTTTGTTATTTTTTATTTCAAAAGGGTTTCCCTGTAACATTTTGACTGGCTAGCACGGTACATCACCTTTTCCTGCATTTGTTACTATACTGACGAGTATAAACCGGAAGCTGGCATAAGGTCTGGGTAGAGCACAGTTTTCAAGCAGTTATGGACATATTTGAACCCAAAAGGTATTAAAATAAAAGCACTTACTTCTATATTACATTGTTTTACATGGTTTTGTGCATTGTAAAAAATCATGGTATATAACATTTTAATAAGACGGAAGCATTTAGACTGTAAGCTCTTATTCTGTGCCCGACACATGGCAGGTAAGCTCTGTTACTGACAATTATACCAACTGGTTGGCACCCCTGCCTGCCCTGTTACTGCAATGTACAATGCCTCCTGCTTGGTATAAATTCTAATACACACACATGCACACAACCTGCCCTTTAAATAGAGAAAAAATGATTGGGAGAAGTCAACATTTGTGTTCAAATTCAATCTGTAAAATAATTATGTCTTTTTGTGCTTTTGTAAATGATTTCCATTTGGTACCACTGGGCTCCTTCCTTAATTAAAGTTTTCAATAAACAACATAAAACCCCCGCTTTAGTGACAATAAATACTGCATGAAGTAGAAAAGCTAAAGAGGAGGGAAGGGACAGATGTATCGGGGAAGCCATAGCAGGGAGTGCCCAGCTGTTTAGCTGCGGTGCGGCACGGAGTTACCCGGCCAGCTGCAGCCACTAATGTCCCCTTTACCTTTAAGCTGATAGACCCTCAGAGAGAGAGCCCCCCTGCTGCAGAACATGGCGCTGTGGGTTCCGACCCTGAGCTGTTGGTTCCGAGTCTGAGCTGCTCAGGAAGCGGCCGGAGCTTTACTTTCGCTTTGAGGCGCCCCCCCCTTCTGGGAAACATGGGCGGGGCTGTAATTAGCAGCTTACTGTTCCTCAAACTGCGGCAGAGACTGTACAGCCATAACCTGCCGTGTTACAGTAGCCTTACAGAGAGGGGACACGGCCATTTCATTACTGCGGGGCCCATACCGTGTTATGAGGGGCACACAGCTACATAACTGCATTTAAAGGGCAACTGTACCCTGCCTATTATACAAATGCTTTAGTGGCAATTAGCACTAGCATGGGCGTCCGCAGAAAATTTTCCAAGGGGGGGCAAGTAAGCTAGTATCATCCTGCAACAGACAAATATATATATATATATATATATATATATATAAATATATATTTTTTTTTTGCAGGATGATACTAGGGGAGGCTAAAGATGGCCCATACACAGACTGACCTACAGCTAATGTGACACTTAGTGGATTCGCTGCTGGCGTATAAGGTTAACCTCCCAACTACCTCTTGCCGTTCCCACTGACTCCCAGGGATACTGTACAAAAGTGCGGGGGGGGCTTTTTTGTTTTTACCCTAAAATGTTTAGTATGTTAAAGTATTTATACGCGCATTTCTGTGAGGGGATCTGCAAACATTTGTGTTTGTGATCAGGGCTAGTTCGCATTCAAATTCACTTTTATTTTTAATGGTTTTTCAGTTATTTAGCTTTTTGTTCAGCAGCTCTCCATTTGGTATTTCAGCAGCTATCTGGTTGCTAGGGTCTTATTTACCCTAGCAACCAGGTAGTGGTTTAAACAAGAGATGGGAATATGAATAGTTAAGGGGCCTACTTGGAAAAATAAGTAATACAAAATTATAATAATAATAAAATTGTAGCCTCACAGAGCAATATTTTTGGCCCCCATTTGAAATCTGTATAGAGGCAGAACAGAGGCCTGTGTATAGTACCTGGGTATAGTACCTGTGTATAGTACCTGTGTATAGTACCTGGGTATAGTACCTGTTTATAGTGCCTGTGTATAGTACCTGGGTATAGTACCTGTGTATAGTGCCTGTGTATAGTACCTGGGTATAGTACCTGTGTATAGTGCCTGTGTATAGTACCTGGGTATAGTACCTGTTTATAGTGCCTGTGTATAGTACCTGGGTATAGTACCTGTGTATAGTGCCTGTGTATAGTACCTGGGTATAGTACCTGGGTATAGTACCTGGGTATAGTACCTGTGTATAGTGCCTGCGTATAGTACCTGCGTATAGTACCTGCGTATAGTGCCTGCGTATAGTGCCTGCGTATAGTGCCTGGGTATAGTGCCTGCGTATAGTACCTGGGTATAGTGCCTGGGTATAGTGCCTGGGTATAGTGCCTGCGTATAGTACCTGGGTATAGTGCCTGGGTATAGTGCCTGGGTATAGTGCCTGCGTATAGTGCCTGGGTATAGTGCCTGTGTATAGTGCCTGCGTATAGTGCCTGGGTATAGTGCCTGGGTATAGTGCCTGCGTATAGTGCCTGGGTATAGTGCCTGGGTATAGTGCCTGGGTATAGTGCCTGTGTATAGTACCTGTGTATAGTACCTGTGTATAGTACCTGTGTATAGTACCTGTGTATAGTACCTGTGTATAGTGCCTGTGGGATGAAATCTGCAGCAAAAGTTGAGAGTTGGTTTTCAGGTAAAGTTACAGCTGCAGATTCTTCTTTTCAGTCTTCATTTGTTTCCAGTTTGCAAAATCTCCCGATCCCTGTGTGCATCTGTGCTCTGATTGGTCAATTTTACTGTCTGTCAAGGAAGCTGTGCTCTGATTGGAGAATCCACAAGAAGAAAGATCCAATCGGAGCACAGCAAAAACGGGCTTGAGGAGACAGTGCAGAAAGTAAGGGTTTTTTTGCTACTTTTCCAGGGGGGGGCAAGTGCCCCCTCTTGCCCCCTTCTGTGGACGCCCATGAGCACTAGTTCAGTAAAGAACAGTGGGAAAACATTGTGGTTGCTACGGGGCTGCTTGACTGTAATGTTGTCCCTCTGTGTAGCCCCTCTATATACTGCCTGATATAATGTAATGGTCCAATTTTGTTATAACACTTTAGAACAGTGGTTCCCAACCTTTTTTGCACCACAGACCGCTTTCAAGCAAGACAATTTTTCCAAGGACCGGGGATGGGGGGTGCGGCGCAACTAGTGCTAGTTATAATTACATATATTATGCACTTTACTATTACCAGTAATATTATTATTATAACATACAGCTTAATAAAGTACTTTGGTCCTTGTCGTAATCAGTAGAAAGCTTCCTGGGCTCCGCATAGCTATTGTCATGGCTGTGTAACGCATCGGGGAGTTGGGATCACAAGTAATGGGGAGCAGAGGTGGCCCAGTTCAGCACAGCCCACAGCCTGGCACCAGTGGTTGGGGACCCCTGCTTTAGAATATAGTCTTTAAAGAAAAGCAAAGTTCTTCTGCATCATCTCCCCACTTAGATGGCATAGTATTGTGTCTATAGGCCCCACCAAAAATCCATTGCTTTTGTGCTAAAAATGGCCACAGTTATTAAGCTTTATGTTATATAGCTGATTTATTGCACTTTACAGAGATTATACACAGACACAGATTGTTTGGCAGTCACCCTGATTTGCACTTCTAACGTTCACCCCCATCACCCGCAGTAAGAACCCAGTCACCCACTCTCTTTAGAGCAGTGGAACATGGGGAGATTAGTTGCCCCACGACAAATCTTCGTTGCCGCGGGCGACTAATCTCCCCGCAATGCCATCCCACCGGCAAGAATGTAAATCGCCAGTGGGATGGCAGACACGTCTCTACGATTTGCCGAAGTCGCCCAAATTTTCCTCTCAAGGCAACTTCAGCAAATTGTAGCAATGCTAGATATGTGATCAATATAAAGGGGAAATAAAAGTTGTGTGCTTGTCTATAGACATCCCTGTACATGTATATACACAGCAAGGATGTAGTTGCAGGCAATATTGACATTGAACACTCTGTAACTTATGCATTATGGGTAAGGGCATCATGCATCTGCACTGCCCTTGGCTTTCACAGTTGGCACTCTAACAATAATTTCCTGAGAGAGTTTGTTTCATGCATTTTTACCCAGTGTAACCTGCAACAGCTTTACCTTTAACTCTGTCTTCTACTTATTGCCATCCCTAACGAAAATTACATGATCATAACAGTGAGGATAATGCAGGAAGGGAAGGGGATCGGTTCAAGCTAAACAGGGCAAACAAGGAAACTGAAGCTACCTGTCCTTGGGAGGTAGATAATCAGATTGCCAGAGTTTAGCTATTTCTCCTGCATAATGGACTCCTGCATAATGGACTCCTGCTAACAATACAGTCACAACAAAGGAAGAAGGGATGGGGTCAAGAAATAGCAAAAACTATGTATTTTTCATGATTAAAACAATAGACAAAAAGTATGTTCAGCACAATCCCTATTCTTTGCACTTATGCTGAACAAGGGGGTGAACTACTCCTGTAATATTTAAAGGTAAGGTACATCCTAAAAATAATATGGGGTGGAAATATTGTATTTTACATACTGAACTTACTGCACCAGCCTAAAGTTTCAGAAACTCTGTAACAGTAATGATTCAGGCCTTAAAACTTGTCACAGGATCCTCCCTTCTTGGATTTTGTTAGGAGTGTCAGTGGCACTGCACATGCTCAGTGCATTCTGAACTTTACATCACCAGCCTGAAATTTCAGAAACCTTATAACAGTAATAATTCACATGATCTTTGCATCTTGGATTTTGTTAGATGTGTCAGTGGCACTGCACATGCTCAGTGCGGTCTGGGCAGCTGTTGAGAAGCTAAGCTTAGAGGTCATCGCAAATCATGAAGCCAAAGATAAGGGTTGTGTGCTAAAGGAGCTGATGCTACAGGGCTGATTATTAATTTCTGATACCGATTATTGTTTTTCTGAGCTGAGAATCTAAATTAATTACTAATAACCCTAGTATTGTAGCTTTTATATTCTATCTATGCTGTATATTGTGAGTTGGTCCCTAAGCTCAGGTGACTGACAGCAGGAACACAGAGCATCACCATAAAGAAGATTGGGAGATACTGGGTTATATTTGAATTCACAGATCTTTCCTGCTAAAGGGCCGTGGTTGCCTTGGGCTGGTACAGAAACCCAAAAACATAATATGCAGAAATTTTAGCCTACTTCTTTGTAAAGCATTAGTGCTCCTTTAATAGAAAAGGCAGTTCTTGAGGGCTTCAGGGATTAAGTACATGACACATGATACATACAGCTATACTTTGGCCACCAAATCCCCCTGATGGCTTACTCCAGTAGACCATGGGCAAATAAAGGTTCCACTTAAGAAGTTAATATGAATTCCAGCTGCAACAGGTTACCCTGTATAGCTCAGGGCTACAGTGCTCACACCATACTGCTGGTAATGCTTAATAAAGTAGCTCCCCTTAAGCAGAATTGTGGGATGAGTCAAAAAAACAGGGGCATTCTTGAGCCAATATCTACAGTCCTGAGATGGTGCCCAGCCCCATGGAATAAGGGTGGGAGCTAAGCCTAGTGCTAGCTATACCTCATTCACACTCTGCCCTGGTTTAGTCTTTACTAATGCCCCACGTCATAAGAGAGAATGATCCACTTCAGGCCTATGAAGGCCTTATTTCCTGTTATTGCCTAATTGCCTAATACCTTATAGAAAAATAGCAAACAGCACCTTCCTGTCTCCATTAAAAAAGCCTTTATTTGGTATACATGGCTTTTGGTATACATGGCTTTTGGACAGCTCTGCCTAAAACCACTTGACTCACATCTTACATTATTCCTTAGGGGGAGTCTCCAAATTCAGGAATATCACCACCTCCCTTTTATGCACCACAGGGGTCACCTGATATCCATGCATCACTAGTGGGGCCATCTTAGCTCTCTCACGCAATGGAAACACTTAGAGGCAGATTTATTATGTTATGTGCAGGCTTAATCTCATAAAAATGGCGACAACAGCGTCAAATCTGCCATTCTGACCACATAAAACACGCCTTGATAAATTTGCTGTTTATTTTGCACAGCGTTTTACACTGCTTTTTCGTAATTTCAGTTTTAAACATCATTATAAAAAGGCCCCTAACTGAAAGGAAGGTTCCCAGACATTATAACATGCTGCCCTTACTACATATAAATACCCAAACGAAGACAGTTTGTTCATAAAGAAACGCTTTGGTCATCTGTGAAGTTTCAAAACGAATTCAGGAATTTTTTCAGGAATGAAAATTAATTTCTCAATTACTTCTCAATAGCACAATTATTACCCAAATCATTACTCCACCTCTGATCTGGCATGGACCATTACATTTAATGGTGAGCTGTGGTTTATCTATAGTTTCCTACATTTACTGACATTCACAGAATTCTGAGGAATGTTGCTCACTCCCCTGAAGCTGCTGCTGCACTAGGCAGTGGGCCATAATCTCCTACATCCAATACAAATCAGTAAGCATTGTTACTGTGAGATAAGAAACATCAGTAGACAAAGAAAACAACTCCACAGCAGTTTAAAAAAGTGTGTATATTTATTTTTAATAAAAAAAAATCAATTCAGTAACAGAAATTTGTGTGGCACCAAAAGTGTGTACCAATGAAACTGAAGTATTTAAGAAAGGGGCATTTTGGTATAATAAAAATATTCCCATTTACAAACAGATAATAAATACACTCATTACATATCCCTGGCACTTTAATAACAAAGCTTAGCATATGAAATGTTCACAGCAAGGGAGTCCATGGTAGCATCTAATCATACATGAGTAGGGTAATTACCCAACCTTAAACCCTTCCCATCTTGACCCAACTTTAAACAGTTTTTTAAAGCCCTCCCTACTCCCTCTGATGGTGATGCTATATTGGCCTGAACCTGCCCAACCTGTGGGTTTTTTGGAATCCAGACAACACTAGTGGAGTCTACTGTAAAGTTCTCCCACATAGGATACCAATGATATAATCCGATTGTAATACGGGCCTACAGAAAATGATTCAGCATCTTAAATCCTGCCTGATCGATATCTCTTTAATATTAGGCCACATATAGAATGGGCAGGATCTCCAGAGGGCCCCACGCCCCTGGTATAGTCAGTAGCAGACAGTAAAACATTTATGGCAGGTAAGATATTGGTGCTATGAGGAAATTGCGCAATATCTATATACTATTAGTGTGTCAGCTCGCTGTATGTATCCTGCGTTGGGTATTCAAGTCCCTGAAAAAGATTCATATGTTTCATTAGGAATCATTTATAGCTCAAATGTCTTTTCCTAAACTAGCATGGTAAAATCGCTGACCTTTTCTTGGTAATAGGTCTGACCCTAGGTCATGCAATTACTGTCCAAGAAGTGCATTAATTAACACCTACACTTGTTCCGTTCCCTCTTTCATGGGCATCAGGAGCTTAGCTTGTTGTACAAACTAACCCACTACATGCTGGGGTCTGTTTATGTCAGGGACCAGGGTGTCACATCCTCCATTCTTGCAATAAAAACAATCGGGACAAAGAGCAAGTTCTAATTGTAATTTGAAAATATGTGCAGCAGCTCTACACATTGTAGACATTGACATTTGTTTCCAGTAGCCATGTAGGCCTCTTAGCACTCTAGCTTGTATGTCCTGGAGGAGTAAATTACCCACATTGAATATATATGATGGGGTGGAGGTGCTTTTGGGCACCTTGAGCTTAAGCAGACCAAAAATGTGGTGCCAATGGGCCCTGGCATCATCCCCTATATTTAGTTTTATTGTATCACGTACAGTCTATGGCACGTGGGCAATTTCTGCCATTCTGCCACCTGTACAAAACATTTACTGATGTATTTCTGAGCAGGAATCGATAGACATGGACTGCTGCATTTACAATGGGGGCACATTAGAATTTTTAAGGGTTTCTGATTGTTTTCAATATACAGTTTGTCTGTAAACATCTGTAAAAATAATGTTGTTGGCGGATGTTGGGATGTGGATATTAACTGTATCCAAGTTGTGAACCAGAACCATTTGATATAAATCAGATCAAGCCTTGTAGCACATGGAGCAAACATCTGATTAAATATATGGCAATATTATAAACACAACTGCAATTATAAAGTGCTAAAATGCAAGCAAAACTGAGCACTCATTGATGACATTAATTGCATTTATTGTACTTGCACCAGTATGCACCAGAATGCACTTCTTGTGCTTGTGGGGAACGCTAAATGGCCCCCCTAATGTGCTATTGATGCTATTAAACCACTAATAATTTATTGTTGTTGCCATCTTTGATGTGGTGTTCACACTTTTGAAGTATGGTACATCACGTATGATCTAGAGGCCACCTTTTATGATACACTGCCTCTAAGTGACTGTATGATCCAGTAAGTTTACTTGCTTGACCACAGTTGTTAAAGCCCTTGTATAAACCATCTCTGTAAAGGCACCATATTCTCAGTTTGTTGCTTATCCCTGCTTGGAATTACTAGAAGCCTGTTATTTGTGCCCTCTATGATCTCTGGGATGTTCTCGAATCCCCCTGTACGTTATACCCACCCTGACCTCTGGTCTTCTTTCGAATTCTATTTGGCCTGATGCCTACCCTGACCTCTGGTTGTATTCTGGTTCTGCTGCCTACTCTGCACTTGTGATTGTAATGTATCTCCACCCTGGCAACCCTATAGGAGGTGGTTCACTAGCACCCAAAATGGACATAATTTAACACCTATACTTGTGCAGTTCCCAGCTCTCTTGTGGAAATCAGGAGCTTCTTTTGTACAAGCTAATGCTCTGCACTAGGGTCTGTCCATCTTACGGACCAGGGTTTCACACCACTGATTCATTTTGGATTTATGTTTTAATAAATGGCTTAGAATTGAGATAACTTACCATGTATGGCAGTTCCTCTTTTGCAGGCTGAGCCTAAAAAAAAAAAAATAGAGAAGGAAATACATTTCCTTTCATGAAGCATTGCAGGAACTGAATTCATCAACAACTAGGGGTAACAGAGTGGTTAAGCAAGGGTGGAGACAAGTAAAAACAAGTAATTTGTAAACCAGTAGAAACATACATGTTATTAAAAGTTCCATATAAAACAGCAAAATGTATTTTTTTGCTAGTGCTAAAACAAATATTTTAATATTTTATATGGTTTTGTTCTTAAGTTAAACAGGGCAAACAGGATAACTGCAGCTACTCCATGTTTGGTCCTTGAGAGGCAGATAATTAGATAACCAGCATATAACCACCGCTCTAGCCCTTTGTTGTGACAGTTTTGTTAGCAGGGGGGATTATTTGAGCTCAGAAAAACTAATTCTCTGCCTTGCAAAGAGCTAACATTGAGGTTCCCTGTTTGCCCTGTATTTCTCAAGCAATAACAAAAGCCATAGTTTTTTTTGTGATTCAAACTATAGGCAACAATTCTGTTTAGCACAAGCCCTATTCATTGCACGCATGCCCAACAAGGGGAATACTGCTCCGTTAGGAGACAATAATAATGAGAAGCATCTCCACAAAGTGTTACATGTATGGATTTGAATTTGCATTGCTTACCATTGTAGCAGCATAAACATTATAATATATTCTGTATGAGTCCTGTCCCTCAGTGGGTTGTTCTAAATTTGGGATAAAACAATCATTTTAAAATACACAATATTATATATTTTCAGGCATTTACAACATACGTATCTGGTTATTTTAAATTGTCATTATGAAATGAGTAAAGTTACATCTTAGAAACTAGAAAGGGAAGTTTGAGAACAAACTTCATGTTGGGTTGAAAAACGTGAAGTCACTGAATGAAATCTGATCTGTTATGAATCTGCCCACTTTTTCTAACCTTGGACCACAGTTATATAGTAAAAACCTCTGTGAAAAGTTTGGGGACCCTGATTTTATTAGTGTCTGAATGGCAGCACTTAAAAATTTCCCCACTGAAAGTCAACGAGTGACATCTGATTGGCGGTTGGTGGGTCCGCCCACTTTTTCTAACCTGGAACTGCAGTTATGACTTACTCTGCAAAGTTTAGGGACCCTAGGATTAATAGTTAAAGAATGGCAGCAGTTTAAATTTAAACCAATAAAAGTCAATAGGTAAATTGTGATTGATGCTTGGTGGCCCTGCCCACTTTTCTAACCTTGAGTGGAAGTGACCCAGTGACTAATAGTGGGCACTGTGGAATAAATATTGTGTGAGAATGACAGCATTTTAAATTTAAACCAATAAAATTCAATGGATGAAATCTGATAGTGACCCAACCCACTTTTCCTATTTTTGAACTGCAGTCCCCCAGTTACCAACTCTGCAAAGTTTAGAGACTCCTGAAGCTGGTATAGATGTGGGTCGCAGGTCGGTTGCAGGTCTTATCTATAATTCTTATTTCATATTATATTATCTATATTTTACTGCTCTAAACAGTTTCTAAATATCTTCTTTCTACCCCCGCCCACTTCTAATGATGTCACTTCTGGTTTGAGAAGCAATAGGACTTCCTGTTTAATGGCAGTCAATGGGTTGTGGATCAGGTTACGTGTAAGGCACTTGCAAGTCGGGTTCAGGCCCGGTTTAAAAAATTGGTTCCATGCAGGACACAAAAGAACCCTGGAATGAAGGCTCCTTTTGCTGGACGCAACATCAAGGCTTCTTTAGAGGGTTCCACCAACACATGCTCTGGAGTCAATGTTATTCAGACACAAATGCAGTAAAAACATGCATTGGAACTAGTGTGCAATTTATCTATATGGCTGACAATTTGCTTCCCGTGATATGTAGTTAGCACCCACTAAGGTGCTGGGAGTACGAGAACAAAAACCTCATTGTGGGTACAAAATGCACTTTGCATGGAGAGTGGAGAGTTGCTTTGGTAGACAAGCCCTCAGCACTACCTTAAAAGCACTTTTTTGTTCCCTCATAGATTCAGTTTGATTAGAAAAGCATTTTTCATTAAAACTTTGGCAAGCATATGGAGAGATCTGGAACTTAAACAACAGAAAAGTTTTCTCTTCAAATTGAACGTAGCACATTGTTCCAGTAATAAGACCTTTACTCTGGTTAGGCCTAAGATTCCTCACCTTTTTGGACCTCTCTCTTGGGAAGGATATATTTCTTGTACAGCAGAAACGTTGTACAGATGATGAGCGCAATGCCTGCAATGGTGCCGCAGATGATCCCGGCCATAGAAGCAGCACAGTTGTCCATATGAGGCTCATTATCTGGAAGATTAAAACACAGACTAAAGCTGTCCACATACGTGTAGATTTTTAATAGATCTTTTAGTTATTGTACAACCAAGCTTATCTTGAAACATTTGTTTAAAAGTACGATTTGCCCATCAATGGAAATGACCATTTCAAGCAATATCATCTAGCTCAGTGCTGTCCAACTGGCGGCCCGCGGGCCGCATGCGGCCCGCGACCCCCCTCTGTGTGGCCCTCCACCTGTCTGGCTGCTTTGATGGCTTACTCTTGTGTAAGCTTTAAATGGTATCAGTACTGTGATTAACTGCCCCCCCTGCATGGTTCTCACCTCAGATTCAGGCTGTAATCAGGCTGTATTGTTTAAATATGTAATCCCCTGTGTTGTTCACACCTTTTAATCTCTGCATTGTTCACCCCCTGCAGTGTTCACACCTCAGGCTCAGGCTGTAATCACCCCCATTGTTCCCCTGTTCACACCTCAGGAGCAGTAGAAACCAACAAATAATCCCTGCACACTACAAAAAGAACATATACTGAGGTGGTACTGCAATTAAAAGGTTTTTTAATATATAGTTATTGTGCAGACTGTAGGAGCAGTGCCAGCATTGTGTCACTGTAGGCTGCCTGTGTGTTCCATACAGGCAGCATAGGGCAAGCAGATTATGGCATACACAGGCAGGGTAGGGAAGGCAGAGTATGGCACACACAGGCAGGGTAGGGAAGGCAGAGTATGGCACACACAGGCAGGGTATGGCAGGCAGAGTATGGCACACACAGGCCAAGTATGGCACAAACCAGCCAAGAATGGCACACACAGTGAAAGTATGGCACACAGGCAGGGTAGGGCAGGCAGAGTATGGCACACACAGGCAGGGTAGGGAAGGCAGAGTATGGCACACACAGGCAGGGTATGGCAGGCAGAGTATGGCACACACAGGCCAAGTATGGCACAAACCAGCCAAGAATGGCACACAGTGAAAGTATGGCACACAGGCAGGGTAGGGCAGGCAGAGTATGGCACACACAGGCAGGGTAGGACAGGCAGAGTATGGCACACACAAAGGCAGGGTAGGGTAGGCAGAGTATGGCACACAGGCAGGATAGGGCAGGCAGAGTATGGCAGGTTTTTGCTGTACTACAACCATTAATATGGTTATCATGTGATAACATGGGTGTGGTTTCAAGTGGGTGCGGTTTCAAAAAGGGGAGTGGTCAAAACTGGCTTCCATTATCGGCCCTCCACCACGTAGGTCGGAAAAATTCCGGCCCTCGGTACAACAGAAGTTGGACAGCACTGATCTAGCTGAAGCCAGGAAATCTACCTGCTTGGTCCTGCAAACAATTGGACAATCAGCAAATTTTATTGTTAATGCCGACATTTTTCAAACCTGCCCTGATTTTTTGACGGATGCTGGATGAAGAATCGCTAGATGTATGGTTGTTTGGTGCCCACTAACCTTACAATAATTTGACATATGTTGTTAAGGAGAAAAAAATCTTTACATGTATGGCCAGCTCATGGGCGGTTGCCTGCTTTGTTTACTTATTTTAGAAACTCAAAGCCTGTTGGGGCATCTGTAACTGCTTTAAAAATTGGCATGTTCAATACGTTTATTGTTGCACCACTTTAGAAGTGGCTAAGCCTACAGAGACCACTACTGATTTTTTTTAGAGGTGCATTTAGCACATTTCTCACTGTGTAAATTTGCCAGTTGCCTGCCATCAATATGTTCAAGGTAAAGATTCCAAAATGCTAGCTGCTTGCCAGCTACTAGCTCCAAAACAATTTATTAGAAATCCAGATGACTTGAAGCAGAAAGGCTGATGTAATTATGTTTTTGGTGATGAGCAACTCTGTCCACTTCGCAGAAAAATTAAATTTTCCCGTCGGATCAGCCAAATGTTCGAATTATACCAAAATCCCCCACCCTCAGTGGCCATATTGGTGGAAAGATCGGATCAGCCAAATGATCGAATTAAACTGAAATCACCCACCCTCAGTGGCCATATTGGTGGAAAGATGATCGAGTTAAATGATCGAGTTAAACTGAAATCACCCACCCTCAGTGGCCATATTGGTGGAAAGATCGGATCAGCCAAATGTTCGAATTATACCAAAATCACCCACCCTCAGTGGCCATATTGGTGGAAAGATCGGATCAGCCAAATGATTGAATTAAACTGAAATCACCCACCCTCAGTGGCCATATTGGTGGAAAGATGATCGAGTTAAATGATCGAGTTAAACTGAAATCACCCACCCTCAGTGGCCATATTGGTGGAAAGATCGGATCAGCCAAATGTTCGAATTATACCAAAATCACCCACCCTCAGTGGCCATATTGGTGGAAAGATCGGATCAGCCAAATGATCGAATTAAACTGAAATCACCCACCCTCAGTGGCCATATTGGTGGAAAGATGATCGAGTTAAATGATCGAGTTAAACTGAAATCACCCACCCTCAGTGGCCATATTGGTGGAAAGATCGGATCAGCCAAATGTTCGAATTATACCAAAATCACCCACCCTCAGTGGCCATATTGGTGGAAAGATCGGATCAGCCAAATGATCGAATTAAACTGAAATCACCCACCCTCAGTGGCCATATTGGTGGAAAGATGATCGAGTTAAATGATCGAGTTAAACTGAAATCACCCACCCTCAGTGGCCATATTCGTGTAAAGATTGGTTCGTTGGTGTATGGCCACCTTTAGATCCCAGTTATGCAAAGCAGAAGTGCTTAGTACTAAGTCATGGTAAGAGAAACCTGATACATGGATGCAATTCAACATGGGGCCAAAATTCTTCTCTACATGTTGAATAATGCTATTATATTTGCAGTTAATAAGTGTACTGATAACAGGTTGTGTTACTCACAATTCACTACCAGTGTAAAGATGTCACTCACACTCCTGCTGACAGTGTTCTTAGCTTCGCACTGGTACTGTCCGGTATCTGAGAAAGTAATGTTGTGTAGGGTTACAGTCCTGTTGTCTGGAGACAAATCTGCTCTGGAAGGGAGACTGCTACTGTCTTTGCTCCATGAGATACGCTCCCAGTTGGCTGTTTCACATATGAGGGAGATGGTCTCATTTACCTTGGGGTGAGGGGAGGAACATCTGATCACTGGTTTAGTGACAGGTTCTGAGGATTAAAAGTCATGGCAGGTTAAAAAAATTACACAATAGACAGAGGGAAGAGCATGTTATAAAAACTGTGGGCATCATATAGAATAATGAAGGACACCTGACACTGCAGGACTGCAAATTAGTGTTTATTGGCGTGTTCCACTACATGTTTCGGGCAAAGCCCTTTTTTTAAGTGAACAACATAATATCTGCTCCAGGGCACTCAGTTAGGAGCCTGACCCCAAAAAAACATTTTTAAAGTCCAATTATATTTTATACATGGCCCAGGAACAAACAAGCAGTTAGTCTTCCACCACAATGTAACTTTAAAGAAAATACATACCAAGCACAATACAATTACTGGCCATTTTAACTGATACCTATTTTCTACTGTACTGTAAGCGGCTTTAGTTTGCAGGAGATCCCAAATGACAATGCTAACACCATGCCTTGAGGGTACCGGTTATATTCCATCAATGGCTTGTACACTGGACTGTAGTTAAAAGATTCTTTATTCCAAATTAGACATAAGAAAATCTACCTGACGCGTTTCTTCCACAAGGCTATACAAATTTACAACTGCAACAGGAAGGTACATCATGGCCTCCATTATATTTTAACCCTCAAAAATGGAAAAAGGGTCAACACCCATTATTATCTAATCAAGAGGATAACATTTTCTTTTCTTTTCCATTCCTTGTTTTTTTTTTTACTTTCATATTATTCACTACATTTAAATATAATAACATAATCCCATATGTTTTTATTTTTAGAATATAATTACATGATAGACTTAATAGGAAAGTGCTTCAGACAAACCAACTTTTTATTTTTAAATTAATTATTTCTACATTAGAATTGTGTTAAACATGTGATATGGAACAATGAATTGAGCCCATTAGGTGACCTTGTATTCAGGTAAAAATTCAATACTTTCTTTAACCCTAATGCTACCATTGCATTCCTCCATCAAATGCTGGACCCGGGGTATGCACACCCAGGTCAAGAAACATTTGGAGTAAGATCATAATAATTTCAGCTGAGCCACACTTTATTTGAATATTGAGGGATTCCAGGCCACCGAAAAAACCATATCCCTCTTTGACTTTTGAAAAACAAAAATTGGTGAGTTGCAGTTGAGCTAAACTCATACTGTAATTATAATAATCATCTCTGGCAGAGGCCAGGACATGGGTTACCCTTGGGGGTGTTGGAAAAGGCAGAACACTTCTATGAATGTAACAGTAATAGCAAAGTCTTTAATAGCCAAATAATGGGAAAATTATGATACCATACAAAGATGTTCTTTGAGACTTGATGCTTTGATTTAACCTTTTGCCAGTGCCCCCTGAAGTTCCAAGCTTATTTCAGCCCCCCCCCCCCCCCCACATAGCTCATGTAATGGTTGCAGATATAGGAAAATGTTGGCATACCGGTCATTCAGTCATAGTTCCAAGAAAAGCTAGGACTCCCTAACTGAGCTTTAAGCTGGGTTTTCAGGTGTATCTCGGTGAGCAAATTGCCATTTTCTAACCCTAACTGGCTTTTATGACAACCCTCACCACTGTTCTAATCTGCCACAGGTGGGACAGCCCCACAGATTGGGAATCAGTGTTTTAAGCAATTCTGGGGTCATAAAAAAATCCATGGAGTGCCCCCTTCTTCTTGTCTATATTCAGCTGGATATCATTGTCTCAAAACATTTCAACAGTAATAGGCCAAATGGCATTGGTATGGGGTAATAAAGAACTAAATAGGGCAATCAAGGTATGATTGTGCAATTGATCAAAATATTTAACTTATTTCCAGAACTGTCTTACAGTTTCAGTGCCTTAAAAAAAAATTTATCTTTTACACATATCTTTTAAAAATGATGGGTTAATGCAATAAAAGTTGCAAAGTTTGCATCAAGCCTAATTACCCATAGCAGCCAATCAGATATTTGCTTTTAAACAAGTGATCGGTAGACACTGGCTACTAAGTTGTTGCTATTTGTTACTAGACACGCTGCAGACTTGCAGCTAATCATATTACCTAATTTGTGAGTGGTAGTTGGGCCTAAACCAGTATGGAACTTTGTGTGTGCATATAAAATTGGTTGTGTTCTCTGGAGGCATTTTGCACTAGTGCACATCTGGAAACTACAAAATAAGAATTACTTACCATAAACAGGCAGATGAACGGTTAATCTTTCCATACCTCCTGTAAGTATCATCACTGTGTACATCCCCTGGTCTGTATGAGCAAGGTCTGAGATATGTAAGGAGCCATTTGGGAGCCCATGGGCCCTAGGGAAATACTGAACACCTGGTAATTGCGGGGGGTTAACATTTGGATTGTAGTGTAAGATTTGGTTGGCAGCATCTATCCTTGACCCTAAATACCACCTGAAGTAGCGTAATGTACCTGTGATTCCTCTGACATTCAAGGTAACAGACTTATTGACCAATGGATGGCTGGGGATTAGCTGAACATCAGTTCCATAGCCTGACTCCATCCAAAGACTGATGAAAACTGAAAGAGAGAAAAAAGCCCACGTCAGAAAAGTGTTAATGTTAAAGGATGCCCAGCCTATAACTGTAATGCCAACCACCCCTGCCAGTCTTGTTCAATAATGTAGCCCAGGACAGAAGCACAGATCTTCAGTGCACCACTGCCAACACAGTAGGGGGCTTGTAAATATAATAAAGATTTAAGCTTTACATAAGGTCCAGTAAACCACTGTGCCAGTCAGAAGCTTGCCTCCATACAGCCGACTGGCACATTTCCCCTGCTGATTGGCTTCTATACGTTATAAGAACTGGATTGTAACCCTTATTTATTTAATTCTATCTCTGCTCTCCTTACTCTGTATCTGTTCCCCTGCCAAGGCAAAGCACTACTCTGCTCTCAGGATAAATTCTAATATTCTGCATGTTTCTCTCTGTCTGTCTGTTTGTAAATATTCTTACAAGAAGTCACCATGTTTTCACTTCTGAAACCCTAATATCAGCACCGCAAGAACCACAGACACATGACGTGAGTCTTTTGTGGTTTTATCAGCATATCAACAGCACTAATAGCCATTAAAGAACATCAATGTCATTCCACTTTTCTTCTGCTTTCATTTCTCTTTTAAACTAATATATTTGTATTATTTCAACACTTGTACACCCAAACACATGAAACTAAAGTCGCTGTGCAGTTCTAATGGGGGTCTCTTTGCTCCATGTTACATTTTTCTATGTAAACAAAAGCATGGATCACACAGCCAACCAGCAACATGAGATAATGTAATAAATACATGGTCTTATATTTGCTACTTGCAAAGCAAAGCAGCAATCAGCTGGAAGATTTTGCTGGTCGGCTGATGAAAGCAAAGAACTGATTGGCTGCTATGAGTTACTAGATGAGGGCAAACATACAATTTCTATTTATGTGGGCATAGTAGATTGGCAATGTCTGTGTTGCAAGACACTTAAAGGGTTAAATGAATGACAGAAGAATATGTATCATTTATAAGAATGCACAAGTGCAAAAATTAGTTGCAGTGCAATTTATCAAGCATATATATTCTAGTGCAAACCAGCAGGGTCTTGTCTACTGACATATCTAACATCGTCAACAACATATAGGGGGTCATTTAAGAAGAGCCCAGACAAGTTTGTCATTCATTAAGCACTTGCGCTTGGGGCCTTGCTGCACCTTGTGCCTGCCATAGGGCACTTGGTAAGTACAGGGCTTCTTAACACTCTGTATTTGCCGGCACCCCCACCTTGTGCATCTGAATGTCGTGCAAGTTAGGGGATGGGCAAGGGGTGATGAGGGGACTCCCCTTATGAATTGACTGCTGCACCGCTAAATGCAATGTAAGGACCTCAAAGTTTGGAGAAACATGGCAGCTTGCTCCTGTATTTTGCACTTTGTTCCCTGCCCCTTTGTTAGTAATTGAGCCCTATAATACCCAGATGCTGGATAGTGAATTATCACAAGGATGCATACTATGAGGCTTTATCAAAATCATTACAGTTTGCAGCATGCATATAAACGTCTTGCTACACAGACATCAATACAGGAAAAGCAACTATTTGGACACTATCAAAACATTCCTAATGTATTTAACCATGCTTTACCTTCCTCTTAATATGTCCTTATATATATACAGAGTGAGCATCTGACCACACCAACATCCCTTGCTAACAGGAACAGCTGTTGAATTTGCCACATGCATTAATAAAAAGCAGAATATATCAATGTACCCTTTTATAGGGGAACTCCGACTTCTGAACAAAAATGTGTTAAAAATATCTTCTTAACACAGAAACCCCTAATATACCTATCACTGTAATCTGTTCCTTCAAAAAGTATGAATAGATATCATGTTATATGCTGAATTCCAGCTGCAAAACAGTTCTTCCCTTTCTGCATCATTTGAAATCCTGGCAGGGGAGGAGGGACCAAAACATTAATGTTACAAATTGTAAAAAATTCTCCACAGCTTACAGACAGCATGCAGGAGCTACATATCCCACAATGCATTGTAATGTTCCTTTGGAGGATGCAGGCTGAGGATGGTTGACTACTGTTACATTTTTTTTTGAGTCTCAAAGAAGTCAGCCAGATCAGCAGGGGAAAAGGGGGCTAGGTTTATGGTGGCCATACACAGTATGATCCGCTCAGGTGGGTGATATTGGGCTAATTCGGACGTTTGGCCCTGGTATAGGTGGCTGGTTTAGGCGCTGTGGGTTCCAGATCCAATGGAAAAAAGATCTGCCCGATTTCCAGCCAGATGTTGGTCGGGCAGGCCAGACGCTCATGCCCATACACAGGGGAAATAAGCTGCTGAATCAGTCTAAAGGGCCGAAAAAGGGTCCGTGTATGGCCACCTTTAGGTAACTGTTCTAAACCATATCATTACATTAAAAATCATGAAAAGGCTGCATATTTTTTAAATTGATGCATATTTCAAAATTGTTCCAAATTATGTTTACTTTTCGAAAAGCTTACGCTGTGTTTGGGTGGAGTTTCCCTTTAACAAAAATAATACAAAACAGTACAAAAGAAGTAGTCTGATCTGTGCTGTACAGATGGAACATAATCTTTTTGGACATAGCATGGTGCACAGAGCGCACAACAAATTATATTTCAGTAGGAATATGGTGGGACAAGGTCACCTAAGCCAAATGTCTAGATCAGTGGTTCTCAACCTTCCTTTTTGACCACGCCCCCTTTGTGGCCACGCCCCAATTGCTACACCCCATTTTTAAAATAGTTAAAATAGTACCCACGATGGCCCAATAGACAGCACCCCCATACAGTGCCCCCCATACACAGTGCCTCATTTGCCCCCATAAACAGTACCCCCCCATAGACAGTGCCCCCAATTGACCCCATAGACCATGCCCTCAATTGCCACACAGACAGTAGCCCCCATAGAAAGTACCCTCCATACACAATGCCCCCATACACAGTAGCCCTCCTTACACAGTGCCCCCCATACACAGAGCCCCTCCATACACAGAGCCCCCCATACACAGAGCCCCCCATACACAGAGCCCCCCATACACAGTGCCCCCCATACACAGTAGCCCTCCTTACACAGTGCCCCCCCATACACAGTACCCCCCCATACACAGAGCCCCCCCATACACAGAGCCCCCCCATACACAGTAGCCCTCCTTACAGTGTCCCCCCATACAGTGCCCCCCATACACAGTACCCCCCCATACACAGAGCCCCCCAATTGCCCCCATAGAGAGTACCTCCAAATTCCACGCTCCTTATTCGGCTCCTCGTACGGCGGCGACAGGACCTTTTATAAGGTTGCGCCCGTGCGTACGTGTGACGTCACACGTACGCACGGGCGCAACCTTATAAAAGGAACTGTCGTCGCCGTACGAGGAGCCGAATAAGAAGAAGGAGCCGCAAGAAGAGACAAGCGCTCCGCTGCAGCCAGCGCGTCCCGCTGGCCTGGCTTGTTTAATGAATGTTCTGCATTTCCGTAATGCGGGACATTCATTGAACAATCCGGGACAGCGGGACGCGCTGTAAAAACCGGGACTGTCGCGACCCCCAGGTTGAGAACCGCTGGTCTAGATAAAACTTTACTTCACCTGAAGTGAAAAAAAAAATGTAGAATCCCCATTACCTGTGAGTAGGTATCCCCTCATGCTAAGGGTCCAGTCTGGGTTTGCAGAACCCGACGCTGTGACAGTTGCACCAAGCTGTTAGCTGCCTGTTTGTCTATTTGAAATAAACCTTTCTGCTGTCTCCGGTCAGAGTCCCGGTGGGAATGTTTTACATAAACAGAAACTGGACAGTATTTGCCCAATCAATACATGGACAAACACTAGAAAATTCTGCCAGGTTTCAGCAATATCACTATAGTTTCCATGCCGTTGCCCCAGCTAGTCATGTGCAATATTAAAATTGCAGCAGAAATAATATGATTTCCTCCGACGTCTCACAACATTTATTATACATAATTTAATTTAGCGCTTGGTTTCAAAATATGCATAGAAATTAGATTTTACAAGAACCTACAGTAGATGTTGTAAAGCTGTAAATGCGACATGTACACGTGTGAGTGTATTTCCATGCAGGAGAATACCATCGTCATAAACATCTGAATTGTCACACTTATTGGCTACAAAGAAAGTACATATAAATATTCTAACTTGCTAAATCCTTTCTCATATTCCCTCTTTAGACAGAGAATAATATTGCCTGAGATGTAAGGGAATACACAGGCATCCCCTAGGGCTCCTTATAGCTGGTACTTTATGCCTATAACCTACGTATAATTGCTGTATCAGTGGTATCTGCCTTCTTAGACTGGTACAAGATATCAATGCTAAATTTCCCTTTCTCTTTATG
The DNA here is from genome assembly GCF_000004195.4 of Xenopus tropicalis. Taxonomy (NCBI): domain Eukaryota; kingdom Metazoa; phylum Chordata; class Amphibia; order Anura; family Pipidae; genus Xenopus; species Xenopus tropicalis. The sequence goes on along the minus strand of NC_030683.2, from coordinate 108,873,671 downwards.
GAGAGGTGTAGGTCTCCATTACACATTTGTGTAGACCCTACTTTTTGGTGAGGGTTCTTTTTGCAGCCTCCTCCAAACCTTCGAAGATCAGTTCAAGATTCTTTGTATTAATTGTAACATTTTGGTGGGGGAGACAGTTTGACCAAAGTTTATTCATTACCGAGTTTAAGTACAATGCATTGTGGGCTATGAAGTTCCTGCATGCTGTCTGTAAGCTGTGTAAGTTGTTATAATTTGTAACATCAGTGTTTAAGTCCCTCCTCCCCTGCCAGGATTTCAAATGATGCAGAAAGAGAAAAACTGTTTTGCAGCTGGATTTCAGCATATAATAATGGTATTTATTCATACTTTTTGAAGAAATAGATTACAGTTATAGGTATATTAAGGGTTTCTGTGTGGGTCTTCTTAACAATTTTTGGTTTGAAAGCTGGAGTTTCCCTTTAACTCAAAGAACTATAACAAAAATGATCTCAGAACAAAAAGAGACAAGAATGTTCTTAATCTTCTTTTCTTCTCTGGCAAAATCTTCATCTTGCCATCCTGGTGCAGGTACTGTATATATGAGCAGAATGTTTATTTATACTGTATTTATTAGTTTCCAGTGTGATTGGGTTTCTCTTAATACATTCTACTAATTCTCAGTTTAGTTGTATAAATAAAGTGTAGTACAGCAGAGATTCCCGATCCCCCCCCCCCCCGCAACCATGGGGTCTGCTTCCTCTATAGTTGGATCAATAGTATGGGCCACTGCCTTTTCATTTAATGAGAAATCAGTTAATGGATATAATGCAGGGGTCCCCAACCTTTCTTACTCGTGAGCCACAGTCAAATGTAAAAAGACTCGGAGAGCAACACAAGCACCATAAAAGTTCATGGAGGTGCCAAATAAGGGCTAAGATTGGCTATTAGGGGCTTCTATGCACACTATCAGCTTACAGGAGGTAGTAAATCTTTTTTTTTCAACCAAAACCTGCCACCAATTCAGGAATTCAAACATAACTCCCTGGTTTGGGGGCACTGAGAGCAACATCCAAGGGGTTGGTGAGCAACATGTTGCCCCTGAGCTACTGGTTGGGGATCACTGATATAATGGATACTAGTAAGTAGTCGTTTGATGCATCAAACAGAAGTAAAACTTTTCTTTTTCAGGATACCCAAAGCAATCCCTATGTTCAGTTTGATAAACAAAGTCTGTCTCTATGGGAAAATCTAGACATATAGGGCCTGATTCACTAAAGTGCGCAAAAATTTGCGCGCGATTCACCTTAGTATTATCGCGTGCGATAAATCGCCATTTTCGCATGCAGTATTTCTCGCGCTAGTTTTACCGCATGCGTTAATTTCCGCGCTGAAAAGAATACGATCGCATGATTCACTATAACTTTTGCGCGCTAAATATCGCATTCGGCTATGCGAAAATTAACTCCTACTACAGGCAGGCGAAAAATTATAGAAAAGTACAGTAAATGATTTTTTTGCAATAAAATATGGACTTACAGTGTTATTTATTCAAGTCTGTGTCTTTTTACTCAATTTTACTAAAAATTAACTCCTACTACAGGCAGGCGAAAAATTATAGAAAAGTACAGTAAATGAGTTTTTTGCAATGTTTGCAGTGTTATTTATTGAAGTCTGTGTTTCCCCTAGAGTGACGCAGCCGCCAGTTTGCAGCGAAATGTTTTTTAATACAGTCATTTTCCGCAAGTATTGGCGTGTATGGCTAACATGGCGTGCGTTCATTTGCGCGACTATTTATATTTGGCTACAAGTGATGAAATGTTTCGCCATGCATGGATTTGCAGCGAATTTTTGGACGTGCGTTGAATTTTTTTGCGGCGGATTTTTTCATGCGTTTCGCAAAACAATCCGCCAATGGCAAAACGCATGAAAAAATTCGCCACGCAAAAATTCAACGCACATCCAAAAATTTATACAAGCGTCAAAAAATAATAGTCACGGGCAACAATTTTTTTGCCCGCGCAACATTTTTGCCGTTTCGTGGATCTTTCGAAAGATTTGCTAATTTTTCACTAAAGATAACCAGAACACATTTGCTCATCACTAGTGGCTACTATTTATAAGCATCTACTATTTATATGATTCCATTTATATGTGGCTAATATTTATATACACCATTTATATTTGGCGACAATTTTTATACACTATTTCTATGCTACCATTCATATGCGGCGACTATTCGCGTGCGTAATTTAGCGCATGTACCGGCAAATACCGCATTGAAATAGTCTTCGCGAGTTAAATAACGCATGCAATATCGCGCGTAAAAAAGCGCAAGTATGCTTATAGTGAATCGTGCGAAAAATCGCCAAAATTAAGACGCGGTAAAATTTATAGCGCACACTAAAAATAGCGCACATTTTATCGCACTTTAGTGAATCAAGCCCATAGAGTATTCTTCTAAAATTCCATCTGGCTAATCAAATATTTACTGTAATACTGAATGTTGTTTGTGCCACCCTAATGTGGTTGGATCTTTCACACCAGGAGGTGTGGGACATGGGTGGTTACATTTAATTACTGATTGCATTCTCTTTATATGAAGCACAATGATGCCTTTCTGAAATACTTATTGGATTTGACTTGACTGATCTGATGAATTGATGTGATTCATTGTGGATGTAAAAAATCATAATGACAATGGCATAATTCTTGTGCCTTATAGGCCTATATCCACTTTATTCCCCCTATTGCTACACAGCAGCTTCACTGATATAAATTATTTGAGTTTCTGGAGAACATACCGCTTTAACTAGTGAAGGATGTACTGTTCTTATGTTATATGTTGATGCACAGAGGAGTCTTTCATTTTTTGGTGTTATTGCTCTTTTAAATTCCTTGTTAAATAAGTGAGGAGCAGCAGCTTTTTCACTAGCACATTTGTATCCACCTTTTGCCAGGAGAAGTCATACAGTGGCTCATTTACTATGGAAGGGGTACAAGTGCCCTTAATGAGAGCAAGGCAGGGATGTGCCAGGTGGCACCTACATACCAGCTATGTGGCACCCCACTAGTATGCAGGTCTAACAGGTGCTGGCAGTGTTTTTGGTGCCACATTCCCAGGCACTCTATTCTGAGTTACTCCTGTAATTGGCACAGGAACATAAAACACATATAACATAAACAACTTTATAATCACAAAACTAAGGATAAAATGTACAGCAAGGAGGGGATGCTGAGGGTGCCATGATATAACAGCTTTATTAATATGAATTATCCATGTCTTGTCCCTCCTATATTAAGGTCACTGTAGGTTTGATTTGGCCGATCTTGGAGCCCCTGCAAAAGTGAAACTTTATAAATCATTTCCCAAAATTTATCAGTGTCTGAAGCATTTAATCTTATCTACAGGTCTTTAAAAGATATGCTGCTTTAAGCTCAGGCTCTACTGTGTAATGTTATAAACTTGTGCACTGCATAGGGCATATTAGGTGGGAGTTTGGTTTGTATTATGGTGTATTCTAGGCAGAGATCCATAGAATCCTTTCATTCAGCTGAATCAGAAATCGCCCAAGGTATATCAGGGATAAACGAAAGCAGACCCTTTTTGGGCAAGGATGCTAGCCCACGGGAGGGTGATTAGGTGGGCCTTCATCTAAATTCAACATTGAAAAAAGCACGGCCATGGCTAGAGCCTTCCCCTGCTGCCATACTGGATTCTGACCCCTTCTAACATCCTGCCAGTACTTTTCAACCAGTTGGTGAAACCAAAGCCTCAGAGCCCTGTTCCTCAGACCCAACAAGCAGCAAGGGCCTCAATACTTTCACTTTGTCAAACAATTGCTTGTATGCAGTTGTTTGCATTTTACTGGGTCCTGCTGCTTAGACCGATGTTTCAGTATTTTTCCCAGAACTGAACAAGGTTGAGCTTTTATCTGCTGAAAGCAACATCACACCTAAAGGTCCCCATACACGTGTATGGGCACTTCCGATGGGCCTGCCCGACTGATATCTGGCCTGAAATCGGCCAGATCTCAATTGGGCAGGTTAGAAAATCTAGTCGGATCAGGGACTGCATCGGCTCATTGCCTATGCCCATCATTATAATTCGATCGTTTGGACCCAGGGCCAAACGATCGAATTACCCTGGATTCTCCCAATATCGCCCACCCGTAGAATATTGGGAGAAGATCCGCTCGCTTAGCGACATCGCCAAGCGAGCAGATCTGCCACTGTATGGGGACCTTAACTGTATATCTGTTCATAAGTGTTTGCTCTGAGCTATCTGGAGGGAAAGAGCTTACTGTGTATCCAGAGTCCACCGTGCTGTATTCCTAAAAAACAATAAAAAGAAAAAATGGATCTACTGTATATGAATGTCATTCGCCAAGCAAAGCAGGGCACTGATTCGCTTATTCTTTCTCTTTTCTACAAATGTATGTTTTATTTGTATTTGCAGCATTTTGCAGCATCTTACCCCCACATGACTTCATTATTAGTAATGAGCAAAATTGTTTACATTGAATATCTGTAGGGAAACAACCTACCGGGTATGAAGGTCCCTCTGTGGTGTTTTGTCCCTGAAAGAATAAAGGGATAACCGGAATAGTTTGATATGTTCCTTTCTCTTTAATAAACATGTTTCTATGTTTTGTGAGCAACACAAGCACCCACTCTCTGCTAATCCTTAACACTCTAGGTAGAAAGGAACGGCCTTGTCGATCACGTAAAGGTAAGCGGGTTAAATGCAGACTAACTGGTCATTTTCCACTAAACTAAACAAAATCAATAGAAACCATTAAAAATGATTAATGCAGTGGTCAAAATTCCACATTCACTAGTCTCACTGCGCATGAAACTTTATTTAGGTGTGGCGCGCCGGGAAGCTCATAATTGGTGCTCACTGCAGGGATATCCCCTGGAAATATCCAGTATTAATCAGAAAAAGACTTATTTTTATTCTCAGAACGAGTGTCTTGCTTTATATGGCTCAGTCTCACTGTGCAATGAACAGTTTTTGGGGCAGACAAATTAATTAACAGCTAAAAAGGCATAAAGGTGTTTATAGGAGTGTGTAATTTATATACTGTGTGTATGTGCAATGTAACTGTGTGTGTGCAATGTAAGTTTGCAAAAGCCTTTTAAAAAAGTGAGTATATGGAAAGATTAGTATGTGTAGAAAGTGAGTTCCGTCGGGATCACAAATAATGTGACCATAAAAAAGACTGCCATAAAGCTTCTTTAGGAGTTGAGGGGGGTTGAGAAGAATTTTAATGTTCATGGGTAATATTCTCTGGGGGGGATAAATCATTTACGTGGCACTCTTTTGGTGAGCCGTGAATGAAAGCAATAAACCCGCATCAGTGCCTTGAGGTTTCATTTTAAAAAAGGGAAAGGCACCGACTGAGCAGGATCAGAGCAGGAATTGGAATTCCCCATGGTTACAATTGTTTCATGTTAATAGCTAAATGGTTATTTGTAATATTTCACACAGACGTACGTGACCAGGCGGGCAGCTGTAAGGCTTAACACATCAACTACACAGTTTCTCGCTAACTCATGCAATCAAACCCCAAACAGCCCCAACCCACCTAAACTTAACAAACTGCCACCACCGCGTTTAAAGGCCGCAAGCACCCAAGTCTAAAGGTTCTATTGCACACTGACACTTTACAGAGGCAAATCGTTCCAGACTTCCTAGCTACGCACTCCCACAGACAGTGCAAGTTAGTCTACAGACAACACAAAACTTTCCTGCCAGCAAACAAAAGGTTAAGAAGACACACTTTCCTTATAACTAGCAAGGGGTTAAAAACATATTTACATACACACTCTTTTTAAGGCATAAAGGTTCAATAGAGCACAAAGAAAAAACTTATTAAATGTTATATTTAATAATCCAAAGTGGACAGTGCATATGTTATACAAAAACAGTGAATGTTACAAAAAGACATACATGTTGCAGAACAGTTATGAAATAAAAAGGAATAGAAATGCAGAAACCTACATACATCACCAATTGAATGATCCTATGTAATTCCTGTTTCCGGGGGGACAGAGAAATAGCGACATATACCTCCCGAGCAGCTCGGTCCCCAAAGGCATATATGTTCCCAGCTGTCTGGGCCATTGATATACAGTTCACAAGGTTCACACCCCCAGTTTACAAAGTTCACACCCGCATCCAATGAGAAAGGTGAGGGCGGGTCACTATTTGGTTACGGGCTGTCCTGCTGACATTTTTATTTTCCAGCTATCCTTAAATACTTATGGGTATTGACCAGAATTATAGAACCATGTGCATTATGTGGGAAATGGAATTCTCTTTTCATAGACACCAAACACATCAGGCCTAACCCATGTTATTCTGGTTTTATCAGAATATGAGATAATCCCACAATGGATCATCATAACGCGGGAGGGTTTGGAGTCTGTGGGGAGCCCTAGCTACAAGCTAATGACTGGGCACCATGATTTTTATTTTTAGTATACGGTATTTATTTTATGGGCCCAGAGAAATATTAGCTAACAATCTGCTAAGAAGAGACAGACCCCACTGTAGCACAGGTAGGATAATTTGGTTACCCTTTTGATTAATTCTGGCTCTTCACACCTCGCCAGCCAGCCCGACTTCAGTGTCATTTAGGGGGTATTTGTGAATTACCCCCTACCGTGAGGGGTTTCCTTCAATTGTGGATTCCAAGCAGACTTCTAAATTGAAAACTTAACCCTTTATGGACTTTTTGGGACCTAACTGGTCCAGCATGACAGTTATTTGTAATATTTCATCCTAATCGGGGTGGACATCTTTCCTGCCCATTTCTTACTATTATAAGGGAAAGTGAGATGCTGTGTAACTCGCACATTAGTGCCTAATAGCCAGGCACAAAATTATTCCCTCACTTTATGTTCTGCTTGAAGTTCCCTAAGGGAAAATTTCTTACCCAATGCTAATTTTATCTGTATATAAGGATGGGTGGCACCTAGGTAATTTAACTCTTTTACTGCCAAGCACGTATGGCATACGTGCTGGCAGTAAAAGGGCTTAAACGCCAACGACGTGTCTCATACGTCGTTGGCGTTTAAGCGCTGCCCTCTGCAGCGGCGGCATGTGCCGCCGCTGCAGAGGGCTTCTAACAATGACAGCCCCCCTGGGCAATGTGCCAGGGGGGCTGTCATCAGGGTCCTGCGAGCCGATCGCTCGCAGGACCCTCCAGGAAGCAGCAGACGCGATTGCATCGCATCTGCTGCTTCCTGCTTCCTCCCTCTCCCCCAGCGCCGGCCCAAATGAGGAAGGAGGCGATCGGGTCTTCAGGAACAGGTAAGGACTTTTTTTTTTATTGCATTTACACACTTTTACACACTTATACACACATTTACATACATTTATACACACTTACATACATTTACACACACTTACAGCACACATTTTAGCATTTTTTTTTTTTTTTAATTTTTTTTTTTTAATTTTTCACACTTTTATACACTTATTTACACTCATATACACACTTACACACTATCACACAACTTTTACACATGTACACACATGTATACACAAACACTTTGGTTTTTTTTTTTTTTTTTTTTTTTTTTTTTTTTTTTCATTTTACCACTTTGTTTTTATTTTCTTTTACCTAAAAACTGTTTATTTTGACAGCGTAACTATTGGATCAGATATTCTGGCCACTAATTACACTGTCATGTAACTTATTTTGTTGTTTCACTGATTTGCACAATTTTTGTGGTTTTATCACATTTTATCCCTATATAAGTGTTCCTGATCTGTTTTTAGCGTAGCTTTGCCAGGTGTAACTTTGGTGTACAAAAATAACTTTACCTATTTTGAATTCATCAGAATGTGTACTTTCCAAAAATATATGGTTTTGTGGGGGTCTCTGTATAGTTAGGGGAAGTTTTGGCACATAATACACTGACAGGGGGCTCTGTGTGCAAAAGCTGAGCTGGCAGGCGAGAAATCCTTATGCGCTATTTTCATTTAGGGTTCAGTACATACCGCAGACTTTGGTATATCTATGCATATTGGGCATCAAACTGTTCAGTAGGCCTCTGGTGTTCCTATTTGGGGTGACTTGCCTTTGTACGCAAGAAATTGTGTGAGATAAATGCGACAAATTGCAACATTTTTAGGCAATTTTCTGAAATGTCATAAAAACCAATAACTTTAGGAAAGCTCTGCAGATTGGTACTTTGGTGTAGAAAGGACTCTTTACCCTTGTTGGATTTGTCAGAATGTGTACTTTCCAAAAATATATGGTTTTGTGGGGGATCTGTATAGTTAGGGGAAGTTTTGGCACATAATACACTGACAGGGGGCTCTGTGTGCAAAAGCTGAGCTGGCAGGCGAGAAATCCTTATGCGCTATTTTCATTTAGGGTTCAGTACATACCGCAGACTTTGGTATATCTATGCATATTGGGCATCAAACTGTTCAGTAGGCCTCTGGTGTTCCTATTGGGGGTGATTTGCCTTTGTACGCAAGAAATTGTGTGAGATAAATGTGACAAATTGCAACATTTTTAGGCAATTTTCTGAAATGTCATAAAAACCAATAACTTTAGGAAAGCTCTGCAGATTGGTACTTTGGTGTAGAAAGGACTCTTTACCCTTGTTGGATTTGTCAGAATGTGTACTTTCCAAAAATATATGGTTTTGTGGGGGATCTGTATAGTTAGGGGAAGTTTTGGCACATAATACACTGACAGGGGGCTCTGTGTGCAAAAGCTGAGCTGGCAGGCGAGAAATCCTTATGCGCTATTTTCATTTAGGGTTCAGTACATACCGCAGACTTTGGTATATCTATGCATATTGGGCATCAAACTGTTCAGTAGGCCTCTGGTGTTCCTATTTGGGGTGACTTGCCTTTGTACGCAAGAAATTGTGTGAGATAAATGCGGCAAATTGCAACATTTTTAGGCGATTTTCTGAAATGTCATAAAAACCGATAACTTTAGGAAAGCTTTGCGGCTTGGTACTTTGGTGTAGAAAGGACTCTTTACCTTTGTTGGATTTGTCAGAATGTGTACTTTCCAAAAATATATGGTTTTGTGGGGGTCTCTGTATAGTTAGGGGAAGTTTTGGCACATAATACACTGACAGGGGGCTCTGTGTGCAAAAGCTGAGCTGGCAGGCGAGAAATCCTTATGCGCTATTTTCATTTAGGGTTCAGTACATACTGCAGACTTTGGTATATCTATGCATATTGGGCATCAAACTGTTCAGTAGGCCTCTGGTGTTCCTATTTGGGGTGACTTGCCTTTGTACGCAAGAAATTGTGTGAGATAAATGCGACAAATTGCAACATTTTTAGGCGATTTTCTGAAATGTCATAAAAACCAATAACTTTAGGAAAGCTCTGCAGATTGGTACTTTGGTGTAGAAAGGACTCTTTACCCTTGTTGGATTTGTCAGAATGTGTACTTTCCAAAAATATATGGTTTTGTGGGGGATCTGTATAGTTAGGGGAAGTTTTGGCACATAATACACTGACAGGGGGCTCTGTGTGCAAAAGCTGAGCTGGCAGGCGAGAAATCCTTATGCGCTATTTTCATTTTGGGTTCAATACATACCGCAGACTTTGGTATATCTATGCATATTGGGCATCAAACTGTTCAGTAGACCTCTGGTGTTCCTTTTTGGGGTGATTTGTCTTTATCTGATCTTTATCAAGAAATTGTGAGAGATAAATGCGGCAAATTGCAACATTTTTATGCGATTTTCGAAAATGTCATATAAATCTGCAAACTTAGGAAAGCTTTACAGCTTGGTACTTTGTAGCAATAAGAAATATTTACCCATTATAGATTCGGGGGGATGTGTATTTTCCAAAAATATATGGCTTTCTGGGGTGAATGTACTTTTTTTGTAGCATTATCCCACATAAAGGATGTAAATGTGTTGATTTTGCAGGAGCTGAAATGATAGATCATATGGGGGTATGTTCCCATTGGGGCCCCTACATGCCACATACTTAGGTAAACCTATACATATTGGGCATCAAACTGTTCAGTGGACCCCTGGCGTTCAAATTTAGGGTGTTTTATCTTGGTACCTAACACTATGTGGGAGATAAGATGCTGCAAAGTGGAAGCTTTGAGGGGATTTTTGGAAATGTCATCAAAATTGCTAACTTTAGAAAAGCTGTGCGGCTTGGTACTTTGGAGTAGAAAGACATGGGTACCCATTTTAGATTCGGGGGAATGTGTACTTTCCAAAAATATATGACTTTCTGGGGTGAGCGTACTTTTTTGTAGCTTTATCCCACATATAATGATGTAAATGTGTTGATTTTGCATGAGCTGAAATGACAGAAATGACAGTATATATGGGGGTATGTTCACATTGGGGCCCCTACATGCCACATACTTAGGTAAACCTATACATATTGGGCATCAAACTGTTCAGTGGACCCCTGGCGTTCAAATTCAGGGTGTTTTATCTTGGTACCTAATGCTATGTGGGAGATAAGATGCTTCAAAATGGAAGCTTTGAGGGGATTTTTGGAAATGTCATCAAAATTGCTAACTTTAGAAAAGCTGTGCGGCTTGGTACTTTGGAGTAGAAAGACATGGGTACCCATTTTAGATTCGGGGGAATGTGTACTTTCCAAAAATATATGGCTTTCTGGGGTGAGCGTACTTTTTTGTAGCTTTATCTCACATATAATGATGTAAATGTGTTGATTTTGCAGGAGCTGAAATGACAGAAATGACAGTATATATGGGGGTATGTTCACATTCGGGCCCCTACATGCCACATACTTGGGTAAACCTATACATATTGGGCATCAAACTGTTCAGTGGACCCCTGGCGTTCAAATTCAGGGTGTTTTATCTTGGTACCTAATGCTATGTGGGAGATAAGATGCTTCAAAATGGAAGCTTTGAGGGGATTTTTGGAAATGTCATCAAAATTGCTAACTTTAGAAAAGCTGTGCGGCTTGGTACTTTGGAGTAGAAAGACATGGGTACCCATTTTAGATTCGGGGGAATGTGTACTTTCCAAAAATATATGGCTTTCTGGGGTGAGCGTACTTTTTTGTAGCTTTATCTCACATATAATGATGTAAATGTGTTGATTTTGCAGGAGCTGAAATGACAGAAATGACAGTATATATGGGGGTATGTTCACATTCGGGCCCCTACATGCCACATACTTGGGTAAACCTATACATATTGGGCATCAAACTGTTCAGTGGACCCCTGGTGTTCAAATTCAGGGTGTTTTATCTTGGTACCTAATGCTATGTGGGAGATAAGATGCTTCAAAGTGGAAGCTTTGAGGGGATTTTTGGAAATGTCATCAAAATTGCTAACTTTAGAAAAGCTGTGCGGCTTGGTACTTTGGAGTAGAAAGACATGGGTACCCATTTTAGATTCGGGGGAATGTGTACTTTCCAAAAATATATGACTTTCTGGGGTGAGCGTACTTTTTTGTAGCTTTATCCCACATATAATAATGTAAATGTGTTGATTTTGCAGGAGCTGAAATGACAGAAATGACAGTTCATATGGGGGTATGTTCACATTGGGGCCCCTACATGCCACATACTTAGGTAAACCTATACATATTGGGCATCAAACTGTTCAGTGGACCCCTGGCGTTCAAATTCAGGGTGTTTTATCTTGGTACCTAATGCTATGTGGGAGATAAGATGCTTCAAAGTGGAAGCTTTGAGGGGATTTTTGGAAATGTCATCAAAATTGCTAACTTTAGAAAAGCTGTGCGGCTTGGTACTTTGGAGTAGAAAGACATAGGTACCCATTTTAGATTCGGGGGAATGTGTACTTTCCAAAAATATATGACTTTCTGGGGTGAGCATACTTTTTACTAGCTTTATCCCACATATAATGATGTAAATGTGTTGATTTTGCAGAAGCTGAAATGACAGAAATGACAGTATATATGGGGGTATGTTCACATTCGGGCCCCTACATGCCACATACTTGGGTAAACCTATACATATTGGGCATCAAACTGTTCAGTGGACCCCTGGTGTTAAAATTCAGGGTGTTTTATCTTGGTACCTAATGCTATGTGGGAGATAAGATGCTTCAAAATGGAAGCTTTGAGGGGATTTTTGGAAATGTCATCAAAATTGCTAACTTTAGAAAAGCTGTGCGGCTTGGTACTTTGGAGTAGAAAGACATGGGTACCCATTTTAGATTCGGGGGAATGTGTACTTTCCAAAAATATATGACTTTCTGGGGTGAGCGTACTTTTTACTAGCTTCATCCCACATATAATGATGTAAATGTGTTGATTTTGCAGAAGCTGAAATGACAGAAATGACAGTTCATATGGGGTATGTTCACATTGGGGCCCCTACATGCCACATACTTAGGTAAACCTATACATATTGGGCATCAAACTGTTCAGTGGACCCCAGGCATTCATATTTAGGGTGTTTTATTTGGTTACTTTATGACCTGTAGGAGATAAGATACTATAGACTAGAAGCTTTGAAGCGATTTTTAAAAAAAATCACAAATTTTGATAAAAACCAATAACTTTAGGAAAGCATTGCGACTTGATAGTTTGGAGTAGACAGACAGTTGTGCCTATTCTGTATTCCCCAGAATCTGTTCTTTCCAAAAATGTACAATTTTCTGGGATAAACCTTCTGTTAGTGGAATTTTGGCCTTGAAATCCAAAGTATGCAGTTTTTTTGGAGCAGTGCTTTGGGAATTTGGTAGTGTACTGCTGGGAGTTTTTGACCTATACAAGTGAGAAATCTCCATAAAACTATATATATTTGGTATTTGCACGTTCAGGAGACATGGGACTTTCCAAATCAGTTGTATATTCGTGCATAAAATAATTTTTGTTTCTAGTATGTGTGATTATATTATGGAAAATTTGATTTTTTTTGCATTTTTAGACATTTAGAAGCCTATATCTTGTTACAGAATTGGAATTACACACAAATTCTACCATATTTTGAAAGCTTAGGTTGTTCTGAAAAAAACGATATATTGTTTTCCTTGGTAAACTAAAAGTCCCCCCGAGGAAAGGCCCCTAAAGTGAAACAGTGCAAAATGTTCAAAAACTGTCTGGCAATACAAGTTCCGCTTTGACCAAAATGGCTGGCAGTAAAAGGGTTAAGGGGATTAATAACACTTGAGTTTTTGTTTATTCCTGGAATCCTTCAGCCTGTTTAATTTTCTTGGTAATGGTGCAGAGCTTTATGGGGGTCTCTTTTGTGGTGATGTTATTTGTGATCCCGATTGGGAAGGCAGGAAAGCAGATGAATGCATAAAGGCCTCAGTACACACTCCATAACCCAGTAGAAGTGGTTAAAATAGTAGCCTTATTCTAACATTAATCCTCCTGACGCGCTTTTACTGCGTTCCAGATATTTGACTGTCTGTTGCTGCATTGTAGGGATAGATCCACAGACAAACACTCACCCTTGTTCCATTGTGATTGTGTGCAGTTCCATCATGTCTATTAGCTTGTCCTGTTGTTTGAACTGAAACATATTTATCTTGCAAGAATGAAATTAAGGAAGATAGGAAGAAATAATTGCAGGTTTAAGTCAAAATTAGTCAGAGACTGCAAGAGGCACCATTCGCCGGGAAGCACCAACACAGGCCAATACAGAGAAAGCAGCATTGGCGGGGGGGGGGGGGGGGGGGGGCAGTAAGACCCTAATTAATGAGCAAATTTAATAAACTGTATCTTGGTTTGGGGCCCTAAATTAAATTTGATGTGAGGCCTAATGACATCCCATCACTGGTCATATTATCATGGAATTGTTGGGTTAATTTACATTACTGCAGTTAGCTATTTTTTTTACTTAGGGACAGATTTAAGAACCATTTATCATGTTTTACAAGTGTTAATGATGATCATTCAGATTTAACCATCTCCTGCAGTGCAAACCCCCTTGTAAACCCTTGTAAACTTGTTTTTTAAATCAATGCTGCTAATTTCCAGGGATTCCTGGGTTGAGCATTAGAGCTAAGTGCTCCTAAGTGAGCTGTAATGCTCCATATCAGAGAAAGAAGTTCTCCTGCTTGAAGCAGTGCAACATATTTTGAAGAACTGACTCATCTGCATCCCTAATGTGTAGGGTTGCCAACCAGCTGGTATTTCACCAGCCTAGCCGGTAACCAGCCAAGGCCAGGGCCAGTATTACAAATTTACCAGAAATGTAACTGCCGGTAAATCTGTAATAACTAGTCCTCTGGCCTCGGAAAACCCCCAATCCGCCTCTGAAACACCCAGCTCGCCTCACTTACCAGGTTGTCCCCATACCCCGCACTATTCACTATTGCTAGCTGTGGTCAGTGACATCACAACTCCACCCCCATCACACCATGACCCCGCCCCTGGCATAATCAACCTGCCCTCTCATAGACACGCCCCTACCCTGGGCAGTATTAGAAACTACAAAAGGTGGCAACCCTACTAATGTGCCAGTTTGTGTATGTAACTAATGTGCCAGTTTGTGTGTGTAACTAATGTGCCAGTTTGTGTGTGTAACTAATTTGCCAATTTGTGTGTGTGACTAATGTGCCAATTTGCCAATTTGTTCAGCACTTACCAGGACCTCAGGAATATTTACTAGACAGGAATATGAGGTGGGGTACCCCTGCCCTAGGCAATCGGCACATGTACAATTGGTGCATTTACGGCTGGGGGCCATGCCTAGGGCACCGACTTACCTGCCTGCCCTTATCTCACTGAAAGGATACTTCTCATTAACAGTAGAATTATTGCAGAGAGGATCAGTACACTTCCCACAATGGCGACACAAACACCTGTACAACTACACGGCTCCACACAGACACCTGTAAATAGAAACAACACAGTATATCTGGGAACATTCACAACCATAAAAACCTGCTGGTACTGGTGTCACACAGCACAATGCCACAGGGGAACACTGAAGGGCAAACCTGAGCTCGTGGGTGGGGGTACCTTGGCATCTAGCACGCCGTTAGCACAATTCCTCCATCCACTGCTACAGGCTCATTTCCTGGCAGTCTGAAAACCTTGCAACCTGTCAGGTAACCTTGCAACCAGCTGTCCTCTATTCTGCACCAATGCTTGCACCTAGCCACTGTAAATAAGCCACACAATCTCCTCTTACAGTGACCCAAAGTGTATAGAGTTGCCACCTTTCTGGTTCTGACCTAGACAGCCTGTTTTTTTAAAGGGCTGCTTGGGCCAAAACTGGGCAGAAATCCTCGTTATTGTGCCTGGCGGATGCAGTAACCCCACCCCCGACATCATCCTGCGGCCAGAATGTCATCACATGATGATGTTGCTTAATGAAGTCAGCGGTTTTTATAATTAGTGATGCACACCGCTGACATCATCATGCACTCCGCTATGTCCGGGTTTATAACCCAGCAAAGGTGGCAACCCTAAAAGGGTACCAAGCTAGAAGCAAAAGCATGCGCCACATTTGTGTGTGTTGGAATGCCCTGTCACCATGTCACAGCCCCACCCCTGATGTCACCAGCCCTCCCACATGACATCACATCCCTGCCCACTGACATCACATGCCCCGTCCAGCATTTAGTCCACCAAAAGGTGGCAACCCTAGCCAGACCCCACTGACAGACAAATGTGCTCTCTGAATGAGCACTGAAGCTGGCCATACACGTGGCGATCTGACGACCGATGGTCGCACGAAACATCGTCAGATCCGCCACACACCATTCAGGGCTGAATCGGCAGGTAAGGAGGTAGAAACAATAGGATTTCTACCTCCTTCTGCCGATTCAGCGCTGAAGGGAGATTTTGATTAGACGCCTTCTATGGCGCCCGATCAAAATTTTCCAACTGGTCCGATCGGCAAGTCGGCCGATATCAGCAGCTTCCTGCGATATCGGTCGACTCGCCGACATACCATACACGCACCAAATATCATACGAAACGAGGTTTCGTACGATATTATCGGTGCGTGTATGGCCACCTTAAGGGGTGCGCACATTACTGCTCTTGTACTTCTCTCCAAGGTCATATTAATTAACCCCCTCATATATATCTCCTAACTTTGCTTGTCTTTTTCCTTCATAGATTCTCCTTCAGGTTTTCAAGGCTTAACCAACCTACATTTCAAGTAACCAACCCTTTAGTGACCATACCTTTTGATAAGACTGCATACAAATTTCCCCAAAGTGGGTTCGTTTGCAGTTTTATCATGATGAAGCAATACTGTTTGCCTTTTCTGGCATGTCACTGAGCATAGTTGGGAGCCAGCAGCCTCACTTTTGTGATGTTACCAAGGACCAGTCTATAGCCACCATACTGTAGGCACCAGCAGACACCACATTTCTCCACAAATACAATCAATACACACAGTATAGACTCTACACTGAGCACAGTTAATACTGTATAGTTTATATGTACAGTTACTGTGGGTATGTGTATAGTTACTGTAGGTATGTGTATAGGCATCACAATGAATTGTTACTTACAGTATAGGGACAGTGTGTAGGGCTCACTAATATTCTTGCTGACTGGATTCTCTGTTTCACACTGGTACTGCCCAACATCTGATGGTATTATTCTGGGAATAGTCATAGTTCTATTATTTTCCCAAAATTTGACTCCAGAAGGAAATGGTCCATTGATTCTGCTCCATGAGTATCTTTGTATCTCTCTGGAAGTGTCTGAATCACAGGAAAGAGTGACTTCTTCATATTTCATTGGCCGCCGGCTGGCTATTTTGATCGTTGGTTTGGCCAATGGCACTGTAGATAAAACAACAACAACACAGGGACAGGAGATGGGAGAAATAAATATATTAATGTGATTTACACTCTACAGCAGTCACTAATGTTCATGTAATACAAAAGATCCACGAAAAAAATGTATTTATAAAAGTGCTTCTTTATGTCAGCCGTTCTAATGAGTGATTTCATATGGATAAAGAACTTAAGAACACTCAAGCGCAGAGGTTTACAAACTGTGGAGCTTGCTTGGACCAGTGGGAGGGGGGCAGTGGGGTAAATACCAGGTAGAGTTGCCACCTACTGTAGCTGGTATTTAACTGTCCTAGCTGGTAAATCACCAGGGCAAGGGCTTTACTGTCAATGTACTTGCAGGTAAACTTGTATTAACCTATAAACCACACCCCACCACCTTCTCCATACTGATCAGGCTTTATACTCACAGGCCCACCTCATTTTCCCACCCACTCCATCCATTTCCCTGCCCATTAGCCAATGACATTCACTCTTTCACTGTCTTGTCCACCCATTTCCTGTCCCTTACGCTATAGCTCTGGTCCCAAATGACATTACGGTCCTCCCCCAAAATTAAACCTGTTATTAAAAACGTGGTAGCCCTTATACCAGGGGTACCATGAGGCACCCATAAGCAACCTAAAGCATGCCTATAGCTCGGTACTTACCTTGTTTTGTAATGGAGACTAGGCAGGAAACAAATGTCCAGCTTGTATAATAATGGCAGAGATGCGTTAAAGGATTTAATAACCCTTGCAAAGTAACCCAGGGAAGTTTGTGTTACATGTGCTTTAACATTATCCAGATTTGTATAGCCAGTTAGCTACATTAGGGCTCCATTTGGTCTTAACTAGAGGTTCTTGGAAAGGTGGGTCCCTGAGAAAGCTGTTTTTTTAGACATGGTGTGTAGCAGCACAGGGAGCTTCCCAGTCAAGTACTGAATACAGCATAGGTGTGTGGAGTTGTAAAAATATACGTATTTCATAATACCTAATGTGTAAGAGGGCCTTATAGGTTATGTAGAGGTAGTTCCTCTTTTCTACCACTAGATGGAAGTGTAGTCACTTCAGACAACTGTTAGAGGCTTAGTGATGAGTACCTTTTTTTAGCAGGTATGGTTGTACAGGTATAGGACCCGTTATCCAGAATGCTCGGGACCAAGGGTATTCCGGATAAGGGGTCTTTCCGTAATTTGGATCTCCATACCTTAACTCTGCTAAAAAATCAGTAAAACATGAATTAAACCCAAAAGGATTGTTTTGCATTCAATAAGGATTATTTATATCTTAGTTGGGATCAAGTACAAGCTACTGTTTAATTATTACAGAGAAAAAGGAAATCAGTTTTAAAATTCTGAATTATTTGATTAAAATGGAGTCTATGGGAGACGGGCTTTCCGTAATTCAGAGCTTTCTGGATAACGGGTTTCCGGATAAGGGATCCCATACCTGTACTGAGAAATTCTGCCATAGGCGGATTTTCCATAAGGCTAGGGGAGGCTAAGCCTCCCCAAACCTGCTTGGCACATTAAAAAAAACAAAACAAAAAAAAAAACCTCACTCCGTTTCTGCACTGTCCTGGAAAGCTGTTCTTGCAAGCCCGTTTTGCTGTGCTCCGATTGGATCTTTCTTCTTGTGGATTCTCCAATCAGAGCACAGCTTTCTTGACAGACAGTAAAATTGACCAATCAGAGCACAGATGCACACAGGGATCGGGAGATTTTGCAAAAAGAATCTGCAGAAGAATCTGCAGCTGTAACTTTACCTAAGAACCAACTCTCAACTTTTGCTGCAGATTTCATCCCACAGGTACTATACACAGGCACTATACACAGGAACTATACACAGGTACTATACACACAGGGTACTATACACACAGGTACTATACACAGGTACTATACACAGGTACTATACACACAGGGTACTATACACAGGTACTATACACAGGTACTATACGCAGGAACTATACAGTTCTAAAGAATCACTAGCTGACATTAAATTGTTTTTTTCCTAACCTGACATCTATAATAATTTATAATCTATCCCCTACCCTAACAGATGGAGGGTGTTAACTCTTTCCCTCTGAAAAAGCTCATTGTGTGTTTATATATTTGTTGTTGTTTTTTGCACTTACTATTTTTTTTTTTTGTCATTGTTTTGTTCATTTATAGTAAGTTACAGTGGAGCCAATGTTGTGTATCAGTGCCAGTGTTATAGTGCCAGGGCCTGAATATCTGCCATCTGTACCCACTGCTTCTCACTGTATATAATGTGCTGGGTTTGTAAATACGGACTGCGTCTCACTGTATATAATGGGGAGTCAGTACCCACTGCCTTTCTTGCTATAAAACTAACATAAACACATCTAAAGGGGTGGTTTACTTTTAAGTTAACCTTTAGTATGTTATGAAATGGCCTATTCCTAGCAACTTTGCACTAGCGATCTCACCGCCCCCGGACCCGCTCCTGCGCTCAGAAGGTAAGCGCTGGGGAGCGGGGGGGGCGGCATCCAGGAGCCGCCTCAGGAGGCTATATGTCCAGAATCGCCCTGTCTGTGAGGCTACAATTTTATTATTATTATAATTTTGTATTACTTATTTTTCCAAGTAGGCCCCTTAACTATTCATATTCCCATCTCTTGTTTAAACCACTACCTGGTTGCAAGGGTAAATAAGACCCTAGCAACCAGATAGCTGTTGAAATACCAAATGGAGAGCTGCTGAACAAAAAGCTAAATAACTGAAAAACCATTAAAAATAAAAGTGAATTCGAATGTGAACTACCCCTTTAAGCTAACTGATCACAAACACAAATGTTTGCAGATCCCCTAACAGAAGTGCACGTATGAATACTTTTACATCCTAAACATTTTAGGGTAAAAAAAAGCACCCCCCTGCACTTTTGCACAGTATCCCTGGGAGTCAGTGGGAACGGCAAGAGGTAGTTGGGAGGTAAATTTTTTACACAAGCAGCGAATCCACTAAGTCTCACATTAGCTGTAGGTCAGTCTGTGTATGGGCCATCTTTAGCCTCCCCAAACAAAAAAGTCACCCTCCGCCTATGAATTCTGCATTTCATCACCGTAAATATTTTTGTAAAACATATTTGCAGTGACACTTTTCATTTGTGAACAAAAACATCCATAGACTTAAATGTGTTCTGCACACAAAAGGTCAGGCCATAGATTTCCATGTATCTTGCATGGAAAAAAAGTTGGTGCGATAAAGTAAAACGAACCAGATTTGCAGATTTGCTCATTACTACTCGGGTTATTTATTCCTGCAAGTCACTTACCATATACAGGTAGGTTAATAGTTTCTTGGGTTGAACTTTCTGCCTGGATTTGCACTGTGTAATATCCTCTGTCTGTAGTAAAGAGTTTTGAGATCCTTAATGATCCATTTGAGAAGCTGCTGGCTCGAGGGAAGTACTTTGGCCCTTGTGTCTCCACAGGGTTCGAAGTTGGATTATATGATAAAATTAGGGAGGAATTCCAAATGGCTGAACTACTATACCAGGAGAAAGAGCGAATGGCCCCGCTGACCCCACTGACACTGAGGGTGACAGGCTTATTGACCACTGGATATTTAGGAATCGCCTGAATTTTGATTCCATAGATCAGATTTATCCAGACACTGAAGAGAGCTGAAAGAGAGAAAGAAATGAGGTTAATTCAGATGTGAATTGAGAGACATAAGAACCTTCATTTTAAAGAGACAATACACTATTCTGTATAATACATAGGAAATAATGTGTCCCCTATTTTAAAATATGAGAATATTAGAAGTCACAGAGTAGTTCCATGAGCGTATAAAAGCCTAAGTGTCATGATACAGGCCTGTAAGGGTTAATCAAGCAGGCCAAGGTATCCTAAAAATCTTCCCCAATGTGCCAGAAACAGATATATAACAGGCCTCTGATCACTAGGGTCTGGAACCAGCCATGTGTAAAGGCCTCACAACCTGGAATGCCCAGCTCTAATCCCTGGCTGATAAGAGCCCTGCCATCAGGGCCGGATTTCCCAATCGCCCCCGGGTGCACGCCCCCCCCCCCCAGTGCGCATGCGTGCAGAGGTGGGGTTTTGCGCGCTCATGTGCGAACAGCGGGTGAGGGGTGCGCGCATGCGCTGTAGGCAAAATCATGCATACGGAGCAGTGGGGAGAAGTCCCCACTGCTCCGTATGGGGACAAAACTTTTAAAATTTTGGTGCGGCGGGGCGGCATGCCGCCCCAAGTTTTCTGCCGCCCTAGGCCCGGGCCTTTGTGGCCTCTCCACAAATCCAGGCCTGCCTACCTGCCATGTGAGGGAGTGAAAGCCCACGTGGGGGTGAATTAGAGGTACCAAAACCTGAGTATATGTTTCATTTAATATGCCTGTCATACAAGTCTAAACATGACTGGCTTTGGGCACTCGGTTTGTCAGATAGGAACATCTGGGCAGGGGTAGGTCACACAGTAGTGATGTTTAGTCTGTATGGGATGAGTGGGATCATTTAGAATTGATGACTTTAATTTTATCTTTCTATTATGTTCCCACAAGGAGTTATGGACATTTGTATCATTGGTCCAGTCCATACACTCAGTCCATACACAGGAGGCCATAAAACTCACACTGTGTCCTGCTAATGGTGACTCCCCTTGCATTCCTGAGGGAGGGGGGAGTGTCCAGTTACCTGATCCCCTGCAAACTGGGATAAATAGTCAGCTCTTCTGACTATACGTTGATATACTTTGGAGGACCAGTTTCGATTGGAAGTTTATCCTGTGGTTTCCCCTTGCCTCCAGGACTAGAAGGACTCTGCTTGGTACAGTATAGGACTTCTATGTTTTTCCCTTTTATTTTAAAACTGTTTGTACTTATTTTATCGTATGTAACATCTTGTTTTATATATGCACTGTTATACCTTTTATAATATTAAATATAAAATGTAATCAGTTTGTCCTTGATGCTCTAAAACGTACCTTACCTCTGAGTGTGTAACTGTGTGCCATAGCCCTCTGCATGCTGCATGTTGATTAACCCTATGATTGCTGGTAAGGAGAGTGTGTGTCTGTCAGTTCTTTACATTAACCCTTTCCCTACCAGTGTGCTTGGCATCTCTCATCACCAGTGTAAGAAGTATGAGAATGGTGGCAGCAAGTTGTGTATGAGTTTGTGAGTGTTGGTTGGACTTTGGGGTGCTGTGACGCTAGTCTGACCTGTGTGCCAGGGGTGTGAGACTGAGCAGGGGACCCTCTGGATGCCCACACTTAAAGTCACGTGCGTCTGAAGTGGCGTAATTATGACACTGAGCTTTTATACAGGTAATGGAACTCCAAGGTGACTTCTAATATCCTCATATCGCATACCTCCCAACTGTCACGACTTTAACAGTTCAGCCCGCAGTCCCGGATTCTTACTGAAAAGTCCCACATTTCCCCTTTGATCTCCTGCACTGAACGCTAAAAAAGATACAACGTTTCTCAAAATTAATTAGATAAGTAGCTTTTGGCAGAAAGCCCAGAATACTCAACCCCTGCACTGAGATACAATTGTAATTATTAACTGGGACTTATATCTTAAAGGGCAATTTCACCTTTCTTAGTGAAAATGTAATAAAACACAAAACAAGACCCCAAAACCGTCAGAAATGTGTTCAAACTTTATATAACCTGCCAAATTTTGTAAAATGGGTGTGGTCACAGCATGGGCGTGGCCATAAAATTCTGCCGTGCTCCACGCGCCATTTCTTTTTGTACCTCTTTACATTTTTCAAATGTTGGGAGGTATGAAATTGTACAACAACGGGGCACATTATATATTATTACCCACTAGTTACATCACTGAGTGCTGACTGTCTTAATGACATCCCATTTAAAAAATACATTTATAGTATATTCAGGTATTATAGCTTTCTATGTTACATTAAAATGCACAGTAGTGATGAGCAAATCTGTCCCGTTTCGCTTTGCCGAAATGGCAAAAAAATTGTGAAATGCGGCAGCACACAGCTTTTTTTGATGCCACCATGACTTATTTGACGCGTCTGTGACTTTTTGTCCCTACAAACTTTTGAGGCAGTTTTGCAAAAAAATTTGCAGATGGTGAAAACCAGAATTTCACAGCGAATCCATGTATGGCGGAAAAATTCGCTCATCTCTACAATACACAGAACTCCTCTAACAGCCTTATAAATGACAGTAGGGGATCCATTGCCCCCTATATATTGTACAGAGAGCACATAGAGGAGTAATGTAAGTGCCTGTACCTGTGAGCAGATATCCCCTCATGCAAAGGGCCCGGGTGGCTGTTACTCTCTCTCTGGCCATGGTGTCTCTCTCTCTCTCTCCGTCTCTCTAACAGTAAGGGGAAGTCTTCAGTCTTTATATCCTGCATTTTAACCTGGTGATATTCTTACTTTTTCTGTCACAACTGGTGGGAGGGTTTGAAGGCATTCTACAAACTTCTCCAGAATCCAGCTAATATGCAGTTCTGCAAACAATATATGATATTGTAGGGCTGGCTGATTTATTGGCAGTGTAACAGGGGAATAGGGGAATCACACTGCTGGGGAGAGGGGGGGGCAGAATTGTAGCAACTCAAAACATCTAAAGTTTTGTAACACTAAATTGATGCAGTGACTGGAAATTCTAGTTGCGCCACTTATGTCAGTATCATTGTATAACGTGCATGGATTTTCTCCGGGCCAGGGTCCCTACACAGTTACTTGGGGTCAATTTATGAGCAGGCCTGGATTTGTGGAGAGGCCACAAATGTGTGCTCCCATACGGAGCAATGGGGACTTCTCTCCATTGCTCCGTATGCAAGTTGGCCCACGGCGCATGCCCGCTTGCACCGTTCGCGCATGCGCACTACAGCTAGTCACGCGCGCATGCGCACTCGGGGGGGGGGGAGGCGTGCGACTGGGGGCGGCTTCTGGGTGGGCGGTTTTGAAATCCGGCCTTGTTTATGAGCACTCAGCGAATTTCCACCTGGCCAGTAATCCATGGCCAATGGCAAATCAAATGTTGGCAATTATTGCTGTCTAAGTGCAAATTTTCTCAATAAGCCCTACTTTCTGTTGCTCCACAAAACCCACACCTGATCCTATCCTAATGCATTGGCTTTAGCCCAAACCAGCCCAACTTGTGGGTAAACCATGGGCCCATGGGTAGGAGCACAGCCTTTCCGTCACTACAGCAGGTAGGTTGCTTGGTTGCCATTGGTTATTGTCAATAAGGATGCACTGAATCCAGAATTCGATCCGGCATTTGGCCAGGATTCTGCCTTTTTTGGCAGGGTTAGGGAACCCTAATTAGCATAATTAAGATTTGGATGGTTAATGTCGCCTCATAAACTAGCATATACTAATTAGGATTCAGATTCGGTTCGGTATTTGGCCGAATCCCTTAACATCCCTAATTGTCAAGATACAAAGTTGCCTTGTATTGATAAATTAACCCCTGTAGTTTAATTACAGTTGAACAGTTAAACAGGCATAAAAAATATGTTTTATTAAATACAAAATGTATAAAAAAAACAAGACGTTCCGTGCACTTTGCATTGCAATGTTTTTCAAAGTACAATACTAGACAATACTAAAGGCAGGAGGGAAGGGGGGTGGATGGGAGAGAGGGCAGCTCAGTGGCAACCACCATGGGCACACAGGCACTCAAGGATCTCCCCAGGGGTCACAAAGTTTAAAAGCAAAAAAGACTTTATTCAAAGCTACATTAAAACATGAAACTTCTCTATAGACCCTACGTGTTTCATGCCCTAAGGGCACTTAATCATGGGCAGTTCAATGGCCTGAAGCTTTATTTACACACACATAAAGGGACGGATGGGGGAAGGAGAGGGGTATTAGCCTTTTTTTCCCAAACCAAATGACCTCATGATGAGAGAAGGAAGCACAGGAATGGGCCAATAAACAAAAAATGTGGTGATTAAAACATGTTTTGTCTTATTTAAAGAAAAAGCATCTCATAGATAGCCTGTTGTATTTTGTGCAAAAAAGGACACTTAATCATAGACTCAGTATGGGTGCCTTGGAACAGTGCATAGAGGACCAGATCTTTAAATGATGCACCCCCTAGACCAGATGGGAGCTGCCCCTTACTCAGCAAACTTGCGTACCTGTCCATTGTCCTGCCACTATTTTCACCAGAAAGTTGTCCCCCATCAACCCCCACACTGTTAAAAAGAAAGAATGGAACTGGGGAATGCACTGGGTGGGTGAGCTGTCAAAGCTCTTACCCTCCCTAGGCCACCTTGCCACCCTATGGTCTGGGCCTTTGAAGCCTTCCCATAAATCCAGGCCAGAGTCCATAAAGTACTGTATGGTATGTAGGGAAGTTCCTGAGCACATTTCAGTGTTTTATCTGACATCACTCTGACTCATAGAGCATTCTGGGACAAATATACCATCATAGAGCATTCTGGGACAGATATACCATCGTAGAGCATTCTGGGACAGATATACCATCGTAGAGCATTCTGGGACAGATATACCATTGTAGAGCATTCTGGGACTGATATACCATTGTAGAGCATTCTGGGACAGATATACCATCATAGAGCATTCTGGGACAGATATACCATCATAGAGGATTCTGGGACAGATATACCACCCCTCCTTTTGTTTATCTATCACTGTGTCACATTGGTTAATACAGGTGCCATTGGGCAAACACAGGCACTGAGCACTCAGCAGCAGTGCTTACAAGCAAAAGGCCTATACATAGGCTGGTGGATATTATGGCTTATCCCCCTTTGTGATGGACCTGTCATAAACACTGGAGAAATTGATCTGATTTCTTTCTAAAACCTCAGTTCAATGGGTTAAGGACATATTCAAGGTGTGTCTGTATAGAGAAAAGGAATTAGGTATAGGTATATAGGTATAAGTACAGGTATGGGATCCCTTATCCGGAAGCCTGTTATCCAGAAAGTTCCGAATTGTGGAAAGGCCATCACCCATAGACTCCATTACAAGAAAAGAATTCTAATTTTTAAAAATATTATAATAATAAAAATAATATAATAATAACAATAATAATAATTTTTAAAATAATTTCCTTTTTCTCTGTAATAATAAAACAGTACCTGCACTTGATCCCAACTAAGATATAATTACCCCTTATTGGGGCAGAACAGCCCTATTGGGTTTATTTAATGGTTAAATGATTCCCTTTTCTCTGTAATAATAAAACAGTACCCGAACTTGATCCCAACTAAGATATAATTACCCCTTATTGGGGCAAAACAGTCCTATTGGGTTTATTTAATGGTTAAATGATTCCCTTTTCTCTGTAATAATAAAACAGTACCTGTACTTGATCCCAACTAAAATATAATTAATCGTTATTGGGGGCAGAACAGCCCTATTGGGTTTAAATAATGTTTAAATTATTTTTTTAGTAGACATAAGGCATGGAGATCCAAATTACAGAAAGATCCCTTATCTGGAAAGCCCTGGGCAACAGGTCCTTTACCTGTACTGATATCCCTAAAGTTTTTAAAGGACAAGGTGTTGTATTCTGGACACAGTATTATAAAAGAGGTTCACAGCAGCTGGTAGTGGGACAAGCTTTACTTAGAACAAAACATGGCTGAACTGCCAACGAGTTGGGAGGAAGGAAAGGATAGACAGGCAATGCTAGGGGAAACTATTAGCAGAACTGGATGACACATATCAGTTTTTTACATGTAACAGCGCCATCTAGTGATCACACATTAACAGTCAATACACAACACAAGGAAAGGCTAAGTCACTTAGGGTGGAAGCGCTACTGGTACCCCGGGCTGGTGCTGTTTTCTCCTAACAGGGGCACCAGCCCGGGGTACAAGGTAAGCGATTTAAGTCACTTGGGGGTTCCTAACATTTTGGCACCCCCAAGTGACTTAGCCTTTCCTTCTCCTTTAACAGCTCTGTGTCTGAATAGGAAGAATAGACAGAGCAAACAGGGGGAGATAATCTATACTATAAAATACTAATAACTATAATATAGTATACATGTATGGGTTCCCTTATCCGGAAACCAGTTATCCAGAAAGTGCCAAATTACAGAAGTTCATCTCCCATAGACTCCATTATACGCAAATAAGTCTAATTTTAAAAAATGATTTCCTCTTTCTCTGTAATAATAAAACAGTACCTTGTACTTGATCCCAACTAAGATATAATTACCCCTTATTGGGGGCAGAACAGCCCTATTGGGTTTATTTAATGGTTAAATGATTTCCTCTTTCTCTGTAATAATAAAACAGTACCTGTACTTGATCCCAACTAAGATATAATTACCCCTTATTGGGGGCAGAACAGTCCTATTGGGTTTATTTCATGGTTAAATGATTCCCTTTTCTCTGTAATAATAAAACAGTACCTGTACTTGATCCCAACTAAGATATAATTACCCCTTATTGGGGCAGAACAGTCCTATTGGGTTTATTTCATGGTTAAATGATTCCCTTTTCTCTGTAATAATAAAACAGTACCTGTACTTGATCCCAACTAAGATATAATTACCCCTTATTGGGGGCAGAACAGCCCTATTGGGTTTATTTAATGGTTAAATGATTCCCTTTTCTCTGTAATAATAAAACAGTACCTGTACTTGATCCCAACTAAGATATAATTACCCCTTATTGGGGGCAGAACAGCCCTATTGGGTTTATTTAATGGTTAAATGATTCCCTTTTCTCTGTAATAATAAAACAGTACCTGTACTTGATCCCAACTAAGATATAATTAATCCTTATTAAGGTCAAAACAATCCTATTGGGTTTATTTAATGTTTAAATTATTTTTAGCAGACAAGTTATGGAGATCCAAATTACGGAAAGATTCCTTATCTGGAAAACTTCAGGTACATTCTGGATAACAGGTCCCATACCTGTAATATATACCCTGTACTGCAAAGAATTCCTTTTGCTTTGTGTGCAAATAAGCAGACTGGTCCTGCCCCCCCCCCCCCCGAAATGCTTGTGAAAATTCAGGCAGGAAATCCATTTCTCAACTATTTCAGAAAAATACATTACATCAATTCTCAGCTGGCAAATCCCTTTACATTTAAAGGTTACCCATGCATTGTTTTTTAGCTGCCTCTATTTCTAAAGAGCAGTTTGTTACAAAACACAATAGCATTGTTTCTGAGGCAAACCCACTAACAGCAGGGCAACAGTACATTATATAGTATGTAGAAGTACATGTCTTTCAAATCAGCATCCAATTCAGTTTGTAACCTTTGCATTTACTTTTTTCATATTTGTCTTTTGTTACTGCTATTTATTTACTTGTTCTGGTTTTGTACTTATCCCCTTGTCTGTATAACAGGTATGGAACCAGTTATCCAGACCTGGGGTTTTCTGGATACGGGGTCTTTCCATATTTAGCCCACTTTTGGCTAAGGCTTTACTTCTAACACACATGTATGCGTGTTGCCCTATGCCCCTGCTTATATGGGGGAGCAGCTATACTATTTACTGGCGTGCCTCCAACCTGGGTAGGGACAGGTTGAACTGTAACACCCCTCCCTGGGAAACTTCTCTGGGTTACTCTGTGTAGTCCTCCAAATGTATGGGACTCCCTGCAACTCCCGGGACCTTGCCCCCCTTGGGGTGGTTGCTTACCAGGCAGTTGAGGATCCACTCTTTGAGGAATTGACCAGGAGACTGGAAGTGCTGAATAACCAAATAAACTTCTTTATTGTATTCACACAGTATCCAGTATTATGACATGCAGGTTCAGGTACTTCCTCCTTCCTTCCCTTAGGAGACCCTCTTACTTAGGGCTATTCCCCGGTACTCACGCCAAGAGACCCTCTCTAAGAGCTCTCCCCAGTACTCATGCCACGAGACTCTCTCTTTGGGCGCTCCCCGGTACTCTCGCCAAGAGACCCTCTCTTAGGACTCTCCCTGGTACTCTCGCCAAGAATACCCTCTCACTTAGGCAATCTCCTTTCTGTGGTCCCTAGCTACCACCTGAGCTGGCCACTTAGTGTACCTGAACTCTGGCCAATAATGCCGGGAGGTCATAACTTTACTTATCTCCTCGGAGGGGCTTCAGACTGCCCTTTCTAGATACTCTGTCTATTCTCTCACTCCTAGAGTGACTATAACAGAATCTATCTGAATACTATAACTGTCCCAGGACAAAAGACCTTACACATGGTGTGTGTCATCCCTTTTTATATTGCAGCACACCACCACCTAGTGGTTGCTGTTAGAACTACAGGGAAGGTCCCTTTTTACACACAAACAGCTAGGACCACCCTTAGGTGTCCATATCCCAAAAAGGCCACCCTCTGGTGCCTGTCTAAAGGGGAACCCACCTAAGGGGCCCAAATCTTGGGATCCCTACGCATAATTTGGATCTCCATACCTAAAGTTTACTTACAAATAATTTGAACCTTAAATAAACCCAATAGAATATTTTTGCCTTTAGTAAAGATTAATTATATCAAATGACAAAATTTTTTTGACGCCCGTTTCGCGAAAAAATCCGTCAGCGGCAAAACACAGAAATTTGCCGTGAATCCATGCCTGGAGAAAATTTTTGCCCGTCACTAATTATGCAGGTCAATATATATACATGCACTGCCTCACATAACTTCGAGCAAAAAGCTTCTATAAATACTTCTATTAATAGCAGTTTTGGTACGTGTGTCTTCTGTGTTATGCATAATGTCAGTTTCTCTCTGGAAATATAAAATAGGAACTGGCATTGTGCAACTTGCCCACTAGAACTTGAGTCACCCAATCCCGTATTTAGCAATGTGTATTCCAAATGATTTCTGAGCTTGCCTTCTAAACTCATATTTCAGATTTTTTTCTTACCCTCAACCCCCAAAATCATATGAATAGAAATACTGCGTAGAAATTACAAAATACTTCCACAAGTAACTTGTACAGAATAGCACAGTGGACAGCAAAAACAACAACAAATCTGATTTATTATCACTTCTACTCCAAAGTACCAAGCCGCACAGCTTTTCTAAAGTTAGCAATTTTGATGACATTTCCAAAAATCCCCTCAAAGCTTCCACTTTGCAGCACCTTATCTCCCACATAGCATTAGGTACCAAGATAAAACACCCTGAATTTGAACCCCAGGGGTCCACTGAACAGTTTGATGCCCAATATGTATAGGTTCTGCTGCTTCCTGGAGGGTCCTGCAACCCGATCGATCGCAGGACCCTCATGACAGCCCCCCTGGCACATTGCCCCGGGGGGCTGTCATTGTTAGAAGCACTCTGCAGCGGCGGCACATGCCGCCGCTGCAGAGAGCAGCGCTTAAATGCCAACGAAGTATGGGACACATCGTTGGCATTTAAGCCCTTTTACTGCCACAACGTATGCCATAAGTCGTTGGCAGTAAAAGAGTTAAAGGGCACATTTACTAAGCAATTTTTAGAAAAAGTCAATTTCTTTTTTACTTTTAGATATTTTTGAAATTTATGAATGGGTTAATGCTGGTACAGGTATAGGACCCGTTATCCGGAATGCTTGGGACCAAGTGTATTCCGGATAAGGGGTCTTTCCGTAATTTGGATCCCCATACCTTATTGATACTACAAAATAAATAAAACATTAAATAAACCCAATAGGATTGTTTTGCCCCCAATAAGGGGTAATTATATCTTAGTTGGGATCAAGTACAGGTACTGTTTTATTATTACAGAGAAAAGGGAATCATTTAACCATTAAATAAACCCAATAGGGCTGTTCTGCCCCCAATAAGGGGTAATTATATCTTAGTTGGGATCAAGTACAGGTATTGTTTTATTATTACAGAGAAAAGGGAATCATTTAACCATTAAATAAACACAATAGGGCTGTTCTGCCCCCAATAAGGGGTAATTATATCTTAGTTGGGATCAAGTACAGGTACTGTTTTATTATTACAGAGAAAAGGGAATCATTTAACCATTAAATAAACCCAATAGGGCTGTTCTGCCCCCAATAAGGGGTAATTATATCTTAGTTGGGATCAAATACAGGTACTGTTTTATTATTACAGAGAAAAGGGAATCATTTAACCATTAAATAAACCCAATAGGGCTGTTCTGCCCCCAATAAGGGGTAATTATATCTTAGTTGGGATCAAGTACAGGTACTGTTTTATTATTACAGAGAAAAGGGAATCATTTAACCATTAAATAAACCCAATAGGGCTGTTCTGCCCCCAATAAGGGGTAATTATATCTTAGTTGGGATCAAGTACAGGTACTGTTTTATTATTACAGAGAAAAGGGAATCATTTAACCATTAAATAAACCCAATAGGGCTGTTCTGCCCCCAATAAGGGATAATTATATCTTAGTTGGGATCAAGTACAGGTACTGATTTATTATTACAGAGAAAAGGGAATCATTTAACCATTAAATAAACCCAATAGGGCTGTTCTGCCCCCAATAAGGGGTAATTATATCTTAGTTGGGATCAAGTACAGGTACTGTTTTATTATTACAGAGAAAAGGGAATCATTTAACCATTAAATAAACCCAATAGGGCTGTTCTGCCCCCAATAAGGGATAATTATATCTTAGTTGGGATCAAGTACAGGTACTGATTTATTATTACAGAGAAAAGGGAATCATTTAACCATTAAATAAACCCAATAGGGCTGTTCTGCCCCCAATAAGGGGTAATTATATCTTAGTTGGGATCAAGTACAGGTACTGATTTATTATTACAGAGAAAAGGGAATCATTTAACCATTAAATAAACCCAATAGGGCTGTTCTGCCCCCAATAAGGGGTAATTATATCTTAGTTGGGATCAAGTACAAGGTACTGATTAATTATTACAGAGAAAAAGGAAATCAATTTGAAAAATCTGAATTATTTGATTAAAATGGAGTCTATGGGAGACAGGCTTTCCGTAATTCAGAGCTTTCTAGATAATAGGTTTACGGATAACGGATCCCATACCTGTACTTGATTTTTCTGATATTGTTTCTCGAAAAAAAAATGTCAAAAGTAACTCCCATAATTCGTGATTTATTAATGCTTACTTAACTCTTTTTTGTCAAAAAAAAATTTGGCAGGTTTGACCTGTCGAGTACCATTGAGTCCTATGGAGGCTATAGTCAGTCATTGTTTTCTTTTACCCAGTGTCAAGGAGAAGTTAATCCCCTCATTGGTTTCTATTTCACATGTTTTCAAGGGGAAGTTAATCACCTCATTGTTTTCTATTTCACATGTTTTCAAGGGGAAGTTAATCCCCTAATTATTTTCCATTTCACACGTTTTCAAGGGGATGTTAACCCCCTCATTGTTTTCTATTTCACCCAGTTTCAAGTGAAACTTAAACACATTATTGTTTTCCAAGAATGAGTGCCAATGCTTCTAAAATGGCTGCTGGAGCAATTCCTGTTTGGGAAAAATAAAAAGGATTCATGGAAACGAACGTCCGTTTAAACTTTAATTTTTCGAGTTTTAATGATACTTTTGGCTCGAAAAATGCAGGATTTTCGAACGTAAACTTGAAATTTTCGTACGAATGATTAAAGCATTATTGTGACATTTTATAAATACAGCAATGATTGAGTTTAATTCTAATATACACCATGTTGAGTTTATACAACTTTCAAGGCCAGAAAAAAACAAATTTTAGTAAATCTAAAATCTAAAAAAGACTCCAAATTTTTACTTTTAAACATATATTTTAAAGACAGGACATCATTTACAGTGTTAATGAAAATTAAAAGATATAAGTCAAACTTTAAACTTTGGAAAGTCATAATTTTGGAAAAAAAAATCAAAATGTTGACTTGAAGTCAACATTTTGACTTCTTAAAGTCATAAGTGTGACTTTTTAAAGTAAAAACTTCTATTGTTAAAGTCAAAATTTAGATTTTTATCTTGATATAATTACATAGCTGCAAGATTTCAAAATGATGAGTTTAAAAGTCAAAATGTAGAGTTTAAAGAAGAAGGAAAGGCTAATAAAAAGTTAATCTCAAGCTGCAGGCATACCTTCAGTTCTCTCAATAGTGCCCTTAAGTTTTAAGTCCCCCTATATTTCTCCCGTTCAGATGATCAGAAGCCAAAGAGGAAGAAAAAATGCTGAGCTGTGTAAAGAAAGTTCCCATAATGCCTTGCTCCTGCACAGACACCCAGACCAAGTGAACATGCTCAGTTTGTTAGACTATGAGGAAGCTTCCTGCTGATTGCCTCAGATCCATATTCTAAGGGGGGAGTGAGTTCTTAGCATTCTTAAGGGAGGGGGGAGCAGGAGAGGGGAGAGAGCAGAAAGCTGAGTGTCTCTGGCACAGGAATTACAGACACAACTAATCTTTTGACAGAGAAGTCAGTGCAGCATTACTGTACGTGCTTATGGCTGTATTTACATAGACCTTTCTGATAAAGCTTACTTAGTTTTTACCTTTCCTTCTCTTCATTTTTTCCCCTATCCCTGGAGCTCTTCTGCTATAGTAACACCCAGAAGAACCATTTCCACTGAACTTTACTGAGGTGTTTTGAAATTGTATTTACATTGGGCAAACACTTATTGCATATTTTTGTTTCATTGCACAGAATTGTCTGCAACCTAAATTGATTTTTTTGTGGGATTAATTTCCATCTGTCAGGAGAGATAAATACTCTCACATTAAATATTTTGGACGGAGTAAGACCTCAGAATTGGGACTTGCCTTGCCTTGGACTAACCTTGCTAGCTAATTATTCTTAAGGCTGAGTGGGAACTGATTGAAATGAAATAATACAGGGCTAATGCGACAAGAAGCAGGTTCTGATTTAAAAGAACATAGGAATTAAATGTGTTTAGTATGAAGCACTTGTTGCCTGGGCCAACAAACCTATCATAGCGGCATGCTAGAGAACCCATCATGTACCAATGTGATCCTCGTCCAACAGTATATCTGCTTGGTGTTTGGCCAACAAAACAGTTATATGCCCCAACCAGTAGCTCGGGGGCAACATATTGCTCACCAACCCCTTGGATGTAGCTCCCAGTGGCCCCAAAATAGGTGCTATTTTTAAATTTCTGGCTTGGAGACAAGTTTTGGAAGCACAGAGACAACATTTTACTCTAAGCAGAGCCTCCTGCAGGCCAGCAATCCACATGGGGATACCAAATAGCCAATCACAGTCCTTATTTGGCATCCTCAAGAAACTATTTTCATGCTTGTGTTGCTCACCAACACTATTTACATCTGAGTGTGGCTCAAGAGTTAAAAAGGTTGGGGATCCCTGCCTTATTGCCTCCAGGTGTCAGAGATGCTTCATCCTGGATTTGGTAACCAGTTATTAATGAATATATACCTAAAAAAATACCAGGCTAAGAACTCAAATGAGCATATATTTACACACCTCTTTCTCTCTCGCTTAGGGCAAATACAGTAGAGACAATTCTCAGTATTGTCTATGGCACAATATCTTCTGGTATTTTATAGCTGCGACAAGTAGCTGGCTACAAATAGCTCAGTGTATTTATTTATTGTTTTATACTACTGGCCTAGCAGAGGAACTGTGTAGTTTACAAGGCCCTGCTTTAATGTGGTAATTCCCTGTTTCATAAACTACAAAACCAGCTTCTACTGTGCACAGTGCAACTTCATGCAGTGCAGTTTACACTCATGAACAACTTTATGCCAGAGGTGGCATTCGCTATTGGGGCAAAATGCATTGTGAGCAAAAAAAAAATAAAAAAATGGCACTTTGGATCTAGCATAACCCATGTTACGAGGTATTGGTTTTAAATATTCCATAGGATGGAGTGAAAGTCTGGATTCTGGATTGCAAGAAACAAACTGAAAATTGCAATAGGTTTAGCAGTCGGAAAACGCATTATAGTCATCAACTGAAAATGTATTTAAGAGAATAAAAGCTGTAGAGCAGGGTTTCTGTATAAAGTTATGATTAACATGTATTTGAAACATAAATTAATACTAAGATTAAATGAACACTGAATGTGTGTGTAGAAATGAGGGTATTATTAATCTGCATTATCTATTTAGTCTCCACCCCATTTTAAGGTTACAGTAGGCGTTTTCTGGCTGATGCTGTAGCCCCTGCAAAAGAGAAATAGACTTTTACTAATCATTTCCTCTTACCTGTAGCATCAGTACTACTTAGGATGTTTATAGGTAAACAACCAACTTCTTCTCAGTTCCATTTTTAGTTTTTGGGGGTCATTTGCAGGATCCCTCCACTAGTAGATAGAGGGTGAGCAGTTGTAGGTCAGGATAACCGATCATTTTGTTACTATAGGACCTTTGGTAGGTAAGTGTTCTTAGTTATATATTGCAGCCCTCAAAGCTGAAATGCCCTCATTATTCACTATTCAATAACCTCTATAGAAAAAACTGCATTGACTGCAGCTAAACAGTTGCTTGGATACCACATAAATTAGAATGGAATTTTCCAAAACTGAATTGGATTTTCTTCTGGTGAAAGTCTCATTGCACCAAATGAGATGTCAGATCAGTACATGGTTAGATTGTGTCGACTGTAAGATATCTGGAATAAAACAACTTACCGTGTATGTGGATTCAACTGGGGGGTTTTGCTGCTAAAAGAAAAGAAAAGATACAGTAAATGGATCCAGTGCTGGACTGGGATCCCAAGGGCCCACCAGAGAACCTGATATATGAAGGGCTCACCAATCATTAAACATTTTCTTCTCACTGAGTATGTTCCTGATTGGTCATTGTCCAATCTTTACTACTGAATCAAAGTACATAGGAACTGGTTTTAAATACTGTTTGCTTTTTAAACTAAAAGACACCAATTTACTGAGGCCTGTTGGAAATATATAAAGATATTTGTTCCCTGTTGTTTCTGGCAATCTCTCTATATATTATATATGTGTGTGTGTATAAATGAATATATATTTGTATAAATATATAAACCCATGAAAGGGAAGTATAGTGTATGTGAGACAGATATGAGTAAATCTATATTATGGGTAAAGATACAGACAAACACTTACCGATGTTCCTTCAATAACATTTTGATATGGTGCAGTTTGCTCATGTCTGCTATTAATTTGCCTTGTTGTTTGAACTGAAACATATTTATCTTGCAATAATTAAATAAAGGAAGATAGAAAGAGATAATTGCAGGTTTAAGTCAGAACTAGCCAGAGACTGCAATAGGCACCACCCGGGAAATACCAACACAGAACACAGGGGTGCCAGTGTCACATGATCATGTAATAGTGGGGTTGATTTATGTCAGTGCAGTTGCTTGTAGCAGTGAATAAGTAATTAGATATTTGTCACTTTGGGACTGATTTACACACCATCCAAGTGATAATAAAGATCAATTTAAGATTTAACAAACTCTAGCATGGAATATCCCTACCCCACCATACAAATGTTACAGCAAAGCTCATTCATTTTTGGGATTCCTGATTCAGGTGTTAGAGCTTAGTGCTGCTTCAGTGACCCATCGGTTCTACTGCTTAAAACATTCTGAAGAGCTCACACACTGATTGGCCTTGACTAATATGCCAATTTGTTACACTTTCCTGGCATCAGGACAGGAAGAATTTACTAGATGGGAATATGATGGCGGTAGCGCTTGCCCTAGGCCATGGACACATGCGCTGGGGATTCGCTGATC
This sequence comes from Xenopus tropicalis, assembly GCF_000004195.4. Taxonomy (NCBI): domain Eukaryota; kingdom Metazoa; phylum Chordata; class Amphibia; order Anura; family Pipidae; genus Xenopus; species Xenopus tropicalis. The sequence continues at coordinate 108,837,422 of NC_030683.2, read as the reverse complement.
CGGTAGGGTGGTCGGGGGCCATGCCATTTTCTCACTGAAAGGATACTTCTCATGTACAGTAGAATTGTTGCACAGATGATCAGTACACTTACCACAATGGCAACACAAATGCCTGCACAACTACTGGGCTCCACGCAGCCATCTGTAAGATACAAACTACACAGTATATCTGGCAACAGTCACACCCATGTCAGTATAAACAGGATAGGGGGGTAGTAGACCGACAGTGGGCGGCTGATACCTGTTAGAAAACACTGCCCTCTTGTTTTAGCTTGTAGTATTGAAACCAGTTTTTAAAGGTACATGTGTCTAAACACACTCCTTGTACTTCTGTATTGTTACACTAAGAATAATTGCAGCCATCCAATCTGCTCTTATGAATCACAAGTCTGCCTATTGGGGAACCCTGGAGTGGGGAGCTAGTTTTTTGAGGTTTCCCATAGTGGGTTTCAAAAAATGGATTTTTGCCAAAAGGATCACATGCCAATGGCGTGACACAGTCCCTACTCTGAATATGTCATGGCAGGTACAGGTATGGGACCTGTTATCCAGAATGCTCATGACCTGGGGTTTTCCAGATAAGAGGTATTTCTGTAATTTGGATTACTTAAGTCTGCAAATAATCATTTAAATATTGAATAAACCCAATAGGGTTGTTTTGCATCCAATAAGGATTAATTATATCTTAGTTAGGATCAAGTAGAAGGTTCTGTTTTATTATTACAGAGAAAAAGGAAATCATTTTCAAAAATTGGAATTATTTGCTTATAATGGAGTCTATGGGAGATGGCCTTTCCGTAATTCGGAACGTCCTGGATAACGGGTTTCCGGATAACAGATCCCATACTTGTACTGACAGGTTGGAGCCTAAGTGCTTGGTAACACGATGTTTCCATGTTTGGAAGAACCAGGAATACGTAACTGTTCTCAGAACTTGGTGTAATGAGACCCTTGAACAGGGGACAATGATGAAGAAGAAGACAAATGGAAAGCAAATCCGAGTAACGGAACAGAAGATACGTTCATATAACAAGCCGGGGGGGGGCAGGCAAAAAGCTGGTGCGAGTCCCTATAAACAGGCAAGTGGTCTTGTCAGGGGGCAGACAATATAAGTTCATGAATAAAGCCCAGGGGTCAAAACCAGGAGATCAGATATAATGGATGAATAGCAGGAACAAGAACTTACTTATATTCTTATGAAACAATATTTTTAATTTACTCTGTGATGTAACTGAGCAATGTAGGGAGCCTGCAGCCTCACTTATTACTGAAAATTAGCCATAAGCCAACAAGGACACAAGCACAATACAACATTTTTCCACAAATGCAATCAACACATGCAATATGGACTCACACAGGCTGTGACTGGGAATAAAAAACACTTTTATAAGGAAATCTCAAACTGAACCCTTTACATCTTAATTGCAGAGGGGAAGCCATAGCATCCCAATTCCTAAATAGACATTCTCAAAATAGTGTATTGATTACTGTGGGTATGTGTATAGGAATCACAATGAACTGTTACTTACAGTATAGGGACAGTTTGTAGGGATCACTTATATTCTTGCTGATTGGATTCTCTGCTTCACACTGGTACTGCCCAGCATCTGATTGTGAGAACTTGGGAATAGTCATAGTTCTACTGTTTGCTCTATATATAACTCCAGAAGGAATGCTGCCATCAATTCTGGTCCATAAGAATTTTACCGTTTCTAAATCAGATGCTGATAGTTTACATGTAAGGGTGACATCTTCATATTTCTCTGGCTGCTGCTTAGCTATGTCAATCTCTGGTTTAGTCAGTAGTTCTGTAGGAGAAGCAACAACACAGAGACAGGTACAAGTTACTACACATGAATATTAGATACAGGGCAAATATAGTGTACATTGTACATTAATTATATCATATATAAACCTGAAAGGAGACATATTATGGGAAAAACAAGAATGTGCCAGTGAAGGATTGTGCTTCAAAAAGTAGTGTTTGGCTGACCTGATAGGGAACTGTCTTTGCTTGTTTGACTGCAGGGCTGTGATTGGCTATCCCCCTCCTACTGTGCTTCTGGCAGGGACCGTTAGGACAGAGACCAGAAAGAATCTATAGGGAGCTCCAATAAAGGGGATATTTTAAAGATACTGTAGTATTAATTTTTAGCCTTAAGTATAACCAGCATTATATATTATTCATTATTGCCTACAAGACTGGGAGGATTTTCAGCTATGCTATTTGTCTCCTTTAAAACAAAAGAGAAGGAAACAGAGAACTGTTCTGATGTTGCTCTTCTCAGGAAAGAAATCAGAAACCTCAGATGCCTTTATTCATCTCTTTCCTGAGCAACAGCATAACTGTTCTCTACAAGCAGTTATAAAACATTTAAATAACAATATGACCTTTTGTCATACACATTTTTTGTTGAATCGAAAACCGTATATCAAAAATGACCTTGGAGTTCCATGAACTGTACAATGTGTGGTCATTTTAGATATCATTATATTGTACTAGTGGGTCTATTATTTCCTATGTTATGGATTATGTTAAATTGTAGTGTAGCTCTCTGCAACAGTGGTTCCCAAACTATAGAGCATGCTTCGAGCAGAATGGGGGGGGGGGGGGAGTAATTAAATACCATTGCCTGAGTTGCTAGTACTGGGGCCCAATGGGACCCTTAAACATTACACTCCCAATAGTGTTGGACTGGACTGGTGGGGCAGTGGAGAAGACCTGGTGGGACCTAGCTCAAGTAAGCCCTGCCACCCTAGACCTGCTGCTTGCCCTGTGTTGAAACTTGATTGTGGCATCTTCAGGATAGTAGCAGCAAGCAAGAGGAAGTACATGGTGCAGTTCGGAGGTACTCAACTGCAAGGCGGGGGCTCAAATTATTTTTGCATGGGGTCATAGCCAAATACATTTATGCCAGTGCCTTTTGAAGAAAGCATGGCAGTTAGAACAAGAAGCTTAACAGTGCCTAGACATGCAAAAATATTTAATATTTCTGAATAATTAACTAGTGCACCTGATCTTAAAGCATCAGTTTCTCCTAGCTCTGTCGCTTGTATTACCTCCCACGCTGATGAACGTATACAGCATTAGTGTCAGTAATATCTGAGTTTTCCATGAGGGGCAGCACTGTACCACAGGCCAATACTTTACCCCTGAGAGTTGTAGTTAAGGGACATCAGGGAAGCCTCACAGGAGCTACAAAGGACCAAGAATAGTACTTACCATATACAGGCAGGTTAATGGTTTCTTGGGTTAAACTTTCTGCCTGGATTTGCACTGTGTAATATCTTCTGACTGCTGTATAAATTTTGAAGATCTTTAATGATCCATCTGGGAGGACACTGGCTCGAGGGAAGTACTCTGGCCCTCGTCTCGCCACAAGGTAAGAAGTTGGATTATATGCTAGGATTAGGGAGGAATCATCAACAAATTGACCTTTATACCAGGAGAAAGAGCGAATGGCCCCGCTGACCCCACTGACACTGAGGGTGACAGGCTGATTGACCACTGGATATTCAGGAATCGGCTGAATACTGATTCCATAGATCAGATTTATCCAGACACTGAAGAGAGCTGAAAGGGAGAAAGGAATGGTATTAATTCAGGAGACTCCAGCACAAAGTGGGACACATTATTCAGTAACACAGTGACAGTAATGCACTAAATCTTCATTTTTAAAGAGACCATACTGTGAATTATATAGGGAATAATATATCCCCTATTATCCCTCTTAGGCTGAAAGCCAAACTCCCAGGTGACTTCTAATATTTTCATATTGTAAAACGGGGCACATTATTTCTTATGACAGATACGTCATAAGAACTGACATCACTGAGCGCTGATTACAGCTGATGACAACCCATTTTTGATTATATTTTATAGGAAAATCATAACTCTTGTGTATTAAAGCCTTGTATGGCACATCAGAATGCACAGAACTCCTCTATGACTTCTAATAGCCTTGTAAATGACAGTAGGGGATACATTACCCCCTATATATTGTACAGAGAACACAGACTATTGAAAGTGCCTGTACCTGTGAGCAGATATCCCCTCGTGCAAAGGGCGGCTGTGACTCTCTCTCTGGCCATGGTGTCTCTGTCTTATAGTAAAAGGAAGTCGGCAGTATTTATATTGTGCATTTTAACCTGGTGAACTTTTTTTTTTTTTCTGTCAAGGTTTTTAAGGCATTCTCAAAAGCTGTTCTTCAGAAGCTAGCTAATAATAGAAAATCTGCAATTCTGCAAAAAATTTAGAGAAAGCCGATTTGTCAGTAATGTAACAACAAGGGTATGAGACGGGGAGGGCAAATGGGTAGTGACTCATAAACAGTTTCTATACATATGTGTGGCAAATGTCATATTCCTAACGTTTTGTGACTACCCTGAAACACTTGCCCTGCTTGTCTCCTTACTGTGCTGCCCCACAACCCAGGAATATATCCTTATTATATATTTCTGTCTCATATTAGATACAGGTATGGAATCTATTATCTGGAAACCTGTTATCCATCCCATAAGGGCCGATTCACTAAAGGTAAGTACTGTACTAAGTATCGATTCATCACAGTAATTTCGCATCATCGCAAACGCATTGTGTTAATTAGCGAATAGAAATTATACTAACGCATGATTCACAAACACATATGAAGTGTTAAACGTGCAAAATATCACGTTAATCTGTGTGAATATTAACACCTACTTGGGGCAGGCGGTACTTAAAGAAAATTGTGGTTCCTGAGCTTTTGGCAACACAACACGGACTTTGCAGTGAGTGATGCAAACGGTATGTAACCCTTTCTTGGCACATTCACTTATATATATGGGCTGTTTGTTCAGGAGATGTGTGTTCTTCAAAGAATATTGATACTGGGAACTGGGAACAGCGCAGTGCCTCCACCTAGTGGACACTGAGGAACACACCTCTAGGGGATTTCCACTAGGAAATAATCACACACAGCTTTTGCAGAAATGTTAAACTTTATATAACTGTTGGAGTTGGAATTTAACACTTTATGTATAACTGATTTTCCTGCTCTGAGGAACCCATGTAGTTTATCCACAGCTGGCACAGACAGTCTCTATAGATGCCCAATCCCCACTTGGATCCGGATAAACCACAACCCTTAGGTTAGTTCAGTCCCTTCCCCAAGAGCTCTTTAGTCCCCCCAGGTAGCGCTACCTGCCCCAGAGTACCTTCCCTGTATAAAGGTGGCTGCTCCCACGTAGCAGGCAAACGAGCAATACCTGTTCACAGCAGGGGACACACACAAGAGATACCACAGAGGACTGATTCCTTCCTGGCAGCCCAGCAGACTGTTTCCTTTCAAGTCTAACACACAATATGGCTGCTCACACTGTATCTCTTTCAACTCTGGCAAACAACAGCAGGGGCTCCCTTTATAAACTGCTGGGCCCGCCCCTAGATTTTTGGCTCCAAAGCTTAGGCACACCTCTCCCAGACGTGCACTGGGGCAGCCGGCCAACCGGATCCCTCCCCAGGCTGTAGCTAGGCTGGATGAGATCACAGACTGAGAAACAGGGGACAGGGTTCTCTGATCCCCTACATTCTCCCCTTGGAAAAACCAGCAACGGCCTCGCTTGCCGTACCTCCTTACACTCAGAAACAGTACAACACTCCACAGGGTTCTCCACAGCAGTCTCCCTTTGACTCAACCCCTCATCTCCTTCAGGGGAGTCACTTTCAGATATGGAAGGCTCATAGTAGGACTTCTGTACTGTTGGGCCTTTGTAGGTCTTACAGTTCCGGGCCTGATGACCCATCACATGGCACTTGTAACATTTCCCTGGAAGTCTCTTACGCCGCCGGCGTACTTTACACAGTGCAGACTGGACCTGAACCTCATCAGGAACAGGGCAGTTTGGCTGTATGTGGCCTATCCTGCCACACCGGTAGCACGTTGGAGGTTTCCTCGTCTCAGTTGGGGTTTTGGCTCTCTCAGACAGTTGAGCTTTAAACGCTTCCAACTCTTTGCGAAGTCTCTTATTTTCCTCCAGCAGCTTTGCATCAGCAGGGGACTTCTCTGCATGCCCTAGGGTGGAACTCCTCCTCACCCTCACATAGGCATCAGCCTCCTCCCGCCGAACTCTCTCCATCAGAGCCATATAGCCAGGGGTTAGTGTATCCTGGTAGTAAGCTCTAATGGTCACGGCAACAGGGTCACTATTTAAAGTCCCTCTCCTCATTTGGCGAATCCTCAGGGAATCCATTTCAGAGCTTTGGATTACCCCACGACTCACCAGCAATCTCAGGCCTTGCTCCACCCGCACCAGATAGGCAGACAGGGCTTCCTTCTCTTTCTGGAAGGTAGAGTGGAAGTTGTGGAGCATCTCTGTAGTACTTGCTACAGGGCCAAACGTCACCTCTAGGACTTCTATCAGGTCGCCTGAAGTAGCATCAGGGTGACTAACTAGGTAGGATTTTACCACAAACACAGCAGGGCAGCGAAGGCTCTCAAGGATCCTCCTTCTCATGGTTGCCTCAGGGCCGGTCCAATCTCTCACGGACACCACAGTGGAGTCTCTCCAACTCTCAAATGAGTCCTCACCCGAGGGTACCGGATCTGCACCTGAAAACACTTTAAGTCTTTTAAAATTACCATTCCAGGCCAGCTGAGTCAGTTGGTCAGTCAGTAGTCCCAGCACACTCACAATATCAGGGGTATCCAGCTGGCCTCCCGAGCTAGGCCGACTCCCCTTGGAGACCACGCTCTCACTGGATGGACATTGCTTTACTTGACTCTGTTCAGCTGGCGAATCAAACAGTCTCTTACTGGGCAGCACACCTCCCGGTGCTGTAACTGCAAACTGGGAAACAAGGGTGTCAACATGGGTAGTTAAATCATCTGCGTCATCAGACAGATCTGGCAGAACAACCTTCCATGGCCCTTCATCTCCCGCATCAATATCAGGGGGAACCCTCTCACGGTCTATCTCTCTGGGGCTGTCTATAAGGACATTCAGCAGAACCCCGGCAGAATCTCGCCGTGACGCAGCCACCCTTGGGCGGAAAAATATGGGCTCCCCATCAAGGATTTCATAAATAGAATCTTCCTTTACTCTTGGCATCATGGGCCCCACAACAGCAACCTTCCGGGGGTTAAGTCCCAAAGCATTGCACCACTGACGAACAGTTTGTGGGGTTTCATGTGCAGCCATGCTTTCATCCAACATTCCCAGCTTCCCAATAGAATCTCAGCAGTGCCTCCAAAATGTAACCCTTTCTTGGCACATTCACTTATATATATGGGCTGTTTGTTCAGGAGATGTGTGTTCTTCAAAGAATATTGATACTGGGAACTGGGAACAGCGCAGTGCCTCCACCTAGTGGACACTGAGGAACACACCTCTAGGGGATTTCCACTAGGAAATAATCACACACAGCTTTTGCAGAAATGTTAAACTTTATATAACTGTTGGAGTTGGAATTTAACACTTTATGTATAACTGATTTTCCTGCTCTGAGGAACCCATGTAGTTTATCCACAGCTGGCACAGACAGTCTCTATAGATGCCCAATCCCCACTTGGATCCGGATAAACCACAACCCTTAGGTTAGTTCAGTCCCTTCCCCAAGAGCTCTTTAGTCCCCCCAGGTAGCGCTACCTGCCCCAGAGTACCTTCCCTGTATAAAGGTGGCTGCTCCCACGTAGCAGGCAAACGAGCAATACCTGTTCACAGCAGGGGACACACACAAGAGATACCACAGAGGACTGATTCCTTCCTGGCAGCCCAGCAGACTGTTTCCTTTCAAGTCTAACACACAATATGGCTGCTCACACTGTATCTCTTTCAACTCTGGCAAACAACAGCAGGGGCTCCCTTTATAAACTGCTGGGCCCGCCCCTAGATTTTTGGCTCCAAAGCTTAGGCACACCTCTCCCAGACGTGCACTGGGGCAGCCGGCCAACCGGATCCCTCCCCAGGCTGTAGCTAGGTTGGATGAGATCACAGACTGAGAAACAGGGGACAGGGTTCTCTGATCCCCTACAGGTAGTTGTCAGAAAAAAATAGTTATGTGTGTAAAATATTGCGCGCTGCGTAATATGTTGTGGGTTGCATGATATTTCGCCATTTTGTGGACACTGTTAGTAAGGCAGGCTTTGTATCTCCCCAAAATCTTGTGTATGTGCCAGAATGGGGGGCCTGATGCCCTTGCCCATGCACTGACTACACAATTACATGGTGAGGAGAGAGGGGGAATGTAAGTGCTGAATGGAAAGTTTAAGTATTTGTCTGCCCCAGTTCTATGCCTAAGGCATAGAGGCGGGACAGGCAGTATATGATTGACAGCTGGGATTTTTAAATTCATTTATAATGGGTTTGAATGTGTTAAAATAAAAATGAATGTTGGTTACATGTTTAATTTAAAAAGGGCTTTTATTATACAGCTTTTTATGTCTGGGTGACAGGTCCACTTTAACTATCACTTTTTTGGGTTTGGCTTTTTGTGGCCCGAAAAAGCCTGGAATAAAAAGCGCAGCTTTTCTGAGATTTACTATGTGACAAAACTAAGACAATTCCAAATCTGAAAATACTCCTTCTGAACTCGTTGAGATTGTGTAGAAGGAAATGACAGATGTTCCGTTTACAATTGGAAGATCTTACCTTGCTTTGTGGTTTTTGGGTTTTTTGATGCTGGCTTTTGTGCGGCAATACAAAAAAGTTGCGGTTATTGTGCAACAATAGAAAAAAGTTATGGTTTTCGTGACTTTTTTTCATTTGTACTTTTTCAGTTCAGATCTTTTGATAAATAACTGCCATTCATGGAAATGAGTTATATCCAAAAAAACTAGTTTTAATTAGTGATGAGCGAAAGGTTTAACTAGACATGACCTATTTCTTCCGTATACTCTTATGCCTTTTTCATTACGTGGGCTTCTTCTGTGCAAAAGGTCAGTTTCTTCTTTAGAAATATAAAATAGGAATTGTTATGACGCAGTTCACCCACTGGTTCTTGCATCACCCCCCATGTTGCAATGTGTATTCTAAATGGTTGCTTGTGAAACCCATGTAAACAGACCCTCTTAGTCTTACTTTTCACCCTCAAGCAAGAAATATGGTTTTGCGTTTCATTTTGAATAACACTTTTTGAGGTACAGGGAACTAGAACTGAGTATTTGACAGCTAGAATTTAGTATTTTCTTATAGCTGCAGCTTTAGTTATATAGGTGGCTGCTTGCAGTTATTTGCTTCTGGCTATAAGGTGTATAAAAGAGGAGTTAGAGTAACCCAGTTCAGAATCAAAGCTGGTTAGACATATAACTACCACAGAACATCAGTTAATTTAAATTTCAGAATCCTTATACTGAAGCTGGACCCCTGAAGAACAGGGTTATTAATAGTGTGGTAATGACTGTATCTCTATGTAGTTCCCTGTGGGGATTATTATTTGGAAGATTTATAATGATGCGCTGAAGTAAAACTCAATCCATTTGCAGATTAAGCAAAAGTGATATCAAACATTTCAGGTTTCTGGAAGCTTAGTACCAGTACTACTCATGTGTTGTTCTTAGTGCAACTCACAGAATTCCACAAGATGATTCTTACCCTTTCCTCCTCTTTCTGTCAGGACCTGCCTGTACTCGAACTCTGGACTCTATTTTAGGCAGGTTCTGCATTACCTCACTAAGCCACTGGAGACCTTGGGCATCCAGCCCTAAACATTCTTTTAACCCCTCTTATTTGCTTCTGTGTTTATGTTCTCCTTCTCCTCCCTTAATTAGCCCAGGTGGTTGCAATCAGACAATTAATGGGCTTTATAAGCCTGTTACAAGCAACCCCTGGTTGCTTGATCATTGAGCCCTTTTGTCCTTACCTGCTTGTTCCAGTCCCTGTTCCTGCCTGACTCCTGCCCGCGTACCTGCCCTGGTATCTCCTGGTATTGACCTCGGCCTGATTATTGAACTTTCCCTGTCTTCAGCCTGCCCCTGACCACTGCCTGTTATTCCGGACCCTCCTTGTTTGCTGCCAGTCCAGACCCTCTGCCTGCTTTACGGATTTGTTTCGTCTTCTGCCTGCCTCTGACCACTGGCCTGTTGTAAGGACATCCATATTTCTTATTGCTAATTTTCATTGCTCACTTAATAAATCATGTTTCAGCAACCTAACTTCCATACCTGTAATACATGGAGCAATAAGCTGACAACTCATTCTGGAGGGGCCAAGCTGACAGTTTGGTCAGAGCATTGCTACCATTAAGCTGGCAATATATGCTGGCAAAACTTTCCCCGATATGCCCCACATGGGTGGGTGATATCAGGCTAATTCGACCTAGGGCCAAATGATCGATTACAATGATGGGCATATGAGCCGTCAGACCACATCAATGAGCGGATGTGATCCTCTTTAGATGCATATTTATCAATGGGTAAATGTTAAGTGTGCACCATTTGCAAAATACACTTCTAAAAATCCCATAGGAATGAATAGAAATTTTATTGTATACAATGCTCTAAACTCTCATTTTGATAAAACTAACTAATTTTCTGTTCATTCCTTTGGGATTTTAAGAAGGGTATTTATCAATAGGTGAAAGTTAGAGTTCACCATTTCATAAATATACCTCCACAATTCCATGGGCATAAATAGAAAGTGGGTGAGTTTTCATGTGTTAAACTCTTACATTCTAATAAATCTGCCCCTGAGTGTGAGGAACAAACTGATAACTGCATGTTTAGCTATGGGAAAATATACTTTACTAACAACATACATTTCATTATAGTCAACTGCAAATTAATTTAAGGTAAAATGTTGTACAGAAGGAATACTGTGTTTAAAAAAAATGCTTATTTGAAAGATAAATTGGTGCTACATTGAAATGGGTACTGAAGTTGTGAAGAAATTAAGGCTTTTCATTTCTCTTCCACCACACTTTAAGGTCACAGTAGGTGTGATCCGGCCCATGCTGCAGCCCCTGCAATAGAGAAATAGACTTTATATGAACGATTCCTCCCTCCTTTAGTTTCTTAGTGTTTGTGGCATTTAATCCTAGCTGTAGGCCAATAAACCATTAAAGCATTTCCTCCAATATGAGGGAGGGTTGAAAGCAACACATGCACATTCACTATAACTCTGGCAACAAAGTCATCACAACACACAGAAGCATTGTGCATACTGTATGTGCTGACAAAGTTGCAGGGGGCCGGGAGTTTAGAGGGCCCAATGAGGCCCTAATTGGTTAGCAATTTCAATATATCTTGGTAAAATAGGTCAACTTACAAATGTTTTGGGGGCATAATGTGAATTTGCTGAGGGGCCTTGTAAATTCTGGATATGCCACTGTTGTCATTGTGCATATGTGCTGACAAACTTTACACAGTGGAGTAAGAGAACAATTGGATCTCAGATTTGTGTGCAAAACCATATGTGCAATTGTAGGGAGTCTCCTCCTATAGGTCATGGTGCAGAAAGGCTCTGTATACAGACACTGATCCATCCTGCTTGGGGAGGACTTCAGGGCAAACACTGTAGGTAAGTGGGCAAGTAGGACAAGCTGCATGGAGAACACGTAATGGAAAGTAGGAAATACGACCAGTGTAATGTTATCTTTAATGTTTGAGCACTCTATTCTGGGTTAGAAAAACATCTAGAGAGGGTAGGGCATTCTGTGAGGGAAGTTACTGTACTTATCCCCTTTATCCCCCCTTTACAGTAACTATACATACAGCCCAACCCTCCTTACACAGTTATATAGACAGAGTATATGGAAGGAAGAGCTGCCTGTAGGTAAACTTACTGTGTGCCATGGATGCAGGTTACGTGTGTGGATGGAGGGTAAGTATAGTTACCAAAACCCTTTACTGACTGTTTTAGCATTGCCCAGTGGGCACTACCTTCGCTGTTTGGATTTTAAAACGAACACAGAGGAAGCTGAAACAGAGGCTGCCTAGGGTCTATAAGGGCCCACAAGAGGCAAATGCTCCTTGAGTGTTGTTGGATAGAATCTTCCCATTGTTTTAGTATAACAACGGCAGAAACCTGGATACTATGATTTATGTAATATTAAACCCCTTCTGGGATAGTGTGAATACTGCACCGCAGCAAGGTTGCTAACAGGTTCAGTAATGTTATACTATAGGATCTCAAATGCAGTGGGTAAGTGCAACCCTTCAAATTTTTCATAAGTGGTCTCATTTGTTCCCATGATCTGATAACTCCAGTTTGAAGGCAAAAAAAAGTTTTTGGATGCAGTCGGTTTGTGTTTGTGCCACTCCCATTGGAATGGGATGTTTCAGTATATTTTCCAAAACTGAACACAGTTAGCTTTTACTCTGCTGAAAGTCCCATCACAACAAATAATCGGAGGAATCCATGAGTACATGGTTAGATTATATTTGTTCTGAGATATCTGTAAGGAAGCAGCTTACCGTGTATGGAGATTCCACCGAAATGTTTTGCCCCTGAAGGAAAGAAGGGATAAATGGATCTAGATGTTCTACTGTTATGGATATCATTCACTAAACCAGCAAGGCTTTGATACCAGGAGTGTAACTACAGAGGAAGCAGACCCTGTGGTTGCAGGGGGCCCAGGAGTTTAGAGGCCCCAGTGAAGTCCTAATTAATAAGCAATTTCAATATATCTTGGCAAAATAAGTCAACTTACAAATGTTTTGGGGCCATAATGTGAATTTGCTGGGGGGCCTAGTAACTTCTGGATATGCCACTGTTAGCTACATTCATCCTTATTTCCTTTCTAAGCATGTTTTCTGATTTGTTAGCTTGAAGGAAAACTATACCCCCAGAATAAATACTTAACCAACAGATTTATATGTTTTATGTTAAGTGACCTATTAAAGAATCTTGCCGAACTGGAATATATATCAGTAAATATTGCCCTTTTTACTTCTTTTCTCTTGAGCCACCATTTTGTATGTGTGCTCCCTCAGAGATCCCCTGACAGGAAGTGATGCAGCTCTAACTGTAACAGGAAGTAGTGTGCACTGTGAATCCTATGATACCAGGGGGCGGCCCTTAATTCTTAAAATGGCAATTCTATTTAGGATTACCCAATAGCACATACTACTAAAAAGGATATTTTTATAAAAAAGGTTCATTTAGATGAAGCAGATTTTTACATATGAGCTTGTTTATGGAATATATTTTTATAGAGATACACTGTTTGTAGGTATAGTTTTCCTTTAATGTGAGCAACACAACCACACTCTCTCTGAAAGCACAGCCCTACTTACTATTTCTATTACATTCAGACTGAGGCTGATAAAGGACTATACTAATAGTTCTCTAGATATATTCAAACATACAGTGAAGTTCTTTCAGACCATCAAAAGGGATGTATAGTGAGTTTAGATATGGGTAGACCTGTAGGTTAGGAAAGTTTACACTGACACAAACACTTACTGTTCCTCCAACAATAACACTGTCGTATGTTGCAGATGAATCTTGTTTGTTATTAAATTGTCCTGTTGTTGGAATAAAAATATATTTATCTTTGCAGCAATGACATAAAGGAAGACAGTAAGAAAAGCAACAAAAATGTCTATGCTGTATGTGCTAGTTTGTTTGTATATGTAGATACAGGTATCAGACCCCTTATTTGGAAACCCGTTATCCAAAAAGTTCCAAATTACAGGAAGGCCATCTCCCATAGACTCCATTTTAATCACATTATTCACATTTTTAAAAATGATTCCCTTTTCTCTGTAATAATAAAACAGTACCTTGTACTTGATCCCAACTAAGATATAATTACCCCTTATTGGGGGCAGAACAGCCCTATTGGGTTTATTTCATGGTTAAATGATTCCCTTTTCTCTGTAATAATAAAACAGTACCTTGTACTTGATCCCAACTAAGATATAATTACCCCTTATTGGGGGCAGAACAGCCCTATTGGGTTTATTTAATGGTTAAATGATGCCCTTTTCTCTGTAATAATAAAACAGTACCTGTACTTGATCCCAACTAAGATATAATTACCCCTTATTGGGGCAGAACAGTCCTATTGGGTTTATTTCATGGTTAAATGATTCCCTTTTCTCTGTAATAATAAAACAGTACCTGTACTTGATCCCAACTAAGATATAATTACCCCTTATTGGGGGCAGAACAGCCCTATTGGGTTTATTTAATGGTTAAATGATGCCCTTTTCTCTGTAATAATAAAACAGTACCTGTACTTGATCCCAACTAAGATATAATTACCCCTTATTGGGGCAGAACAGTCCTATTGGGTTTATTTAATGGTTAAATGATTCCCTTTTCTCTGTAATAATAAAACAGTACCTGTACTTGATCCCAACTAAGATATAATTACCCCTTATTGGGGGCAGAACAGCCCTATTGGGTTTATTTAATGGTTAAATGATTCCCTTTTCTCTGTAATAATAAAACAGTACCTGTACTTGATCCCAACTAAGATATAATTAATCCTTATTGGGGGCAGAACAGCCCTATTGGGTTTATATCTACTAAAAAATTTTTAGTAGACTTATGGAAAGATCCCTTATCCGGAAAACCCCAGGTCCTGAACGTTCTGGAAAACAGGTATTATACCAGTAATAGCATTTTCTTTCAATAAGCAAGATCCCCTTCACCCTCTAATAAGAATTGTTTATTGATATTATATATATTAAAAACAATATCAAGTAAAATTAGGTTTGTATAACTTCATCATAGGTAAAAATAGATTTTTCACATTTTTCTTTTGACCATTTGTACATTTTTTCCATCTTTATTTGACTAGGGAGAGTTTATTTGACAACAACAAAAAGTTCTCTGCACTCACCCATTATCACTATATATAGAACATTAAGACATTCTGTGCATTAAGCTTCCAGGATATGCCCTCCCCCCTGCAATATACTCGCTTTCAGGGTTAAAAACCCCCAAATGGTTGCCCTTTTATTGGCTCTTTAGTTGCCGTCTGTATGAATTTTGTGGTCACAGCCTCATTGCACCCCCGCCTAATGGTTAAACATGTAATGGTGAGCACAACTTTCCCTTGTTTGCTAGAGATTTTATTTGAACCAAAGCACACAGGTGGAAATTTCGCAGATAAATAGTATGGAACCAGGCAAAATCACATGAATAGGGTGGTGAAATTCTTACACCAACAATAGACCCCTAAATGTAGACCCCTAAATGTGGTCAAGACTGAAGGGATGATTTACTAATACTGGAGCTTAATTTTTTTTATTTTCTATCTTGTAGTAGATTCATAAAAACTATTTGCTGATTGGTTGCTATGTTCAATTGCACTGGTACAGTGAATCTCACTAGTGATGAGCGAATCTGTTCCGTTTCGCTTCGCCGAAAAATTCGCGAATCTTTAAAAAGATCCGGGAAACGGCAAAAAAAACGGCAAAAATGTCGTGCGACAAAAAAAATTTGTCGCCCGCGGCTATTATTTTGTCACGCGGCTATTGTTTTGTCGCCCGCAGCTATTATTTTGTCGCGCGGCTATTGTTTCGTCACCCGCGGCTATTATTTATACATTGATATAGTCCTCTGTCAATAAATATGCATAAGCTATTCTTACTATATAATCTATGTCAAAATTATGATCTGATTCACAACCTGACAACTGGACATAGATGCACTGGTTTGGCAACCTAGGGTGTGTTAGTGTATGACTAGCTGTATTCAATAAATCTGCTCACCTGTATTTTCCTGTTTCACTGAAGGTAAAATTCTTTTGTACAGTAGAAATGTTGCACAGGCGATCAATGCAGTTCCCGCAATTGTGCCACAAATGATTCCAGCCAAAATGCCTAGTTTGTTATCAGCTGGAGGATCCACACAGACACCTGCAGATTGTAAACTATACATTGTAACTAGGAACTTTCAACCCAACATAAAACAGGATAGTGATAGGTAATAGAAATAGATGATAGACAGGTAGATAATGACAGATATAGATAGATGATAAATAAATAGATAGATAGATAGAAAGATGATAAATAGATAGATAGATAGATTATAGATAATAGATAGATAGACAGACAGACAGACAGACAGACAGATAGATAGATAGATAATAGATATATAGATAGATAGATGATAGATAGATAGATGATAGATAGATAGATAGATAGATAGATAGATGATAGATAATAAATAGATAGATAGATAGATGATATATAGATAGATAGATGATAGATAGATGATAGATAGATAGATAGATAGATAGATAGATGATAGATAATAAATAGATAGATAGATAGATGATAAATAGATAGATAGATAGATGATATATAGATAGATAGATACTATAGATAGATAGATGATAGATAGATAGATGTGCTCCTCATCTCCTGTGGATTTTAAATCTGACACAAGGTGCAGAGCACAGCAAGAAATGACTGAACTAAGGGTCATGATTTAGCATTTTGATGTCTTTGTATATTACAAATTATATCTATTATTATTTATTAGAAACTTCTTGTTACTTACAGTATTGCAACAGCGTGTAGGGCTCACTAATGTTCTTGCTGATTGTATTTTCCACTTCACACTGATACTGCCCAGCATCTGATTGTATAAACTTTGAAATAGTCATAGTTCTATTATTGCTGCTAAATGTGACTCCAGTAGGAAAGCGCCCATCAATTCTGTTCCATAAGATCCTCTCTGTATTGGCTGCTGTACATGTAAGGTTGTATTCATTTTCCTCAGGACACAGGCTGGCAGTGATCCCTGGTTTAGTCACTGGAACTGTAAATAAAACAGAGGGATATACCTGGGCTATTATACATTATCATTTATGACAGAAAATTAAGTGTTTGAAATGTTGCTTGTCAATGTTGGTTATCAATAACCTGAAAATATATCATAATAAAACTATTATGAAATTATAAAATTATGCAATTCGCCATTGGCATTTCTTTTCACAAAACTGCGATAAATATTCGCCCTGACAAAAAGTCGCTGTTGCATCAAAAAGTGTTGTGGTTGCGTCAAAAAAGTTGCGGATGCATCAGAAAACACGCAATCTTAAAAAAATAATTGTGCACTTTAAAAAAGTCATGCAGTAGTCGTGTTTTGTGAATTTTCCTTTGTTTCACAAATATTTCAGCAGTTTCGCTAATTTTTCTCTGAAGCAAAATGAGACAGATTCACTCATCACTAATAGAGATTAATAATATTTTAACATATACTATGTAGGTATGTACAGTACGTATGAATTTATTTATAATGCGCCACAAGGATATGCAACACTGTACAGTACAAGTGATATTCCCACAGGTTACTAGAGTTGCATATTACTCACCATAAACACGCAGGTAAATCGAGTCTTTTGTTAAACTGCCTGCCTCAACCTGCACAGTGTAACTTGTCTGGTCTGAAGTATAAAGGGTTGAGATCCTTAATGATCCATCTGAGAGGCCGCTGGCCCGAGAGAAGTACTGTGGCCCATGTGTCTCCACAGGGTTAGAAGATGAATTATACGTTAAGATTAGGGAGGAATTCGCAATGGATGAACTTTTATACCAGGAAAAAGAGCGAATTGCCCCGCTGACCCCACTGACACTGAGGGTGAGAGGCTGATTGACCACTGGATATTCAGGAATCGGCTGAATGCTGATTCCATAGATCAGATTTATCCAGACACTAAAGAGAGCTGAAAGGGAGAAAGGAGTGAGATTATTTCAGGAAACTCCAGCACAAAGTGGGGCAAATTACTCATTTCCTCACTAACACACTAATGAGTACCTTCATTCTTTTAAAGGGACAACATATTTTACATTTACACATGGTTTATAATATACTAAAACCTGTACAGGTATCGGACCCCTTATCCGGAAACCCGTTATCCAGAAAGCTCCGAATTATGGAAAGCCCGTCTCCCATAGACTCCATTATAAGCAAATAATTCAGAATTTTAAAACTGATTTCCTTTTTTTATGTAGAAATAAAACAGAACCTTGTAATTTATCCCAACTAAGATATAAATAATCCTTATTGGATGCAAAACAATCCTATTGGGTTTAATTAATGTTTTATTAATTTTTTAGTAGACTTAAGGTATGGAGATCCAAATTATGGAAAGACCCCTTATCCGGAATACCCTTGGTCCCGAGCATTCTGGATAATGGGTCCTATACCTGTACAATATTCTTTAAAACAGTGCTTGGTGATGACATTAGTTACAGTCAGTTGAAACATTGAAACATTTGGACTGATACTGCTCCATAGATATGACTCTGTGCCAGCCTATTAGGCTCATTAAAGCTATTTTATTGCATAAACCTTGAAACTAAGTCCCTTGTAAACAAAAAAACATTCTTATCAGAGGACGTAGGAGGATACAGCAAATAAATAGCAGAACTTTTAATTAGCCGGTTTATCTGAGAAATTAATCTTTCATTAAGGACAAGAGAAACCCAATTCAATATTTTAGACACCCCCAAGTGAGTCCAATTGTTCAGAAGATTTTTTTTTCTTAAAAAGAACACCTAGTAAAAAAACCTAGTAACTGACTTTGCTGGGGGTGAATCCATGAAATCTATGGTTATTAATATTTCATGAGCCAAAGAGGGCAAACAGGTAAACTGAAGCTGCTCCATGTTTGGTCCTTGTGAGTCCTCTCGTAGCCCCTATAGTCTAGTGCAGTGCAACTAGTGCAGTGATCCTCAACCAGTGGCTTGTAACATGTTGCTCCCCAAACCCTTGGATATTGCTCCAAGTGACCCCAAAGCAGGTGCTTTTTTTTCTGTAAGCTGCCAGTCCATATAGGGGCTACCAAATAGCCAATCATAGCTCTTATTTGGCACCCCCAGGAACATTTTTCATGTTTGTGTTGCTCCCCAACACTCTTGACATTTGAATGTGACTCATGGGTAAAAAAAGGTTGGGGATCCCTGAACTAGTGCCTGGAGGGAACCTGGGATTCAGTATACTGCATCTGAGCATTGAGGAATTGGCACACAGGAGATTTAACCATATCTCACCTATTAGGTTTCTATTCCCCTTATACACGGTTGGTTCAACTATAATATGTAATATATAAGAAAAGTGCGTATCTGTACTACTTGTACAACTACTTTATAAAGAGGGAAAATATCACATTACCTGGTAGCAGGTATCTCTCCATGTTAAGGTCCTGGCTGGTTCCTCTCTCATATACAATAATCTCCAGGCCTGTGACTCAACAGGATCTGAAATAATCTGTTATAGTACCAATCTCTTTGTTTTATCTTTTATATAAATGCCTGGGAGGGATCATCTGTGCACATTGACTCTCTGGACAAAAAAAAAGGAACTGCAGGCTATAAAAACTGCAAATGTGACAGCACTATGCTTTTCCCTGATCTTGTTATTATGACTTTTTATTTCCTTGTTTTTTGTGTTAATCATGGGGCCGCTAGTACTGTCTGCTAAGATACCCACAGGAAACCCACAACTCTTTAGATAAAGGGCATACTATACTGCCGTAGTACAGAAACAGATAAAAGTTGAAAACTTGCAGAAGATCAATACCAGTAGGATCAAAACAGGGGGCTTGGGCAGGATCTGGTAACCAGGGAAAAGCATAACTACAGAAACCCAGATTTAAGGGGAAACACATGAAGGACATGCTGGACAACCAACAGGAGTGCCCAAGTGTCACAAGGAAGGCCCAGAGTGCCATTACACACACCTGCAGTGTTATAGTGGATACCCATAAGGGATGCACCCACTGAGGGGACTGAAGTGCTAAAGGGATGGGAACATGCTGGACCAATGGAGCACATTACAATTTTATTTCAGTGGTTTTATTGCACATTTAATGAGTGTATTGCACTTTTAGTTCCCCAGTGTTGTCAATAGCATGATTGGGCCTGTAAAACCTTTATTGCACAGTGAGACAATGAGGGCTAGTATTGTGACCAATGAGAGATTTTATTGCATTCTGCATTGTTCTTCGTTCACGTGGGATATTCTAATTTTGCGGCCTCTGCGTGCCTCAATTATACACATATTGACTAACACACTGTTCAGAGGATCCCTAGCATTCATATTCTTGATGTGTTATTTTAAGAAACGTTATAAACCATTTTAACTTTAGCATAGATTTGCAGTTCAGATTATTATTCTCCAAAAATATTTTTCTGGGGTCTATTTACTTTTTGGGGTTTCTCAGACATAAAAACAAAAGTGTGTTGATTTTACAGTAGCTGAAACGTTGGCCATAAAAATTTGTATGCTATTTTCATTTTAGGTGACTCTATGCCGCATAGGTTTTTAGCCATGATAAGATTACCCGTGCCATTCATATTTATGATGTATTTTTATTAATACCTAAGGACATGAGAAATGAAATGGAATAAAATGGAAGTTTTGCAGACGATTTCAGATATTTCATAAATATACTTCTAACATAAAAATAATGGTGCGCATGTATGTATTTATATAGTGATGATGAGTGAATCTGTCCTGTTTAGTTTCACCATACAATTCGCGAAATGACGAGAAAATTTGTGAAATTGCAGAAAATCCATGAAACGCATTTGTCATGCAACTTTTTTGTCGCCCGCATCTTATTTTTGTTGCCCACATCTTATTTTTGTTGCCCATGCCCAATTTTGACGTGACCATTCCCTTTTTTGACACGCCCGCAACTTTTTTTGAAGTGCAACAAATTTTTCTGCTACGAATTTTCATGGAAGTTTCGCAAATCAATTCGCCAATGGCGAAATGCTGAAATTCACTGTGATTCCATGCCTGGTGAAAAAATTCACTCATCATTATATTTATATAGCACCACAAATGTACACAGTGCTTTAAACAATAAGGCATATACCAGGGGTATAGGAATTATGCAATAAACAGTGAAAAATAAGTGCTTGGGTGTTTCAATACACAGTTGGGATAAGGTCCCTGCCCTGAAGACCTTGAAATCTATTAGGGTGAGCAGCTAGGTCTGCCATAGCACAATATACTGTGCCATACAAACTAATAGTATCATGTCTAGTACTATAATATTTTACTTTTATACTAGATAATCACATTTTTCCACTAGGCATTGATTCACAGCAAAATTTTGCATTTCCCTTTGGCAAATTTTTTCGCAAAACTGCATTTGGAGTAAAAAAAAAAAAAGAGTCATCTGGAAAAAGTGTCACCCGTGTAAAATTTGTTACACATAAAAATTGTCACCTATTGACTTCAACGCATTTTGTAAATGTTTCAGGGACAGATTCGCTCATCACTATTTTATACCTACAATGTTTTTAGGTCACCAAACACCAGTGCCACCATATACAATAGAACCTAGCCACAACAGCACAAATTACACTAATGTACCGTATGTTGTTCATTCCTGTCACTGTGACAACCTGCATGTTTGCGGCTATTTTCAAGGGGATAGGTTTTTAGGAAGGTTGCATGTTTTGCTCAATAAATATTGTTTATTTGCCCCTAATAAGTTTGGCGTCATGTGGATGTTATATTATTTATGTTTTATACATGTACTGGGACAGTCAAATATGTGCAGATAACAGATCTAAATAATAGTGAGCGGAAGGTACAGGCACTGTCAGTTTCATCAGCTGCCAAACACTTGTTGATTAAGGGGACATATTTTATGCTGGCAGACTGGCTGCATTCTCATAAGATATAAATGTCTCCAGATGGGGTCAGTTTATGTAGTAATTACTGGGCAGTAAGGCCAAATTCATACACGCTGCTGACCATAGAGTTGCACGTGGGACTGCCTTTTACAAATGAGCCTTACTGTCGCTCTCTCTTCTTATCTTGCCCATTTGTCCAATGTATAGCAATGGAGAATGTGTCAATATGACAAAGACCCCACTCTGTATTATTATATAATAATACCCCATCCAACGGCCATATTGTTACCGAGGTATCTACCAATTCTACCATCACCCCATCTTCCCAGGCCCGGTGCCTTGGGGTTATCCTTGATTCTGCTCTGTCATTCACTCCTCATATCCAATCACTTATCAAATCATGTCACTTTCACCTAAGAAATATTTCCAGAATATGATCATTTATCACCCAAGATGCTGCCAAAATTCTTATTCACTCTCTTATAATATCTCACCTGGACTACTGTAACTCCCTATTAATTGGCCTTCCCCGCAAAGACTGTCCCCTCTCCAGTCCATAATGAATACTGCTGCCAGGCTCATACATCTCTCCAACCGCTCCTCCTCTGCCATGCCACTCTGCCAATCCCTGCACTGGCTTCCCCTACCATCCAGGATAAAATTCAAACTAAAGACTCTCACATACAAAGCAGTTCATAACTCTGCCCCACCCTACATCTCTGAACTCATCTCTAGGTACCATCCAACCCGCTTGTTACGCTCCTCTACTGACCTGCTCCCCAACTCCTCTCTCATTCCCTCCTCACACACTCACATTCAAGACTTTGCAAGGGCTGCCCCCCTTCTCTGGAATTCGCTCCCACAATCTGTCAGACTTTCTCCCAATCTTTCTGCCTTCAAGAGATCTCTAAAAACACATTTATTCAGAGAAGCTTACCCTAATCTAGTTTAACATACCCTCAGTGTGCTGCTAAAAGCAATACCCTGTGCCACACCTCTCACAACTCTGTCATGCCCATACCCACACCTTGTGTCTCAACCCTTTCTCCTTGTAGATTGTAAGCTCTTTTGGGGAGGGCTCGCTTCACCTCTTGTATCGGTTATTGATTGCTTTATATGTTACTCTGTATGTCCAATGTATGTAACCCACTTATTGTACAGCTCTGCAGAATATGTTAGCACTTTATAAATAAATGTTAATAATAATAATTATAAAAATATATACCATAAAATTATAATAATATATTATATACTCTATTATAAAACAGAATTATAACTAATAATTCCCAGAATGTATTTTATTCTATGTGATATTATACACAGAACTAGCACAAATAGGACATGGCAAAGAATTTGAAAATGTCATTAGGATGGGTTTAGGAGAGGAAGTAGAATGTGTTTATGAAAAGAATCAATACTGGCACTAAAATCTATTTTAGAGTGCGATTCGTCACACCCATATTGGATCATTATCTGTGTCACGTTATTGTTGCAGCTCAGTGTATACATTCTGAGGCAGCTCCAGAAGTCCCTGAAAAATAGAAATACGCATTGTTATAAAATCTCTATTCCAGGGTCAGATTGGTCCAGCAGGACACCAGGAAAAACCCGGTGGCCCCACCGGCCCAGAACCGATTGCTGCTGGGTGCTCCGGGGCCTGCAGGTCCCCCCTCTCCCAATGCGCTCGGGGAGGGGGTTTGGTGGGCAGCAGGGGCCCGGGGGGTGCAGGGCTCCTACGGTGGCAACAAGGGTGGGCCCTGCACCCCCCAGTCCGACCCTGCTCTATTCAGAGTTTCTTTCTTTCTTTTTAATTGGTGATATGTGTAATAATACAATGACAGTTGGCAGTGGGACACTAGGACTGGCAACATTTTAATATAGTGTCAGTATAAAAAAAATATTAAAAATTTCACAGGGTGATTTACCTTATTATATATTTTTTTTTGAGTTCCAGAGCTCTTTAACTTTTCGTCTCAACCAATGAAGTGACTGGAGGACGTTTAGGAGGTAATTCCAGTGGGCAGGGACGTTTTCTATGGTCAGTTTTTTAGGTGGAACATTATTATTAAAAGGGTTGTTTACCTTAACTTTTAGAATTATGTAGTATGTAGTATTCTGAGACAATCTGCAACTGGTCTTCATTTTTAATTTGTGGTTTTTTATTTATTTAGCTTTATATGTGACAGCTTTCCACTATGTAATTAATTACCTTAGTAACCATGCTTTAATTTGAATGAGAGACTGGAATATTAATAGGAGATGGCCCAAAAAAAGGTAATTAATAAAAAGTTACATAAAACAGTAACAATGAAATTGTAGCCTTACAGAGCAGTAGTGTTTTGGCTTCTGGGGTCAGTGACCCCCATTTGAAAGCTGGAAAGAGGCAGAAGAAGAAGGCAAATAATTCAAAAACTATAAAAAAAGACCAATTAAAAAGTTGTTTAGGATGAACTATTCTATAACATTCTAAAAGTTCTCTTAAAGGTGACCCACCCCTTTAAATAGGGTCTGTCCTTTGGGAAACAAGGCAGGTAGGAACCTAATCCTCTTTCTAAACTACTGTGTATTTTACATTGCACTGCTGTGTCCCTGATAAAAAGTACTAGCCATTTTGCTGATGCCCAGCTTGTCTCTGTTAGCCTAAGGGTCCACTTTCTCATTGGCAGCAGCAACATCCATAAAGTTTGTCTCAAACAATGGTCTGACTTTTGGGAGGAAATTTCAGTGGGCACGGACATTTCCTTGGGACAGTTTTTCAGAGGGACCATGACATTTAAAGGAATGCTACCCTATTACATGTAGTGTGTACACTTCCCGTATTTTATGAAATTATGTGTTATATAAGCTTTTGGTGTCCTGTAAATTAACTGTCTACCTAATCGATATTAGTTTTTTAGATGTTGATGCTAACTTACCATGTATGCCGACTCCTCTCTTACAGACACATTCTTCATAAAGGGGAAGAAAGATGGAATAAAACTGCCATTAGTGGTGCCTGGATGGGACATATAAATCATTAGCAGAAAGGTGCATAGGGAGACACATATCTGCCATTAGTGGTGCCTGGATGGGACATTTAAATCATTAGCAGAAAGGTGCATAGGGAGACACATATCTGCCACTAGTGGTCCCTGGATGGGACATATAAATCATTAGCAGAAAGGTGCATAGGGAGACACATATCTGCCATTAGTGGTCCCTGGATGGGACATTTAAATCATTAGCAGAAAGGTGAATAGGGAGACACATATCTGCCATTAGTGGTCCCTGGATGGGACATTTAAATCATTAGCAGAAAGGTGCATAGGGAGACACATATCTGTCATTAGTGGTCCCTGGATGGGACATTTAAATCATTAGCAGAAAGTTGCATAGGGAGACACATATCTTGGCATAAAATCACCAAGCTAAACAAAGCAAGAATTAGAGTTTTGTAAGTGATAGATACAGTATAATATTACAAGTATAATGGAACCATTTTCCCCACACCCATCTGTAAGAGGCAAGTAGAAGGAACAATATGCCATTTTTTGGTTAGCCAGTAGGACAGTACATATTCAACAAGAATACAATAAGCTGAATGAGTAAGTTGAACTCAAGAAGCATTCCACTAATAAAATATGTTAAATATATTCAAGAATATTTGTAAAATGCTTTATAATGTGAAAATGTTCTTTATGAAGTACCTGTACTATTGAACCAACCCATTTTATAGACTGATAATGGATCACTTACCATGGCAGAATTTCCAGCATTATTATATATCTTTGATGAGTCCTGTCTCCCGCTGGATTGTCCTAAATGTTTGATAAAAAAAAATTGTTCTGAACATATTTGAAGAAGCATACAGACTTTGAGCCATTTACACAAGGACTGAACACTGTGCTGTAATTATCATCAGAAATTAATTAGACTTTAAACTAACCTATGGAAATGCATTTTGACACTCACTGGAAAAAGACTGGACTCATTTTGATATTTCTCATCAGCTCTGATACCCCACCAACAACGTCTTACTTACATGCTTTTTTCTTCAGTGGGTCTCCCTTTTTGTGAAAAAAAAAATAATGCGGTCGCTAGTCATGGGTGAAATAATTCAGCAGGCATGGATTTGCGGCAAATATCTGCATTTCGCCATTGGCGAATTGTTTCGTGAAATGGATAGCAAAATTTGGCGTGGGAAAATCCACCATGCCACAAAAAACTGTTGCCTGCGTCCAAAAAAATTGTTGTGTGCGTAAAAAAAAGTAATGCATCAAAAAAATGTTGCATGCTGCGTTTTCTTTTGAAAGATTCAGAAATTATTCGGCTCATCACTAGCAGTTGCG
Source organism: Xenopus tropicalis (assembly GCF_000004195.4). Taxonomy (NCBI): domain Eukaryota; kingdom Metazoa; phylum Chordata; class Amphibia; order Anura; family Pipidae; genus Xenopus; species Xenopus tropicalis. Next base: position 108,811,561 of record NC_030683.2, on the reverse strand, counting down.
CCAAATAAGTCACAGTCACAGAAAAAGAGTCACCGTCAAGTCAAAAATATCATGGTCACATAAAAAAAAGGTGCGCGCGTCAAAAAAATCATCCACAACAGTCATCCACATTCAGCAAAGCAAAATGGGGCAGATTCGCTTGTCACTAATCCCTTATCCAAACAATCCTAGATCACATGCATTCTAGATAAAAGATCCCATATAGGAATGTATAGCAGTTGGTCTCTTTTCAGTGCAGCTATGCCTCCCTAAATCTTCATTGTTCTCCGCCTATGCTATCACTCTCCTTAAAACTGTACCAGTTCATAAGCAATTACAGTTCAATATGTTCCTGGATCTTCTTTGTTAATCTCAGAGCCATTCTCTCTGATGATTTTCATCAGCAGCTGCCCACAATGCCAATATCCTTCCTACACTTTGCCTCTCTCATACATGAAAAAGTGTTTTTATTAGTAATATATTGTATTTACCAGAGCTTAGTTAAACGAAATGTCCCTTTTTCTAAAATGCTGCCTACTGCTCCTACTCACCTTTCTGGGAATTTCTCAGAGGAAGAACATATCTCTTATACAGCAGAACCATTGTGCAGATAATGAGTCCAGTTCCTGCAATGGACCCGCAGATTATTCCTGCCATTGAGGTGACACAGTAAGATTGACCGCCTGGAAGAGTAAAGTACATGATGAATGCAATTAGTCAGTAAGGGCTATTATGCAATATAATTTGTGAAAAAGAACACAACGCAATGCTGACTTTGCAGAATAATGACAATGACATATTTCTTTCTAATTCAATGAATGCGAGTAGACTTTGGCTTCGCTAAATAGCCAAGAGGTCAGCTCACAGCTATGGCACCCATTGAGATGTCAGCTGCCAACACACAAACTGATGTAAATAAATGTTCATGTAAAATATCTGAAGATAAAGTACAGTAATTTAAAGTTACTCACCCCTAACATTGTAACTGGAGATAACAGCATCTGGGCCCTGCACCAAATGAAATTTGATGTGGCTAGTTTTAAAATATTGTAACCAGTGGGGTGGCTATAAAGTGCCAGTCCCCCCTCCCCACAAAAAATCTTTGGAGAAACCCAGCATGTGCATTAAATCCATTACCTGCACCCCCGCCCTGTCTCATCCACTCCTGCCGAGGTAGAAGAGCAGCTGCGGAGGAAGGATTTTTTTTAACTATAGAGGAAGTGGAACCCATGTTGCGGTTCCCCTGTCCCCAGGCCACCCCGTGACCGTGGCGTCTGCTTCCAATATAGTTACTCCAGTGATTGTAACAACTAGGAATACCCAAGTACTTCTGCAAATGTCTTATGAAATGAGCAGGGCTATAAAGGGCCACAAACAGGCAGTACACATCAAAACACTAGTCAAATAGCTACACATTGCATCTCACGCTGATACATACATATTTACCCTACATGCACATTCTGTTCTTTCTCTACAGCACTCATACAGTACTAGCCCAACTCATTCACTTAGTCTATTTTCTGCAGGCTACCCAGCATAGGCACTGCTCCACCAGCTAACTATTCTACCTCAAAGCGCCAGTCACTGTTGCTCCAAAGCATTGGATGCTATACCCCTGAAGGGACTGCATCTTCTTATCTTAACATAATGTGATGTGGAGTAATACAGTGTCCCTACATAAATCAGAATCTTTTACAAAACTGCAGCCTGTCTGCCCTTATGCTCCTGGAATATTGCATGCTTTGCTATTCCTGCAGCTAGAACCATTCATTTTCGCAGACCTTCAGCCCTCCCCTGCCCAACTAGAAACTATCCTTATAGATATCCTTATAAAGGTGTGGGTCTCCTGGTCCTGCCAACAAATATATCTGTAAGCTCTGCATCAAATACAATTCTGGGCATTAGGACTTACCAATTATAGCCACATGTACAGAAATAATAGCCACGCGCCTTGTCACTGAGTTATACACCTCACATATATACGCCAACTGGTCCTGTGATTTGTCCTGCAGGACACTAATGGTGTTATTTGAAATAATAGTCCCATTGATTCTCCAGAGGTAACTGGGTGCAGGCACAGAGTCAGCAACACATTGTAATGATGGGACTGACCCAGTGTTCACATGAAGCAAACTTTTAACATTCTCAGGGCCATCTGCAATAGAGATGATTGATTTATTATTATTATTGATGATGAAGAAATAAAACACATCCATCAGTTCTGTTGTTTACTTGTAATACCTCTGTTTCAGGGACAGACAACCATAAACACCATAAAAATGTTATGTACTAGTTGGTTATTTTAGCACTACTATTCTGTAATGTATAGAAGCTAGTAGCTAAGTGCGAGTAAACCTCCACCACTTTATAGGTAACAGATACTGGGACTTCCTGAGAGAGTAGATATTAAAACCTTTGGGTCTCCTACAGTTATACGAAATAAAAAGAATGCCTCGTGAGGCAACTTCGCCGATTTGCCGAAATCGCCAGCGACTTACATTTTCGCCAGTGGGATGGTAGTTTGGGGAGATTAGTCCCAGTGACAAGGGAGATTTGTCACGGGCGACTAATCTCCCCGTGTGCCAGAGCCCTAAGAGATGATTTTTGTTTCTTAAATCATTATAGAAAACAGTTTATTACTCACAGATGACAGTCAGTGTAATGCTGTCACTGATATTTCTACTGATAGGATTCTCAGCTTCACACTGGTACTGCCCAGCATCCCAGCGATTAATCCTGTGGAACGTTGCGGTCCTGTTGTCGGAAGACAGATCTATCCCAGAAGGGAGCCCGTTACCATCCTTTCTCCATAGGATTCTCTCTGCATGCATAGTTACACATGTTAGGGTCACAGTTTCATTTACCAGAGACTGGGAACTGGAGGAACGCATCACTGGTTTAGTGACAGGTTCTGGGGATTAAGCAAAACACATCTGATTAGTTGTTATTACTTGCACTGTGTTCAGTGGAATACAAATTCTAAATTATTATGTACTGTATAGCTTCTTATATTATGTATTATATAGTAAACACATGTAATGTACAGGTATGGGACCCGTTATCCAGAATGCTTGGGACCTGGGGTTTTCCAGATAAGTGGTCTTTCTGTAATTCGGATCTCTTACCTTAGATCTGCTAAAAAAATTACTTAAACAGTAAATAAACCCAATAGGATTGTTTTGACTGCAATAAGGATTAATTATATCTTAGTTGGAAACAAGTACAGGTACTGTTTTATTATTACAGAGAAAAGGGAATCATTTAACCATTAAATAAACCCAATAGGGCTGTTCTGCCCCCAATAAGGGGTAATTGTATCTTAGTTGGGATCAAGTACAGGTACTGTTTTATTATTACAGAGAAAAGGGAATCATTTAACCATTAAATAAACCCAATAGGACTGTTCTGCCCCCAATAAGGGGTAATTATATCTTAGTTGGGATCAAGTACAGGTACTGTTTTATTATTATAGAGAAAAGGGAATCATTTAACCATTAAATAAACCCAATAGGGCTGTTCTGCCCCAATAAGGGGTAATTATATCTTAGTTGGAAACAAGTACAGGTACTGTTTTATTATTACAGAGAAAAAGGAAACATTTTTAAAAATGTGAATTATTTGATTAAAATGGAGTCTATGGGAGATGGCCTTTCCATAATTCGGATTTTTTCTGGATAATGGGTCCAATACCTGTACTCTATACATGCCCAGATTATATATGGTATATGTGTCCAGATTATGTACTGTATAGTTGTTTCTAATACAGGTTTGGGAACCTCTAGCTCTTATGTGTTCTTAGATTGAACTTCATTTTTGGATTTTTGAATTACTTTTTACTCAGTTGCTTTCCAGTCTGAGATTCCAGAAATAATCTGGTTGGTAGGGTCCAGTTTACCCTAGCAACCAGGCAGTGGTTTTAATGATATAAATCCAGATACTTACGGATTTATATGTGTGTATTTAAGTAGAATTTTTCCATACGGGGCAATACTAGCTCGGGAGACCCAGATACACTGTAAAAAGGAGGAAGGTTTGGCTTCCCCAAGGCCAAATTCTTCAGCTTTCCTTTCATCTATAATATTGTGCGTAGGCAGTGCTTCTGACATTTTTTGGCTCAATGAGTTACACCTATAGAGCTAACACCCTCAAGTGCTGGTGCCATAAGTAAAGGGAAATGATGAGATGAGATGAGTTCCCAAGAACCTAATATGGGTGAACCTAGGCCCCATTTAATTTAGCCTCTAGTTATTGTATTCAGCTTCAGTCTAGGTACACAGCCCATGTGTATAAATAAAAATAGGTTTTATAGACCCAAATGAAGAGCACATTGTTATTATAAAGGAGTTGCAGGACACTAAACACTCACCATTACTGGCAGGGTAACTATGGAAGCTGTAAGTGCTCTAGACCTGGAATTACCTTAACCATCAGTTATTGTATAAAGGCTTAGACTTGTAAAACAGGTTACTATTGGTTGGTGACATTGCCCCCCCCCCCCACACTGAAAGTTTCCTGTGGACGCTAGGGTTGCCACCTGGCATGTGTTTCACTGGCCTAGCTGGTAAAATACCAGCCAAGTCTGGGAATGGTAAGTTTGTAATCTCCAATTTACTAGTTTTTCACATGGCTCTGTCCCTTTCATCATTGCCATGCCCCTTTGACCCAACCATACAACTCAAGATGAGGAGAAGATTATTATTATTATTATAAAAAAGTTGCAGTGCAAAAATACTCACCATAAACTGGCAGCAGAACTGGAAACCATGTTATATTCTCAGCAGTCTGTATCTGCACTGTGTAAGTCCCCTGGTCTGCAGGAACAAGGCCTGAGATCTGCAATGAGCCATTTGGGAACTGACTGGCCCGAGAGAAATACTGAGGCCCTTTTGTCACTGTGTTTAGAGATGGAATAACGCTGAGAATTTGGTTATAATCATGTGCATTTAAAACTTTATACCATGTAAACTTTTCTATTGTGCCATTGACCCCAGTGACACTCAGGGTAACAGACTGATTAACCACCGGATACTGAGGGATCAGCTGAACCCCACTTCCATGGGCTCCATCCATCCAAACACTGAGGGAAACTGAAAGAGAGAATACAACAAGATCAGTAGAACAGGGGAAGGAATGGATTAGGAGGCATACATGGATAAATGCAATTCTTATTTCAAAAAGATAAAGAACCTATGTTATTCATATATAGATATTTTATTTATTTCCCTGAATTTCATGAACACACCAGGACCAAGCACAAGAGACAAGAAGTGAAATACAAACAGAATAAAAACAGAGGGACTCAGACTGGGATTTGGTGGGTTCCATTGGTGTAGCAGCCACAAATATCCACATTCACACATACACATGCAAGCCAACTCACACTTTTCATGATAAGCTATCAGACTGTTTTGTTTTTTACAGTTTAATAGTTTTAACAGATACCCATTCCGAAAAATAATGAAAGTGCACTGAAAGTGCCTGAAAGCATGAGCAATCATGAATAGGCCCCTTAGTCCCTTTTACATACACACACAAGCAGATTTTACTTGCTCCCCCACAGAAACATTCCACCCCCCTTCAATAACATTTCTATTCATGACAAAGTGAATTATCTTTAATGTTTTATACTTAAATAATGTGATAAAATCCCTCTTCTAGTTACATACTGTGTTTTGAAAAGTGTGAAGTGGTGACATGCACTTAATTGATGCTCCAAGCTCTTGAACTTTCTTCTTAATACCATACGCTAGTATATTTATCATGCTGTGTATAAACTGGAGTAAAACATTACCTGTGATGTTGCTCATAGCAGCCAATCTGATGCTTTGCTTTGGTTTTCTAACTGTTGAAATCTAATTGCTCATTGGTTGCCCTGGGCAATATCACCGGTAACACTTCACTCTAATTTTTACACAGCATGATAATATACCCCTAAGAGTCGTGAGCAGTGAAGGCAGCAGCCAGGTCGGCCACCAGTCTTTTAAGGACCAGAGAAGACAAAGTCAAGAACACTCCTGCTTGCTCCTTGACTTCTTGCAGCTTTAGCTAAATAAATCACACTGCGACAGGAGAGAACAGAGCAGGCTAATAATCCTCTGTGAAACCGGAGCAACTAACTTACCGGTTACAGAAACATTAAAGATAATTAACTTTGTCCAGGATAGAATGGTTATTGGAGGAGAGTAGAGTGGATCTTTGTATTATACATTTTTGGTATTACTTTTCCTTTAAGCAATGGACACTGACTAGAGTTGCAGTCTGGTTTTCAAATCATTCTCAATTGAGGAAGGCCCTATTTTTGCATTGGGGCCTACTCAAAGAGGTGGTTCACCTTTTAGCAACTATTTTTCTATATATTCTACCCAAATATATAGAATAATATATATATATTTTGTTTTAGAATAAATGGCTTTAAAGAGTACATCAACAAGCCTGTCATCTCACCTGCAGTATGCTCCTGCCTTTTGTGAGAGTTAGGTTAACGTCTTAAAATATCAGAAAACATCCTAAGACATTTTGTAAGGTTGGCAGCTTATAGTAGTGCTCAGAGAGCAGCAAGCAAGCACTTCTTCCATCAGTCTGGCTACAGTCTGCACATCTTGCCTCCACCCCCCGGCCTAAAGTCTCTCAGGCAGTTTCTACAAAATTCCAGTACAACCTTTAGTATAATAGTGATAAGCCTGCTCCATACAGTTTTTCATACAGCCCGTACAGTGGAGTATTTGCTCTTCATATGTGATCCAGCAGCCCACTCAATCTCTGTCACGCACAGAAACAAGACTTTCTCAACCACATTAAAGCAGAAACAGTCTCTGATTCAAATGCACCACTCTTTAAGGGTAATGGAACTGGGCTATCAGTCTTTGGATTCAAATAAAACAAAGTATTGGGAATGAGGCCGCTGCCTGGCAGTGAGACTCTGCAATGTGATTGGTAAAAGTTACTGCCAGGCTTTAGATGATTAAACCTTTGCTGCCAACCAGATTTCATACTTAAATACTCAAGATATAGTCAATATTGCATGCTCTCCTTTAGGTGCTTTTTCTCAGGTAAACTTGCAGAAGTGAAATAGTAGCCTCACTTCTGTAAGTTAAATGAAATAGCCACATAAATGTGAACTACAACATGATCTATTTTCATGCAAATCTTAAAACTAGATGCTAAGATCCCAGTTAAACAAATGAGTAAAAAATATTATACTTGTTCATTTGTTTATTGAGGAAAATAATTCAAAGTTACACTATTGTTTGTGGCAAAAGCTTGAGACCTCTAGTATTCTCAGTGCAAAAAGAGAAGGGGAACTTACAGTTAGATGTTTCAGGCAATGGGATGATAATCAGGTGTGAGTGGGGGACAAGGAGGCCAAGTCTAACCTTACAAGGTACATTACAGGTTTGTTGAAGTGTCATGGCTGGAACAAAAGAGATCTCTAAAGACTTTAGTTATTGATGCTCACCAGGCTGGAAACATTTACAAAATGACATTGTTTCTAAAGAATTTGGCATCCACCAAACCACTGTCAGGCACACTGGGTTGGGCAACCAACAAAGATCACACCAAAACCACGGCATGTAATACCCTGGGTGATCCTAAGGAACCCTAGGCTAATGTGGAAAGGACTAAAGGCTTTTCTTGAATTAGAATTTGTCAGTGTTCTCAATGGTGGAAAAAAGAGAACACTGAATTACTACTATTTAAAAAGAATATTGCTGCCTCTCTCTACAGTGGGGGTCCCCAACCTTTTTATATAAGCCACATTCCAATGTAAAAGGATACAAACATGAAAAAAGCTCATAAGGAGTAGCAAATATAGGCTATGATTGACTATTTGGTAGCACCACGTGGACTGGCAGCCTGCAGGAAGCTCTCTTATGAAATGCTCTCAAAAACTTGCCTCCAAACCAGGAATTCAAAAATAAGCACCTGGGAGCAAAAGCAACAAGGTCGGTGAGCAACATGGATCCTATCGAGCCACTGGCTGTATATCACTAATCTACAGTTTGGCAAAGACCACATGGATAAGTCAGAAGGCCATCAGAAGAACATTCTGTGGATGAATGAGACAAAACTAGACATTTTTGGCTTAAATAAAAATAGTTATACCTTTGGATCAGGGTGGCTTGCCATTATTAGTGGAACTATGAATTCCGAATTGTAGAAATGTCTTAGAAGAATTGGAAGTGTGTAGTTTATGGGAGGAAGCCCACTGACATGGCTGATTTGAAGCTGTTTTGTAAGCCGATGTGCAGAACTGATCAACAGTTACTGGAAATTTAGTAGCAGTTGTTACTGGCCAAGGGAGTTACTAAAAGCAAAGGTTCACTTACTTTTACCATACAGAAATATGTAATTTTGAGTCATTTTCTTCAATAAAGAAGCATTATGTTTTTTACTAGTTTGTTCAATTTAATTCTCTAAAAACTTCTTGAAGTTTTCAAAAGGGTTCATAAACCACCATGGTAAAAAAAATGAAACAAAACTACATATTTTTCATACTATAGATCAGGGGGCTCAAACTCAATTTACCTGGGGGCCGCAGGAGGCAAAGTCAGGATGAGGCTGGGCCGCATAAGGGATTTCACAAAAAATTGGCTTTCAAGGGATAATGCAAGGCACGGCGGGCAGGAGCTGCTGATTGCGGAAATGACGTTATGCCATCATAACAGTTATTATGGGAAGACGTTCTGTGTGCACAATTAACTGCTAAGCAGCTAATTGTGCACACAGAACGTCTTCCCATAATAACTGTTATGATGGCATAACGTAATTTCCGCAATCAGCAGCTCCCGCCCGCCGTGCCTTGCATAATCCCTTGAATCGCAATAAAAATCGCGATCCATTTATTGCATTTGAGAAGGCGTTGGTGCGGGCCACAAAATATTGTACCGAGGGCAGCAAATGGCCCGTGGCCGCGAGTTTGAGACCCCTGCTATAGATAAATACTAGGAATATATTTTATTGTATGCATGCAGGGCCAGAACTAGGGGTAGGCAGGAGAGGCACCTTTCTAGGGTGCAAAGGTGGGGGGCGCTAGGCAGGTACTTCTTATGCATAACCCTAGTTTGGTATTGCTTACCCTGGCATTGCTTGTAGCCACACTCCCCCTCCGTCTGTGGCGTCACTGTGCAAGCATATGGTGGGGGGGCGGGAGTGGACGAGGTGGCTGGCCGAGTTGTTTAGGGCATCCGGCCAGCTTGGCCTACCTCTGTATGCATGAGTATACAACCAACTTGATAAGCCAGATGACTTTTAAGTGCACCACAACTAAATATATAGTTTATGAAGAGTTCCATCGATTCCAAAATACCACAGCAGTACAATACCAAATTCCGAAAGCACCGTAACAGAAAACAGCAAGGCCATAAAAGCGCCTAAACACTAAGCTGACCGAAGAAAATCATATATTTTTGACATGTAGAGACCCCAAAATTTAAATTTTTTGCTACAGCAAAAACAACACCCTGCCTGCTTTTAAGTAAAAGGGAGTTGACCCCAGATAATCACATATTTTTGGAAAGTACACATTCTGATTAATTCAAAATAGATGAATATACCCTTTGAACTCCAAACCACCAATCTGCGCACAAACCACACAGCACTGTTTTGCTTTTCAGAACCAAACGCAGCAAATGGCCACATTTGAGGGGACCCCAGTGGCATGGTTCAGGAGGGGGATGGGAGGACTCTGTAAGGGGGCTCAGTTATTGCCCAGGCTTTAGTTCACCTTTAAACCAAACAACACAATAGAAGCAAAAGCATCTTTAACATTCTTATTGTTCTAAAAAATCTGTTCCACATTTATATCAGTAGAATGTACTCGTACTAAAGGCTAAACTATTTTTAGTACACACAAAAAAGTAGGGGATCACTAAATTCACTGGCAGCCCCCTCCATTATTTGTGCACTTACCCCACTGAAGGGATGCTGCAATGGGAATAAAATTGTTAGTGGTGGAAAGATGACTGATACTGGAACTGCAGAAACTGTGATATTATCTTTAGACAACTGCTATTTAACTCTATCCAAGGAAGTGGGTCGATTTTTGGCTTTTTTCCCTGCGCCACACTTTGTGTGCCATTGGCCTTGACATCTCCCTACAGTAAAATGAACTCATAAGATGTCTCCAATAATATTCCTCTCCGACATGATGAGAAGCTCTGGTGAAATAAGGAATGAGGAGCTTTGTGTGGTACTTTAAAGTGGTGGTATATCTAGATGTCCCTACAGCACAATCGTATGGACCCTAAAGAGGCCTCTTTTAATTGTGGACCCTCCAGCAGCCAATCTATGTGCAGGGCCTAATGTTATATTCCTGCTTAAAAGATAAAGATAAGCCTACCTTTATATTCTACTAGCGCTTCAGATTCCACTTCTACTAGCGCAACAGGAGGCGTCCTTATTGCTAAGTAAATCAAACCATGGGAATTTTGTAAGATTCGGATATATATCTAGTAAATTCTCCCCACCTTCCTCTATTTATATTCTAATGATTTCTAAGATGCTTACATTTTACAGTTGGGGGTAAATTTTTCCCAATATATTTCAGAGCTTGCATGCAGATAAACTGAATCAAATTGACTGTACCTGTGAGCAGATATCCCCTCATGCAAAGGGCCCGGGCGGCTGTGACTCTCTCTCTGGCCATGGTGTCTCTCTCTAACAGGAAGGGGAAGTCTGATTTAGTTTTGTATATGCTGCATTTTAACCTCTTCAGATTTCTTTGGTTCTAATAGAACTGGTGGGAGGGTATTATTTAAACTATACTCCAGGGTGCACCGAAAGGAAATATGCAGAACTACAAAGAATATGTAAGATCATACTGAAGGCTGATTTACATCAGTGATATAGAAATAGGAGAAGCTGATCCTGCAACTCCTAGGGGCCTATGAGCACAGAGGGCTGAGTTGGACCCAGACAAATGAGCACTATTTTTATGGTCATTTGTGGTCATTTTCCTAAAGTCTAGTCAGTAACTGATCTTGTTCTGAGGGCTAGTGATAAGCGAAATTTTTCACCAGGTACAGATTCGCTGTGAAATTCGCATTTTGCCATTGGCAATTTTTTTCGAGAAATTGCGTAAAAAAAAAGTCACGGTTGCGGTAAAAAAGAGTCGCGGTTGTGTCAAAGAAGGTCACATGCGTCAAAAAAGTTGCTCTGTAGTTGCATTTTATGCCATGTGGGACAGATTCACTCATCTCTAGTGTGGGCTCAAACTTCTAGTTACACCACTGACATCAGTATTGTTGGACTTGCAACAGGGCTACCCAGGGCAGGCAGCCATTACAGTCAGATGTGTGTGAGTGGCCCTTACTGTAAGAAACAAGCATATTATACAATGATGCAATGAACAAAGCACATTTGATTAACAGGCAGCTTAGTTACATGGTAACGCTTCAGCAGATTCTCTCCCTCAACTTCTCACACTCACACACTGTTCCTCCCCTGAAGCCTGTAGGACCCCAGACATGTAGGAATGCACAGGCAGAGTGCCATTAGCCGTACAGTGGCCTCCTCTCCACAATAAACCTTTCCCCTAATTCTCAGAGGTGCCCTCACATACCGTGCCCTTGCTTCACCCGTAGATTCTCCCCTACCCACACCTAACTCTCTCAGTTCCCTGCCTGGCACACAGTCGCCTCTGCCCCAAAATACTCACTTCTTGTCAGGACAACAGACTGTCTTTCTCTCTCGCTAACTATCGTTCAATCCTAGAGGTATATTTATCAAAAAGTGAAGTTAGAACTCGTCACAGTCTGCTTAAGTCAAATTCCGCCACTCTCCATTCATTTCTAAGGCATATTTATCAAAGGGTGAACTTTCCCTTTAAAGGAAAAAGAAAGTCAAAGTCACTTGGGGGTGCCAAAATGTTAGGCACCCCCAAGTGAATTTGACCACCTACCTTTTACCCCGGGCTGGTGCCCCTGTGAGGAGAGAACAGCACCAGCCCGGGGTAGCTGCCGGCGCTTACTTCTTCCTGACTCGCTGCGCGCGCATGCACAGTAGAGTGAAAAGCCAAACTTAAACATTAAAGTCAGCTTTTCACTCTACTGCGCATGCGCCCACCGCTGGCATTTGCAGCAACGGAAGCAGGAAGAAGGAAGCGCTCCGCTCCAGGTACCCCGGGCTGGTGCTGTTTTCTCCTAACAGGGGCACCAGCCCGGGGTACAAGGTAAGCGGTTAAAGTCACTTGGGGGTGCCTAACATTTTGGCACCCCAAGTGATTTTGCCTTTCCTTCTCCTTTAACTTATTATTTCGGTTTGCAAAACCCGCCCTACTGTCCTTCCACTTCAGCTTATTCTTCCGCTTTTTCCTCTTATTCTTAGCGCCCCCCATTTTCTAAACGCTACTCCTCCTACAGTTCTAGGGGTACAACACCCAAACTCCCCACACTTCTTCACCCTATAACGGAGCAGGTTGTTTGTGCTTTTCTAAGCGATCCCGCACCCCGTCTTTTTGTGGCGCCGCTCCGAAACCCCCAATTTTCCCATTGACTTTGACAGGGAAGGTTTTCAAATTGCTGCCACACTTACAGCTTTGAAGCTGCACCCCCCAAACTTAATCAGGGGGTCACCCTGAATGAAACAGTGACATTTGCTGGATGACCCAAAGTGCAAGGAGCCAACAACAGCCAATCAAATTTTACCATTTGACTTTAATGGGGAAATTAAATTACAGCTTTGAGGCTACGCTCCCCAAACTTGAATCACATAGTCATGGGGTCAGCCTGAATGAAAATATGATATTTTTTGGATGCCCACAAGGGTGGAGCTACAAACAGTCAATCAAATTTTACCTTTTGACTTTCAGTGAAGGAAATTCAACCTGCTGCCATTCTCACAGTAATAACGCCGGGGTCCCCAAACTTTGTAGAGTTACAAGGCACAAGGTAACTGCGGTTCAAGGTTAGAAAAAGTGGCCGGAGCTACCAACAGCCAATCAGATTTTACCTGTTGACTTTCAATGGGGAAATTCAACCTGCTGCCATTCTCACAGTTTTAATACCAGGGTACACAAACTCTTCACAGTTGCTCACTAGGGAACTGCATTTTTAGGTTTTAAAAGTGGGTGGAGCCACCAACAGCCAATCAGATTTCATCTATTGAATTTTTTTGGTTTAAATTTAAAATGCTCACACTATGCCAGGGTGCCCAAACTTTGCAGTTTGTCATTGGGTGATTTTGACTCAAGGTTAGAGAAAGGGGCACACCCACCAATCATAATTTACCTATTGACTTGGTTTAAATTTAAATCTATTGGTTTAAATTTAAACTGCTGATGTTCTTTAACTATTAATCATAGGGTCCCTAAACTTTGCATAGGGATTTAATACATTGGTAGTAGAGAGGATGGAATAAAGGCAATAAAAATATTGAGGTTTGTCGCACACATAATTTTTTTGACGTGTGCATTATTTTTGCGATTTCATGAATCTTTTGACAGATTCTAGAAATTTTCTGCCAAAAGAAACAGATTCGCTCAGCTCTAATGAGCTGCATCGTACAGAAAAGAATGCAGGTAAGCATGTGCAGTTTGTGTTGGGGGGAATCCATTACAGGTTGGACATAGGTCTGCAAAAATAGACTTGCACAGTTCTCTATTGGTCGGAAGAGGATTATCTCTACTGTTTGTTTTGCCATGTGATCTTGTACATACAGGTCATGAAACCCTGTGGGGGTCTAATCAGTGGTGGGTTCAGAGAGGGGCCCAGTAGCAACCTTTGTACATCTACCCACCCACCCAGCAAATACACTGAGAACTTATGTGGGCAGGTTGGCCCATGGGTGTGGGTGCCATGGAATCCAATTGCACACAATGGCATCTAATATCATGAAACACAAGCTACATCACTAACCACTGTTTAGAACTGAAGACATCACTAAGCACAGTTGATAAGGAAAGCTTTGCAAGTATTGTTATTTGTTAGGACTAATATTACTGTTGTTATTGTTAGCCTTTATATAGTACCCACACATATATACACTTATACACTGGAATTATTTACATTAGTCTCTGCCCTAGGGCAGCTTCTTATCTAAGGCCCCCTATCACATTGTATATTCACCCAACATACTAGAGTCCTTGTCATTTAGAGTCCATAGAGTCTATGGAGTAAAGCAATATCCTCCAACAATTAATATAGTAATGTGGGATATCCTCCCTGTATCTATTACTCATTGTGTAAATATTAACCAATTAAGTTCCACAGCACAATTCTAGCAACCCCCTGCAGAGATATTAACCCATTCAGTTCTTCAACTAAACCTCTCTACCAGCAATATCACTTACTTTTACCCCATCCTGCCCTTCCCATTTTGAGCAGCCCCCACAGGTATTTCTTACTCCAACACACAATTGGTCAGTCACCTTAGTAGAATCAGGCTTAGGAGCACCTTCCCTCCCCTCAATATTTATCATAGGAATTCACAAAGACACAGAGACATGTTTATGGGAAAATCTGTTAGGGTAACAGGATTTATTAAGTCAAAAGGTGGTTGGGCTTTTCCTGAAACAAGCTGTGGCTCCCAAAACACTTTGTAGGCTCAAAAGCAGGGCAATTGGGAAGCACCCAAGAGTAACAAACCAGCTCCCTCTCCTTGCCCTTCTTTGTGCAAAAATGGACCTAGCCCTGCCTAGGGGTGTGATGTTACCTTCTGGCTAGGTCTGCATGGAGCCAAAGTGATCCCAGGGGCCACAGCTGGTTTCATGGAAGCAGATGATGATCCAAAGAAAGGCAAAAAAACCACCAATACTCAGGCCAATCTGCATTGAGGGTAAAAATTCCTTTCTGACTCCTAGAAACGGCAGTCGGTTTTACACCCTGGATCATGTACTCTGCTAAGGACTGGGGAGCGGCGCTTTAGTTGGGGCGGGCGATTTAGTTGGGGCGATTTTGTTGGGGCGGGGGATTTGGTTGGGGCGGGGGGCAGGGGATTTGGTTGGGGCGGGGGGACGGGGGGGCAGGGGATTTGGTTGGGGCGGGGGGGGGGGGGATTTGGTTGGGGCGGGGGGGCGGGGGATTTGGTGGGGGCGGGGGATTTGGTTGGGGTGGGGGGGCGGGGGATTTGGTTGGGGCGGGGGGGCGGGGGATTTGGTTGGGGCGGGGGGGCGGGGGATTTGGTTGGGGCGGGGATTTGGTTGGGGCGGGGGGCGGGCGATTTGGTTGGGGCGGGGGGGCGGGCGATTTGGTTGGGGCGGGGGGGCGGGCGATTTGGTTGGGGCGGGGGGGCGGGCGATTTGGTTGGGGCGGGGGGCGGGCGATTTGGTTGGGGCGGGGGCGGGCGATTTGGTTGGGGCGGGGGGCGGGCGATTTGGTTGGGGCGGGGAGGCGGGCGATTTGGTTGGGGCGGGGGGGTTGTTGGGTGGTTTTGTTGGGACGGTTGGGTTGTTGGGCAGTTTTGGTGGGGCGGGTGGGCGATTTTGTTGGGGCCGTTGGGTTGTTGGGCGATTTTGTTGGGGCGGGTGGGCGGTTTTGTTGGGGCGGGTGGGTGGTAGGGTGGCCAGGCGATTTTTTAGGGGTGGGTGTGTGGATGCTTGTGTAGGGCTCGGTGGGTGGGCCCTTGTGCTTGTGTGCTTGTGTGGAAGACAAGAAGGGAATCAGGGAGCTGGGGGAGGATGGAGACAGCAAGCCTGCCTCATGAATCTTCTGGTGGAAATCTGAAAAAAGAAGAAAAGGGATTATTGAACTAAAAGCAATAATGTAATAATATTACAGATAAATGCTTGTTTTTTAGAATATAAGAGGCTTAGTCTATGCCTACCACATATCAGCTAACTGAAATAGCACCTTTAATTCTTATATTGATGACCAGCACCAGTCTAGTTGCCAGTGGAAAAACCCATTTTCAAAGGGGATATCTAAGCCCCTAGTGCAACCTAAAGGGGCCATAGACCCACCTAGCAATTATGGCCTCTGGCTTATCAACCTGCAGAGTGTATGAGATTTATACTCGCTATGGCTGCCTTTCTATTGCTCCAATTGCTTGGAAAGACAGTCTAAGCAACTGGAACATAAATATAATAATATAAATTTATTACCCATATTCTCTGCAATCTATTTGTCACCGCTTTTTTAACCCGTCTTCCAAGGGTCAGATTTTCTTCAGGCGGCACTTCCTCCTCCTCCCTTGAAGCAGAAGGCTCCTGCCCTTTGTTCTTCTCTGGGGCAAGAGGCTCTTCTTGAAGTTTACTGGTCCTGAACAGAAAAAAAAATATTAAAATCAGCTATTGTTGTCATTCATTTCCCAAGCATTTAAAATACAGTTATTATAACTGGAGGAATAATATATCCCAATCGCCTTTACCTAAGTATTAGGACAAAGGAACACGGTGCATATATCTGCTTATCTGAGCCCTGCATTTTGTGGCCAGGCTGAGAGAAGCAGATCCACTTGCCTACACTCCACCGTGTGCCCACATTAAAAACGTACGACAACCACCAGAGTGTGGGCACACAGAGCGGAACAGATCACAGGTCAGAGGTGGAAAATGTCCGCTACTGCGTATTTCAGGCCAACATCCGATCCGCTCTGCGTGCCATAGTTTTTAATGCAGGCACATGGAGGCATATTTTGTGATCAGGGCAATAAGTGAGATATATGTGATGGTTATGTTCCTGTACTTCCCCAAACCATAAACCTTCTAGATCTCTTGAGGGGACCTGTAACCAAGTCCTGTTTATTGTGTTAAGGAGTGTTTAGGCGCATACTGTCCATTTAAGACATCATTTTTTTTAAATACATTGCTCATGTGTGTCAGTAACTGGAATGAAAAGTGCCATTTGCTGAAAACATACCCAGCAACTTCTTCCAACTCCTTTTCCTTTTCCATTATCTTTTTTCTGATGACCCGTAGATTTCTTCTTACAGTCTGTGAGGGCAGGGGAAGAAACAAGGATAGGAGCCAAGGGAAGAGAAAAAAATAGTTATGATTCTGTGTTTATAGATGGTGCTAATATTCATTTAAATGATAAGGGCATTGAGATTGTAAAATACTGGTTGGTGATGTAATGGCAGATAAATCCCTTAAGAAATTACTTGGTTGACTGCTTAGATATCCAAAGTTACTGTGATCTCAGTATCTACACTTAGGGCTCTGGCACATGGGGAGATTAGTCGCCCGTGACAAATCTCCCGTGTCTCAGGCGACTAATCTCCCCGGACTGGCATCTCGCCTCTCGAGGCAACTTGTGTGATTTCACTGAAATCGCGCCACCGCTTATGCCATCCCACCGGCGATTTACATTTTCGCGGTGGGATGGCAATCTGGGGAGATTAGTCGCCCGCAAACAGGGCGACTAATTTTTCACTTCACTTTTTACACAGCATGATAAATATACCCCTTAGTCTTAGTTTAGTATATAGGCGTCCTAGCCACCTTGAGGTGGCAAAGCTGATGCCACCTCCTTGCTCCCCCTGCATGTAGTTTTTTTGCATCAGAGTGGGCAAGGGGGGGCTACATCGCCAATGCAGAGAACGCAATAGCACTTTCTACACTAGAAGAGCCTAAATTCTGATTTGAAAATTGAAATTTTGGCTTTAAGTTACCACGAGTGGATTTTTGCCACCCCTGTTAACTTGCTGGGTGCTGCCATCTGAGGCGAATGTCTCAATTCACCTCATGGCAGCAGCACTCCTGAGAATAGGTATTCCATATAAATAAATATATAGAACATTGTGCATTATATGAAGTTCTATACTATAATCCTTACTTGAGAAAATAGTACTTGCACATAATATCTATGTTACTCTGTTACCTCATTTACAGTTGTCCTGTTTTCAACAGACTCATTAGAGCTATTTATCAAGTGATTTCTATGGGTTACTGCATAATCCCTATCTATTCCCTTAAATAGTTGAGAATAGTAGAGGAATAGAATAGTCAGTGACAGCCTCATTGTTTTCTGTTTCCCCTTGTTTCAAGTGAAAATGAAACATATTATTGTTTTCCAATAATGAGAGCCAATGCTCAAAAAAATGGCTGCTGGAGAAATTCCTGTTTGGGAAAAAATAAAGAGGATTCATGGAAACGAATGTCCTTTTAAATTTGAATTTGTCAAGTTTTTTATTTTCGATTTTTTTACGAACGATTCAAGCATTATAGTGACATTTTATAAATACAATGATCAAGTGTGATTCAAATTTAAACCATGCCGAGTTTATACAACTTTCAAGGCCAGTAAAAAATGAATTTTAGTAAATCAGTCCCTTAGTTTATCCTATAGAAATTTTACAATAAATATTCAAAAAAGCATCAGGAACAGTGAGCAGTGATCAACTTACTCTATGGAGTCTTTTATACTTGAAGTACTGTCTCCTAATGCTTCTTCTTTCATGGACATTCTGTGGTAGAAGAGACACAATATGAAGCAATACTTTGTACCATTGTCACTACTGCACCCATGGGGTCCCTTGTAACACAGGTCTATGCAGTGTCAGTTAATAACCCCATACTGTATTGTACCATTTTGTACAATGTATGATTTTTCTTGTTGGTGAAAATGGCACTTGGTGGGTGACCTTACAAGCCCACCTCCCCAATTATTATAGAGGCATGCAGTAAATAATAGATTTCTCTGTGATAACAATAATAATACTTACAGGAGACCGAGATAGAATTTTATAGAGGCGGTAATAAGCCCTCTCCAGCACTTTCAGTTGTTTCTGTAAAATGAAAAAGGTAGCAGTGTGAGAATGGAATCTATGAATCGGTGCTATTCCTCTTGTGATCAGACCTATAAGGGAAAGGCTGGATCCCACAGTAAGTTCTGCAAGTAGTTTTTCTATATCCTCATTATAATTATGACTCCCTGACTGACTCCTAGGGGCTCGTGTACACAGGACCGGATTTGTAGTGATGCCAGAAAGGCCTGTGCCTAGGGTGGCATGCTGCCCAGCTGCAAGTAAAATATTCTCACATATGGAGCACTGGGGATGGGATGTGCAAAAAAACTTCAGAGTGTCCTGTCCCCAGTGCTCCATATGTGATCGAAAAGGATGCGCATGTGCGTTGGACTGGACCATTGGACACTGGGAAAAACCCCAGCAGGCCCCCGCAGAACTAGCCCCTGTCTGACCCGGTAACAATGCTCCACCCCTAATCACGTCAAATAAAATGTGATGCAGCGCTATATGGGGGGGCACAAGCAAGCCTGGTGGACTTTACAATTGGGGTTGTATTCCTGGTGGGCCCCAGACACACCAGTCCGATATGGATTGCCTGAGCCTTGTGCCATCTCACCATGTGGAGTCCAGATCCAGCTATGAAATATGCAAGGACAAGGGTTTGCAATCTATTTAATGTAATTTATTCAATATTTATCTAAACATATATTTTTGGATTTCTTTCTTACCCGATACTTGATCATCGTCAAGTAGTTGGCGATGTTATCCTTATATATGTTTTTATGGCAGGCAGCATACGATCTGAGAAAATGTTCTCTGAAAAAGAAATCCCAAGGAGAATTAATGAAAGGAAAAATAAGTCAGCCAAAATTGAGTGAACATTTATAAATAGGGCACTTGGGTGAAAACACTGCTTAGAGTTTATCTATACTAAAGGTAGAAACATAAGGGGGCTCATTTACCATGCATGGGGCAAGAGGATTTGCACCTGGTTTTTGCACTGTGCACATGGCACCATTTTGTGCAAAGGACTGCACCTGTCTCTGAATGTGACACTGGCTGCATGTGACAGTGCTAAATTTAGAGAGGGCAAATGGCTGGGGGTATGTGACTGTCCCCTGGAACACCCCCATCTTTTACAAAGATACACAAAGTAGAGAACTTCAGGTGCCACAAGGTGCAGGAGAGCCCTTTACTTACTTTGCAGCAGATTCTAAATCTGGCACAAGGCACAGAGCATAGCCTGCAGCCCATCACAAAGGGTATGGGCCCCAAGGAATGCCATTTTCTACCCTTATTGGCCTTGGACTTTCCTGGGGCAATGGCAAACAATACTGAACATGTAAAAAGAGCATTTTTGTTTTACTTACAGGTCTTCCATCTTTCCGAAATGCCGCCTGTAAAAAAGTTCTGCAGAGAAAAATACATTTTTATTAAGCACTGAGCTAAAGGAAGGAAATAAATTCACATATAATCATCTAATGCTGCAACCTTGGCCAGTGTTGTCACTTTTCTGATCTTTTATATTTTGTGTCATGTCTTGTAGACTACTTCCCATTTAATAGCATGTACTGGACCTTTCAGACGACATACCCCGATATGTAATAAAAGTCGCTAAGTTTGCCCAAGTGCAGTAACCCCTTAGCCAACAATGAAATGTTTGCTTTTAAGCAGTTGTACAGTAAATATTATATATTACATAACCCCCAATAAAGTCTAGAGCACCGGTGGTGATAGTTTTATAGCCATACACTAGAGACCAAAATCATTTTCTCCCATCTGGAGGACTAACTAGCACAAGCCCAGGGTTCTTCACTACAGAGTGATACAACCCCATTTTTCTCCTGCTCCCAGGTATCACTTCAACTGATCCAAGCTGGGTACAAGGGCAGTCAGATACCAAGAAAGCAGAAACCAAATGCTGCAGAAAAAAAGGCAGTGCTATATCTATTTGCCCCTGGCAAGGGCTTTTTGGACTGCATATGCACCCATCTCAAAGGATTCAGCACAGTCGTTGATGCATACCCAGTTTGTACAGGTACCAAGAAAGTAGCTTGGGTGAATCAAGTTTAAGCAAAATAAAGCTGCTGATGTACATGGGAATGCTGGGAGTGACACTTTCTAATCCCAGGGAAAAGCTGTTGGCCTACTTACAAGCACAATGACTTAAGGAATTTATGATTTAATATTTAAGATTTTACCGTAATAGGAAAGAATTTGTTCAAAATTAGTATATTCTGCCCTGAAATCCTCCAGGGCACGGAGTAGCATCTGTAAATGAAAAGAAAGAGCTTTATTGATACAATTTGAAACGTATCTGGCTTTAAGGAGAATAGTGACGGCATGTCAGGCATAAGGGCTAGGGCATTTTGTTTGTCATTAGCCCTCCCCACTCCACCTGTCACCTCTCTCAATATTAGTGAGAACTAAAACAGACAGCGAGATGCGTAAGAGGCTATATTTTCCATTAAATGTGTAAAAAGGAGAGTGTGTTTCTCTTTTTTTGGAACTAGAAAAGAAACAGATACATTACCCGAAGCGCCGGCATCTTCCTTGCGCTACAGCAACCTAAAGGCAAAAGAGGTGTACAAATGAGCCTTATGTTAACAGCAATAGGGAAGGTTTCACTACTGTGACATGGCTGCCTGCAGTACATTCCCCTGGTCAGGGTACTTATTGCATAAAGGAGCGCAGGCCCAGGAAAGAGATCTAACAAAGTGGCACCCCCAGTTTATTTAGGGCAGACATGCTCTAAGGGCAATAGCACATTAAGAGATTTATCAACCCCCTAAGAAGAAAATTCTCCTTAAAATGCCTTATCATTCACCAACGTTTGGATCACCATATGTAAAAGGCATTTTCAGGAGACTTGTAATTGCCGTAGTACAGATTTCTCATGGGCAAAAGGTTTCTGTAACAACTGGATTTGCAAGATTACCAGATGATATCTGCTGTCCCGATGTCCAGATGATCAGAACCAGAAGCCTAAGATGACTCTGGCTTCTGGCTGAAGTCGAGGGGCCCGGCACAAGGCCGGGGTACCCCGAGGGGGTCTCTCCTTCAGTCGAATCTGGCTATTCAATACACTAGTTCAGAAAAGAATGGAAAAAACTGAACTGTGGAATAGCCAGAAAAATCCTGTAAAAGAAAGATCGCTCTCAAGCACCGCAGAAAAAATCGCACAACACTGTATGGGATAAAAGAAAAAAAGGATAAAAAGTCAGCATTTGTCACAAAACTTTTGCTCTAAAATACAGAGGAAGGCAGAGATCTGGCTGTTTTACCCTAAACTTGATCTATGCATCACTTCCAGCAGGTACTGGGCCTGTTAATACAATATGTGTAAGTTTGCTCACAGTAGCCAGAAATGAGCATTGGTACAGTTAGAATAAGGACATAGTGCACTGGTGACATTCACTCCATGTTAGTGAGAAAGGCCCCGTTATGCCCTTTGAGTGACTTGGCAACAAAAGTGCAGGACTCATAGAAACCTCAAATAGTTCTGGCTGCTCTACAGCAAATTATAACTTGAAAGGGAAGTCTGAGAACAAACTTCATGTTGGTTTGAAAAACGTGAAGCCACTGAATGAAATCTGATCTGTTGTTGGCTCTGCCCACTTTTTCTAACCTTGGACCACAGTTATACAGTAAAAACCTTTGTGCAATGTTTGGGGACCCTGGTTTTAATAGTGTCTGAATGGCAGCAATTTAAATTTCCCCACTGAAAGTCAATGAGTGACATCTGATTGGCGGTTGGTGGCTCCGCCCACCTTTTTCTAACCTGGAACTGCAGTTACCCAGTGACTAACTCTGCAAAGTTCAGGGACCCTAGGCAGGCCCGGATTTGTGGCAAGGCCACAAAGGCCCGGGCCTAGGGCGGCACATACACAGGGGCGGCATGCCGCCCCGCGGCAAGCAAATTTTAACATTTTGCTCCCATACGGAGCAATGGGGACATCTCCCCACTGCTCCGTATGGGAGGTCTACGTTTGGCGCTTGCGCATGCGCATTAGCGGTCACGGCGGGGGGGCTTGTTCGCGCATGCGCAAGTTAGGCGCATGCGCATTCGCGGCGGCGCCGAATGGGGGCGGCCTTGGGGTGCCCCAAGTAGAAATCCGGCCCTGACCCTAGGATTAATAGTTGCAGAATGGCAGCAGTTTAAATTTAAACCAATAAAAGTCAATAGGTAAATTGTGATGGTTGGTGGGTGTGCCCCTTTTTCTAACCTTGAGTCAAAGTCACCCAGTGACAAACAGTGGGCACCCTGGAATAAATAGTGTGAGAATGACTGCAAAAGGTAAAATCGGATTGGCTGTTGGTGGCTCCACCCACTTTTTAAAACCTAAAATTGCAGTCCCCTAGTGACTCTGGTGTTAATACTGTGAGAATGGCAGCAGGTTGAATTTCCTCATTGATAATCAATAGTTAAAATCTGATTGGCTGTTGGTGGCTCCACCCACTTTTTCTAACTCTGAACCACAGTTACCCAGTGACTAGCTCTGCAAAGTTTGGTGACCTTTGTATTAATATATAAAGAGTGGCAGCAGTTTAAATTTAAACGTATGTAGTCTATAGGTGAAATCTCATTGGCTATTGTTGGCCCCACCCACTTTCTAAACTTGGAGTGTAGTCACCCAGTGACCGACTGTGCAAAGTTTGGGGACCCTGACATTACACATGTGAGAATGGCAGCAGTTAAAATTTCCCCACTAAAAACAATAAAAGAAATGTGATTGGCTTTTGGTGGCCCCGCCTACTTTTTCTAACCTTGCGTACGTAGTCACCCAGTGACTGACTGTGTAAAATTTGGGAACCCTGGCATCAAACCAATAAAATTCAATAGGTGAAATCTGATTGGCTGTTGGTGGCTCCACCCACTTTTTCTAAACTAAAACTGCAGTCCCCTAGTAATACTGTGAGAATGGCAGCAGGTTGGATTTCCCCATTGAAAGTCAATAGGTAAAATCTGATTGGCTATTCACAACTCCGCCCACTTTTAGGCATCCAACAATCATCATATTTCATCATAATCATCATCATATCATTAAGGCTAACCCCATGACTATGTGATTCAAGTTTGGTGAGTGTAGCCTCAAAGCTGTAAGATTGGCAGCAGCTTAAATTTCCCTAATTAAAGTCAATGAGTGAATTTTGATTGGCTGTTGTTGGCCTCTCCCACTTTGGTTTTTCAACCCAATATAATAATGATAGTACATTTCTGTTTAGTTGCTATGGGTAATGACACTTGGAAAGGTCCATTAATTTGTTAGATCTCCATGTGTAACATTTCCAGTTACACATTACACTTCTTATAGCAGGAAAACACCAAATCCATCATTTCAATTGTATGTTTTTACTTTGTAATTAATAACAACATTTGATATCTGGTTGCTAAGCTCCCTGACCATAGCAACAAGCCCATTCTGTGTCAGAATGCAGTATAAACACAAGATGGTTTAAACAGGAATTTAAGTATTAAAGAATACTAAGATTAGCCACAATATTGCCCATCCATTGCCTTGGTTTCCAGTTGCCAGGGCTACTGACCCTAGCAAGTAGTTGGTATGTTATTTTTACCTCAAAATGTAGGCAAAATAAAAATAATTTAATAATTGACATAAACCGACAACAATGCTGCTCTAAAAGATAATTCAGGGGTTACCTAGGAGATTAAATAGACACAAGGGCTTATTTACCAATTTAGGTGCTTAAATGCAAAAGTGCGGCTGCCAGTAGCAACCAATCAGCAGTTAGTCCTCTATAGGGGCATGACCATGAACTTAGAGGAAATGATTTACTCTGTAAACCTTTGTTTGTTATTATTGTAAGATCCCTGTTATTAATGCAAAGTGCTGGCTCTATATAAATACAGTAAATAATTTAGATTTATCCCACACAAATAGTAAATCAGGCCCTGTGACTAAACTAAGCAAAACGTTTCTGTTGGAGTCAGAAAAGTTGGGCTCATTTATCAACACTGGGCAAGATTGCACGTGGTTTGGCTCAGACAGAACCAAAAAACATGGATTACTGCCCCAGTAAAACTTTACCCAGTGTTCATAAATGCCCCCTGCCATAAACATCATTTAAAGAAGGGCAGAGGGGTAAATAACCAGCCCAAACCCAAAGTGAGATTAATTAGGGGTCTGATAGCACAAACAATGTGGCAGTAAGTGCTCAAGGGCCAACATGGCCAAAGTACCATATATTAATGGGTAACTAAGGAGCGGTAATTAAATAATATTTTATTCAATAATGCCCCTACCATTTTTCCCTGTTGCCCCCACAGCCAGGCAATGTTAAGGTAAAGTGCAGGCAACTTGCTAATAAATGTTATTCTGTACAATGAAAAAATAAAATATTTGATCATGTGGCACAGGGGTCCCCAAATGTTTTATTTTTATGGAGTGAAAAAGTGTTTATTTGCTGGCAGCCCTGCATAAACTCCAATCTTGGGTCTGTGTCTCCCAAGCAGTGCTAAGATTAAAGGTATCTCCAAAGCCAACTTTAGGGGAAAAGTCTCCAAATTCACTAAAATCAGTGAGATAAGCAACATCCACTAGTCTGGGGGGGTCACCCAACCATTTCCCCTCTTTTTTTTAACAAAAATAAAGGTCCTTTAGCAAAACAAATCTATCAGAGGAGATGGATCCTTACCTCTCACCACAATGCAAACCAACGGACTAAACCAACTGCCAAATCCCTGAGTGTGAAGTCAGCTCTCATCACATGACAATACATGTTAATAATAATAATGCCAAGTGCTACACTTAAAGGGTAAGTTTACCCTGTTGATGAGTAAGGTGCATATGGCATTTATCTGACCTTAGATGGGCAGTACATACATAGCCTATTATGTACACAGAGCATTGCTGTGTATGTGTGGATTATTGAGTCAGTGCAGTCACTGTGCTGCCATATGTGTTGGAAAGATCCCCTCATTCATCAGCCATGGTTTTAGTCACTGCTGTTGCTAGGGCAGTGTAACCAGGGGTCCTTAACTTATAGGGTCTCCCTTCCTTGGCCTGAATAGTGGGTAGAGATGGGAACCTCAACAATAGGAAGGCTTTATCCTTAGAAGTTAAAAATTAAAATATTTTAACATGTGGCACAGGGGTCCCCAAATGTTTTATTTTTATGGGGGCCCGAGTGAAAATAGTGTTTATTTGCTGGCAGCCCTGCATAACGTCCAATCTTGGGTCTGTGTCTCCCAAGCAGTGCTAAGATTAAAGGCATCTCCAAAGCCAACTTTAGGGGAAAAGTCTCCAAATTCACTAAAATCAGTGAGATGACCAACATCCACTAGTCTGGGGGTGGTCACCCAACCATTTCCCCTCTTTTTTTAACAAAAATAAAGGTCATTTAGCAAAACAAATCTATCAGAGGAGATGAATCCTTACCTCTCACCACTATGCCAACCAACGGACTAAACCAACTGCCAAATCCCTGATTGTGAAGTCACCTCTCATCCCATGACAAGTGCTGCACTTAAAGGGGAAGTGTACTCTGTTTTTGAGTAAGTTGTATATGGTATTTATTTCCCCTTTGATGGGCAGTACATACATAGCTTATTGTGTACACAGAGCATTGCTGTGTATGTGAGGCCTATTGAATCAGTGAAGTCACTGTGCTGCCATGTGAGTTGGAAAGATCCCCTCATTCATCAGCCATGGTTTTAGTCACTGCTGTTGCTAGGGCTGTGTAACCAGGGGGGGCTTAACTTATAGGGTGTTCCTTCCTTAGCCTGAATAGTGGGTAGAGATGGGAGCCTCAACAATAAGAAGGCTTTCTCCTTAGTAGGGGAAATGGTATATACAGGTCCTTTTCAAAAAATTAGCATATTGTGATAAAGTTCATTATTTTCTGTAATGTACTGATAAACATTAGACTTTCATATATTTTAGATTCATTACACACAACTGAAGTAGTTCAAGCCTTTTCTTGTTTTAATATTGATGATTGTGGCATACAGCTCATGAAAACCCAAAATTCCTATCTCAAAAAATTAGCATATTTCATCCGCCCAATAAAAGAAAAGTGTTTTTAATACAAAAAAAGTCAACCTTCAAATAATTATGTTCAGTTATGCACTCACTACTTGGTCGGGAATCCTTTTGCAGAAATGACTGCTTCAATGTGGCGTGGCATGGAGGCAATCAGCCTGTGGCACTGCTCAGGTGTTATGGAGGCCCAGGATGCTTCAATAGCGGCCTTAAGCTCATCCAGAGTGTTGGGTCTTGTGTCTCTCAACTTTCTCTTCACAATATCCCACAGATTCTCTATGGGGTTCAGGTCAGGAGAGTTGGCAGGCCAATTGAGCACAGTAATACCATGGGCAGTAAACCATTTACCAGTGGTTTTGGCACTGTGAGCAGGTGCCAGGTCATGCTGAAAAATGAAATCTTCATCTCCATAAAGCTTTTCAGCAGATGGAAGCATGAAGTGCTCCAAAATCTCCTGATAGCTAGCTGCATTGACCCTGCCCTTGATAAAACACAGTGGACCAACACCAGCAGCTGACATGGCACCCCAGACCATCACTGACTGTGGGTACTTGACACTGGACTTCAGGCATTTTGGCATTTCCCTCTCCCCAGTCTTCCTCCAGACTCTGGCACCTTGATTTCCGAATGACATACTTTGGACCACTGAGCAACAGTCCAGTGCTGCTTCTCTGTAGCCCAGGTCAGGCGCTTCTGCCGCTGTTTCTGGTTCAAAAGTGGCTTGACCTGGGGAATGCAGCACCTGTAGCCCATTTCCTGCACGCGCCTGTACACGGTGGCTCTGGATGTTTCTACTCCAGACTCAGTCCACTGCTTCCGCAGGTCCCCCAAGGTCAGGAATCGGTCCTTCTCCACAATCTTCCTCAGGGCCCAGTCACCTCTTCTCGTTGTGCAGCGTTTTCTGCCACACTTTTTCCTTCCCACAGACTTCCCACTGAGGTGCCTTGATACAGCACTCTGGGAACAGCCTATTTGTTCAGAAATTTCTTTTTGTGTCTTACCCTCTTGCTTGAGGGTGTCAATGATGGCCTTCTGGACAGCAGTCAGGTCGGCAGTCTTACCCATGATTGCGGTTTTGAGTAATGAACCAGGCTGGGAGTTTTTAAAAGCCTCAGGAATCTTTTGCAGGTTTTTAGAGTTAATTTGTTGATTCAGATGATTAGGTTAATAGCTCATTTAGAGAACCTTTTCATGATATGCTAATTTTTTGAGATAGGAATTTTGGGTTTTCATGAGCTGTATGCCACAATCATCAATATTAAAACAAGAAAAGGCTTGAACTACTTCAGTTGTGTGTAATGAATCTAAAATATATGAAAGTCTAATGTTTATCAGTACATTACAGAAAATAATGAACTTTATCACAATATGCTAATTTTTTGAAAAGGACCTGTACAAATTATGTATTGGGGAAGGTTTCTTCTAGTCAGGGGGCAGATGGGGGCATCAGCAGGAATCATTCATTACTCTGGCAGTGATAAAGCAGCTTGGCTGTTGGGCCTTAAACTATTCTCTAAGTAGAAGGTGTTGCATCTTGGGAATCAGGAAGTGACCCTCATGTCACTAGCACAATATGCCAGACATGTTACAAAAACCTTTATAACACAGGGAACCCTTATTTGGTGACTCCCTCTGTCCCCATAAATATATGTTTTGTGCTATAAATCTGTACTCATATATATTTCGGGATTTGACCGAATCTAAAAATAGTGGATTAGTTGCACCCTGAGATAACAATAACAATTATATCTACATCACATAGAAACGCTCTCAGTGCCAGTGGGAGTAGCCTTCATATGCACATCTTCCCATCAAGCTGTTTGTGTCACTGTTACAGAGAGCAATACCAGTCTATCCCTTGTTATACACTGCCTGCTGGCATCATTCATTCAAAATGACAATTTGTAAATAATGTATTGAACTTTCTCAATAATCAGTTTGCTCATAATAGATCTTATACCAGTATTTTGAAATGTTGCTTTCACCCCAAAAAAAAAATATTTGTTTGGGTTTACATCCCCTTTAATCAGAAACACCGCTTAAAGTTCAGATCCACAGATGCATTGGGGAATATACAGACTGTGGAATATAACTTATACATTAAATAGCACTGTTCTAGCCTGCTTGGCCTGCGTGTGTACATGTCACCTCAACTTTTGTTATTGAATAAAAGGACTGTGTGCCAAGCATATAGTAATGGTAACAGATGGATGTGTTTTTAAAAATATGCTAATTTAAAAGGCACCTATTACATAATATCTGTCCCCCCCCCACATGTGTGAGCTATTATTAAAGCAGCGCGTGCACATATGGAGTGACCCAAGGCTCAGTGTGCACATGTATGTGTCCCAGCATGGCCACCCCCAGCGGGAACTGCTGATGTAGAGGGCCCAGCATACAGTGGCGCCTAGTTCTCTATAAACAATTGTTCTTTTGCAGTTTTTTTTAATTATGTTGGTTTGAAAAACCCAACCCACTGTTCTTCCACTTCAGCTTATTCTTTCGCTTTTTCTTCTTAGCGCCCCCCATTTTCTAAACACTACTCCTCCTACAGTTTTAGGGGTACAACACTCAGATTCCCCACATTTCTTTGCTCTATAGCGGAGCAGGTTGCTTGTGCTTTTCTAAGCATTCCCGTCCCCGTCTTTGTGTGGCGCTGCAGCAGACACCCCAATATTTCCCATTGACTTTGACAGGGAAGATTTTCAAACAGCTGCCACTCTTACAGCTTTGAAGTGGGTGGAACTACAAACAGCGAATCAGATTGCACCTTCTGACTTTCAGTGGAGGAAAGCCAATCTGCTGCCATTCTTTCAGTAATAACACGAGGGTCCCCAAACTTTGCAGAGTTAGGCACCAGGTAACTGTGGTTCAAGGTTAGAAAAAGTAGGTGGAGCCACCAACAGCCAATCAGATTTTACCTGCTGCCATTCTCACAGTATTATAACCAGGGTCCCCAAACTCTTCACAGTTGGTCATTAGGGGACTGCAGTTTTAGGTTTGAAAACATGGGTGGAGCCACCAACAGCCAATCAGATTTCACCTATTGAATTTTATTGGTTTAATGTCAGGGTTCCCAGACTTTGCAGCTTGTCACTTTTTTAGTTAATAAATACTCTTTAAAAGTCCATTATAAATAAATAGAGAGTGGCGGAATTTCACTCTAGTGGACTGGTGAGCTCAAACTTCACTTTTTAATAAATGTACCCCTTAGCGAGAACTCACACCCTACTTGTATTTACTTTCTAGCCCTAAATCATTCAGTCTCCCATCTGTTCTGGCCACAACAGTCTTCAGTGCCTCAAGGATCTTCCAGGCCAAAAAGGAAGTGCCTGACAACTACTGGCTCCTGCAAGGGGTTTCCCCGGCAGAATAACTAAAGGCAGATTGGCTCCACCTGCTGGCTGAACCTAGAGATTGCCAACTATCTACAAATATAAAAATAAAATCTTTATTTTACATTTTTACAAAATGATAAGGTGCATGCTCCTTCCGATGGCCAGCCTTAGTGTGTGGCTTTTCCAAAGTAGAGTGGCCAACCACTGAATACATAAGGCTGCAGTTATCACCCACAAAGGCCAACCATTATCTAAAAACATTCATTATAAGCCCACACCTGCTCCCTCAATCTTAGCCCCCCACCTCTCATGGGTGAAATGGGTGTCAGGCACAAGAGCTAAAAGAAATTGATGTGGGGCTCGGTGTGAGAAGCGGCAGGACAAGACTGAGGGCGGCGTGGGCGAGTTGAGCTGATTCGGAGCTGGAAGAGAAAGGGGCCGGAAGGCAGGGAGAGCTCAGAGTGAATTATTCTAATGCCCCATGATGTATTATGTCCTAAAGTGTATAATGAAATAAATGAAATTATAGAAATCCCAGCAACTGTACTGCCGTAATAACCATGAGTGAGTGGTTCGGTATATTCATACACTTGTATGTGTATGTGTCCTTTCTGAGGTACTAAATGATAACCAATATTCTTCACCCGTTTTAGCGGCTGCTGTTGTAAATAATCCCTACAAAATCACTGTACACCAGTGTCAAATACATTGTACATTTTCTAACAGTTGTTTGTTTCATGCAAGTTTGCTTGCACTTTTATTCCTGTTACTCTGCAACCTGCATGGACTGCTACAGTATGTCGGTTTGTGGGTCCATGTTGGTGGGTGGGTTTATTGGTCCAGATTGTATTTACTCTATTTGTTTCTCTGAGGAAGGTCACAACTGGTGGCTAAACATAATTTTCCTTATACATGTATATGCCATTATGACAAAGGCCCCACTCTGTATTCAAAATAAAACAACTTATAATACCCATAATGCATTTTATACCTTTAATATTATATATAGGATTGGCACACACAACACAGCAAAATATTTGAAACTGTGGTAAAGATGAAGTCTAGGAAATAGTAGACTATGGGGGTAATGTTAGAAATGGCTGTAAATTTCTATTTGTCTAGTTACTTATAGCAACCAATTAGCATGTAGTATTTACTGGTTAACTGTTTGAAAACAAGCATCGGATTGGTTGCTATGGGTTACTAGACTGTAGACTTGTTTTCTTCTGTTACCCCCAAAATGTTATACTATATAAGAATACTGTCACTAAACTCAAACTCACAGCGTCATTGTAATTTTTACAATTTTTACACCCATATGGGATGTGCATTATCTGGATCGCAGCTCACTGTATCTAAGAAAGGTCCATATGTCCCTGAAAAAAAAATATAGTGTTATGAATTCTCTCTTCAATATTACTTTCTTTTCATTTGTTGAAATGTGTATTATATAGCAGTTGTTATTATAATTTACAAAGCTACAGAATAAGGTAATGCCAATAAAACATTATAAATGAAGACAGTTCATGAATTTTGCTTTACAACGATTTACAAAGACAAGTCTTAGAAAAGTAGAAAAGAATATTAGATGTATAAACTATTGCTGACAAATAAATATTCATAATTGCATGGTATATACTGAACAAGATATCATTTTTTCCTAGAGTGGATGTCAATGAGACCCAGGCGTAAAGATGATTTCTGGGTAAATACATTTCAAAATGTATTATTACCGAAATTGAAATTGTATTGCTTCTACAGTACAAAGGCATTTTAAAATAGTTTAGATCATTTCATAGAAGGTGATTTCTAATTTTTTTTTTATGAACAGGTAAGTAGGAATGTACTATGTATAGGTAAGTAGGAATTAAATGATCTGTATATCAAATGAATAAATGTAAAATTGCCTCCTGTCTGTTTATAGATTAAGTTGTTAATCTATACAGGTATGAGAGTTGTTATCTAGTGATGGGCGAAATAATTCGCCAGGCATGGATTTGCGGCAAATTTTCGCATTTCACTATTGGCGGATTGTTTCAGGAAACTGGCGACATAACAGGATGTGGAATAATTTGCTGTGCACCAAAAAATTGTCACCTGTGTCAAAAAATTACACGCACAACATTTTTTTGATGCACTACATTTTCGTAATTTTGCATTATTTGGCGAAATGGGACAGATTTGCTCATCACTACTGTTATCCAAAATGGACTTGGTGTATTTGGGATAAGGGGTCTTTCTGTCATATGGATCTCCATACCTTAAGTCAGGGATCCCCAACCTTTTATACCCCTGAGCCACATTCAAATGGAAAAAGTGTTGGGGAGCAACACAAGCATGGAAAATGTCCCTGGGGGTGTAAATAAGAGCTATAATTGGCAATTTGGTAGCCCCTTTAATATGGACTGGCAGCCTATAGAAGGCTCTCTTTGGCTTTACACTAGGTTTTATGCAACCAAAACTTGCTTCTAAGCCAGGAATTCAAAAATAAGCACCTGTTTTGAGGCCACTGGGAGCAACATCCAAGGGGTTGGTGAGTAACATGTTGCTTGTGAGCCACTGGTTCGGGATCACTGCCTTAAGTCTACTAAAAGGATCATTTTGCCCCCAATAAGGATTAATTATATCTTAGTTGGGATCAAGTACAGGTACTGTTTTATTATTACAGAGAAAAAGGTAATCATTTTTAAAAATGTGATTTATTTGATTAAAATGGAGTCTATGGGAGATGGGCTTCTAATAATTGAGAGCTTTCTGGGTAAAAGGTTCCTGGATAACAGATCCCATTATCTTTACCAAATAAGCAGGCCTGGATTTGTGGCGAGGCCACAAAGGCCCGAGCCTAGAGCGGCACAAACTTAGGGGCGGAATGCCGCCCCGCCACAGCAAAATTTTTCTCTCTCCCCACTGCTCCATATGGGAGTTTAAAAGTTTGTGTATGCGCACTAGCGGCAGGGGAGGGGGGGGCCTCCGTGCATGCGTGGGGGGGCACATAATGGGGGGCAGCCTTGGGGTGCGCAAATTAGACATCTGACGCTCTGAATAAGTGAGTTAGCAAGGTTCAAGGAGAGTATTATTGAATCTAAGCAGGTACACCATTTGGTAACTGACAATTAAATGGAATAATGATTAGGTTTATTCCCACAGATTTTTTACAATTTGTTGAGTAAATGCAAAGGATTACTATTGTTTCCCAAAATAGCTAAAATCAGAGGATGATTATCATCTCAATGAAGATTTGGTATTGGATATCCAGAAAGTTCTGAATTACAGAAAGAAAAATAGTTCTAATTTTAAAAAATGATTTTTTGATAAGGATAATAAGGATATAAGGATAATTGATCCTTATTGGAGGCAAAACAGTCAGGTCAACAGGGCTATTCCACCCGAATCCTGACAGATTTGCAGGTATTCCGCGAGTACCTCAGATACTTGACCTGCTGCAGGGCTCTAACACCTGGGTATTATTAAAACTACCCACCTGTTAAAAATGATCCTTGATGACAATGTTCTTAAAGGGGTTGTTCAACTTTAAAATAACGATTAGTATGATGAAGGGAGTGATATTCAATTGGTCTTCATTCTTTATTATTTGTGGTTTTTGAGTTATTTAACTTTTTATTCAATACCTTTCCAGTTTGCAATTTCAACAATCTGGTTGCTAGAGACCAAATTACCCTAGCAACCATGCATTGATTTGCATGATAAACTGGAATATAAATAGGAAGATGTTTAATAAAAAGTAGCAAAACCACAAACGTGTAGTTTTATAGAGCAATTGCTTTTTAGATGGAGTCAGTGGCCCCCGTTTGAAAGCTGTAAAGAGTTAAAAAAAAAAGAAAGCAAATACAGTAATTTAAAAACTATAATTTTTTTTTTTTTTAAAAAAAGAGGCCAGCTGAACAATTGCCTACAATTAGACATTATATAACAAACCAAAAGTTAACTCAAAAGAGAACCACCCCTTTATTAGGGGAAATAGAAAATAGAGACAGGTCAATCAGTATTTTTCTGAACCCTATGGTTTATACAATCTTATTTTAGAGTGACCTGTACATCAGTTCCTCAGGACCAAAGACAAAGAGATGTTAGTCTGAATTAACTTACTGTATGTGCTGACTTCTCCATTGCAAACAGGTTCTGCATGAAATAGAGGGATAGAAAGAAACTGCCATTAGTGGTCCCTTGACAGGGCGTTTGAATCATCAGTGGAAAGGTGCATTGGGGTTGTTCACTTTAAAACAAGCTTTTAGAGTGTAGAGAGTTATATTCTAAGACATTTTGAAGTTGGTCTTAATTTTTTATAATTTTTTGTTTTTGTTCAGAAGCTCCTGGAGTATGGGAAATCTATAGCTTTCTGGTTGCTAGGGTTCAAATTACCATAACAACCAGGCAGTGGTGTAAATGAGAGACTGGAAGATGAATAGGAGAGGCCTGAATAGAAAGCTATCAGATAAAAGCAATAATCACATTAAAATTGTAGCCTCAGAGAGCAATAGTTTTTTGGCTGCTGGGGTCAGTGAAGTCAGAAAAACTTTAAAGTGATACTGACACCAGAAATTAAACCTTTTTTATAACATTGTCATAACATTGCCTTTGCATGCTATTTATAATTTTGCCATAAAAGTATTTGTCCAAGCTTTTACATTCCCTATCTGATCCCCCATGTTCCCCTATGAGGGGGCTGCCATATTTGTCCAGCAGGAGGCCGTTAGCATTAGAAGCTGTAACTGACAGGCTGAGAAGGGACAGTCAGGTTGGCAAAACAGTCAGGTTTTGGGATTTCAAGTAACAATTACTTACAAAAGCAAACCTATCAGCAAAAAATGATCAACACGACCTATAGGCAACTTTTTATGTAGATTCATATTTTAAAAAGTTGTTTTTTCGTGTCAGTATCACTTTAACAAAAAAAAAATTAAGACCAATTGTCCAAGTTGCACAGAATTCTATAACATACTAAATGTTAACCTAATGGTGAATCGCCCCTTTAAACTAGAGATGCTTTGAATTTATTATTTTTGAAATTGCCTGAAAGACACAGCAGACCTGTCTGAATACTGAACCAAATAAAAATAATTGTATCGAATGCAAACAAAACATTGTCATGTTCAGCTGCCCGGCACTTTAACATCAAATGACTCTCAGATTGGGTTCAACTAAGGACAAATTCCAAACCAAATTTTGGATTGACTACACTTTAGTGGGTGGTGGGGAAGATGTTCAGGATCGTTTTTAGGAAGAAACTCAGAGAAACACAGGGACAATGGGGTATTTATTTATTAAAGAGTAAAGTCAGAGCTTGTTACAGTCTGCGAGAGTGAAATTCCGCCACTCATTCATTTTATGGCATATTTATAAAAGTGTGAACTTTCACTCATAGATAAATACTCTTTTAAAAATCCCATAGAAATGAATAAAGAGGGGTGGCATTTCACTATAGTGGACCGTGGTAAGCTCGTATTTCGCTCTTTGATAAGTATACCCCAATGTAGGGATGTAAGCAATGGAAAGGATAAAAGGAAAGTGTTTAAGGGTCACTCTGTGTACCATATTGGCATAGTGGTTCCCTGCACCAGACAGATAATGGATCACTTACCATATCAGAATTGACAACATTAGCATATATCATTGATGGGTCCTCTCTGCCATCAATAGATTGTCCTAAATGTTTGATAAAAAACACTTATGAGCATATTTAGAGTAGCAGTAATACATATATGTAATGTGTAAGGTGTGATTTTCACCAGTGTTAAAGGTGGTACAGGAATGGGACCCGTTATCTGGAATGCTCGGGACCTGTGGTTTTCTGGATAAGGGGTCTTTCCATAATTCGGATCTCCTACCTTAAGTCTGCTGAAAAAATTATTTAAAATGTAATTAAACCCAATAGGTCTGTTCTGCCCCCAATAAGGGGTAATTATATCTTAGTTGGGATCAAGTACAGGTACTGTTTTATTATTACAGAGAAAAGGGAATCATTTAACCATTAAATAAACCCAATAGGGCTGTTCTGCCCCCAATAAGGATTAATTATATCTTAGTTGGGATCAAGTACAGGTACTGTTTTATTATTACAGAGAAAAGGGAATCATTTAACCATTAAATAAACCCAATAGGACTGTTCTGTCCCCAATAAGGGGTAATTATATCTTAGTTGGGATCAAGAACAAGGTACTGTTTTATTATTACAGAGAGAAAGAATATTATTGTTAAAAATGTAAATTAGTTGATTAAAATGGAGTCTATGGGAGATGGCCTTTCCGTAATTCGGAACTTTCTGAATAATGGGTTTCTGGATAATGGGTCTGATACCTGTACATGGTTAGCTCCAGCCTAGTTTTGAAGCAAGTAAGGCAATTGCATCAAAAGACTTCTATACCTTCAAAGCAGTGATCAGTGAATCTGTCACGTTTCGCCGAAAAATTTGCGAAATGACAGGAAAATTCTCGAAACGGCGAAAAATCAGCGAAACGCATTTATCGCGCACCTGAATCCTTTTTTTGCCTCGGTCGCATCAAAATAGCTTATTTTGATGTTTTGACTACAGGCAATTTGACGCGACTGCGCCAATTTTTACATAGCTGCAACTTTTTTGACGCACAATGGATTTTTCCACGGCGAATTTTCATGGAAGTTTCCAATGGCAAAATGTGGAAATTTGCTCATCACTACTTCAAAGGCGTTAGAAGTTATCAATACAAACTTTACAAACACTTCAACCTAGCGGTATGAATATGACCTGACTGGATTTATGTATGCTTGGTACTAGCATGGGATCCGTTATCCGGAAGCTCTTTATTCAGAAAGCTCTGATTCACCGGAAGCCCATCATACCTGTGCTAGTAATTTCGTGTAGCAGCCAAAAGAATGTAAAGCAGTTACCTTTACAATGATAAGATCGATGATATGTACATAATGATTGTAATTAATCACTATGTGAAGGGGTTAATTACAGGGATCCACTGTTGTGATGGGTCCCACACGCTAAATGCAAAGATTTGGGTTGTGGTGCTGGTGTTCCCTAGGTACCTGGTGTGGTATCAATATATTCAGAATGACTGCAAAATAGGAACCGCACATACAGCTTAATGTGGCTTTATT
Source organism: Xenopus tropicalis (assembly GCF_000004195.4). Classification (NCBI taxonomy): domain Eukaryota; kingdom Metazoa; phylum Chordata; class Amphibia; order Anura; family Pipidae; genus Xenopus; species Xenopus tropicalis. The sequence continues at coordinate 108,774,516 of NC_030683.2, read as the reverse complement.
TGGCCAGAGAGGCTGTTATACAGGCATTTAAGTGCACAGCTCCTCCCATTAATTGTTCAGAGGTGGGGAATCACTTTACCACTGGATAGTACTACATAAAGGGCAAATCGTTTAGCTCAATTAAGAGTAGGAAAATTCCAAAAAATAAAGTTCTTAGCGCATAAAGTCCAATTTTGCACACCAGGAAGTAAAAAATCAGGATCCTAAGTACTGTACGCTGTACACATCCTGAGAAAAAAGGGTATTATTCACATTAACAAATTGCAACATGCTAAACAGCTATACTGTGCAATCAGTTGGAGTAATTACCTTGTGTACTTGAGTATCTGTCTGTATATCTTCCAACTGAATGAGTATCTGGAAAAAGTGAAAACACAGTGTAAGTCATTTTAAATAATTTCAATTGAAATCATTCAAATCTCATTAAGGCCTTTTGGCTGGGATTGTAGATCCAACTGAAATGTGGGAGGAGTAATAGAGTAAGACCTTAAAAAGTGTGGCTTTATAATGTAATATTTATAGTGTGATAAAGGAGCGGGAAGCTCTAAAACAGTGCGAGTTACCAGTACTTTTTTATGTGTTTTTGGGAACTAATCCCAAAGCATTTTAAGAAAATCCCATTTACATGGGTTTATCCTATAGGCTAAAGCTCACCCACTGGGTATTTAAAGCAGAAGCCAGGATAATAGCTGATCAGATTCCCAACTACAGACCGGTTTTGCCCTTCTTGGGGCTCATCAGTGTAGTGCACGGTTTTCTGACCAATGAAACCGGTCTGTAGTTGGGAATCTGATCAGCTATTATCCTGGCTTCTGCTTTAAATACCCAGTGGGTGAGCTTTAGCCTATAGGATAAACCCATGTAAATGGTATTTTCTTAAAATGCTTTGGGATTAGTTCCCAGCATTCCTTGTGTTTATTTGCATATGTATGAGGAAGTCTCCTCAAGCCTGTTTTCACCAAATGAACCCTTTGACCAAATGAATGTAAATTACTCAGAGTGCTGTTCTAAACACTATTGCAATTTACATTCATTATTATGTTTCTAGTTTAAAAATATTCATGGTTTTTAAACTAATAGGTTAGTAAATCTGTCCCAAATGTTGCCTGTTGCTCCATTAACATTGACAATTTTTGTCTCACCTTTCTGGGAGTCTCTCAGAGGAAGAACATATCTCTTGTACAGCAGAACCATTGCAGCGATGATGAGTGCAGTTCCTGCAATGCACCCGCAGATGATTCCTGCCATTGAGATGAAGCGGTTGCCTGAATAAGATTCTCTGTCTGTAAGATTAAAATTCAGGGAAAGACGTTATTAAATGCTGCTTCATTTACTGGCTAAACATTTCTGTACCAGCTTTTTGTACATATCACTAGCATAGCTGGTATTATTCCACTGTTCAATTATTTCTGAAAGCTAGTAGTTAAAGGTGAGTCAACTACATTAATTATCTTTCATTGTGAGTTTAGTAGCCTCTATCTGATTTACCAAACCAGCAATTTGTGAAGAATTGCAGCTTCACCTCAAGGCTTGAATTAAATAATTCAAAAATACCCAGCCATGTCCTGTTAATATTTGTTACAATAAGAGTAGTAGGCTAACATTCTTTGGACTTTTCTAGTTTAAGTTCCAGCTTTTCCAGAGCCTCATTTAGTCCATTACCAGGTTACAGATATATAAAATATTGCTGCCTTTCATCCAAAATTCCAAGAATATCTATAAAGTGAAAAACAAGAAATCACCCCAAATCTCCCCTAAAGGGTCAGTCCCACAGCATGGGAACCACTAAAACACTCTGCTTGTGCTGAATGTGGGATTTGAGTTCATCCCATTAAATAATGGTGTGGGGTGAGACATGAAACTACATTTACCAGGGTGGCTTTGAAGTGACCCTAACACCTTATTGGTATAGATATAATATATTAATCATATATATTGACACGTTTCAACCATCATCAGGATATATATTAGTACAGGTATAGAACCTGTTATCCAGAATGCTTGGGACCAAGGGTATTCCGGATAAGGGGTCTTTTCATAATTTGGATCGCCATACCTTAAGTCTCCTAAAGAATCAATAAAACATTAAACCCAATAGGATTGTTTTGCATCCAATAAGGATTATTTAAATCTTAGTTGGGATCAATTACAAGGTACTGTTTTATTACTACAGAGAAAAAAGTAATCAGCTTTAAATTTCTGAATTATTTGATTAAAATGGAGTCTATGGGAGATGGGCATTCTGGATAACGGGTTTCCAGATAAGGGATCCCATACCTGTACTTAAAATGGCAATTTTCTATTTGGATTATGCAGTGGCACATGCTAATAGAAAAGTATATTGTTATGAGAATAGTTTATTTAGATGAAGCAGTATAGAGGCTGTTTTATGCCATATATTTTTATAGAGACCAGCAATGTTCAGGGGTATAGTTTCTCTTTAAGGAATGGGGCCCAAAAGTAAATTGTATACGCTAGGTGAGGCCTTGCAGGGACATATAAAGAGTAAAAATTATGTTTTCATCCCTCAATTTAGCCCTTTGTATGCAAGACAGCACTTTATTTGCTATAGTAGTTACTGAGTGACATTGTCTAGAGTTACACAGTTTGTTATCCGCAAAAATCCCCAAATCCTTATGTGCATAAGCTTGTTTATATCCAAGTAAAAAAATATTATACTCCAGGCCAATTTTCCTTTATTTAACCAGTAACCTCCTGTGTGGCACAATATCAAAAGCTTTTGCAAAATCTAAGTAGATTATGTCCACTGACACCCTAAAGTCTAGGTTTCTGCTCATCTTTTTATATAAAGCAATTACATTAGTCTGACAAGATCTATTACACATAAAAAACATTTTGGCACAAACAAAAGTATGGTGACTTGTAATGAATTCAACTATAATCTTTTATTGCCCCTTCCAAAACCTCTCCTACCACTTTTGTTTACACCCATGCATCAGTAATTATAGTTATATTTTTAGAATTGGGTCTATTAAAATAGATCTTCATTAGGTGGGTCCTCATTTGCTTAGACAGATTAATAAAAACTGTTTAGAATCTCTGCTTTTCTCTGTTCTCATCAAATATATCACCCCCTTCAGTATTATGGGTTCCACCCCTTCTTTATAAATTTTGCTTTACTATTTACATAGTTAAAAATATGATTTTTAATTCATTTTACTTTTCTCTGCAATGCCCTTTTCATTATTCAGCATGCCCGATAGCCTGTTTCCCTGCTTTATTGGCCTCTTTGTACCTAATAAGAGTTTCAGCCATCCCAGCTAATTTGAATGGTTTAAATTCACATTTTTTCTTACCAACCTAAACACCAACGCTTTTATCAAACTATAAACGTTTTGTGGTGCAACATCTTTTTTTGCTTACAAGATGAATATACTAAAGTGTATTAAAGAAGCAGCATTTTAAAGACATTTTATTTTCCTTCTGTGTTTAAACCTGCAAAAAGTGTTTCCCAGTTAATATATTGCAGAAACCCCTTTATACTGCTATTGCAGAGATGCCCTTTGATTCTAGCATGATTTTATTTCTTTATAGGAAACAGGAGGTTACTCACAACTGACAGTCAGTGTGAAGACGTCACTGTAACTTCTACTGATAGGATTCTCAGCTTCACACTGGTACTGCCCAGCATCCCATTGATTTATCCTGTGGAAGATTGCAGTCTTGTTGTCTGGAGAAAAATCTACTCTAGAAGGGAGGCCATTATCATCCTTTCTCCATAGGATTCTCTCTGCATGCACAGTTACACATGTAAGGGTGAGATTCCCATTTACCAGCACCTGGGAGCTGGAAGAATTGATCACTGGTTTAGTGACAGGTTCTGTGGATTAATGAAAACACTTGTTACCTGATTTTACTCAACAGAGGCTTTCAAATACTAAGGAGCAAAAATACCAGCCAAGTCCAGGGATGGTACGTTTGTAATCTCTATTTTTTCTATCCCCCACTCTGCTGTTGATCAGCCCAATCCCCTCTGTAAACCTACCCTACATACCAAGCCCTTTTGACTCATGAGCCACCCCTAGTAACCCCACCTCCAGTTATATAAACCAAGATGGGGATCTGATTATTATTATAAAAGAGTTGCAGAGCGATGAATACTTACCATGAACTGGCAGGTAAATGTAAACCTTTGCTAAACCCTGAGCAGTCAGCATCATCAGTGCAAAATTCCCTTGGTCTGTAGGAATAAGGCTTGAGATCTGTAATGAGCCATTTGGGAACTGACTGGCCCTATGGAAATACTGAGGCCCTGGTGTCATTGAGTTTGGAAATGGTATAACACTGAATATTTGGCTATTGGTATCTACACTTGACCCCTTGTACCACCAGAATTGCAGTATTGTGCCAGCGACCCCAGTGACTCTCAAGGTAACAGACTGATTAACCACTGGATACTGAGGGATGAGCTGAACCCCAAATCCATGGGCTCCATGCTTCCAATCTGAAAGAGAAAATAAAAGAAAATCAGTAAAGCAGGGGAAGGAATGTATTAGGGTTTTAATGTTAATGTTTTAATGTAAAAAACTTCACAAGAAAGAATTAACATAACTCAGACTGACATGCCAGCCAATAATTACAACTTACAACCAAAATTCACCCCCCCCCAATCCACTGGCCAAATGTCCCTATGAAGAACTGAACAAAAGCAGTCTCAGTCCTAGGAAGAGTCTATGCCTTTGCCATGGATTTCCGGAAGAGGATGAATGTATTAGGAGGCAGAAGAGTGCATCTTCACTTTTAACTAACCCAGCAAAATCTGCTAAACTGAATGATGGTTTTATTTATGCTCCCCATAAATCTACAACAATGGAATTACTAAACTATGGTCCTGCATTTGCATATCCATTGTTCCAAAATTGTTATTATCTTGTAAATTTGAAACTGTATTTCTAAGGAAACAGCAGAACATTAGTTTTCCTGTAATGACAAAACTATACAGAACCCAGTTAAAGCGTATTCTCCAAAATCAGAGGCAAATTTGCTATAAATGTAATAAGGGTCATTTTAGGTGTTTTTATAAAGCATAAGCAGAAATCCTCAACCAGTTGCTGGGACTCCTACCCGGTGATAGTTGACGGACTATAGCTGACAAGAAAGCTTACCAGTAGGTTTAAGAGTAAATCCCAAATGCTCCAATTGTTTAGAAGATGGGATTATGAGATTTGATAGTGTTAAAGCTACCATGCCTTCTAATTTTGCTGTAATCGTAATCTTTCAGTCTAATAGCTGCAAAATATATTTCTAAATGTTAAGTTGATGCCTTAGTTATTAGTTTCTTTGAATCTTGTGTTGGTTTCTTATATATTCTTCATTGAATACATCTCACTATAAAAAGTTGCAAATCTTATGATACTGTTATTTCTACTCTTATGGAACTGATGTGTTATGCAGGATTTCTGTTCCACTAGCAATTCTCATAACTGTTGTAAAAGCAGTGATGACTAACACCTCAGGTATGACATCCTTCAAAGGACATGACAAGGGTATGGTTTGCCATAATAATTCCCCTACCTTTGACCATCAGTTCACGGATGGGTTGTTACACCTCAGATGGGCCCACTCATGACAAAGATTAAAAACCAACAATTGCCAAATACCACCGCTGCTTTGCTATAAAGGGTTATAAAGGGCTCATGGGTCATGTGCCTACATGGGAATGAATTTTTCTAACAGATTTTTTTTTAAACTTGTCATACACAAAGACAAATGATAAAACTGTTGATGATCACTTTTTAATTCTGCTTTTATACATATTTTTCATATTTAGTGATTCAATGCCTGATAAGTGTTTAATATATTAGAAGTTAGTACATCTCATATTAAGATGGCAGGGTTTCTTAGTGTTCTAAGAATATGGAAAAAGGTTTGGTTTTTGTATGGCGTATAGTCATCAATGTCCCTGGAACATATGTCACCGTTAATTATGCAGTGACAAATAGGCCTTAGTTATGTCAACTAATTTCTTTAGGCCATTGGATCCCTATCACAGCTGTGGCAATAAGGCAGAGGTCCCCAATCTTTTATACCTTTAAGCCACAATCAAATGTAAAAAGAGTTGGGGAGCAACACAAGCATGAAAAATTATACCTGGGGGTACTAAATAAGGGCTGCAATTGGTTATTTTGTAACTCATATGTGGACTGGCAGCCTACATACGGCTCTTTTTGTCAGTACACCAGTTTTAAAAGGGACCTGCCACCCTAAAAAATAATTCCAGATTGTTTTTACTTTGTTTGTCAAGCAAAATAAACGTCACGTACACCATATAAATGAGTTTAATCTTATTTCATTCAGCCTTGGAATTCACAGTTTCAGCCAGCAGGCAGGTGCCATTTTGTGGACACTGTCATTAAGGCAAGCTCGGCATCCTGCCAAAATCTTATTTCTTTGCCAGTATGGGGGGACCTGATGCCCATGTCTATGCACTGGTTACAAAATTATATGGTGAGGGGGGAGGGGGAATGTGAGGAGTGCAGCAACATCTAAGAAGTTCTGAATTGAAAGTGAAAGCAACTGCCAGCCCCACCTCTATGCCTTAGGCAGGGCAGGCAATATATGATTGACAGTTGGGATTTTTAAATGCTTTTATAATGGGTATGGATGTGTTAATAAAAAAATGAGTTTGGGGTACAAATGTAATTTGAAATGGGCTTTTATTATACAGCTTTTTATGCCTGGGTGACAGGTCCACTTTAAGCTTGCCTCTTAGCTGGAAATTCAATAATAAGCATCTTTTTCAAGGCCACTGTGAGCAACATTCAAGGGGGTGGTAAACAACATGTTGCTCCCAAGCTACTGGTTTTCATCTTGTAGATATGGTAGTTGCCATGTTTGCAAGGTGATAGCAACATATCAGTTTACCCGCTCACTATTAGTCACTACTGTTCTACTGTACATTTAGGATAGTAATATGTACAATTCTATGCTATTATTAAAGCATATAAATTTGCTTTTACTGCTATATGATATCTAATGGTTAATCCATCTTCAAAAAGACTGGGAAAACAGGTTGCTATTGGTTGGTGACATTGCCCCCCCCCCATGAAAGTTTCCTGTGGAGGCTAGGGTTGCCACCTGGCATGTGTTTCACTGGCTTAGCTGGTAAAATACCAGCCAAGTCTGGGAATGGTTAATTTGTAATCCCCAATTTTTCCACCCCCATTCCGCTGTTGATCGGCCCTAATTCCCTCTATAAACCTGTTCTACTTACCAAGCCCCTGCCCAACCTTACTCAAGATGAGAAGATTATTATTATAAAAAAGTTGCAGTGCAAAAATACTCACCATTAACTCGCAGCAGAACTGTAACTTGTGTTAAATTCTCAGTCTGTATCTGCACTGTGTAATTCCCCTGGTCTGTAGGAACAAGGCCTGAGATCTGCAATGAGCCATTTGGGAACCAACTGGCACGAGGTAAATACTGAGGCCCTTTTGTCACTGAGTTTGCTGATGGAATAACACTGAATATTTGGTTATTGCTATCTGTACTTGAACCTTTATACCATGTGAACTGCCGTATTGTGCCAGTGACCCCAGTGACCCTCAGGGTAACAGACTGATTAACCACCGGATACTGAGGGATCAGCTGAACCCCTATTCCATGGGCTCCATCCATCCAAACACTGAGGGAAACTGAGAGAATAAAGCAAGATCAGTAGAACAAGGTAAGCAATGGATTAGGAGGCAGAATAAACAGCATATAAATACTGTAACATTGTTATATATATATAATGTGACTGCGCATGAGTGAGAAATATTATGGGTTCATTGCAACCACAAGGGCAGTTTTCTCCCTTTTCCATGAAAGCAGCATTTTGATTAATAATTCCAGTGTATTTACGGTCACAAGTGAAAGTTGCCTCTGACACAATGTTTTAAAAATGCACACAACTGAGCGTTGTTGAGAGTGCTGTCATTTCTGGGGTTCAGTGTCAAAATCCATCTGCGCCTGATTCCTTAGATGCAGGTTCACTGTATAGATGTTAGGCATGTTTTAGGGTTACTGCTGCCTGGAAGTACATCTGCCCATAAGGTAGATGTACAGTTGTCACCAGCCAGCCAATGAGACACCAGGCAGGTGACAATAGTACCGCCATGTATCTAATTAACACAAACTATGGAATAAAGTAGATAAGTCTCCCTAGTGACAGCTTTCAGTATTAAATAACTGATGTACAGTAGGTGTGTATAACACACAAGACCCATGAATGTCCTGTAAAATGTATTCTATAAAGTGTCCTTAATGAAAAACTAAAATAAAAGAAATAATGTATCCTTTAGCTAGGAGATGTGATGGATTAAAGCACTTGGTCTCACTTCTAGTACCAAATTCTACAATAGGGGGTACATTATACCCTGTATAAGTCACAGCATGCACAGAGATAAATTAGCAGAGTGCCTGTACCTGTGAGCAGATATCCCCTCATGCAAAGGGCCCGGGCGGCTGTTACTCTCTCTCTGGCCATGGTGTCTCTCTCTCTCTCTAACAGTAAGGGGAAGTCTGGTTTAGTTTTTCTTCACTGTGCATTTTAATTTTTTCAATTTCCCCTGCCAATGAGAGTAAAGATTGGGTACTGGGTAAAACTCCACTTCAGCATGTAACTTATAAAAGAAATATGCATTACTTTAAAGAATAGGTAAGATCATAACAAAAGCTAGGGGAAACTGATCCTGCATTTGCTGGGGGTCCAGGTGCACAGAGAGCCCAATGGGACCAAGACAAATGTTTTTGTGGCAGAGCTCATCTTCCTAAAGTTATGGGGTCAGTAGCTGGCCTATATATAGTCTAGTTACACTACTGATTTTAGTATGATTGGAGTAATAGGGTGCCCTATTTCCAGGGTTGCAAGAAACCACATACATGGGGGTACATAGGTCAATGACCTAAAAGGACAATTTAGGCATTATGTCTATGAATATTTTAATTTTTTCAGGTCATAATATACAGTATCTAGTAGAATTAAATTTAAAGCAACTGGGCTTTTCAAATAATTGTCGAAGGGCTTAGCTAGAGAGGATGCTGACCCTACAGTTGCAGGGGGCCCAGTAGGTCTCTCTAAAAATGTATTGCATAAACAAGCTCATATGTTAAACCCTGCTTCATCTAAATAAACCATTTTCATAAAAATATATATATTTTTTTTAGTAGTATGTGCTATTGGGTAATCCTAAATTGAAAACTGCCATTTTAACAATTAAGGGCCGCCTCCTGGGATTATAGGATTCATAGTGCACACAAACAAGCCAAGGCACACATACATGCTAGGCCATGTCAGCCAATGAATGGACAAAGTCTTGTCTTTTACCCCCACACTTCTTCCTGTTACAGTTAAAGCTGCATTATTTCCTGTCAGCTGATCTCTGAGGGAGTACACAGCCCATCACTAAATGGCGGCTCAAGGAAAAAGAGGTAAAAGGGCAATATTTACTGATATATATATTCCAGTTTGGTGAGATTCTTTAATAGGTCACTTAACATAATATAAACTATCTGTTGGTTAAGTATTCATTCTGGGGGTATAGTTTCCTTTAAGCCAGTGGAAGTTTCCCTTTTCATTTAGATGTAGATAGACTTCTGAGTCTTGTTCTGTAGAATTAGGCTGTGCTGGGCCATTCTCTTACTGAGAGGTTGATTGGACTCCCCAGTGAATACATGTGAGCATTCTTCACTACACTGGACTGTGCTTTCAGAGTTCCAGATGTTTGTATTCTTCTTCTCTTTGGACTCAGCACTGGTTGCTACAGTTTAGCCCAGTGATGTAGAGTTTGTATAACCCCCAGTTTATGTTCCAGAGGATGATGGGAATCAAACAGCAAAAACTGGTCAGTATGAGTGGGTTTCCTGCATACCTCAATGCCGGATGTGGTTTGACAAAAGACAACGGCATGAAGACCCAGCGTCACTCACAAGTGCAAAGGGTGCTATAATGAATTTTCAGAGCTGGAGTTAAGGAAGTTGGGGGCCTCCGCCAATTCAGAATGGTTGCTTCCATTTCCCCCCACAAAGAGGTCATTGTAGGGAAAAACTATGAAAACTAATATTTTATTATGGCAAGGGTTGTCCAAATATTACACTTATATTGGTCCCTTGAAAAAGTAGATTTCTGATGGTAGCCAGCTACCTTCTCAATACGGCTGGAGGGCTGCAGGCTGGACATTCCTTATGTATATATTAAAATATTAAATAACAGTTGCTACAATATGTTATACTGTATGTACTATACTTTTATCTATATTCTAACGCCCAGTAGGATCTGAGGTAAATTATACCTCCAGCCACATTAGGGATTCAGTTGATATTAAATATATTGTGGTAGAGCGACCCAACAAATGAGGAAAAATGTGAGATTTCCCTTTAAGTTCTCCATAGTGGGAGCTGTAGGTTTTAAGGGAGATGTTGATAAACAGAGAATGTTTTCTCTATTTAAAGGCTTTTGCTGTCTTGCCGTGGAAGCTATAGGGGGAGATTTATTAAAGTGGACCTGTCACCCAGACATAAAAAGCTGTATAATAAAAGTCCTGTTCAAATTAAACATGAAACCCAAATTCATTTTTATATTAACACATCCAAACCCATTATAAAGGCATTTAAAAATCCCAGCTGTCAATCATATATTGCTTGCCCCACCTCTATGCCTTAGGCACAGAGGCGGGGCAGACAATAACTTTAGCTTTCCGTTCAGCAATACCTAGATGTCACTGCACTGCTCACTTTTCCCCTCCCTCCTCCTCATCTAATTGTGTAGCCAGTGCATGGGCATCAGGTCCCCCATTCTATCACATAAACAAGATTTTGGCATGATACAAAGCTTGCCTTAATAACAGTGTCCACAAAATGGTGCCTGCCTGCTTGCTTTGATTGAGTAATTCCATGACGGAATTAAACAATGTTTATATTATTTATATAGAGTAAAGTTTATTTTGCTCAACTAACAATATAGAAAATAATTTGGAGTTATTTCTTAGGGTGACAGGTCCCCTTTAAGACACGAACGCTCCAAGCGTATTTTCGCAGATTTTTTCGGATCACCAATACGATATTATTGTGACTAATATGATTTTTTTCGTAAGCATTTTCGTGATATTTACGATCTTCAGAAATTATCGTATCCAATCTGAATTTTTCCCGGGATTCGAACTTGTGTTTTAATGAATTGGCCCCATAGTGTTCTGGAAGGAACAGGCAGACCAGGCAATCCATTCCAGTAGTCCAGCTCACAGGAGGGCTGTCTGGTGGAAAATGTAATTGTATGTAAAGGTGTGTAAAGGTCTTGCAGAGCAGGAAGTCTGTCTGTCTGTGGAAAGAACTCCCAGAGGGGCTGGGGTGCTGCCTGTCACTGCAAGGAGCTGAGGGAGACTTGAGAAAGTGTCTGAGAGACTAAGTGTCATAGGAGCCATGAGGAAAGCCAGGAGGCTGAGCAATCTCCCAAGATGTATCGTGAGTACAGGGGTGACCCCAAACATTTGTGTTTTCGCACTGGTAGCCCACAAGGGGCCCAGTTTAGTGAGGGAACTCATCTAATGTGTGATGGTAGTGCCCAGAGAGCAGGATTTATTTTTATGATTTGTTTTGTATGTCGAAATAGGCACCCCTCTGTTAAAGGAACAGTAACACCAAAAAATGAAAGTGTATAAAAGTAATTACAATATAATGTACTGTTGCCCTGCACTGGTACAACTGGTGTGTTTGCCTCAGAAAGACTACTATAGTTTATATAAGTTAGCTGCTGTGTAGCCATGGGGGCAGCCCAAAGCAGAAAAGGCACAGGTTACTTAGCAGATAACAGATAAACCCCCATTATATGGGGCTTATCTACTAGTTATCTGCTATGTAACCTGTGCCTTTTCTCCTTTTTTCCAGCTTGAATGGCTGCCCCCATGGCTACACAGCAGCTTGTTTATATAAACTAGGCAAGGTTGAGAGTAGGCCAACAACAGTGAAGTTGTGGAAAAAAGTGTTTGTGAAAGTAAAGTGTTTGCTGAAAATGTGAGAGAAGTTTTGGATATGCTGTTGAAAAGTGTAAACCACAAAGATGTAAATAAACATGAAATTGCAGTTGGTGTTAAACAGAAATGGGACATAAACTGTGCAATGCTTGGAGTTGTGAATAAATGTGGTGTAAGTAAAATATCTCTGTGTCAAGCTGAAGATTGCGCAGCTAAAGTGTGTGTTTCACAGCCCAAGGGAGTTAAAACAAAAGCAAACTTCCAGGTGCAGCAGTGGGTAAATAGAGTGAAATCTGACAGTGAGTCAGAAGCTGCAGTGCCTTGGGGAACTGATTCAGTTGTTAAAAGAAAGGACTGTAAAGTATTTAGAACATTTTCCAGAATAGAGTATTGTAGTTACACTGGTTAAACTGCTGGAAAAGAACCATAACTGTAATGTTCTGAACTTCACCTGCCAATTAAAGACTATTTTGAAAGTATTTCCTCTCTCTTATGAAGTAGTAGTTGATGCAGTTCCCATACTACTGGAAGAGGTACAGCATGCAACCTTGATGTGGTGGAACAAGCTCTTGCTATACTTGAGATTTTGTCTCCTACACATGGCAGGGCCATATTACTGTCTGGTGAACTGGGTGATTTTTCAATTTTTCAACATCCAAGGAAAGAGAAATGCTTTAGCCATGACAGCCAAATGTTGCCAGGACATTCAGCCCAGTGAGTTTCATTTGATTGCAAAAGCTTTGCCAGAGTTATCCCAAAGGTTTACTCATCAGGACAAGGAGTCAGTGGAAAGTAGACTTCTGTGTTTTCTCCATCTCATTAATAACTAAGTTTAACCAGGTGATGTTGGAAAAAGTGCTGTGTCCTGAACTGGTGTCCCACATCCAGCAATCTGATGGCGAGGGGAGCAAGACTGTGGCATCCCTACTCTTACTAATAAAGGTATTGGCAAATAGTGAGAGTGTATCCTTTGTTGGGAAGTGTGCCCCGTATCAAGAGTGAATGTGCTACACCCTTGGTCCCGAGCATTCTGGATAACGGGTCCTATACCTGTACCAGCCTTTACTTGCCCTTTTAATATTGGTGGAATTGAATGCTGGAAGTGTCTTCCGCTGGAAATGGTTACTGCTTACTTATTTACAGTACAGGTATAGGACCCATTATCCAGAATGCTCAGGACCAAGGGTATTCCGGATAAGGGGTCTTTCCATAATTTGGATCTCCATACCTTAAGTCTACTAAAAAATTAATAAAACATTAATTAAACCCAATAGGATTGTTTTGCATCCAATAAGGATTATTTATATCTTAGTTGAGATCAATTACAAGGTTCTGTTTTATTTCTACATAATAAAAGGAAATCAGTTTTAAAATTCTGAATTATTTGCTTATAATGGAGTCTATGGTAGATGGGCTTTCCGTAATTCGGAGTTTTCTGGATAACGGGTTTCCGGATAAGGGGTCCGATACCTGTATATAAATAAGCTGCTGTTCAAAATTTTAACATAGTAACATAGTAACATAGTAAGTTGGGTTGAAAAAAGACATACGTCCATCACGTTCAACCATAATGCCTATATATAACCTGCCTAACTACAAGTTGATCCAGAGGAAGGCAAAAAACCCCATCTGAAGCCTCTCTAATTTGCCGCAGAGGGGAAAAAATTCCTTCCTGAATCCAAGATGTCAATCGGACCAGTCCCTGGGGCAACTTGTACTAAGAGCTATCTCCCATAACCCTGTATTCCCTCACTTGTACTGAGAGCTATCTCCCCTACCCCTGTATTCCCTCACTTGTACTGAGAGCTATCTCCCCTACCCCTGTATTCCCTCACTTGTACTGAGAGCTATCTCCCATACCCCTGTATTCCCTCACTTGTACTGAGAGCTATCTCCCCTACCCCTGTATTCCCTCACTTGTACTGAGAGCTATCTCCCATACCCCTGTATTCCCTCACTTGTACTGAGAGCTATCTCCCCTACCCCTGTATTCCCTCACTTGTACTGAGAGCTATCTCCCATAACCCCTGTATTCCCTCACTTGTACTGAGAGCTATCTCCCCTACCCCTGTATTCCCTCACTTGTACTGAGAGCTATCTCCCATAACCCCTGTATTCCCTCACTTGTACTGAGAGCTATCCCCCCTACCCCTGTATTCCCTCACTTGTACTGAGAGCTATCTCCCATAACCCCTGTATTCCCTCACTTGTACTAAGAGCTATCTCCCCCTACCCCTGTATTCCCTCACTTGCTAAGAATCCATCCAGCCCCTTCTTAAAGTTATATAATGTATCAGCCAGCACGACTGATTCAGGGAGGGAATTCCAGAACTTCACAGCTCTAACAGTAAAAAATCCTTTCCGAATATTTAAATGGATCCTCCCTTCTTCTAAACGCAGTGGGTGCCCTCGTGTCTGTTGGAAGGACCTACTGGTAAATAAAGCATTAGAAAGGTTATTATATGATCCCTTTATATCTTTATACATAGTTATCATGTCACCTCTTAAGCGCCTCTTCTCCAGTGTAAACAGACCCAACTTGGCCAGTCTTTCTTCATAACTGAGACTTTCCATACCCCTTACCGGCTTAGTTGCCCTTCTCTGGACCCTCTCTAATTCAATAATGTCCCGTTTAGCACTGGAGACCAAAACTGAACAGCATATTCTAGATGGGGCCTTACCAGCGCTCTGTAAAGGGGAAGAATAACCCCCTCCTCCCGTGAATCTATACCCCTTTTAATACAGCTCAATACCCTGTTTGCCCTTGCAGCTGCTGCCTGGCATTGCTTGCTACAGCCAAGTTTATTATCTACAAGGACTCCAAGGTCCTTCTCCATTATGGATTTGCCTAGTGTAGTCCCATTAAGGGTATACGGGGCTTGCATATTTTTACATCCCAGGTGCATGACCTTACATTTATCCACATTAAATCTCATCTGCCACTTAGCTGCCCAGATTGCCAGTTGGTCAAGATCCTGCTGCAGGGATGTCACATCCTGGATAGAATTGACTGGTCTGCAGAGTTTTGTGTCATCTGCAAACAGTGATACATTGCTTATAATACCCTCCCCTAAGTCATTTATGAACAAGTTAAACAAAAGTGGACCCAGTGCAGAACCCTGAATATGCTCACAAAACATGTTTCAGGACAAGCAGAAATGTTGAAATATATCCAATTGTATTATGTACAGTCAGAGTTATATATCTTGAGGAGTGTGGGATGAGGAGTTCATCCTGAAATGTAAAGTGAATGTAGTCTGAAGTTATTCTTAAATGTTATTTTATTTTAAGCATTTTAGTGTACAATCCCGTAGGTGTATAAGTATTTCTCACCAAGGTATACGTGGGGTCCAGGTGCACATGCCTCAGGCCTACAGCAAGAAAAGGATCATATCACAACCAAGGTAGCAGGCACTCATGGATCCCACGGACAAACCATGGCTTGTGTAAAAGAAATGCACATTTTATTCATGGCTAGCAAAGGACATAGCCTTACTCATTTCGTGCATAAAGCATTTACTCGTAGACTGGATGGCAGTTTGTGAAAGCATATACACCCCAAACCCACCAATCAGAGGAGATTACAAATTAACCAATAAAATGTAAGGGGTGGGAAAAATAAAAAATATAATTTAAACATTAAATATTAAACATTTTTATTTTACACTAGCTTATTTTGTTTGCAACTAGGTGAATATCTCAGCACTGTTCTTAAAGGAGTTGTTCACTTTGAGTTAACTTTTAGTATGATGCAGAGAGTAATATTCTGAGACAATCTGCATTTAGTCTTTAATTTTTATTGTTTGCAGTTTTTTTTATATATTTTCAAGTTTTGTTTCAGCAGCTATCTGTTTGCTAGGGTTAAACTTACCTTAGCAACCAGGTAGTGGTTTGAATGAGAGGCCGGCATATGAATAGAAGAGGACCTAAGTAGAAAGATACGTTATAAAAGTAACAATAAAAATAAAATTGTAACCAAAATAATAGTTTTTTGGCTGCCGGGGTTAATGGTCCCCATTTGAAGGATTTAGAAAAGGAAGGAAAATAATAAAAAAAAACTATCAAAAAATAGGTAATGAAGACCAATTGCCAAGTGGCTTAGACTTGTCCATTCTGCAATATATGAAAAGTTAGCTTAAATGTGAACCACCCCTTTAAGCACCAGTCTTTGATTTTTGTGATAAAGATACTTATACAGGTATAGGACCCATTATCCAGAATGCTCGGGACCAAGGGTATTCCGGATAAGGGGTCTTTCCGTAATTTGCATCTCCATACCTTAAGTCTACTAAAAAATCAATAAAACATTAATTAAACACAATAGGATTGTTTTGCATCCAATAAGGATTATTTATATCTTAGTTGGGATCAAGTACAAGGTACTGTTTTATTATTACAGAGAAAAGGGAATCATTTAACCATGAAATAAACCCAATAGGGCTGTTCTGCCCCCAATAAGGGGTAATTATATCTTAGTTGGGATCAAGTACAGGTACTGTTTTATTATTACAGAGAAAAGGGAATCATTTAACCATGAAATAAACCCAATAGGGCTGTTCTGCCCCCAATAAGGGGTAATTATATCTTAGTTGGGATCAAGTACAGGTACTGTTTAATTATTACAGAGAAAAGGGAATCATTTAACCATTAAATAAACCCAATAGGGCTGTTCTGCCCCCAATAAGGGGTAATTATATCTTAGTTGGGATCAAGTACAGGTACTGTTTTATTATTACAGAGAAAAAAGGAATCAGTTTTAAAATTCTGAATTATTTGATTGAAATGGAGTCTATAGGAGACAAATATTCCGTAATTCGGAGCTTTCTGGATAATGGGTTTCCGGATAAGGGATCCCATACCTGTTTACCTATTCCTATATGCATAGCGGCCCAATCAGATGGTTATACCAAGACAAACAAACCTTTTATGCAGTGTTTAAAAAAAAAAACCCCACAGAATACAGGAAAATCAATTAATCAAAAAGTCTAACGAGGCATATCACTATAAACTTCATTCATTTGGTATAATCCAAATATTTAATAGAACAGCCATATAAGCCTGTGCCTGTGAATCTCTTTTACTTTTTCTTTTTCTTTTAAAAGGCTGTGACAAATAAAACACTACACACCCACCAATCAAATTGCTTAACATATCTAACAGTGTTCCAGAACAAACTATCTGCTAATAACATTCAAATTAAAGTAACCATACGGCAAACAGCTGTGTATATACATTTATCTGCATATGTCAGTAGTCATTCAAATTAAATCATAAACATAACTGTTGAAAGCCAAATAAACAAACAAACAAATAAGGCAATAATGTAATCCCAGAAAGGAGTCCTGTGTTCAAGAAGATTAGCCAGGACTATAAATTAGTCAGTATTACAGTATTCAAAGCACTAATTTAAAGCTCAGGGAGATATTATGAAAAATAGAATGTTACAGTCACTATTTAATTCCCTAGGTTTTAGGGTTGGAAGGAAGAAAATTTGTTTCTAAGGTGAGACGTTTGGGAATTGTACATGTACAAACTTTGTGCCATTTCATACATTTTGTGAATTAGTTTCTATTAAATAATCACTGTTTGCTGCAGAGCACTCTAAATTGATAAATTCAATTAAATTTATAATGCTGGCCACAACAAGAATTATTAGAATTAGCAACCCCCAGGGGTGTTGGATTTTATTCTTGCTTAAAGATTGGGTCTGCCTAAATATTAGTCTAACTATAAAATCTATAGTTTATTTAGGAAGGCAGTAATTAGCCCGACTTATCAGAAGACCACATAAGCCCAGGCCTTGGGTCCCAGGTCCTCTGCTGTATGTTGGATTCCTGTGTATGGGAACATTTCAAAAGGTAATATGGGTAGAAGGGACATCACCAGCCATAGAAATCTCCTTCTGCGGCACTGGGTGGCCAGTTTGGAGGGAAGAAGCAGAGAACACAGACCTACCAATGCTGAAAAAGTAAATCTGTTCCCATGAGTAATAAAAATAGGATTAGGGGTGGTTTAAATATGTTTGAAGCCTTTACTGCATTGCATTATCCAAGTGTTTGGAAATATGTATATATTATATATTATATATGTGATAAACATTTTGAAAATATATATATTTTGCATATTTCTAAATTTTTAGAAGACAAAGCAAAATATACTTTTTTAAAATAGCAATATAGTAATAACTCTAAAATATAGACATATTAGATTAAGGTGGAGTTACACTAAAAAAAATACATATCTATATTATGTGTTTACAGTTAAAAATGTTGTTTAGCCTCAGAAGATTTTATATCAAAATAAATAAAACTGCTGAATTATGAACCTATTAACATAAAAACTCCAAAAACATGTTTATTTGACTTTTAATAACTGATGATACTGGATGAACCTTAAAAGACCCTAAAGCAACTGTCATGTCCCAGGCATCAATGATTCCTACATTCAGTCCTTGGAAGATGTCCTTTGCCAACAGATATTGAATGTAGCCATGAAAGTCACTGAATCTCTCCACATCTGTGTTTAATTCTCTGGTGTTTTCAGATTTGATTATGACCTTTGTATCAGGACTACGAACAAAAAGTCGTTCTATGGCTTTGCGCACATTAAGAAGTCTTCTGATAAACAGGGTAATAGGAAAAGGTCTGAAGTGTTGTCCAAGAGCAATGACAATAACTGTGTATGGGCCTCCTGCAAGTCGGTCAATTTCTTGAGGGACAGAAGTATAATCTTTTACTGTAAAGAAGCTCATAGTTACAAATGGGTGTCCATGCTTTTTCCATTGAATATAAGTATTTAATTTCAAGTCCAGAGCTAAATGTGTCTTATGCCAGCCTATTCCATGAAGATTGAAAAGTTTCAGACCTGTAAAAAGAGAGATTTTATTTACATCAAGGGTGTGATATCTGACTACAGTATCCTTTTTTTGCTATGTTCTGGTTATACAACACTTTGGCTTTACATAATAATTTGTCTAGTTACCTACAGCAACCAATAAGCAGGTAACGTTTAGTGATCACTTCAAACATCTTGGTTTCAATGATTTTCTGCACCTGGGCAAATGTAGTGCCTTTTATTACATATGTGGTTGCATTCAACAGAGTTGAGACTGATAGTACTAGTGCTGGTATCATCAAAACAGTTGTCTATTCAAATCTATGAGAATATAGATTGATAATGAATTTAAATAAACCATCTGATAGGTAACTATTTGTGTTAACTCTAAGTTTGAGTTACTATCAGTAAATGAAACTGAATCTCAATCAAAGCAACTTATAACACTTGCCTTTCATAATGCTTGGCAAATATTCTATCCACTGTCGAATGGTTGAATCTCCCATAAGATAAATGAATTTATCAGACAAACATTTGTCCACAAGAGACCGAGGTTCATATATGGAAAGGTTGCAGAACACAGGATGCCAGACATTGTT
The DNA here is from genome assembly GCF_000004195.4 of Xenopus tropicalis. Taxonomy (NCBI): domain Eukaryota; kingdom Metazoa; phylum Chordata; class Amphibia; order Anura; family Pipidae; genus Xenopus; species Xenopus tropicalis. The sequence continues at coordinate 108,755,114 of NC_030683.2, read as the reverse complement.
GAAAAAATAACCACCTGGGAATGGTGGAGACATTCCAATTGAACATTTTGGCTTCACTTCTCCACTGTTTCCTGAAAGAATATTTAATTATAGCATGAAATAAACTCATTATAACACTTTAAATACATTTTTAAATGTCAGTAAAGTAGCTGTATTTTCTATACTTCTAAACAAAGGGTGACATTTTATGATATTATAAGGAGAACATATAATGCAGGCTTAATTGAAGCATCTGATTGAAGCAATAACATCACGAGCTGGTCCAAAGGGAGGGGGCAAGGTGCCAGGAGTGCTGGGATTCCCCAAGTATAAGTACAATATCAAGTTCTCAGGAGGGGAGTTGCAGTTCAGTCTGTCCCTAATCTGGATGGAGGCACGCCATTAAGTAAAGTAACAATCTGTTCCCCCAAAGTAAGCGGGGCTCAGGATCCCTGTTCGCGCCATAAGATCTCAGCAGGTAGCAGTACAACTGCAAAAGTGGGCTACATATCTAAATATAGCTACAGGTATGGGATCTGATATCCAGAATGCTGAGTACCTTAGGGTTTCCAGATAAGGGATATTTCCATAATTTTGATCACTTTACTTTGTCTACTAAAAAATAATTTAAATATCAAATAAACCCAAAAGGATTGTTTTCCCTTCAATAAGAATTAATTATATCTTAGTTGGATTCAAGTACAGGTACTGTTTTATTATTATAGAGAAAAAGGAATCATTTAACCATTAAATAAACCCAATAGGGCTGTTCTGCCCCCAATAAGGGGTAATTATATCTTAGTTGGGATCAAGTACAGGTACTGTTTTATTATTACAGAGAAAAGGGAATCATTTAACCATTAAATAAACCCAATAGGGCTGTTCTGCCCCCAATAAGGGGTAATTATATCTTAGTTGGGATCAAGTACAGGTACTGTTTTATTATTACAGAGAAAAGGGAATCATTTAACCATTAAATAAACCCAATAGGGCTGTTCTGCCCCCAATAAGGGGTAATTATATCTTAGTTAGGATCAAGTACAGGTACTGTTTTATTATTACAGAGAAAAGGGTAATTATTTTTACAAATTTGAATTATCTGATTAAAATAGAGTCTATGGGAGATGGTCTCTGGATAACTGTTTTCCAGATATGAGATGCCACAGCTTTAGAGAAATAGACACAGATATACTGTACATAGATATACAACACACTGGTTAGGTAAATAGGTTCCATAGGTCTGATAGAACAGACTATGACATGGAGTCAAATTACAGTGTGGGTGTTGGGAACGAACTGTAGTTTGTGCTGGTCTTTCTGTTCCACCATTCAATTGTAAATTTGTTTATCACTCCTGTTTCCCATAGTGACTACCCTGGCAACCTGATTCAGCTGGGACTAAGATCACAAGTCCCAGTATCCTCATTGGGCCAAAATGGTCAAAAATTAGGAAAACAATAGCATAAAAAAATTTGTTTGGAACATGGAAAACTATTTTACTAGGACATAATGCTCAGGGTAATTAAAATGGCATTGTGGTTACTGTCTTAAACAGCGGCAACTGATTTAGCATCCCTGACAATGTAGTATACTAGGTAGGGCTGCCACCGTTTCTGGGAAAAAATACCGGACTTTATACAGTTTCTTCCCTATTAATAACATGGGGAGCAAGCATCATTTTAAGCAGCCACATGGTAACCCTAATAACATCCACAGGCCCAATAAATCCCAACTGTCTACTACGGCATCTTATAGCAGCCCCTTTCTCATTTGCCAGAATCCACAGATTGCCAGTCTGGGCCTTCTAAGGGTTATAACACAATACTGAATGCACAAAGAAAGTGAAATGAGAAATAATGTTCAGAAATCCTCACAGGGCATTACTGATTATCAAGTTTCTTAGAGTTGTAGTCCAGAGCAAGACTGTCAAACAAGTTTAAGAAACTGATACATATACAAGTATAGGACCCATTATCTAGAATGCTCAGGACCAAGGGTATTCCGGATAAAGGGTCTTTCCGTAATTTAGATCTCCATACCTTAAGTCTACTAAAAAATCAATAAACCATTAATTAAACCCAATATGATTATTTTGCATCCAATAAGGATCTTAGTTGGGACCAATTACAAGGTTCTGTTTTATTATTACAGAGAAAAGGGAAATCAGTTTTAAAATTCTAAATTATTTGATTAAAATGGAGTCTATGGGAGACAGGCTTTCCGTAATTCGGAGCTTTCTGGATAATGGGTTTCCGGATAAGGGATCCCATACCTGTGCAAGGTTCAGCCACAAATATTGTGCCTGACAATAGCATTTATTAAGGTCCAAGGAGCTGTAGTGTCAGTTTACTCCTGCACAGCAAATAATATATATACAGATCTAGCAGTAGAGTAATAAACAATATTGTGATCTAAAAAATAAAAAATGATACTGGTTTGAACCCCTCTACTTATTATAACTATATCCCTGTTTGTGTTCACACCTTGTAAAGCACTACATACAATTTTGGTACTATATAAATAAATACATTCATACACCCCATTGTACCTCTTCACTTACTCACTGAGCTACAAGAGCACACGTATGGTATGGGTTTTATTTTAATCTTTAACGCTGCATACTGATATTTATATATGCACAATATGAGGAACCAGAGAAGACATACTGGTGTTTCTCCTATAGCTTTTAAGTAGATAATGATCATTTTCACCAGTAATTCAAAGGCTGCATCCATATAAATAGATCATTACACTTTTGCACATTTAAATAATCTATGACTGTCTGTACATTGTTCTAGTCTCCAGAGCTAACACTTCATTAGCATAGAAGCCAAATGTGACACTAACGAAGATCAAAGGCATTCCAGCAAGCATGCTCACAAAGGTGCCTGTCTTGGGTTTTACACTGTGTACTGAGTGACTAAGCTCACTAGGAGCATCTAGTGGGGACCTTTCATTGCAGTTTGGGTTAACTAAATTAGTTATCTTGTAATATCGCAACTGGTTGTAACCAGACACCTTTTGGGATACCTGACGCATCATCTGTATATTAAACCCACTATCACCAATGGGGATTTATATTATTTAAATAATTAGAGAATGGCTGACTTGATAAAATTGTAAGTACAGAACAGACGCTCAATTAATTATGAAAAAAAATCATCTGTGGTGATGAAAACCACAAGTAAAATTCTCATAATACTCTTACTCTCTTTCAAAATGCATCAGTTAATAAAGCGTCTTCAGCGGAATCTGAATATCCATTTTTCAAAAGTGCAAATAGATTTTTTAATATTTAATTTTAAAATATCCCATGGGGCTAGCCATAGTCTTCATTTCCCAGGTGCTACAGCCATGTGACTGCTGCACTGCAAGTTGGAGTGATATCACCCCCCCCCAGCAGGCGATCAGCAGAACAATGGAAAAGGAGCAAGAGAGCAGCTCCCTGACACCTGTATTGCTAAAAGTGGTAGATATCAGAATAGCGCTCAGTAGTAAAAAATACAAGTCTGGCCATGATTCCTCCAGTTATATGGAATAGGAGAAACAATAGGTAATTTGGTAATAAAAAGTACACCATAAAAATCATGACAGAATCCCTTTAAATAGAAGAATGTTGCACGAGATATAGCAGTGGGGGTATTAATACTTCAAGGTTTAAATGAGATGCCTATGTCTATGTATTCTACATATGTATAATAATTGCAAACCATAGCCACATACATCCATACATATATGTGAATATGTGAAGAGCAGCTACAGTATATGGAAATAAAATAATATATCATGAGGGTTTTAAATATGGTTTCTATTTTACTATTTCTGATGAAGATACCCATACATGTAATTCTGTAAGTATGATTTTCAGCATTGTTTATTATCTTTTCCCTGTTCTGGTGATCAAATTGTTGCTACTACTGAATTTGCCTGCCAAAAAAAATTGTGAAACTGGCACAAAGAGGGGAAAATGTTTCATACTTACCGTGATTTTCCTTTCCTGGTCCTCTCCATATCAGCACTATTCGGGTTAGCTCCTCCCATTTGGGAAAAATGGAAATGGGAGGATTACTTTGTCAGGAAAGAACATGGGACTATCTTCAGCGTTCTTGAGGGCCTGCAGTTCCTGCCACTAGGAATACAGTTTTTAATGTTAGATGGCAGACAGAAATCTCCTGTATAGGTTCAAATGGTGAAGAGGAAAGAAACTCTAAAACCAACGGAAGACCCACTGAGGGCAGGAGGGTCTCTTTGCTGGTAGGATCCGGATGGCCGCCATGAAAACCTGACTATCAGAGAATGTAGTGCCCATCTAATCTCTGAGAAGGCTGAAATAGCTGATACTTGAGTTATCTTAACCCTTTTTCCAGACCTGTCTGAAGAAATTCCAATAATTCAGCAACTGTGACTGAAACTTCCCCCGATCTTTTGGACTTCCAGTCTATGAAGGCTTTCCATACTTTACAGTATCTGGTATTGGTGGAGGCTTTCCTAGACTTCATCAGGATGCGGATGACACCCTCAGGTAAACCTTGTGCCTCTAGGCCTTGCCGCTCAACCTCCATGCCATCAGGGCCAGCTGACCTGGATTTGGGTGGGCAAATGGCCCCTGGGTTAACAGGTCTATGGGACATGGCAACTTCCAAGGAGGACTGACTGATAATCTCAGGAGAGTTGGGAACCACAGCCATCTGGGCCATGCTGGGGAATTGCATATTATCTCTCCCTTCTCCTCTATCAGCTTGTGTAATACCCTCTGAATCAGAGGAAGAGGTGGAAAGATATAACACAAATTCTTCAGCCAAGACTGGATTATTGCATCCGTAGCTTGTGCTCGTGGATCCAGTATCCGCAAAAAAAACTGGCTGCACTTCGAATTGGCCGCCGTTGCCATGAGATCTGTGCCCGGCCTCCCCCACAGATCCACCAGGTGGCTGAAGATCCTGGGGTTCAATTGCCGCTCGTGGGGGTTTAAACTGTTCCTGCTTAAGAAATCTGCCTTGATGATTGAGGACCTGGAAGATAGACTGCTCTTATGTATTGCAGGTTTTGTTCTGCCCATTCAAAGATGCGTTCCACTTCCTGAAGCAAGTGCCCCCTTGTTTCCTTATATAGGCTACTGCTGTACAGTTGTCACATTTCACCTTGACCCTTTTGCCTTGGGAGAGCTTGCAAGATACCTCTTAGCTCCAAGATGTTTGAGGGCACGTTTAAGGAGGGCTGCAGCCAAAATCCTTGAGCTGCTCGACCTTGCAGCACTGCGCCCCATCCTGATCCTGATGCACCTGTTGTTAATATGACCTGGTTAATATTTTCCTGGGAACAGCGGGACCCCTGTGGACAAGCGCCCTGGTTGTGACCACCAACCTAGAGCTCTTCTGAGAGATGAGCCTACCGAAATCTGGAACGAAGGATCAGCAATTCCCCCTGCTCTGACATACGTGACTTGTGGTTGTCTCATGTGCCACTGGGCCCAGTTGACTAGGCGGATTGAGGAGGCCATCATGCCAATTACTTGGGATAGTATGCCTGCTGGAATTCTGTCTGTGGACAGAATATGTTGAATGATACCTTGTAGATTTTGCTGTTTTTCTTCTGACAGAGCACAATCCCACTCTTCGAATTTATTCGAGCTCCAAGAAAGATGACTTGACTGGGCGCGAGCTGACTTTTTAAAAAATTTAGGCACCAGCCATGCTGCTCCAGTACCTGAATGACCCTGTCCTTTTGGATCAGTGATTAGCTTCTTGGTCTTGAGAGAAGAATGAGGTTGTCTAGGTAATGAAAAAGCCTTAGCTTTTCCCACCTTAGATTTGCAACCAGCATGACCAGGGTTTTGGAAAATACCCTTGGTGCAGTGGAGAGCCCAAATGGTAGGCATGTAAACTGGAAATGTATTTCCCCCATTGCTAACCTCAGGAACTTCCGGTAAGACTCCGCTATAGGAACATGGTGATAGGCATCCTGGATGTCCAGGGTGCACATCCAGTCTCCTGGAACCACCTTCGCCCTCACTGATTCCAATGACTCCATTCTGAATTTCTGGGCCTTCAGGAACTGATTCAGCCATCTCAGATCCAGGATCGGACGCCAGGATCCAGACTGTTTTTGACCAGGAAGAACCCCTTCTCCCTGCTCCTGGGATGGGACTGGCCTTATCACATCTTGGAACAGCATGGACTGCAAGTTTCCAATGCTTGAAGTTTGTCCATAGAATCTGGCTCAGGCAACAGGCGAAATTTTCTCGGGGGTATCGTCCAAGCGATCTCTAGCTTGTAACCCTCCTGGATGATTTCCAAGACCCAGTTGTCCTCCATGGATCTTTCCCAGGCACCCCTGAATTGGCTGAGTTTCCCTCCAACTCCGGGTCCCTGGGGACCACCACCTTCAGAAGGCTTTCCTGTTGGAACTGGCAGCAGACTTGTGGCTGAACTGCCGAAAGGAACCCTGCTGAATCCCCTGCCAAGAGTACATCTTCTGGAGACCTTCCACTCACCCTTGATTAGAGATCTCACTTCCTCATGGAAAGGAAATGTCTGAGATTTCTTCTTGGTCCTGGGTAGGAATGATGCTGAAGTCCCAGGCTGATCCTCCTCCTGAAGGTCTAGTGCTTCTCTAACCGCTTTGACTAGGGGTGACACCATAGCAAACTCAAACCTCTGAATATCCTGTAATGTCTCCTCTGTCACTCAGGTAGTCTTCCCTAGAGTGCTCTATCCTAGGGGTTGCCAAAGCTTGGACTTCCTGGGACACTGTTTGCCTGATAAGGGATATAATATCTGCTGAAGCCAGGGTTTGGCCCCCTGCTACAGATACCAGGCAAGACTGGCATAGTCTTTTATTTGGGAGAGGCATTTCTGAGCATGCCACCCAGGATCCTGAATCTTCTGTGGACACACTCGGGGCATCATTTGTAAGAACCTTCTCCTTTTGTTTGGTTCTGGCAGGTTTCATCTGCAAGAAACATGAAAATATAATCATGACGATGAGTGCAGCTGTTCAGCATGCATATCATCTTGCGTGGTTTTTTTTTTTTTTTTTACATTAATGGAGATAGACTTGGAGTGAGGGTGGCAGCAGCAATAAGCGAAGGTGGAGATGCCTGGAAAAAAATAATTTAAAAATTTTTTAATAGATAAGGGAATCCCTTACCTAGGCAGTCTCCAGCACCACACTTACAGGGCAGCAGGGCAAACAGAGGCAGACTGGCTGAAGGACTCGGGTAGGCAGCATCTCCTTTGGTTCAGGAACAGCGCGCGGTGCCAGCTGACGGTCCTTTTAAATATCCAGCAGCCAATCGCCGCCTGCCTTACTCATGCCAGAGCTTGAAACGCGGAACCGGAAGTTTCGTTCCACTGCTGCCACCCTCCCTGCCTGGCCCCCGCTGACACCCAGAGCACTGCGATGGTGTCTTTGTCATCGGTCGCATTACCGCAGACCGGGAGGACTGGCCAGGCGGACGGGCAGTGCAGGTCCTACCGAGTGAGCGTTGCTAAGCAACCGCAGGACCTGCACAAAGGGGAACCCCTGCCAAAGGAACATGCATAAACCCCAGGCCAGACCGCTTTGCGCAGGTCCTGCTATCTCCAAATAAAAATCCTACTCCTCCCAAATGAATGAATTAGAAGAACCAAAAGACACAGGTAAAGGGGCAGGATGGATATTTATTGGTTGGGAGGGTTCTTCTCAATGAGGAATGGGAGGAGCTAACTCAGATAGTGCTGAGAGAGAGAGGACCAGGGAAAATCCGCCACAACAAAAATTTGCAGATTAAAGTAAAAGTCATTGCTGCTGCTTCAAAAAAGTAATGTAAAAAAAAGTTGCATGCGTCTAAAAGTCACGTGGTAGCAGTGTTTCTGAAATTTTGTTAAATTTTTTTGGCGAAACAGGACAGATTCTCTCATCACTAGTTGCTACAGAGAATCTGATGGTTTTATTGGAGGAGAATAGTTTGTTATATATATGTTTTAAATGATCTAATAAAAAGTTTTTACTAGCGCCATTTTTTTTCATTGCATATAAAGCTATATTTTACTATTTCTGTTTGCTGCAGAGGGGAGGGGTTAACAGAAAGAAAAAGGGGAGGGTGTGGGGAAACAGTAAAGGAATACAGCATTTGTTAAAGACATGCCATCATAGAAAATAGTATTACATACATTTTGTATGTACATGTAGTACATATAATGGGGATTTTGTTATAAGTAATTCATGGATTCCATATAGACCTACATTTCTTGTTTCATTGTTATTCTATTTAACTTGTAGTACTATGTGTGGGGACTATGCATACATACCTACAATTGTATGATATTCATATCATTTAATTGTATGAATGTACATAGTGCACAAAATATCTGTATAGATTTAAGCAGTCAGTCAGTCAGATGTTAATTAAGTTGCTTAAGTTGGGAATGCTTTGAAGTGCCTTTGTGGTGGTTACCTTGGTATTTATTATATTTATTAATAAATACTTATTATCAATTCATTTATTATAGGTGGGTGGTCAACACTAAGATATCACAGAAAGCCATATGGAGAGTCTTTAGCATTTCAATGTAAACTGGTTGTTCAGCACATCTGAAAGACCTTGGTAATATTTGCTGTTTCTGGACTGGACAATCTAAATAAATTGTTTCATCTCTGGAAAAAGAACTGTGGTTGTCTCAATTTACCAGCTTGTGGTAAAAAGTGGAATCTCCAGTATATTTGCAATAATATTATATATATATATATAGCCTTGGCGCTGCAAATAAAACTCATTATCAAACTGAAAATAATTCTTAACCAATACCATTTCCAAAAGTTCACAAATAAAGTTAATTTTATGATTAGGTGAATTAGTTCTGGACAGGTACATCCGTACACAAATCAATTGACATGAACAAATCCTTCACATCAAGTGAACACATCAAAAAATCTTCAACAGGTGGCACAGTCTCCCCAATTACATTTAAAAATTGAGTAGTATCCCATTGACAGTGGGTTAAAAGTGGTGTTACTTCCTGTAAAGCCATATCCACATAGCAAGCTAGTGGTTGGAAAAGGAACCCTATATTGGACACTATGGGGCTGATTTACTAATCCACGAATCCGAATCCTGAATGGGAAAAAATCGGATTGGAAACAAACATTTTTCGACTTTTTCGTATTTTTTGCGATTTTTTTCGTCACCGTCGCGACTTTTTCATGAATTGTCACGACTTTTTCATAGCCGTTATGACTTTTGTGAATTGTCGCAACTTTTTCATAGCCATTACGACTTTCGCGAATTGTCGCAACTTTTTCATAGCCATTACGACTTTCGTGAATTGTCGCGACTTTTTCATAGCCATTACGACTTTCGTGAATTGTCGCAACTTTTTCATAGCCATTACGACTTTCATGAATTGTCGCAACTTTTTCGTATTGAGCGCTCGAAAAATTCGCGAGAATTCGCGATAAAGTCGCAAAATATCGATCATTACGAAAAAAACGCATTCGGACTCTTTTCGGACGTTCGTGGATTAGTGTATGTGCCCCTATGGGTCTCCCTGGGGGGTTTAGAATACTCTTGTGAATTTTTGGGAGGAAATATATATCAGGAATATTAAGATAGTCAACCAAATGTAAATTGCACAGATCCTCTGAAATTATTCCCTCCATCACTGCTGCATTTCAATATATACTCAACTCAGTTTTAAATCTAATCGTAGGATCAGCATTTAATTTTTCATAATGTAAAGGATTATTCAACTGTCGGTACGCTTCCATTTCATAATCAATTCTATTTAAGATGACTGTACCACCACCTTTGTCCGCCTTTGTGATATAAATGGAGGCATTATTTTTTAAAGTTTGCAAAGCACGTTTCGTGAATTATATATATAAATATTTTTCCCTGCAGATAATGTAATATACATTTGAGGAAACATGCAGAGCTACAAGACAGGGAATCCTTTCTTACTTCAGGGTGAGTCTGAGTTTTGATTTGGTAACTTTTTTTTATCTTTGGAAACAAAATTCAGGTCTTTCACTATGAGTTATATTTTTTAAAGTTATAAGGTTAAGTGAAACTATGTAACAACAATGAATGCTAAGGATATAAGAAATTGTGTAAGGAAGATATTGTTTTTAATTAAGGTTGATGGTGTTTGTTTTCATGGTTAATATACCAATCATACAATTATATATGCTAATGTTGTGACTATTTAATCATGTGCACTAGTGTGTCTGTTTGCCTGACGAAGGGGATACGCCCCCGAAACGTTGCCTTTTGGATAAACACGCAGGGGTCTTGCCCCACTTGCACTTTACTTGTTGTGCCAGCTGAAATAATTTCTACTGGATATCAGTTTTTCCCATCAGGTAAATTTACTGTTGATTGAGTCATGCTTCAGTAGGAAAATATTGTGATGTATTTGTTTGTAACACCAAATATCTCTTGGGTGGCTCTAATTAGTTGCCTAGATTAATTGTACAGATATAATTTTCCCATCCCATAAAAAATCAGACATTGTGGTGGTTTATTACTACTCTTTGACCAGTGTGCAAAGGCTCTTTCTTTAACCCTTTCACTGCCAGTCATTTTGGTCAAAGTGGAACTTGTTGCCAGACAGTTTTCGAACATTTTGCACTTAGTGGCCTTTCCTCGGGGGACTTTTAGTTTACCCAGGAAAACAAATTAAATTGTTTTTTTCAGGACAACCTAAGCTTTCAAAATATGGTAGAATTTTGGTGTAATTCCAATTCTGTAACAAGATATAGGCTTTTCTATAATATAAACACACATACCAAAAACAAAAATACAACTGATTTGGAAAGTCCCATGTCTCCTGAACATGCCAATACCAAATATATACCAAATACACCAAATATAGTTTTATGGAAATTTCTCACTTATATAGGTCAAAAACTCCCAGCAGTACACTACCAAATTTCCAAAGCACTGCTCCAGAAAGCGGCATACTTTAGATTTCAAGGCCAAAAATTCCACAAACAGAAGGTTTATCCCAGAAAATTACACATTTCTGGAAAGAACAGATTCTGGGAAATCCAGAATAGGTACAACTGTCTGTCTACTCCAAACTATCAAGTTGCAATGCTTTCCTAAACTTATTGGTTTTTATCAAAATTTGTGAAATTTAGAAAAAAAAATCACTTCAAAGCTTCCAGTCTATAGTATCTTATCTCCTATAGGTCATAAAGTAACCAAATAAAACACCCTAAATATGAACGCCAGGGGTCCACTGAACAATTTGATGCCCAATATGTATAGGTTTACCCAAGTATGTGGCATGTAGGGGCCCCAATGGAACATACCCCCATATGATCTATCATTTCAGCTCCAGCAAAATCAACACATTTACATTATTATATATAGGATAAAGCTAGTAAAAAGTATGCTCACCCTAGAAAGTCATATATTTTTGGAAAGTACACATTCTCCGGAATCTAAAATCAGTACCCATGTCTTTCTACTCTAAAGTACCAAGCTGCAAAGCTTTTCTAAATGTAGCAATTTTGATGACATTCCCAAAAATCCCCTCAAAGCTTCCACTTTGCAGCATCTTATCTCCTACATAGCATTAGGTACCAAGATAAAACACCCTAAACACCTGAACAGTTTGATGCCCAGGTGTACAGGTTTATCCAAATATGTGGCATGTAGGGGCCCCAATGGGAACATACCCCAATATGTACTGTCATTTCAGCTCCTGCAAAATCAACACATTTACATCCTTTATGTGGGATAATGCTACAAAAAACAGATCAGGAATACTAATACATGGATAAAAATGCAATAAAACCTCAAAAATTGTGCAAATTTGTGAAATGACAAAATAAGTCACATGACAGTGTAATTAGTGGTCAGAATATCTGCTCCAATAGTCACACTGTCAAAATAAACAGTTTTTAGGGAAAAGAAACTAAAAACAAAGTGGTAAAAAAAAAAAGTGTTTGTGTATACATGTGTGTACATGTGTAAAAGTTGTGTGACAGTATGTATATGAGTGTATATAAGTGTATATAGGTGTATATTAGTGTGCAAAATGAAAAACAAAAAACTGCTAAATTGTGTTATGTGTGTGTAAATGTATGTAAGTATATGTGCGTGTGTGTAAGTGAGTGTAAGTGTGTATAAATGCAAAATATTTTACCTTACCTGAAGCTTGCCTGGTCCTCGGTGCTGCAGTCCTTGCCCTCCATGTGCAGGAAGTCAGTGGGCTGGCGCTGGGGGGGGAGCAGGAAGTGGGACCAAGCAGCAGATGCGATCATGTCTGCTGCTTGGGGGTCGGCCCTGCGACGATCGCATCGCAGGGCCAACATGACAGCCCCCCTGGCTCATTGCCCAGGGGGCTGCAATCGCTAAGAACTCTCTGCACCACAAGCCACTTCTGCAGAGAGTATCTTTATCTGCCAAACAACGTACGGCGTACGTGGTTGGTAGATAAAGCCTTTTACTGCAATGACGTACGCCGTATGTTGTTGGCAATAAAAGGGTTAATACTAGGTTAAAAATATGGGTGTTATAGGTGATGGCAGTGTGGACACATGCCATGTGCTCATACTTACATAGTTACATAGTTACATAGTTACATAGGGTTGAAAAAAGACCAGTGTCCATCAAGTTCAACCCATCCAAGTAAACCCAGCACACCTAACCCACACCTACCAATCTATACACTCACATACATAAACTATAAATACAACCACTAATACTAACTGTAGATATTAGTATCACAATAGCCTTGGATATTCTGATTGATCAAGAACTCATCCAGGCCCCTCTTAAAGGCATTAACAGAATCTGCCATTACCACATCACTAGGAAGGGCATTCCATAACCTCACTGCCCTCACCGTGAAAAACCACCTACGCTGCTTCAAATGGAAGCTCCTTTCCTCTAATCTAAAGGGGTGACCTCTGGTGCGCTGATTGTTTTTATGGGAAAAAAGAACATCCCCCAACTGCCTATAATCCCCTCTAATGTACTTGTACAGAGTAATCATGTCCCCTCGCAAGCACCTCTTTTCCAGAGAAAACAACCCCAACCTTGACAGTCTCACCTCATAGTTAAAATCTTCCATCCCCTTAACCAGTTTAGTTGCACGTCTCTGCACTCTCTCCAGCTCATTAATATCCTTCTTAAGGACTGGAGCCCAAAACTGCACTGCATACTCAAGGTGAGGCCTTACCAGGGACCTATAAAGGGGCAAAATTATGTTCTCATCCCTTGAGTCAATGCCCTTTTTTATACAAGACAGCACTTTATTTGCTTTAGTAGCCACAGAATGACACTGCCTGGCATTAGACAACTTGTTATCAACAAAAACCCCTAGATCCTTCTCCATTAAGGAAACCCCCAACACACTACCATTCAGTAGATAGTTTGCGTTTATATTATTTCTACCAAAGTGCATAACTTTGCACTTATCAACATTGAACCTCATTTTCCAGTTTGCTGCCCAGTTATCTAATTTTGTCAAATCGCTCTGCAAAGCAGCAGCATCCTGCATGGAACTTATAGTTTTGCACAATTTAGTGTCATCAGCAAAAATAGAAACAGTACTGTCTATGCCCACCTCCAGGTCATTAATAAACAAGTTAAAAAGCAAAGGCCCAAGGACTGACCCCTGCGGTACTCCACTAACCACACTGGTCCAATTAGAAAATGTTCCATTTACAACCACTCTTTGTAATCTATCCTTCAGCCAGTTCTCTATCCAATTACAAATATTATGTTCTAGGCCAATATTCCTTAATTTGATCATTAACCTTCTGTGAGGTACTGTATCAAACGCTTTAGTAAAGTCCAAGTAGATGACATCAACTGCCATTCCAGCATCGAGGTTCCTGCTCACCTCCTCATAAAAGGCGACTAAATTAGTCTGGCAAGATCTGTTACGCATAAAACCATGCTGGCACAAACTAATAGTAGTATAGCCCCTATCAGGGGTGCTGTATAGTTTCTTTGGGGATATTCTATGTGAAGGCACAAATAGTACTGTACAGAGGCTCTTTAGAGAAGTATTGTTCTGTAATAAACCATAGTTTTTATTTTCTTTTTCTAGATTTCATTGAAGGGTGCAACTGAGATGTAATGCAAGATAGTAATGGTAAGAATCTAATACAGCCAAACCTTCTTTTTGGTCAAGATAAGCCTATAACCTTACTGTATTTCTGTCTAGGTTTTTTAAGGTTCCAAAGGAACCTGGAAATAGCTGATTTGACCTTACCTAAGAAAATGTTGGGGATTCTGATAGGTAGCATTTGTAACAAGTATATTATTTTTGGGGATACCATCATAATTCTAACTATTTGGATTCTCCCAAACAAGATTAGTTATAACTTGCCCCAATTATTTAATAATTTTTCTACTTTATCTAAGATGGGGATAAAGTCATATTTATAGATGATGTTATGGATGTTAGATATATTTTTGCCTATCTATTTGTATTTTTAGCCTATTGAGAGGGGAAATTTCCCCAATTCTTTTTTTTTGTGTTGGATGGGGTTACATTTAACGCTTCTGATTTGTTAACATTTATTTTAAAAGTGGAGACCTGAACAAATTATATTAAAAGATCCATGAAGGAGATGTGTGGTTTGGTTATTACTAGAAAGAGGTCATCAGAAAAGGCTATGGGTTTATGTTCACATAATGGATAGGCTTGTATTATTTGTATGAGATATAGTATGTGAAACAAAACTTCCATTACAAAAAAAAATAAATGTGGGGATAGGGGGCTACCTTCTCTTGTTCAATTACAAATATGAATTGTTGGTGAAAGGGCCCCATTTACTCTTATTAGAGATGTAGGGTTCTAAGTGCTAAGATTTTCTTGATTCGTTGTTTGTCCTATTGGCTATCTTTTTGGCATATATCTTGGAAGACCAGTGCTGTTTTGACTGTTTATTCATTCAATTTACATTAAAGGAGAAGGAAAGGTAAATACTAAGTAAGCTTTATCAGAAAGGTCTGTGTAAATATAGCCATAAGCAGTTACATAACTGCTGCTCTGAGTCCTCAGTGAAAAGAAACACCACATTTATTTTGTTTTATTCTGTATAAATGATCTTCTGTGTCCTACTCTCAGAAATATCCTTCAGGGCACAGACACAAGTTCGCTCCTCTCCCCCCAACCCACTCCTCTCCTCCTCCCCCTCCCATCTCAACTCTCTTTCCTCCCAACTTTGCCGTGTAATCTGAGCAACCAGCAACCAGAGCTCCAGTACAGCAGCTACTGAGACCAAGCTAACATGGCAGCTGCTATCTTAAAAAGAGGAAGCTTCAAGAGCTTTTTTTAAATTTTTTTATTTTTCAATAAATTTTATTAAGAGTTTTTTCATTTTGTAAACATATACAGAAGGGAAAGGATGGTTAATTGTACATTTCCATTTATACAGGATTAACATCAAGATTATGTAATGTTACATTTACCTGTTATGTTCATTTTCATTTTGTTCATATTCCATGAAATCTTTCCCATACATCTGTTAACATATGAGGATTAAGGGAAATAGGTGTTATGGGGGGGAAAAGGGGGAGGAAGGGAAGGTGAGGGTGGCGGGGTAGGAGTGGTAGAGAGGGTTGAGGGCTAAGGGTAGGGAAGTTTATAACTGGGAAAATTAAGGGGAGAACATTTTTAAATATGCCGCCTAGTTGCTGCATTGTATTTATGCCTTTTATATTGTTCATCTGGTGCACTTAAAGAGATACTGACACCAGAAATTAAACCTTTTTTTACATCTATCATAACATTGTTCTTGCATGACCTTCATTTTTGTCATAAAAGTATTTGCCCAAATTATATTACCTGTCTGATCCCCCATGTTCTCCTATAAGGGGGCTGCCATATTTGTGCAGCAGGAGGCCATTAGCATTAGAAGCTGTAACTCACAGGTTGGGAAGGGACAGTCAGGTTGGCAAAACAGTCAGGTTTAGGAACTTCAAGTAACAATTATTTACAAAAGCAAATCTCTCGGCGAAAATCAATCAACATGACCTATAGGCAACTTTTTATGCACATTCATATTTTGAGGAGTCGTTTTTTAGTGTCAGTATCACTTTAATGGTGCATATTTGGTTAAAAATATTTTAATAGGTTAATGCTGGGTTACCAAAACCATTCGGGTAGCGATATTGGATCCATGTGTCCCAGACCTTTACAAATTGTTTCTGTCTATCTAATAGTATACTAGTTAGTTTTTACATAATTAAGACTGTCTCTGTTCTTGTCCTCACCTCTGCAAAGGATAAATGGGGGGATAGCCAAGCCTTTGCTATTAGGGATGTAGCGAACATCGCCAAAAATGTTCGCGGACCCGTTCGCGGACTTTCGGCAAAACTCGCGAATATTCGCGAACTTTGCGAACCCCATAGACTTCAATGGGAAGGCGAATTTTAAAACCTAGAAAAGCCATTTCTGGCCAGAAAACTGATTTTAAAGTTGTTTAAAGGGTGCCACGACCTGGACAGTGGCATGCAGGAGGGGGATCAAGCAAAAATTTCTCTGAAAAATACTTTGTAAAAAAAACGCCAAAAAATAACGAAAGGAAAAAAACGCCAAAAAATAACGAAAGGAAAAAAAAAAAAAACGCCAAAAAATAACGCCAAAAAAAGCCAAAAAAAACCGCGGCGAACCCAAAATGGCGAACATCGCCAAAAGTCCGCGAATTTGCGCGAACGCGAACACCCGATGTTCGCGCGAATTAGTTCGCCGGCGAACAGTTCGCTACATCTCTATTTGCTATCACTTGTTTTGTTGCTGTAAATATATGTGTAATTAAAGTATGTTGTGCTCTAGAGATTGTGTCAATTGTCTTATTTAACAATTTCTTGCCAGTCTTGTTCATTTAATGGAAGTGATAATTCTGTGCTCCAATTATTACATACTTTAAGGAGGTTATAGGTTGAGTATTTTTACTTTGTCTATATAAAAAGCTTAGTGATCCTTTCATGAGAGGTCGATATAGACACATTGCTTCTAAAAAGTTATATAATGTGAAAGAAGATTTATTTTGCAGGGATATTAGGAAATGACATATTTGGTTGTATTTGTATAGCGCTCGGTCAGATATATCATATCTGTCCCTTAGAACTGTCCAGCTCATAATTTTGCCATGTAATATATAATGGTGTATATGCGTGAGTCCCTTGTCTATCCACCATTGGTAAGAATTCAGGGTTTTGAAATAGAGGTGCCAAGGGGTGGTGTTTGGATACCCAGCCTGGTTTGGTGCTAATTGTGCACCATATAGTAAAGGTATGCCATATTGTGGGGTAAACATTATATTTTTGTGGGGCCTGACAGTTCCAGAGGAGCTCAATTGTGACCCACTTAGGGGGATATGCTCGGATGAACCAGTATAGTAATTGTGCAGCTTGGGCAGCAAAATAATAATCTCGGAAATTCGGGACACTCAGTCCCCCTGAGGATCTACGTTTATATATAACCTTGCAGGCTATGCGTGGGTGTTGCTTCCCCCACACAAATTTAAGGCATGCGTTCTGTAAACAAGTTAATTGCTCAGGTGGGGGAAATAGAGGTAAGGCTCGGAACAGGTATAGTATTTGTGGGAGGATACTCATTTTTATGATATTGATCCTACCAAACCATGAGACTGTAAAGGTCTTCCAGAAATTTAAGTCATCCATCAATTTCTTAATAAGTACCTTATAATTAAGGTCATTGAGCATGTTATATGAGTCTGTGATACAAACCCCTAAATATTTTATAAAGGTATGGGACCAGCGAAAATTAAAATTGAGCTCCAATCGTTTTATCGCATGTGGCGTCATATTCCGCGGTAATGCTTCCATTTTGGTACATTGATTTTTAAACCGGAGAGAGAACTAAACTTATCCAATACATTAAACAGATTTGGTAATGAGATCAGTGGTCTGGAGAGGGTAAGTTATAAATCATCTGCATATAAACAGCACTTATATTCTTGTTCGGCTATCTCTATGTCTATATTATTGCGTATGAGCAGTGCTAGAAATTCGCTAAGACGAAGAGTGTTGGTGAGAGGGGACACCCTTGCCTTGTGCCTCTCTATGATGATGGGGTTAGAAAGTAATCCATTGTACTTAACTTGTGCGATTGGGAATTTATATAGTGCCTGTATATGAAACAAGAAACTTGGAGGGAACCCATATTTGACTAAGGCATATTTAAGAAAATCCCATTTTACGGAATCAAATGCCTTTTCTATGTCTAAAGAGATAAGTACTGCAGGGGTATTTCTCTCCTTGACCCAGGTTATTATATCAATGACTCTGTGGATATTATCAGTGGGTTTTCTAAGAGGTACAAATCCTACTTGGTCTCGATCTAGTAAAGTAGCTAAAAAAGTATTAATTCGTTTAGCAAATATTTTGCCTACCAGTTTGGTGCAGAAGAGAGATATATATATAGAGGGAGTTCTGGGTGCTTTATCCTCGGGTCGGGCCGGAGCAATGTGTCTGCACGTCTGCTCACAAACGCATCACATGACGTCCCCCAAGAGCTTTTTTTTTTATCATGTATGGTTAAGCTTTACGCAGAATAAATATAGCATTCTAGCTTACACTATTGTGACTAATCTATTGGCAATAAAATGCCAAAATGCCTTTACTTCTCGTTTAAACGAAAAATTATATATTTTGTATAAACTTAATATTTCTTCAGCACACAGGTATGGGATTCCTTATACGGAAACCCGTTATCCAGAAAGTTCTGAATTATGGAAAGGCCATCTCCCATAGACTCCATTATAAGCAAATAATTCTAATTTTTAAAAATGATTTTTGGGCAGAACAGTCCTATTGGGTTTATTTAATGGTTAAATGATTCCCTTTTCTCTGTAATAATAAAACAGTACCTGTACTTGATCCCAACTAAGATATAATTACCCCTTATTGGGGGCAGAACAGCCCTATTGGGTTTATTTAATGGTTAAATGATTCCCTTTTCTCTGTAATAATAAAACAGTACCTTGTACTTGATCCCAACTAAGATATAATTACCCCTTATTGGGGGCAGAACAGCCCTATTGGGTTTATTTAATGGTTAAATGATTCCCTTTTCTCTGTAATAATAAAACAGAACCTGTACTTGATCCCAACTAAGATATAATTACCCCTTATTGGGGGCAGAACAGCCCTATTGGGTTTATTTAATGGTTAAATAATTCCCTTTTCTCTGTAATAATAAAACAGTACCTGTACTTGATCCCAACTAAGATATAATTAATCAACCCTATTGGGTTTATACAATATATAAATAATTTTTAGCAGACTTAAGTAATGGAGATCAAAATTACGGAAAGATCCCTTATCCGGAAGACCCCAGGTCCCAAGCATTCTGGATAATAGGTCCCATACCTGTACTTTGTTAAAGCCAGTAAAGAATATAACTTACTTTGACAGCTTGAAACATCAATGCTTCCAATTTTCTGTGGAATTCCTGCAGCAATGTTTGATCTTTCATACCATTTTAATAGAAAAGAAAAATGAATATATACATATATATTTCAGTACAAGATGCATGAATAAGCAAATACATTGTTCACATTGAAAGTTACCTATATGTTTGGGTGTTGGTAACAATGTAGTGTTACCTACAAAATATTTATTGAAAGACTTTTACTATCTGAGCAAAGTGACCCTTTTTTTAAAGCTCAGAATTCTTATTATTTGACATATCTACTATACTGTAACTAATATACTTATCTGTTGTGCATATTTTCATCTTTTTTAACCCTATTCTGTCTACTTCAACAATAAAATGCATCATAGACATGTTTTAAGTATGCATGCAAATAGATTTATTATTCAGAACTTTACAGTTGCACTTAGATGCCTTCCTCTCCTCCAATACTCATACTACTTTACTACTGTTAAAATCTGACCATCATAAGAATCTCTCAGAACAATCGCAAACTTGTGTTTTTACACCAAGACAAGCATAGGGATAATGTATGGAGAATCGGGGTTTGGTGATAATTTTAATTAAATGTGAAATACTCTGACCAAAGACCTTAGCACACAAGGCTTTAGCATCAAATATGCTGTCCCATGATTGACAGGTATATTTTAATGGTTATTGAGGGTTAAAGTTATAAATATATTATCCCTATATTGTATTATACATAGATTTGGCAACATTTATGTGTAATAGTCATGGGCAGGTTGGAAAAAAAAGGTTCTTTCTTTTTACATTCTTTTCTAACCGCTATTGTAAAATAAAAGGAAATTAGACTATATGAAGGCACAAGACTGCAGGCAACTTCTATATCCTCATTTTTTATATTTACATATATATATAATTTTATTTTAGAATACAAATGACATTACCAGGCACAGATATTAAACTATGATCACTAAGCAATTTTAGTTTTATTGTGTTACGCATTTAGAAAAGTCATGAAATATTTCATAATGTTGAGAAAAGAAAATATAATTATGAAAAAAATTAAGAAAAAAATACTACGAAAAATTATAAATACAGGGATAAAATCCAAACATTTTAAACATTGTCTTTTTATGAATGGAAGTTCTTTATATATATATATATATATATATATATATATATATATATATATATATGGTGAGGTTAAAAAAAATAGTCAAAGTTTAAAAGTAGTATTTGAATCAGTCATAACATTTACTACACTGTACAGGTATGGGATCCCTTATCCAGAAAGCTCTGAATTATGGAAAGCCTGTCTCCCATAGACTCCATTTTAATCAAATAATTCAGAATTTGAAAACTGATTTCCCTTTTCTCTGTAATAATAAAACAGTACCTGTACTTGATCCCAACTAAGATATAATTACCCCTTATTGGGGGCAGAACATCCCTATTGGGTTTATTTAATGGTTAAATGATTCCCTTTTCTCTGTAATAATAAAACAGTACCTGTACTTGATCCCAACTAAGATATAATTACCCCTTATTGGGGGCAGAACAGCCCTATTGGGTTTATTTAATGGTTAAATGATTCCCTTTTCTCTGTAATAATAAAACAGTACCTGTACTTGATCCCAACTAAGATATAATTACCCCTTATTGGGGGCAGAACAGCCCTATTGGGTTTATTTAATGGTTAAATGATTCCCTTTTCTCTGTAATAATAAAACAGTACCTGTACTTGATCCCAACTAAGATATAATTACTCCTTATTGGGGCAGAACAGCCCTATTGGGTTTATTTCATGGTTAAATGATTCCCTTTTCTCTGTAATAATAAAACAGTACCTGTACTTGATCCCAACTAAGATATAAATAATTCTTATTGGGGCAGAACAGCCCTATTGGGTTTATTTAATGGTTAAATGATTTCCTTTTCTCTGTAATAATAAAACAGTACCTGTACTTGATCCCAACTAAGATATAATTACCCCTTATTGGGGGCAGAACAGCCCTATTGGGTTTATTTAATGGTTAAATGATTCCCTTTTCTCTGTAATAATAAAACAGTACCTTGTACTTGATCCCAACTAAGATATAATTACCCCTTATTGGGGGCAGAACAGCCCTATTGGGTTTATTTAATGGTTAAATGATTCCCTTTTCTCTGTAATAATAAAACAGTACCTGTACTTGATCCCAACTTAGATATAATTACCCCTTATTGGGGGCAGAAAAGCCCTATTGGGTTTATTTAATGGTTAAATGATTCCCTTTTCTCTGTAATAATAAAACAGTACCTGTACTTGATCCCAACTAAGATATAAATAATCCTTATTGGAGGCAAAACAATCCTATTGAGTTTAATTAATGTTTTATTGATTTTTTAGTAGACTTATGGTATAGAGATACAAATTACGGAAAGACCCCCTTATCCGGAATACCCTTGGTCCCGAGCATTCTGGATAACGGGTCCTATACTTGTACTTTAAATTTTAATACTAGACTGTAATTGAATGCTTTAAAAATTGGGCTCTCCTTATACTGTACTCTTAATTATGAATAAAAGAAATACAGCACAAGGGAATAGTTACCTAATAAACAGACTTTTCTCCAATTCAGTGAGATAAGAGTGGCGTTGGTTGTAGCTGTTCATTGAAATGAATGCCTCACATGGTACTCCAAAGGGTTTGATGCAATAAAAGTATTCTTCATCTGCAACATATTCACATTTTTCTTCTTGTGAATCCAAATGAAATCCACATTCTGTCTGTACTTCCTTAGACTTATTAAGAAATTTTCCATTGAAATGAATGTTTTTATAACCTGAATTCCGTGCTCTCCATAAAGCTGCCACTCCTTCACTAGGATGCATCAGCAATATGGATATTTGTACGTTTCCTTCCCAGAACAGTTTGAACTGCACATTGTATGTTCCATTTTTAAAATCTTTTATTATTCCAGAAGCTCCAGCTCCAAGTTTTGGTGAAAAAATTCTTGCTCTTAAGTAATCTCCTCCATAGGTCTTCTTTTTACCAGTATAATCAAACATATCAAGCTGGATAGTTAAAGAGTCTCCGACACAGTACTCTTTCTGGTGGTCTAAAATGAAAGCTTTGCTTTTCTTAGCACTGGTTGTACTGTTAATATTTATGAATGAAACATCGGGGATTTTGTTGTTTATAGAACTGAAAATGTCTTTTATTCTTTGTTCATGGTCACTAGGTGTAACAGGTTGCTTGGAGTATTTTACTTCTTTTACTTCATGATACTGACCTGTCAGAGACTGATCAAAAAGCAATAATACTGTTAACAACAATATTTGAATTAATCAGATCACTTAACAGTTGTAATCTATGTAGCACATAGCGAACGTACCTTGGATAATATGCGATAATGAGTGAAGCTTATAATAAAAGTTGTTACAAAAATCAAAAGGGTACTACAGACTTTAGTCCTGGACATTCTGACGGTTCTGAAAACACAAAGCAATAATATTATGTTACAACAAATATATTTTTTATACTTTTCAATCCCGATAGCATTATTGTACATAATCCCATCTTCGATATAATTACTCCTTATTGGTGGAAAAACTATCCTGTTGGGTTTAAACAATATTTAAATGATTTTTAAGTAGATTTAAGGTATCCAAATTACGGGAAAGCCTGGGACCTGAGCATTCTGGATAACAGGTCCCATTTCTGTAAAAATCATTTAAACATGAAATAGTTACATAGGGTTGATAAAGACCATCAGGTTCAACCCATACAAGTAAACCCAGCACACACAAACCTATACTGACCTATCTATCCACTCACATACAGACCCATACTGACCTATCTATCCACTCACATACAGACCCATACTGACCTATCTATACACTCACATACAGACCCACACTGACCTATCTATCCACTCACATACAGACCCACACTGACCTATCTATACACTCACATACTGACCCATACTGACCTATCTATCCACTCACATACAGACCCATACTGACCTATCTATCCACTCACATACAGACCCATACTGACCTATCTATCCACTCACATACAGACCCATACTGACCTATCTATCCACTCACATACAGACCCATACTGACCTATCTATCCACTCACATACAGACCCATACTGACCTATCTATCCACTCACATACAGACCCATACTGACCTATCTATCCACTCACATACAGACCCATACTGACCTATCTATCCACTCACATACAGACCCACACTGACCTATCTATACACTCACATACAGACCCACACTGACCTATCTATCCACTCACATACAGACCCACACTGACCTATCTATACACTCACATACAGACCCATACTGACCTATCTATCCACTCACATACAGACCCATACTGACCTATCTATCCACTCACATACAGACCCATACTGACCTATCTATCCACTCACATACAGACCCATACTGACCTATCTATCCACTCACATTCAGACCCATACTGACCTATCTATACACTCACATACAGACCCATACTGACCTATCTATACACTCACATACAGACCCATACTGACCTATCTATCCACTGACATACAGACCCACACTGACCTATCTATCCACTCACATACAGACCCATACTGACCTATCTATCCACTCACATTCAGACCCATACTGACCTATCTATACACTCACATACAGACCCATACTGACCTATCTATACACTCACATACAGACCCATACTGACCTACCTATCCCCTTACATACAGACCCATACTGACCTATCTATCCACTCACATTCAGACCCATACTGACCTATCTATACACTCACATACAGACCCATACTGACCTACCTATCCCCTTACATACAGACCCATACTGACCTATCTATCCACTCACATACAGACCCATACTGACCTATATATACACTCACATACAGACCCATACTGACCTATCTATCCACTCACATACAGACCCATACTGACCTATCTATCCACTGACATACAGACCCATACTGACCTATCTATCCACTCACATACAGACCCATACTGACCTATCTATCCACTCACATTCAGACCCATACTGACCTATCTATACACTCACATACAGACCCATACTGACCTATCTATACACTCACATACAGACCCATACTGACCTATCTATCCACTGACATACAGACCCACACTGACCTATCTATCCACTCACATACAGACCCATACTGACCTATCTATCCACTCACATTCAGACCCATACTGACCTATCTATACACTCACATACAGACCCATACTGACCTATCTATACACTCACATACAGACCCATACTGACCTACCTATCCCCTTACATACAGACCCATACTGACCTATCTATCCACTCACATTCAGACCCATACTGACCTATCTATACACTCACATACAGACCCATACTGACCTACCTATCCCCTTACATACAGACCCATACTGACCTATCTATCCACTCACATACAGACCCATACTGACTTATCTATACACTCACATACAGACCCATACTGACCTATCTATCCACTCACATACAGACCCATACTGACCTATCTATCCACTCACATTCAGACCCATACTGACCTATCTATCCACTCACATACAGACCCATACTGACCTATCTATACACTCACATACAGACCCACACTGACCTATCTATCCACTCACATACAGACCCATACTGACCTATCTATCCACTCACATACAGACCCATACTGACCTATCTATCCACTCACATACAGACCCATACTGACCCATCTATACACTCACATACAGACCCATACTGACCTATCTATACACTCACATACAGACCCATACTTACCAATCTATACACTCACATACAGACCCATACTGACCTATCTATACACTCACATACAGACCCATACTTACCAATCTATACACTCACATACAGACCCATACTGACCTATCTATACACTCACATACAGACCCATACTTACCAATCTATACACTCACATACAGACCCACACTGACCTATCTATACACTCACATACAGACCCATACTGACCTATCTATCCACTCACATACAGACCCACACTGACCTATCTATACACTCACATACAGACCCATACTTACCAATCCATACACTCACATACAGACCCATACTGACCTATCTATCCACTCACATACAGATGATTGGATGTCTGTGACTGTACTACCATCAAGGGTTTAAATGCCGGGGAATTCCTTACCAGACATTTGAACTGAAGAAGCCATTTGGATGAGTGGTAAAACCACTCAAGAAAAACTCAGAAAAGTCCAGCTGTTTTAGACTTAATTCTACTAGATACTAATAAAATTTCATCCAAGACTGGGCCACTGGGCAATGTATTTGCTGGTAAATTTGTGTCTGTCTGTCATTTTGCCCTTGGCCTCCCCCCAATCCTCACCAAATTCCTTCTTCCCGCTGGAGTTTATTATCTATACTTGCACAGTTTCAGTCAATAAGGCCTCTGGATGGTCTCACTTATGTTTTGCATAACTGTCCTGCGTTAAACCTTAACACCCAGTCCTGAGTTTCGCCCCCATTCCATGCTGGCATGGGAAGGGGTAACCCTAACTAGAATGGGTTACACCATATACAGTAATAGCATAATGTTGGCATAAAATACGGTGTTTAGGTATGTAGAAAATAAGGTTTTCTAAATATGACATTTATTTCACACAGCTTTTTACAAAATGTTCCTAATCTAATTCCAGTTCTTGTTCATATAGCTTTGTATTGTCAATGAAACAGGCCACATTTGAGTGATCATATAAAAACTCTTTAATACTTTTTTCAATTGTAATATTAATAGACAATAATACTGAATTGAATACTTTAATAAACAGTTTGTCTGAGCAATTGATTGCTGAAAAACTCATCAATCATATGCCTGATCATGGATGGTTTAATACTGGATGGATGAAAGTTTTAATGCATCAAACTTGCTTCTGCTCTTCAAACAGATATTCTAAGCCTACATACTACAGAGAATGGCTGTGATATTAATAGAGCTTTTTCCAAATGATCTTAGCAGAAGAACCTGTGTCAGTATTGTTTCATTAAGTTGTATTTTGCCTGAATAGCATGAAAAAGTCATAAGGATCGATGATCTCCTAATGACCAAGTCTTGGCAATTTTAAGTACTATGATCTGTTGAGACAGCAGCTCACTGTACACCCTTAGAACAGGTTACTGGGGTAATAGAGACTGGCAGGATCACTTCATGACATTTTAAATTTACTGCTGTCAAATTTAAATGAATTTAATCAACTACCTAAGATAATGGATTAAATCCCTTTACATTTTCATACAAAAAATGATGCTCAGGGCTAGTCTGATAATAGCAAAAAAAAAAAATACAAAACTTTTAGTTCTGCTTGGCAGAAACATCTTGTGGGCCCAGAAAGTATTTCATTGTCAGTGTCCCTGTTCTTCACATCATATATACCTGTAAAGGACAGAAAAATAAAAAATGGGAACTATGGAGATGGAGACAAGGAGAAAGTGTGTGTGACAGATGTGTGGGCAGGGGTAAGACCCAGATGTTAAGGTATATATGTAGGAGAATGTGTGCTCCCCAGATTGCTGCCAAGTTAGGAGCCACACGTAATACTTGTAAGACTGGTGATGTAATGATAGTAATAGCAGCAACAGCAGTTTCAAGTGGAAACAATTTTGTGGGGTGGGGGTTGTGATAATTGCTTGTGTTAGGTTTCTTAAGAGGTAAGAAATATAAGAAAATGACAAAAACAACAACTATGGGTACCATGTTATACCTGACATACTGCTGATTCAGGCAGGAAAATGAAAGTTATAAATATGCAGTATACATTCATATCAGGTCAAAATAGGTACCATAAATCAAAGGACAGCTTAAGATGGCCATACACGGGCAAATTTAAGTTGCCAATTTGGCCCCTTTTGGTGACCTTGCTTTACTTTAGAGTAAATTCTGGAATAATATTTAGCTGTTTGCAACTCTACTAAAGGGTGGTATTATAATTTTGCAACAACATATGCACAAATATGCACAGATAGAAAGGACACAGTAGGTGCAATCATGTAAGACAGAAAGAAATGTTTAAAAATTCACAATGATACTCATACCAACAATACCCTCACAGTCTAAGGTAGTCCTAAAAGAAAATGGACAAAAACAGAAGTTCATTAAGGCCCCTTGGGGTCACAGTGTATAAAATATGAACTTGTCTTGCTTCCCTGAACAATTCTATGCTATCCTCACCTCTACTGAGGAGATGAATATTGTTTCTAATCATATGCCTACATTTTGGCAATAAGAATTTGGGTTGCAAAAAATGTCTTGCTAAAGGCTGTTCAGGTTTTCATGTGGCCAAAGTTTACATATTGCAAAGCAGTGACTGTTCAATTATTATTATTGTAGGTCATGAACATCTTCCCCGCACAAGATAGACCACAGGGCCACCATGCTAGTTCAGTTACACAAAAAGTCAGCCAAAAGCATATTTTGTACTTCTGCCCCATTTG
Organism: Xenopus tropicalis; assembly: GCF_000004195.4. Classification (NCBI taxonomy): domain Eukaryota; kingdom Metazoa; phylum Chordata; class Amphibia; order Anura; family Pipidae; genus Xenopus; species Xenopus tropicalis. Next base: position 108,727,264 of record NC_030683.2, on the reverse strand, counting down.
GAAATAAGTAAAAGTCCCAGTCTGTAACATGCCACTGCATTTTTAGTCACTTTTTCTCATATGTATCCAACCATGTTTGAAGCTCATTTCTCCTAAATTCTAATATCTTCTACTCGGCTGATTCCCTTTTGAAGTTATTCCTTGTGATAATAAAACTCGAGTGGAGGGCGCTAACATGAAAACTAGTGTTCTTATCTCTAGGCTTGAAACAAGGTGGTGCCTAGAGAATTACGTTTTTGTTAATATTGAGGTACAAACAATGTAAATTGAATGTAATGATTATAAACTTGTAATGCATTCAGGCAATTTTAGAAGGTAATCATCAATGGATCATTTGTAAAAAATATACTGGTAACAATTGAGGAGCAATGTGGGAACATCCAAATGGTTCCGTATAAAGATTGGCAAATTATAGTGTTACATTTGACCCCACAGCTGTCCCGGTTTCTTGTTTAAATTTCCCACATTGCCAGACTTGCCCCTTTCCCTCCAGCTCTTTTCTGCGTGACTTCACACTCCTGTCTCAGGAGATTTTCAGGGCCACATCAATGCTGCCCAACATTTGAAAAATGCAAAGAGTTTGTGCCAGCATGGTTCTATGTGTAACAGATCTTGCCAGACTAATTTAGTCGCCTTTTATGAGGAGGTGAGTAGGAACCTCGATGCTGGAATGGCAGTTGATGTCATCTACTTGGACTTTGCTAAAGCGTTTGATACAGTACCTCACAGAAGGTTCATAATCAAATTAAGGAATATTGGCCTAGAACATAATATCTGTAATTGGATAGAGAACTGGCTGAAGGATAGAGTACAAAGAGTGGTGGTAAATGGAACATTTTCTAATTGGACCAGTGTGGTTAGTGGAGTACCGAAGGGATCAGTCCTTGGTCCTTTGCTTTTTAACTTGTTTATTAATGACCTGGAGGTGGGCATAGAAAGTACTGTTTCTATTTTTGCTGATGACACAAAATTGTGCAAAACTATAAGTTCCATGCAGGATGCTGCCGCTTTGCAGAGCGATTTGACAAAATTGGAAACCTGGGCAGCAAACTGGAAAATGAGGTTCAATGTTGATAAGTGCAAAGTTGTGCACTTTGGTAGAAATAATATAAACGCAAACTATCTACTGAATGGTAGTGTGTTGGGGGTATCCTTAATGGAGAAGGATCTAGGGTTTTTTGTAGATCACAAGTTGTCTAATTCCATGCAGTGTCATTCTGTGGCTACTAAAGCAAATAAAGTGCTGTCTTGTATAAAAAAGGGCATTGACTCATAGTTACATAGGGTTGAAAAAAGACCAGAGTCCATCAAGTTCAACCCTTTCAAGTAAACCCAGCACACACAACCTACACTTACCAATCTGTACTATCACATACATAAACTACTGTATATATACAACCACTAGTACTAACTGTAGATATTAGTATCACAATAGCCTTGGATATTCTGCTTGTTAAAGAACTCATCCAGGCCCCTCTTATAGGCATTAACAGAATCTGCCATTACCACATCACTAGGAAGGGCATTCCCCAACCTCACTGCCCTCACCGTGAAAAACCCCCTACGCTGCTTCAAATGGAAGCTCCGTTCCTCTAATCTAAAGGGGTGACCTCTGGTGCGTTGATTGTTTTTATGGGAAAAAAGAACATCCCCCAACAGCCTATAATCCCCTCTAATGTACTTGTACAGAGTAATCATGTCCCCTCGCAAGCGCCTCTTTTCCAGAGAAATGTATAAAAGTAATGACAATATAATGTACTGTTGCCCTGCATTGCTACAACTGGTGTGTTTGCCTAAGAAAGACTACTATAGTTTATATAAACAAAGCTGCTGTGTAGCCATGGGGGCAGCCATTCAAAGGAGAAAAGGCACAGGTTACTTAGCAGATAACAGATAAACCCCCATTATATGGGTCTTATCTACTAGTTATCTGCTATGTAACCTGTGCCTTTTCTCCTTTGAATGGCTGCCCCCATGGCTACACAGCAGCTTATTTATATAGTAGCTTTTCTGTAGCAAAAACACAATTTTTTTTGCAGAGCAACAGCACATTATATTTTAATTACTTTAAAACACTTTAATTCTTTGATGTTACTGTTCCTTTAAGGACTGGAGCCCAAAACTGCACCGCATACTCAAGGTGAGGCCTTACCAGGGACCTATAAAGGGGCAAAATTATGTTCTCATCCCTTGAGTCAATGCCCTTTTTTATACAAGACAGCACTTTATTTGCTGTAGTAGCCACAGAATGACACTGCCTGGAATTAGACAACTTGTGATCTACAAAAACCCCTAGATCCTTCTCCATTAAGGATACCCCCAACACACTACCATTCAGTAGATAGTTTGCGTTTATATTATTTCTACCAAAGTAGAAACTACTATGTAAGAGGGTACAAAATGAAATGCTGCGCATGAAAAATTATTGACCACACCCATTTTGTGGCCATACCCCCTTAATACCACTCGCATTTTACAAAATTTGGCACATTATATTGAGTTTTGGGCTCTTGTTTTATGTGTTATTACAGTTTTGCTAAGAAAGGTGAAACTGCCCTTTAAGATCCAAGTCTCGGTTCCCTCAAGAGACCTGTTATCTTATTAGTTACAATTGTAGCTAAGTGCTAAGGGTTAAGAATTCTGAGCTCTCTGCCAAAAGCAGAAGGACTGGTCAGTAATCAGCTTCAACTGCACATGCTCACGCAGGGTTCATGTCGGTGATGTGACCCAAAGCATTTTTTTCTAATGGATGGACGATGGCAACTAGGTACTCTGCTTTTTTAAGGTTTTTAAATAGGGCCACTAATCAGTGTAATATGTTGTGCGTGAAGGGAGAGATGAGGGGGGTAGATGGAGGGCAGTTACGGGGGCCTTTGTACCTGGGGGTGTTTAGTTCTCCTTTAAAAGCAAACACACAAATCATAAACATAGAAACATAATATAAATTGTGTTTACTATTTAGAGGCAGAGTTACAGTTACAATAATCAGGGGTGCAAAAAATACTTAAAGACTGACAGAAAAGGTTACATTTCCTACTGCTAAGGATTTTGTGACCCGTTCCTGTCAATTGGCTATATACTGTAAAGGGAGGGAGCACATGGCCCTTCCTTTCTGCACTTCATCATAGCAGAGGGTGGATCTGAGAGAGGGCTGAGGTGGAGGCAGGTCTCAGAACATGAGTCTAAAAGGTAAAGAACCATTCCTTAATGAAGACAAGGTAGCAGGTGAATGAGGATGTGATAATGATATCTTCTAGCAATATATCCTCAAATACATCCCACTGGTCTGCTTAGAAACATTAGTAGTTCTGCTCCTCCCACTGTGTTAAGGGGTTTGCCATTTGCACTTTCAACTAGCATATATAAGTAAAAGGATTATTGTTGCCACGTTTGCTGGTTGCTTCCTTACTGCTTGCTCCTGCTTCCCCCCGCATCTTCCCGCATCCTCCAGCTTCCCCCCAGCATTCTCCAGGGCCCCCAAAGAATCCTCCAGCTCCACCTCAAGCATCCTCCTGCTTCCTCCAGGGCCCTCCAACATCCTCCAGCTCCCCTCCAGCATCCTCCAGTTCCCCCCAAGCATCCTCCAGCTCCCCCCAGCATCCTGCTGCTTCCTCGAGGGCCCCCCAAGCATCCTCTTGCTTCCTCCAGGGCCCCCAAGCATCCTACAGTCCCCCCCACCCAGCGTCCTCTGGCTCCTTCTCCAGCATCCTCCCAGAATCCTTCAGGGCCCCCCAAGCATCCTTCAGCTCCCCCAGCATCCTCCTGTTTCCTCCAGCTCACCCCCAGCAGCCTCCAGCTTGCTCCAGGGCCCCCCAAGCATCCTCCAGCTCCTCCCCAGCATCCTCCACTTCCTCCAGGGCCCTCAAGCATCCTCCAGCTCCCCCCCCCAGCATCCTGCTGCTTCCTCCAGGGCCCTCAAGCTTCCTCCAGCTGCCCCCAGCATCCTGCTGCTTTCTCCAGGGCCCCCCAAACTCCTCTAGCTCCCCCCAAGCATCCTCCTGCTTCCTCCAGGACCCCCCTAGCATCCTCCAGCTCCCCCCAGCATCCTGCTGCTTTCTCCAGGGTCCCCCAAGCATCCTCTAGCTCCACCAAAGCATCCTCCTGCTTCCTCCAGGGCCCCCCAAGCATCCTCCTGCTTCCCCCAAACATTCTGTTGCTTCCTCCAGGGTCCCCCAAGTATCCTTCAGTTTCCCCCCAGTGTCGTCCAGCTCCTCCTGTGTCCACCGGCTTAAAGTGCGTCTCCTCCCCTGAGTCCTCCGCTATGTCCCGTGGCTCCTCACTACATCCTAGCTCTTATAAGGTTACGCCCCATGCGTACTGACATCAAACGTACGCATGGGGTGCAACCAGTGACAGGGCCCCGAGTTTATTAAAGGGGGCCCGAGCCAAGAAAACTTGGGCCCCCTATAAAGTTAAAAACACCTGGGCCCAGGATCACTGTCCCCCCTGTGCCCTTATGATGGTGGCCCTGGGTTTTGGGCACAATGACATTGGGCAAAATTATGTTGGTGGTGCTATGATGCCAGAGTTATTGCATCACTTAGACCAGTGCTCCCCAATCAGTGGCTCCCTAATCAGTGACTCGTAAGCTCACCACCCCCATTAATGTTGCTCCCAGTGGCCAAAAATAGGTGCCCATTTTTATATTTCTGACTTGGAGGCAAGTTTGAGACTACCAAAAAGCTTATCATAGTGCTTATTTGACATCCCCAAAGAACTTTTTTATATTTGTGTTGCTCACCAAAACTTTTTACATCTGAGTGTGGCTCACAAGTAAAGAACTTTAGGGTTCCCTGACTTAGATGGAATCGGCTGTATTTCTGTTTAGTTTTAACAATGTTTTAAACCATATCTGATGAGTAAACAAATTGGAAACCTTCCTCGCACACCTTAGTGCTCCAAAGATGAGAGGCTCAGTGCACAATGCTGGAGGGATCGGCACCCTCCCAAACAATTCAATAATTGAAAAGCAACAGCACTCAGAGCAATTACAAGCAGGGCAAGCCCTTGCAAATTTTATTATGGAGGTGCAATGTTTCGGGGCAAAGCAACCCCTTTATCAAGCATACAGGTAAGTGGAAGTGACTAGTGATGAGCGGATTTTTTTTGCCAGGCATGGATTCGCAGCGAATTTCTGCATTTCGGCATTCGGCATTCGGCGAATTGTTTCGAGAAACTTCCATGAAAATTCTCAGTGGAAAACTTCGTCGTGCGGAATTTTTTTTGTTGCATGTCAAATTGGGCATGGTCGCATCAAATCAGGCGCGGTCGGGTCAAAAAGGGCACAGTCTCTTTGGAAAAGTGCAGACAACAACAAAAAAAAAAAGATGCTGGCAACAAAATAGACGCGTGCAACAAAAAAAAAATAAAGCGCAACAAATGTGTTTCGTGAATTTTTTGCCGTTTCGCTAATTTTATTGCAAAGAGAAACGGATCAGATTCGCTCATCACTAGAAGTGACGCCAGTTTAAACACAAATCCATTTGCATAATTACCATAATTAATTAGTTAACATATTTACATGACTACCATAATTCATTTAACATACACATATTGTTAATATATTAGAACATAAGTTAATTCATTCCCGGCAGGATACTATGCTGTAAAACAATATTATCCCATTAAGAAGAATAAAAAGACTAAAATTGTTACATACTAAGCTGCAGTTAGAAACATTTGTCAATTATATAAAAATTTTCAAAAAAGGATATCAAGTATCTTACCCTACATGGAGCGGAAAGAGGGAAACAAAATATCTGTCCCTGATCGATAGTCAAGAAGTTTATATATCTGTAAAAAAATATACGTGTTAATAAATAACCTAAGTCTAAAAAAAGCAAGACATATTAAAGTCGTCATTTAACCTTTTTGGATGTTGTGATTGCAAAAGCCAAATCCAATAACATTCTCTGTGGAGCAGTACTTTCTTTTTATCTTGTGCTTCTTTAATTTTGATTTTTCCAAAATCTACTACCTGACTTGTGACACCTGATGGCTTTTTTTCATACAGGAAAGGCAGGAATATTGGTGAAATTATTAAACGTACACCAGTTTCCACTCAAGTCCCTGCAGTCTCCGCAACCAAGGGCACATATCCATGTAGAAACTGTGGTCACTGCAGTTGTATCATCCCGGGTAATTTTGTTACACATCCGCAACATGGCACTAAACATGCAGTGGGTGGCTTCTTACATGTGATAGTAAGGATGTCATTTACTGTGTTATGTGCCTTTGCGGATTGGCGTACATTGGACAGACCACTAGAACTATTAAGATTAGGCTTAACTCTTTTACTGCCAAGCACGTATGGCATACGTGCTGGCAGTAAAAGGCCTTAAACGCCAACGACGTGTCCCATACGTCGTTGGCGTTTAAAGTCTTCTCTCTGCAGCGGCGGCATGTTTTCAGAGTTTCTATTGATGACAGCCCCCCTGGGCAACATGCCAGGGGGGCTGTCATGAGGGTCCTGCGAGCCGATCGCTCGCAGGACCCTCCAGGAAGCAGCAGACGCGTCTGCTGCTTTCTGCTTCCTCTTTCCCCCCCAGCGCCGGCGCCACTGAACAGGAGGCGATCGGGTCTTCAGGACAGGTCAGGAGTTTTTTTTTTTTTGCATTTATACACTTACACACACACTTACATACATTTACACACACTTACAGCACACATTTTAGCATTTTTTTTGTTTGTTTGTTTTTTCATTTTTCACACTTTTATACACTTATTTACACTCATATACACACTTACACACTGTCACACAACTTTTACACATGTACACACATGGATACACGAACACTTTTTTTTTTTTTTTTAATTTTACCACTTTGTTTTTAGTTTCTTTTACCTAAAAACTGTTTATTTTGACAGCGTGACTATTGGATCAGATATTCTGACCACTAATTACACTGTCATGTGACTTATTTTGTTGTTTCACTGATTTGCACAATTTTTGTGGTTTTATCACATTTTATCCCTGTATAAGTGTTCCTGATCTGATTTTAGCGTAGCTTTGCCAGGTGTAACTTTGGTGTACAAAAATAACTTTACCTATTTTGAATTCATCAGAATGTGTACTTTCCAAAAATATATGGTTTTCTGGGGGTCTCGGTATAATTAGGGGGGTTACTGCCAGGGCCGCCATCAGAAATCACGGGGCCCCTCACAAGAAAATTTTCTGGGCCCCCCTCCCACCAGTACAAAAGACTCACAGCCAGCAGGCCCCCCCCTAATACATGGTAGCCAGCAGTGCCCCCCCAGTACATTGGTAGCCAGCAGTGCCCCCCCTAGTACATTGGTAGCCAGCAGCCCCCCCCTAGTACATTGGTAGCCAGCAGGGCCCCCTCCCCAAGTACATTGGTAGCCAGCAGCCCCCCCCAAGTACATTGGTAGCCAGCAGGGCCCCCTCCCCAAGTACATTGGTAGCCAGCAGGCCCCCCCCCAAGTAAATTGGTAGCCAGCAGCCCCCCCCAAGTACATTGGTAGCCAGCAGGACCCCCCAATTACATTGGTAGCCAGCAGCCCCCCCCCAGCAGGCCCCCCCAAGTACATTGGTAGCCAGCAGGCCCCCACCCCCAAGTACATTGGTAGCCAGCAGGCCCCCCACCCCAAGTACATTGGTAGCCAGCAGGGCCCCCCACCCCAGTACATTGGTAGCCAGCATGGAACAGCACAGCCCAGCACAGCACAGCCCCCGGCGTCTTCAGCGGCAGCTTCGCGTTCCTCCGGTGAGGTAGTTCCTTGGCGAAACCGCTGCACTTCTGAGTGCCGGCAGAAGACAGGCCCTTTTATAAGGTTGCGCCCCGTGCGTACCGGCGTGCATGTACGCACGGGGCGCGACCAATAGGATCAACCGCTGACCACCAATGACAGGGCCCAGAATTAATTTAAGGGGGCCCGAGCTATTAAGAAAACTTGAGCACAGCCGGGCCCCCTTTTAAGGTTAAAATTGTCCGGGCCCGGGACGGCTGTACCCCCTGTGCCACCCTGATGGCGGCCCTGGTTACTGCACATAATACGCTGACAGGGGGCTCTGTGTGCAAAAGCTGAGTTGGCAGGCGAGAAATCCTTATGCGCTATTTTTGTTTTGGGTTCATTACATACCGCAGACTTTGGTATATCTATGCATATTGGGCATCAAACTGTTCAGTAGACCTCTGGTGTTCCTATTTGGGGTGACTTGCCTTTGTACGCAAGAAATTTTGTGAGATAAATGCGGCAAATTGCAAAATTTTTAGGCGATTTTCTGAAATGTCATAAAAACCAATAACTTTAGGAAAGCTCTGCAGATTGGTACTTTGGTGTAGAAAGGACTCTTTACCCTTGTTGGATTTGTCAGAATGTGTACTTTCCAAAAATATATGGTTTTGTGGGGGTCACTGTATAGTTAGGGGAAGTTTTGGCACATAATACACTGACAGGGGGCTTTGTGTGCAAAAGCTGAGCTGGCAGGCGAGAAATCCTTATGCGCTATTTTCATTTTGGGTTCAGTACATACCGCAGACTTTGGTATATCTATGCATATTGGGCATCAAACTGTTCAGTAGACCATAGGTGTTCCTGTTTGGGGTGATTTGTCTTTATCTGATCTTTATCAAGAAATTGTGAGAGATAAATGCGGCAAATTGCAACATTTTTATGCGATTTTCGAAATGTCATATAAATCTGCAAACTTAGGAAAGCTTTACAGCTTGGTACTTTGAAGCAAGAAGAAATGTTTACCCATCATAGATTCGGGGGGATGTGTACTTTCCAAAAATATATGGCTTTCTGGGGTGAGCATACTTTTTTGTAGCATTATACCACATAAAGGATGTAAATGTGTTGATTTTGCAGGAGCTGAAATGATAGATCATATGGGGGTATGTTCCCATTGGGGCCCCTACATGCCACATACTTAGGTAAACCTATACATATTGGGCATCAAACTGTTCAGTGGACCCCTGGCATTCATATTTAGGGTGTTAATGTGTTTTATCTTGGTACCTAATGCTATGTGGGAGATAAGATGCTGCAAAGTGGAAGCTTTGAGGGGATTTTTGGAAATGTCATCAAAATTGCTAACTTTAGAAAAGCTGTGCGGCTTGGTACTTTGGAGTAGAAAGACATGGGTACCCATTTTAGATTCGGAGGAATGTGTACTTTCCAAAAATATATGACTTTCTGGGGTGAGCGTACTTTTTTGTAGCTTTATCCCACATATAATGATGTAAATGTGTTGATTTTGCAGGAGCTGAAATGACAGAAATTACAGTACATATGGTGTATGTTCACATTGGGGCCCCTACATGCCACATACTTAGGTAAACCTGTACATATTGGGCATCAAACTGTTCAGTGGACCCCTGGCATTCAAATTTAGGGTGTTTTATCTTGGTACCTAATGCTATGTGGGAGATAAGATGCTGCAAAGTGGAAGCTTTGAGGGGATTTTTGGAAATGTCATCAAAATTGCTAACTTTAGAAAAGCTGTGTGGCTTGGTACTTTGGAGTAGAAAGACATGGGTACCCATTTTAGATTCGGGGGAATGTGTACTTTCCAAAAATATATGACTTTCTGGGGTGAGCATACTTTTTACTAGCTTTATCCCACATATAATGATGTAAATGTGTTGATTTTGCAGGAGCTGAAATGACAGAAATGACAGTACATATGGGGTATGTTCACATTGGGGCCCCTACATGCCACATACTTAGGTAAACCTATACATATTGGGCATCAAACTGTTCAGTGGACCCCTGGCATTCAAATTTAGGGTGTTTTATCTTGGTACCTAATGCTATGTGGGAGATAAGATGCTGCAAAGTGGAAGCTTTGAGGGGATTTTTGGAAATGTCATCAAAATTGCTAACTTTAGAAAAGCTGTGTGGCTTGGTACTTTGGAGTAGAAAGACATGGGTACCCATTTTAGATTCGGGGGAATGTGTACTTTCCAAAAATATATGACTTTCTGGGGTGAGCATACTTTTTACTAGCTTTATCCCACATATAATGATGTAAATGTGTTGATTTTGCAGGAGCTGAAATGACAGAAATGACAGTACATATGGGGTATGTTCACATTGGGGCCCCTACATGCCACATACTTAGGTAAACCTATACATATTGGGCATCAAACTGTTCAGTGGACCCCTGGCATTCAAATTTAGGGTGTTTTATCTTGGTACCTAATGCTATGTGGGAGATAAGATGCTGCAAAGTGGAAGCTTTGAGGGGATTTTTGGAAATGTCATCAAAATTGCTAACTTTAGAAAAGCTGTGTGGCTTGGTACTTTGGAGTAGAAAGACATGGGTACCCATTTTAGATTCGGGGGAATGTGTACTTTCCAAAAATATATGACTTTCTGGGGTGAGCATACTTTTTACTAGCTTTATCCCACATATAATGATGTAAATGTGTTGATTTTGCAGGAGCTGAAATGACAGAAATGACAGTACATATGGGGTATGTTCACATTGGGGCCCCTACATGCCACATACTTAGGTAAACCTATACATATTGGGCATCAAACTGTTCAGTGGACCCCTGGCATTCAAATTTAGGGTGTTTTATCTTGGTACCTAATGCTATGTGGGAGATAAGATGCTGCAAAGTGGAAGCTTTGAGGGGATTTTTGGAAATGTCATCAAAATTGCTAACTTTAGAAAAGCTGTGTGGCTTGGTACTTTGGAGTAGAAAGACATAGGTACCCATTTTAGATTCGGGGGAATGTGTACTTTCCAAAAATATATGACTTTCTGGGGTGAGCATACTTTTTACTAGCTTTATCCCACATATAATGATGTAAATGTGTTGATTTTGCAGGAGCTGAAATGACAGAAATGACAGTACATATGGGGTATGTTCACATTGGGGCCCCTACATGCCACATACTTAGGTAAACCTATACATATTGGGCATCAAACTGTTCAGTGGACCCCTGGCATTCAAATTTAGGGTGTTTTATCTTGGTACCTAATGCTATGTGGGAGATAAGATGCTGCAAAGTGGAAGCTTTGAGGGGATTTTTGGAAATGTCATCAAAATTGCTAACTTTAGAAAAGCTGTGTGGCTTGGTACTTTGGAGTAGAAAGACATGGGTACCCATTTTAGATTCGGGGGAATGTGTACTTTCCAAAAATATATGACTTTCTGGGGTGAGCATACTTTTTACTAGCTTTATCCCACATATAATGATGTAAATGTGTTGATTTTGCAGGAGCTGAAATGACAGAAATGACAGTACATATGGGGTATGTTCACATTGGGGCCCCTATATGCCACATACTTAGGTAAACCTATACATATTGGGCATCAAACTGTTCAGTGGACCCCTGGCATTCAAATTTGGGGTGTTTTATCTTGGTACCTAATGCTATGTGGGAGATAAGATGCTGCAAAGTGGAAGCTTTGAGGGGATTTTTGGAAATGTCATCAAAATTGCTAACTTTAGAAAAGCTGTGTGGCTTGGTACTTTGGAGTAGAAAGACATGGGTACCCATTTTAGATTCGGGGGAATGTGTACTTTCCAAAAATATATGACTTTCTGGGGTGAGCATACTTTTTACTAGCTTTATCCCACATATAATGATGTAAATGTGTTGATTTTGCAGGAGCTGAAATGACAGAAATGACAGTACATATGGGGTATGTTCACATTGGGGCCCCTACATGCCACATACTTAGGTAAACCTATACATATTGGGCATCAAACTGTTCAGTGGACCCCTGGTGTTCAAATTCAGGGTGTTTTATCTTGGTACCTAATGCTATGTGGGAGGTAAGATGCTGCAAAGTGGAAGCTTTGAGGGGATTTTTGGAAATGTCATCAAAATTGCTAATTTTAGAAAAGCTGTGTGGCTTGGTACTTTGGAATAGAAAGACATGGGTACCCATTTTAGATTCGGGGGAATGTGTACTTTCCAAAAATATATGACTTTCTGGGGTGAGCGTACTTTTTACTAGCTTTATCCCACTTATAATTATGTAAATGTGTTGATTTTGCAGGAGCTGAAATGACAGAAATGACAGTACATATGGGGGTATGTTCACATTGGGGCCCCTACATGCCACATCCTTAGGTAAACCTATACATATTGGGCATCAAACTGTTCAGTGGACCCCTGGCATTCATATTTAGGGTGTTTTATTTGGCTACTTTATGACCTGTAGGAGATAAGATACTATAGACTGGAAGCTTTGAAGCGATTTTTTTAAAAAAATCACAAATTTTGATAAAAACCAATAACTTTAGGAAAGCATTGCGACTTGATAGTTTGGAGTAGACAGACAGTTGTACATATTCTGTATTCCCCAGAATCTGTTCTTTCCAAAAATGTACAATTTTCTGGGATAAACCTTCTGTTAGTGGAATTTTTGGCCTTGAAATCTAAAGTATGCAGCTTTCTGGAGCAGTGCTTTGGAAATTTGGTAGTGTACTGCTGGGAGTTTTTGACCTAGTGAGAAATCTCCATAAAACTATATATATTTGGTATTGGCACGTTCAGGAGACATGGGACTTTCCAAATCAGTTGTATATTCGTGCATAAATAAATTTTTGTTTCTAGTATGTGTGATTATATTATGGAAAATTTGATTTTTTTTGCATTTTTAGACATTTAGAAGCCTATATCTTGTTACAGAATTGGAATTACACAAAAATTCTACCATATTTTGAAATCTTAGGTTGTTCTGAAAAAAACGATATATTGTTTTCCTGGGTAAACTAAAAGTCCCCCCAAGGAAAGGCCCCTAAAGTGAAACAGTGCAAAATGTTCAAAAACTATCTGGCAATACAAGTTACGCTTTGACCAAAACAGCTGGCATTAAAAGGGTTAATGAACATAAGTCCACCATACGTAATTACCATCAGCAATCCCCTCAGAAATTTTTTAAAAACGAAAATGGTAAGGATGCAGAGAAAAAAGAGAGACTCTTTTGGCTAAATATTTTTGTACAGAAGATTAAACAAGGACAAGATATAAAGAAAGCAATGCTCCAGAGAGAATTTTTTTGGATTTGGCTTTTTCAATCACAACATCCAAAAGGGTTAAATAATGAATTTATTATGTTTTGCTTTTTATAGTCTTAGGTTATTTATTCACAGCTCGTTAAAAAACTGGGATTTCTGGATCAAACCAACATGGGTGCCAGCCCTATCTTTATCAATGTAATACCTGATGAGAAATCAAATTGGAAACCTTTCTCGCACACCCTAGCTCTCCAAAAATGACAGGATCAATGCACAATGCTGGAGGGATCGGCACCCCCCAAACAATTTGATAATTGAAAAGCAATGGCACTTGCAAATTTCACTGAAGAGCTGTAATGTTTTGGGTAAAGCAACCCCTTTATCAAGCATGCAGATCAGTGAAAGTGATGCCAATTTAAACACAATACATTTGCATAATTACCATAATTAATTAGTTAATATATTTACATGACTAACATAAGTTAATTCATTCCCGGCAGGATACTATGCTGTAAAACAATATTATCCCATTAAGAATAAAAAGACTAAAATTGTTACATACTAAGCTGCAGTTAGAAACATTTGTCAATTATATAAAAATTTTCAAAAAAGGATATCAAGTATCTTACCCTACATGGAGCGGAAAGAGGGAAACAAAATATCTGTCCCTGATCTATAGTCAAGAAGTTTATATATCTGTAAAAAAATATACGTGTTAATAAATAACCTAAGTCTAAAAAAAGCAAGACATATTAAAATCGTCATTTAAGCTTTTTGGATGTTGTGATTGCAAAAGCCAAATCCAATAACATTCTCTGTGGAGCAGTACTTTCTTTTTATCTTGTGCTTCTTTAATTTAGATTTTTCCAAAATCTACCACCTGACTTGTGACACCTGATGGCTTTTTTCATACAGGAAAGGCAGGAATATTGGTGAAATTATTAAACGTACACCAGTTTCCACTCAAGTCCCTGCAGTCTCCGCAACCAAGGGCGCATATCCATGTAGAAACTGTGGTCACTGCAGTTGTATCATCCCGGGTAATTTTGTTACACATCCGCAACATGGCACTAAACATGCAGTGGGTGACTTCTAACATGTGATAGTAAGGATGTCATTTACTGTGTTATGTGCCCTTGCGGATTGGCGTACATTGGACAGACCACTAGAACTATTAAGATTAGGCTTAATGAACATAAGTCCACCATACGTAATTACCATCCGCAATCCCCTCAGAAATTTTTTAAAAACGAAAACGGTAAGGATGCAGAGAAAAAAAGAGACTCTTTTGGCTAAATATTTTTGTACACATTTTTGTACACAAGATTAAACAAGGACACGATAAAAAGAAAGCACTGCTCCAGAGAGAATGGATTTGGCTTTTGCAATCACAACATCCAAAAGGGTTAAATGATGAATTTATTATGTTTTGCTTTTTATAGTCTTAGGTTATTTATTCACAGCTCGTTAAAAAACTGGGATTTTTGGATCAAAACAACATGGGTGCCAGCCCTATCTTTATCAATGTTCTACCTTATGTTCTAATATATTAACAATATGTTTACAATATGACTACAGCTCCACTTTCAATACCATCATACCATCCAGACTTGTCATAAAACTCCGTGACCTGAACATCGGTTCCTCCCTATGCAGCTGGATCCTGGACTTCCTGACAAACAGACCTCAGCTGGTTCGGATCGGCAACATCACCTCATCCACACTGACACTTTGCACCGGTGCCCCCCAGGGATGTGTGCTCAGCCCCCTGCTGTACACCCTGTTCACCCACAACTGTACAGCAACACACAGCTCCAATACTATCATCAAATTTGCAGACGACACCACCATCATCGGCTGCATTTCTAATGGAGATGAGTCGGCAAACAGGGCAGAGGTGAGAGCCCTGACATCATGGTGCCGGAACAACAACCTGCTGCTCAACGTCAGCAAAACTAAGGAGCTCATTGTGGATTACAGGAGACTGCAGGGAGGAGGCCATACCCCCATTCACATTGAGGGAGCAGAGGTGGAGAGAGTCAGCTGCTTCAGATTCCTGGGCATCAATATCAGTGAGGATCTGAGTTGGTCTCCCCACGTTGGTGTGATCACAAAAGCTGCAAGACAGCGGCTCTTCTTTCTGCGGCGCCTGAGGAGGTTCGGCATGGACTCCAGAATACTCACAAACTTCTATCGATGCACCATTGAGAGTATTCTGTCTGGCTGTATCACCACCTGGTATGGCAGCTGTAATGCTTTGGACCGCAAAGCTCTGCAGAGGGTGGTGAGATCAGCACAGCGCATCCCCAGGACTGAACTGCCAGCCATGCAGGACCTGTACAGATAGCGCTGTAGGAGGAAGATGCAGCGGATCCTCTCTGACCCCAGCCACCCCAGCCACAGTCTTTTCATGCTCCTACCATCAGGCAGACGGTACAGGAGCATCCAGACCCGCACCAGCAGATACAGAGACAGTTTCTGCCATCAGGCTTCTGAACTGCTGACATTCTGCACAAACCAACACACACTCCCCATAACTACTGGACTCTTCCCAGTGTCACTTTAAGCAAAGCCAGTTTAAATCCTCAATGCACAATTTCAAATATTTCATTGCATTTTTTTTATTGTAAATACTTGTACCTTTATTGCACATTTTTATTATATTTAATATTTGTATTTTTTTTTTTTTTTGTCTATGTAAAGTTGGGAGGAACACGAAAAAAATTTCTTTACAGTAATGATGCTTCATTGTTATTTGTACATGACAATAAACTTGAAACTTGTAACCTGATGAGGAATCAAATTGGAACACTTTCTCGCACACCCTAGCTCTCCAAAAATGAGAGGCTCAGTGCACAATGCTGGAGGGATCGGCACCCTCCCAAACAATTCGATAATTGAAAAGCAATGGCACTCAGAGCAATTACAAGCAGGGCAAGTCCTTGCAAATTTAATTGAAGAGCTGCAATGTTTTGGGTAAAGCAACCCCTTTATCAAGCATGCAGATCAGTGGAAGTGACGCCAATTTAAACACAATAATACCATAATTAATAACTAATAACTAATTACCATAATTAATTAGTTAACATATTTACATGACTACCATAATTAATTTAACATAAACATATTGTTAATATATTAGAACATAAGTTAATTCATTCCCAGCAGGATACTATGCTGTAAAACAATATTATCCCATTAATAAGAATAAAAAGACTAAAATTGTTACATACTAAGCTGCAGTTAGAAACATTTGTCAACTAGATAAACGTTTTCAAAAAAGAATTCCAAGTATCTTACCCTACATGGAGCGGAAAGAGGGAAAAAAAATATCTGTCCCTGATCTATAGTCAAGAAGATTATATATCTGTAATAAAAATATAGGTGTTAATAAATAACCTAAGTCTAAAAAAAGCAAGGCATATTTAAGTCGTAATTTAACCCTTTTGGATGTCGTGATTGCAAAAGCCAAATCCAATAACATTCTCTCTTATCTTGTGCTTGTTTAATTTAGATTTTTCCAAAATCTACCACCTGACTTGTGACACCTGATGGCACTTTGAGCTAGTGAATGCTAGAAATGAGGTTAAAATGATTCCAAGAAAAGATGCCCTGAAAACTAGAAGCAAAATAACTGAAAAATCAAAAAGAATTCCCTTTATTACCTCGTATGATATAAATGCTAAGGCATTTAGAAACATTATTTTGAAGCACTGGGGAATCTTAGCAACTGACCCCAAATTTGGACATTTGTTTAAATTACCACCAGTTTTTTCATACAGAAAAGGCAGGAATATTGGTGAAATTATTAAACGTACACCAGTTTCCACTCAAGTCCCTGCAGTCTCCGCAACCAAGGGCGCATATCCATGTAGAAACTGTGGTCACTGCAGTTGTATCATCCCGGGTAATTTTGTTACACATCCGCAACATGGCACTAAACATGCAGTGGGTGGCTTCTTACATGTGATAGTAAGGATGTCATTTACGTTTACATTTTATGTGCCTGATCTATAGTCAAGAAGATTATATATCTGTAATAAAAATATACGTGTTAATAAATAACCTAAGTCTATAAAAAGCAAGGCATAATAAAGTCGTCATTTAACCCTTTTGGATGTCGTGATTGCAAAAGCCAAATCCAATAACATTCTCTCTGGAGCAGTACTTTCTTTTTATCTTGTGCTTGTTTAATTTTGATTTTTCCAAAAATCTTCTTCTTTACTATAGATCAGGGACAGATATTTTGTTTCCCTCTTTCCGCTCCATGTAGGGTATCCTTTTTAGAAATTTTTTATCTAATTGACAAATGTTTCTAACTGCAGCTTAGTATGTAACAACACAGTACTTTCTTTTTATCTTATCTAAATTTGGACATTTATTTAAATTACCACCAGTTTTTTCATACAGGAAAGGCAGGAATATTGGTGAAATTATTAAACGTACACCAGTTTCCACTCAAGTCCCTGCAGTCTCCGCAACCAAGGGCGCATATCCATGTAGAAACTGTGGTCACTGCAGTTGTATCATCCTGGGTAATTTTATTGCACATCCGCAACATGGCACTAAACATGCAGTGGGTGGCTTCTTACATGTGATAGTAAGGATGTCATTTACTGTGTTATGTGCCCTTGTGGATTGGCATATGTTGTACAGACTACTAGAACTATTAAGATTAGGCTTAAAGGAGAAGGAAAGGCAAAACCTATTAAGCACACTATTAAATAGTACTACTATTGCTGTGTAAAAACGCTATATTCCTGGCTTGCCTAATGAAAGAATTACAAAGATACACATACTAGAACTTACATGCTTGTTTCAGTGAACGGCGCCGCCATCTTGTCCTGTTACAAAGATTCTGCAGCTCCACAAACCACCCCCCCGCTCCTGCCACAAACCCCCCCAAGCTCCACAAACCCCCCTGCTCCTGCCACGAACCCTCCACCGCTCGCAGCACCTGCCCGCCCCCCCCCGCTTCCCCCTCCTGCTTGTCACAGAGCTCGGGGATTCCATGGCAAACGGACGCTTCTGCCCTCTGCGCATGCACCGCCTACAGTAACAAGTCGCTAAGTCTTGGAGGAGTGATGCATTATGGGAATCTTCTCTACACAGCTCAGCATTTTTTTTCTCTGTTTGGCTTCTGATCTTCTGAACGGGTGAAGTATGGGGAGACTTAAGGGCACTATTGAGAGAACTGAAGGCATGCCTGCAGCTTGAGATTAACTCTTTATTAGCCTTTCCTTCTCCTTTAATGAATATAAGTCCATCATATGTAATTACCATCCGCAATCCGCAAAATTTTTAAAAAACGAAAAAGGTAAGGATGCAGAGACAAAAAAGAGACTCTTTTGGCTAAACTATGCTGTAAAACAATATTATCCCA
Source organism: Xenopus tropicalis (assembly GCF_000004195.4). Lineage (NCBI taxonomy): Eukaryota > Metazoa > Chordata > Amphibia > Anura > Pipidae > Xenopus > Xenopus tropicalis. The sequence goes on along the minus strand of NC_030683.2, from coordinate 108,708,933 downwards.
TTAATAAGAATAAAAAGACTAAAATTGTTACATACTAAGCTGCAGTTAGAAACATTTGTCAATAAGATAAAAAAATTCATAAAAAGAATTCCAAGTATCTTACCCGACATGGAGCGGAAAGAGGGAAACAAAATATCTGTCCCTGATCTATAGTCAAGAAGATTATTTATCTATAATAAAAATCTAGGTGTTAATAAATAACCTAAGGCTATAAAAAGCAAGACATATTAAAGTCGTCATTTAACCTTTTTGGATGTTGTGATTGCAAAAGCCAAATCCAATAACATTCTCTCTGGAGCAGAACTTTCTTTTTATCTTGTGCTTGTTTAATTTTCATTTTTCCAAAATCTACCACCTGACTTGTGACACCTGATGGCACTTTGAGCTAGTGAATGCTAGAAATGAGGTTAAAATGATTCCAAGAAAAGATGCCCTGAAAACTAGTAGCAAAATAACCCTATTTTCCAAACATTTGCAAGGGCCCAGCTGACAAAGGGAGTCTTAATATAACATTATTCTTCTGGTCAGAAGCTCTGGTTTTTGAAGGGAAGTCATTCGATCCTCCATTTTACCCTTTAAATAAGATTCCCAACTAGAAAGGGAAGTTTGAAAACAAACTTCATGTTGGTTTTAAAAATGTGAAGTCACTGAATGAAATCTGATTGGCTGTTGTTGGCTCCACCCAGTTTTTCTAACCTTGGACCACAGTTATATAGTAAAAACCACTGTGCAATGTTTGGGGACCCTGGTTTTAATAGTGTCTCAATGGCAGCAAATTAAATTTCCCCACTGAAAGTCAATGACATCTGATTGGTTGACATCTGATTGGTGGTTGGTGGCTCCACCCACTTTTTCTAACCTGGAACTGCAGTTACCCAGTGACTAACTCTGCAAAGTTTAGGGGCCCTAGGATTAATATTTGAAGAACGGCAGCAGTTTAAATTTAAACCAATAAAAGTCAATAGGTGAATTGTGATTGGTGGTTGGTGGGTGTGCCCCTTTTTCTAACCTTGAGTCAAAGTCACCCAGTGACAAACAGTGGGCACCCTGGAATAAATAGTGCGAGAATGACAGCATTTTAAATTTAAAGCAGTGAAATTTAATGGATGACATCTGATTGGCTGTTAGTGGCCCAACCCATGTTTCCTAATTTTGAACTGCATTCCCCATTGACCAAGTTTGGGGACTCAGGCATAAAAATTGTGGGACTGACAGAAGTTTACATTTCACCATTGAAAGTAAGTGGGTGAAGTGTGATTGGCTGTTGGTGGCTCCGCCCACTTTTCCTAACTTTGAACTGCAAATACCCAGTGGCTAACTTTGTTTAACAAGGTCTAGTGTGGTAAATACAATACTGTGTCCTCAGCGCTTTGTGGTTAATTATATTCAATGAAATAGAGTCAGTGAATAAAGTGACGAAAACTCTGTGTGATCCTGCTGCTCCTCCTCAAGTCACCCCGTTTGACTGGGTCCCAAATGCATACAAAGAATTATGGCAGGAGCGCATGTGGAAGTAAAGAACAAAGAACAAATAATAGTGCAATATTGTAATGCAAATCAGGGATCAGGAGGAATAACTACCGAATCCCAAAAAAGTGTGTGAAAGGCTAATTTGCTTAATGTATCACCACGTGCTGTAATGTTAAATGCTCACCAGATAGCAATATTTAATAGGCAAATAGAAATTTCTGATTCAACTTTCAGAAAACTTTCAAGAGAGAGAAAGCGTACCGCCAGTACGTGAAACGCGTTGAGTTTTCTGAAAGCCTGTACATTATCTACACTTTGTAAGTAGATCCTTTTTATTCTGTTACTTATAATAAATGATTTGCACTATTTGCTGCTTTCTCTTCCATTTTGTGCCTATATGCGAGGAGACGGCTACAAGTTGAATCAGAAATTTCTATTTGCCTATTCAATATTACTATCTGGTGAGCATTTAACATTACAGCACGTGGTGATACATAAAACTTTGTTTAACAACCCTGTAATTAGTCAAATAACATATAAAGTGAGAACAATCAGAAAAAGCAAAAGGATCAAAAAATCATAGCTACAGTGAAATATTTATAAAATACAAAATATAATTTTATTAGGACATATAGAGCCACTCTCACTTTATATGTTATTTGATTGGTTATTACCTATGAACCTGGCTGAGGTTCAAAATGTGGGACAATCGTAATTTATTATTATTTGAATTTTGTTTCATTTTTTATTTTTTGATATATTAAGGCAGGATATATGCACACCATTACCATTGGTGGCTCTGCCCACTTTTTCTAACCTTTAATATGTAGTCATAATGTGAGAAAGGCAGCAGTTTAAATATAAACCAATGAAATTCAATGGGTGAAATTGGCTGTTGGTGGCTCTACCAACTTTTTCGAACCTTTAACCTTAGTCCCCCAGTGGTCAACTGTGAAATGTTTGGGGAAACTGGAGTTAAACCTGTGGGAATAGCAGAACTTTACATTTCCCCATTAAAATCCATTAAATAAATCGGATTGGCTCCATCCACTTTTTTCAAACCTTGAATTATTGTCACCCAGTGAATAACTCTTCAAAGTTTGGGGACCCTGGTGTAAATAGTATAAGAATGGCAGCATTTTAAATTGAAACAAAAAAAAATCAATAGGTGAAATTTGATTGGCTGTTGGTGGCTCCACCCACTTTTTCAAACCTAAAAGTGCAGTCCTCTAGTGACCAACCGTGAAGAGTTGGGGTACCCTGCTATTAATACGGCAGCAGGTTGAAATTCCTTATTGAAAGTCAATAGGTAAAATCTGATTGTCTGTTGTTAGCTCCGCCCACTTTTCTAAACTTGTATTCAATTTTGAAATTTTACATGAGGCTAGCCATATTCTTTATTTCCCAGGGTGCCACGGCCATGTGACCTGTGCTATAGGTGTATATGGGGAGGAAAGAGGCAAAGGGTGCATAGACAGGTAGTACAGCAGCAACGATCACAAGGAGGTCTGAAGATACCAGTCTTTTATACATACTATTTAGCAACCCAGATCAGACAAGTGATCCAATGGTCTTTTAAATGTGCTTATACTAAGTGGATGGAAATAGAGAAATAAGCCCTTGCACCTTTACACCCAAATTCACTTTTATGTTTGCAGAAAATGACAATACCTGGGAAAATAGCTCCTTGCACAATATAATTTACTGTAAAGATATGGTCTGAATGTAAAAACAAATTAGCCCCCTCGGATAGACCATCCCCACTAACCCTATTTTTGTACAATGAGGTACTTCCACTTGGTCTAGAGACGCACTTTATTTGGCTTTGAAAACATACAATAGCATTCAAACTCATTCATTTATTTGATCCAACACTTAGGGTTTTTTGGAGAAACAAGTACTAGTTGAGAGGTATGTCTATTGGGTATTTCTATATGTATTTCCAGTTGAGACATTATACAAAATCCTTATGCACAACCATGAAAGCACCAGACCTTACCACATTTTAAACACTATCTTCCAGAGTTGGAGAAAGGTAAGGACATATATCCCAAGTATATAATATACTTAACTCTTATCCAATAGAGGAAAAACCTCACCCATACATGCACCGATGGGAGAAAGTCTTATCTACCTCCATTACAATGGAGCATTTGGTCTAACATTGCAAGGACCTCTATATCTACAATCATAAAAGAAAACATTTATAAGATTTTGTATGGGTGGTACCGCACACCTGCCCTTCTTACCCGGGTACCTGACCTAACTGTTGGCAGTGTGGTGTGGCCCCTGCAACACTCTATCATATTTTTTGGACATGCCCGAAAATAATTTCTCTGTGGTCTACAGTAAGACAACTGATAGCAAAGATATTATGTTTAGACCTACAGAATGATCCCCTGACCCATTTACTTGGGCATCCAGTCAAAGGGGTAGGGAAAAGAACACAAAGAATATTAAACTGCATATTTACAGCAACTAGTTGTCTAAAAGACCCTTTACCCCCCTCTTTCCAAGACCTAGCAAATTAAACTGAACAAGCAAGAAGGATGGAATACTTGACAGCCCTATCTCTTGGTCCATCATTAACAGTAGAAGAAGATTGGTTTATGGTGAATATTTATTATGCTGAATTGCAGGGCCATAAATAATAGAAATATTAGGGATGCGCCCAGTATCTGCATCTCCCTGGGTTGGCTCCTATATTTCTGGGGAAGGGTAAATGTAGATAAATCCCAAGGGAAAGCCAAAAGAAAGGCTAAGGGGAGACGTAATGAAAAGGCAATTAAGTACCTACTACTTCCAGGAGGTAATACCACAGTGCATTTTAAATATATAACCAACTTTGTACCACATATTGTTACCACTTTTTTTTAAATGATCTGATAAACTTTTGTTGTTTTTTTTAAATATATACTTTTCAGTTTGTTTTTATGGTTTTTTTGGATATACCCTTTCTTACTTGCATAAAGGCATGATTCCATACCTCTACTCTATATCCCTACACAGTATATGCTCAGCTTTATGTTTGTATTTGAAATGTGAAAAAATAAATAAAAATACAGTTAAAAAAAAAACAAAAAACAGAAATCCTGACAAGAATACTTCTTTATTGTATCCAATGAAGATCTACTAACATGTATGCCTTGTCACATTTTTGTAAATTTAAGTAACTAGATGATAAAATTACAATAATATGAGATAAAATATAGTCATTTTCTGTATTTTAAAATCTATTTGTCCTTTAACCTTGGAGTAGTGGATATTAAACTTTATGGCTGGTTTGTCTAGGAAGATGTGTTGCAGTGGTTGTTGGGGCTCAATATAAATGTCAGTAAAGGACGTGTTTGTTTCTTGTCCTTCATATGGCTAAATGACAGAAATGCCAATGTTTCCCTTTATCTGTCAACTTATTACTGCTGACATACAGTGATGATATTACTGAGCAGGTACAGCACATACATCACATTGGAGAGCTAAGGACCAACTCATGTGCAAACTAGACACCAAGAATGACTTGGTTTAAAATTCAGTTATAAAATTGACATCACTGACTATAGGTATGCTGCTATAAAGCTTCTTTCCGTTCTCAGATACTTCAGATGGAATTATTGTCTTAAGACAACTGGATACAGGTCTACTTGGGAGCATTTCGAGTAGACAGTGCCTTTTGGCTTTTCCCTTACCCAATAAAAGTTAAAACTGTGATCTTCAACACTTACTTGTTTGTAGTCATACAAAATAGTGGATGATTCATTATTGGCTTTGACATAGAATAAAGCTATATTTTCCTTGTCACTGGCCATCACAGTCTGTTGAACTTTTTCCCCATTTTTACCACTGAGGGCCATTTGTACAACCTGTAGGGCATACATGCAGCATTATAAATTAGTACATATTTGTTTCTTCTTGTTTGATAATGCATTGTATGACCCCCTTATTCCTACAGTCCCCCTGCAATCCCTGGCAGCTATGTTTTATGGCACAATTACTGGCTAGTAACAATTGCAGCTGGCCAGTATGTCTGAAGTCTGAAGGATGCTGGGACACCTGGATAAGGCAAAGAGTACCCTGGGGTTCACCATCAATTATCTGTCGACTAATGCTCTCTTTCTTATAGCTTATCTGTGAATCAGTCTCAAAGACCTGCACTTTAGCATTTGAGCTTTATCTAGTTTACAAGGTAACCCTTTTGAAATAAAAAATAACAAAAGTGGTATAAAGGTGATACCTTTATTGGCTTACTAAGATAACCATAGCAAGCTTTTAGAACATTTTAGTTCCTTCTTCAAGCTGAAAAGAACTAAAATGTTCTGAAAGCTTGCTATGGTTATCTTTGTTAGCCAATAAAGGTGTCACCTTTATACCACTTTTGTTATGTTTTATTTCAAAAGGTTTACCCTGTAAACATTTTGACTGGCTAACATGGTACGTCACCTTTTCCTGAGCTTTATCTAGAAAATACTGTTGTGAAATCTGCCTGTCTGACCCTGCTAATTCCTAATCCTCTGGTAGTGAGTTGCTGTTGATTCCTGTGTATGATTTTGCCTTGTTTCCTGACCATTCACTTAGTTCCTTGGAGCTGCGTGTCTCTTATTTCTGTGTATGAACCGGCTAGGCCTTCCAAACTGCTCTGTTGCGTGACTTGATTGTCACTTTCCCCCACAGACGGCCCTAACATCTGAACAGGTTCTGCCTTTCTGAGTTACTGCTCCTATCTGTGCCTGTACAGTTCTCTAGCCTGTAGTACTCATTACAGGGGTGTATTCAGTGTAAGCACCCTGAAGCCTGTTCTTTGGTGACTCAGCCACTGGGGTCTATAACACCCTTTATGTGATTCCATAAGAACCTGTTAATCATGCATGTAAGGAGCAGATTAATACAAATAGCTACCATCAGTTTCAGTTTAGAGATAAGTGAGAGAAGATAGCTTTAAAGGACAATGAAAGGTTAATATAAATTAAAAGTAAGTCTAAAGGCATTCTTTTTAAGTACTTACTGCATATCTAAATTCCCAGATCCCTGCTTGCTTCTCTGAGATATGGTGCTGGCAGCCTACAGCAGTGTGAAGCCTACAGTGACATCACTGAAATCTCTCTCCCCTTCCTGCAGGTGCCAGCGGCAGCCTTCCTATTCTCTGAGCATGTGTGTAACTTGATCCTGTCTCCTGTTCTGAGCTACACATACCCACCAGCCAATCAGAAGCGGATCTGCCAGAGCGAAGAGGGGGAGGGAATGAAACACATGTGCAGTATGAAGCAAGGAGGAAAAGGAAGGGAGAATACCTTTTTAGAGATGGCTGCCTGTTCTAGAAAATGTGAAGTAAGTGTGACTGAGTAAATATTTGATTAGGTGAGCCAAAAATGTGTCATTTTTACTAAACAATAGGAGGCTCGGGCTCCTAGTTGCGGCTTCGCGCCGTTTACTAGGTTCGAGCCGAGTCCCACACTACGGATCCTCTCTTGTGTCAAAAAAAAAAAGTTGGCCGACCGGGTTGCCTAGGGCGTCCTGTTGGCTTGGCCTGCCCCTGTGGTAAACTGTAAAGCACCAGTGAAAAGTAATGTAATAACATGATAATACAAACTCACCGCTTCTGTGTGTTGCGCCAACAACAATTATAGCTGTAAGAATCAGTATAATCATAGACAACGCCAATATCCTTTTGCTCTCTTTCATTTTGTGCGAAATAATAGATGACTGAAAAAATATGATGTTACATATTATGCATGCTGTGACTTCATTATGGCAATCTGGAATAAATTCATACAAGGAAAGACAAAGAGGTGTTTTTGTGATGTGCCCTAATAATTCTAAAAATATGATCTTATATGTTATGTATGCTATCACTACATTATAGGAATTTCAAATAAATTCAAAGACAAAAAAGTGTTTTTGTGATGTGAATCTGGACATTACTTTAGAGAGACAGGATAATTACTGGAGAATGCTGCTTGTATTTGTAATGTAGGAGAGCTGCCAGCCCTGGGAAGTATCTAAAAAAGAAGAGGTAATTTCTAAATAAACATACTGTATATACTCAAGTATAAGCCTAGTTTTTCAGCACGCAAAATGTGCTGAAAAAGTCACCCTCGGTTTATACTCGAGTTGGGTGCCATGGGTCCCTCCAGACTAGCACCCTCTGCTTTTGTGTGCAAATTAGGCCACCTGCAACCAGACCCTCCAGTGCCCTGGCCCACTCCCAAATTCATCTTCATCTACCATCCTCACCTGTCCCATTCTGCACTATACATTGCACTTTATATTCTATATAATCTATATATAGTTTTGAAGGATTTTAACTCTTTGTGTTTTAGCTGGGTTGCAGCTTGAGCTAAGGGGGTAGTACTCTTAAGGTATCATTATTGATGCCATATTGTTTTTGTTGACCCTCTTCTCCACTTACAGAGCTAATTTACTGTTTTTCTTTGAAATAAATATTTAAAAACATATACCCCACTCATGCCTCATTTAATGCAATTGTATTGGTATTTATTTTGATTATTAAAACTTAGCAGTAGCTGCTGCATTTCCCACCCTAGGCTTATACTCGAGTCAATAAGTTTTTCCAGTTTTCTTAGGTAAAATTAGGTACCTCGGCTTATATTCGGATCGGCTTATACTCGAGTATATACGGTAATTGTTGAAAACAAAACAAAATAGTTTACACATAAAATACTGAAATAACCAGAAAGGAAATCACTGAGAACAAAATAAGAACATTACAAGTAGTGCATTTGATGGTGTTAAATTGAATCTGTAACCAGAGCCTAGAAGTTAGACATATTCAGGAAAAAGGTGCTTGGAAAATATATATATATATATATATATGTTTTGGGAAAAGCAACATATCTACTCCATATTTTAACAGAATACTTTACTGAATTAAAGGTGGTGGGCAGTGTAGTCATACTGAAAGAAGGGCTATATCATATGCGATTTTTGATCACACTGATCATCTCAAAGAGATGAATGGAAAGCATGCTGCCTATGACTACGAAGCAGAAAAAAATGTAAAAAGGTAATAGAGGGAATTTATTTTACTACCAGAAAATGTTTGCAGGGCATGCAAAGTAGTACAAAGATCTGTGTGAGATGTATTTATGAGGTGGGAGGGGTGAGGCACATAGGCACCTTCCCTTCAGCTCTTTAAAGGAGAAGGAAAGGTCTAGTCACTCGGAGTGCCAAAATGTTAGGCACCCCCAGTGATTTTAATCACTTACCTGATCCTCTGGGCCAGTGTTCCTTTTAGCAGAAAACTGCACCAGCCCAGGGTACTGGCAATCTTCTTCCGTTTTCTGCCTTTGCACCACTTGTGCATGCATAATAGAATGAAAAGCTGAACTTAAAAAATAATGTCGGCCTTTTCACTCTTCTGCACATGCCCCGGCCTAGGATTCAGAAGACAGACAAGTGAAGGAAGAGGGTTCGCTTGGTCGCATGAACCCCCAGGCTGGTGCAGTTTTCTGGAGCACTGGCCTTACAATCACTGGGGGTGCCTAACATTTGGCACCCCACAGGGATTATAACATTCCTTCTCTTTTAACTTTTGTGCCATTTAGAAGCACAAGTTAGGAAGCAACTGTAGGTACCCAGTGTCCCCTGCACTCTGCACCTTGTAACAGAAGGCACATTGACCTGCAACAGGGGTAGTGTTCCACTAATTTTATCACATAGTGTGCAGTTGTGACCAGCAGAAACATGGCAATTTGTATCTATGTACATTTTGCATGATGCACTGCATTTGTAAATGAGCCTTCAGTGATAATCATGAAAGTGCTGTGGGATGCAAAGCAATTCAAAAGGAAATTATCTTTTCTGTGACTACCTAATAAAATTTTCTTAATTGTAACTGAGCCAAGGGTGGAAACAAGCTTTATCATAATATAATATAGTTGATTTTAAAGGGCTTGGGTTCATTTTAAATGCAGGAAATATAACAGGCCAACTGCTGTTTGTAAATTGTAAATCTATGGGAGTTATTTTCAGTAACCCAAACAAACTGATTGGGTTTTCATTATTGTATTTAAACTTAAGTAAAACACAGTGAGTTGAATGGTATGGGTTATTAGAACATGGCAATCTTTAGCCCTGCCACTGTACCTTTCCTCTTTCATGAATTAGCATTTCTAACAGTTTAACGTACCTGTATATGGGTACTTATATGATCTTGATGTTTTGGAAACCAAAACATCAGTTATTAAAGATATACCTTTTGTACTTTCGTTTTAAAAGCCACAAGAATGTAGTATATTTTGTATGCACATTTTACCAGCATCCATTTTATACTTATATTTTATATAGCTATGCACAAGCACTTTGTCTCAGCTTTATAATTAATTAGCAGATAATTTCTACTGGCCAAGCATTTTAACAGGATTATGTCACTATGCCTATGTAAAGATTCCCAGCACTAATTCCACATTTGAAAGGTGCCCTCTGCTTTCCTCCTAGTCCTCTGTTACTGACCTGTACATAGCTTTAAAGAGATACTGACACCAGAAATTAAACCTTTTTTACGTCGTAACATTGTCTTTGCATGACCTTCATTTTTGCCATAAAAGTATTTGCTCAGTGATTTTACACTACCTAGTTGATAACCCATGTCCCTCTATGGGGGGGCTACCATATTTGTGCAGCAGGAGTCCATTAGCATTAGAAGCTATAACTGACAGGCTGAGAAGGGACAGTCAGGTTGGCAAAACAGTCAGGTTTAGGAACTTCAAGTAAAAATTACTTACAAAAGAAAATCTCTCTCATTTTTTAGTGTCAGTATCACTTTAACAATAGGGAAGTTGTATTTGAAGGGCAGGAAAAATACTGATAAAATCATGCAATGTTTACATTTGTCCTCCAGCATATTGGTACTTTGACCAGCCATTAAAGGACATGTAAAGCCTACATTTGCCTACAATGTATATCAGTTGGGCAGGTCTCCCCCACCCAAATGGCATTGTTTGTACTGCATATATCCCCTCCGTTTGCCAGCACCGTCACATTTTCCTTAAGCAAATAGCAGCTTTTAACCGGTGGCCATATTTCCTTCCAATCTTAAGATACAAAGTTGACTGCTATATTACTGCTAATATATTTATAAAACTGATTGTAGCTCTAGATATTTTCCTTTGTCTAATAAGACATCCAAAACCATTTAAATTAGCAACAAAATGTTAACTTACCTTTGTTATTTGGGCTGTTGCTCTGTCTTGCACCCTTTTAAGTCTTACAAGCCTGTTGCCACACTTTGCACAAACCATTTGCCATTTGTGTTGCTGTCCTGGCCTGTACCCTTTCCAGTATGGGGAGAGATTAGAAATTCCTACTGAACCCATTTGGCATTTGTGCCAATATAAACTTGTGTTTTGTTGAGCAGATATGAATTTTGGTCATAAGGATACTGTATGTAACTGGGGTTGGGTGAGAGGTGGTTTTCTTAAATTTTAATATTTGAAACTTGAAATTTGAAAAAATATGTATTGCGTATCAGTATTGTATCATGCTCATGAAGATTTTCATTCATCCAGGTCATGGAATAACTACTATAAATAAATCTAAAGCAACTGGACTTGTTAAGTAATCATTGAAGACGTTTCACTACTCATCCGAGCAGCTTCTTCAGTTCAACTGACTGGTATGGGAAGTCCTCAGCAGATATACTCTTCCACTAATCCAATATGATGGTTGCACTCAAAATTACACTTTGTATACTGCACTTGCAGTCATAAATGAGGATACAACCATCATCAACAAAATGAGCAAAAATAATGCATTTATACTGAACAATGGAAGCACACACTAACAAATAAATAGACAGCACTGCCTACTGCTTCTTTGGTAAAGTTCCTTCAGTAAAAGTTTGATAACTTGTGCTGTCTTTCTGCAGATAGAGGTTTGGGAAAATATCTGTAATTATATTTTCAGCTGCACAGTATTGTAAATCAAGAAGTACTTGTTCATGTAGATCTCTTAAGCTAATGTCAGACGTGGCGTTTGGTGTATATTTTCAGCAAGCTGAAAATAGCTTGCCGAAAATATCACCATACGCTCCTACCTGTGCCTGCACCCAAATGAATGGAATACACTCAGGTGCAGGCACATGTAGCCGATATCCGCCAAAAAATGTGAGACTTCATATCTTCGGTGGATATCGGCTACATGTGCCTGCACACGAGCATATTTCATTCATTCAGGTGCAGGCACAGGTAGGAGCGTATGGCAATATTCTTGCCAAGTGATTTTCAGCTTGCTGAAAATATACGCCAAACGCCACGTCTGACATTAGCCTTAGGAAATGATATGTCAAGTCAGTGAGTTTAGTGTTTGGGCTGACTCAACCATGGATAGTGTTCCACTTGCACATTATTAAAGATATATATACAGTATGTAGGATCTGTTACCTATACTTTTGCACAATTTTCTGTTTCTGTAGATGAAAGTATTATGTTTGGTTGTTTTCTACTAGTACAGTTTATGGGTACTTTGGTAGAACAAATAATCCTCAGCCCAGTCTGTATATAGAACTGAAATTGTTGGTTTGAAATACTGTATATCAGCGCTGTCCAACTTCTGTGGTACCAATGTCATACTCTGCCTGCCCTATGCTGCCTGTGTGTGCCATACTCTCTCTGCCCTACCCTGCCTATGTGTGCCATACTCTGTCTGACCTGTTACCTGTGTGTCCCATACTCTGCCTGCCCTACCCTGCCTGTGTCTCCCATACTCTGCCTGCGTGTCCCATACTCTGCCTGCCCTACCCTGCCTGTGTGTGCCATACTCTGCCTGCCCTACCCTGCCTGTGTGTGCCATACTCTGCTTGCCCTATGCTGTCTGTGTGTGCCATACTTTGCCTGACCTACCCTGCCTGTGTGTGCCATACTCTGCCTGCCCTACCCTGCCTGTGTGTGCCATACTCTGCCTGCCCTTTGCTGCCTGTGTGTGCCATACTCTGCCTGCCCTACCCTGCCTGTGTGTGCTATGCTCTGCCTGCCCTATGCTGCCTGTGTGTGCCATACTCTGCCTGCCCTACCCTGCCTTTTTGAGCTAAAGGTAGGTACAACAGGGTCTTACTACTCAGTCACATTGTTTGCTGGGGGACTTTATTTTAATTGCATCACAGACTCAATGTCATTAGACAGTGTAGGACTCACGTACAATGAGGGGCCTTGACTGTTTCTGTAGATGAAAGTATTATGTTTGGTTGTTTTCTACTAGTACAGTTTATGGGTACTTTGGTAGAACAAATAATCCTCAGCCCAGTCTGTATATAGAACTGAAATTGTTGGTTTGAAATACTGTATATCAGCGCTGTCCAACTTCTGTGGTACCAATGTCATACTCTGCCTGCCCTATGCTGCCTGTGTGTGCCATACTCTCTCTGCCCTACCCTGCCTATGTGTGCCATACTCTGTCTGACCTGTTACCTGTGTGTCCCATACTCTGCCTGCCCTACCCTGCCTGTGTCTCCCATACTCTGCCTGCGTGTCCCATACTCTGCCTGCCCTACCCTGCCTGTGTGTGCCATACTCTGCCTGCCCTTTGCTGCCTGTGTGTGCCATACTCTGCCTGCCCTATGCTGTCTGTGTGTGCCATACTTTGCCTGACCTACCCTGCCTGTGTGTGCCATACTCTGCCTGCCCTACCCTGCCTGTGTGTGCCATACTCTGCCTGCCCTACCCTGCCTGTGTGTGCCATACTCTGCCTGCCCTACCCTGCCTGTGTGTGCCATACTCTGCTTGCCCTATGCTGTCTGTGTGTGCCATACTTTGCCTGACCTACCCTGCCTGTGTGTGCCATACTCTGCCTGCCCTACCCTGCCTGTGTGTGCCATACTCTGCCTGCCCTTTGCTGCCTGTGTGTGCCATACTCTGCCTGCCCTACCCTGCCTGTGTGTGCTATGCTCTGCCTGCCCTATGCTGCCTGTGTGTGCCATACTCTGCCTGCCCTACCCTGCCTTTTTGAGCTAAAGGTAGGTACAACAGGGTCTTACTACTCAGTCACATTGTTTGCTGGGGGACTTTATTTTAATTGCATCACAGACTCAATGTCATTAGACAGTGTAGGACTCACGTACAATGAGGGGCCTTGACGTGACACGTGAGCTTACATATTTTGGCCAAAGTGTGGTACTAACACCTCATTTTTTGTAAAAAAATATTTTTAAAGGCAAACTAAGCGCTGGCAAACTTTCTTTCTCTTTAAGGATTAAAAGGTGTGAACAGTGCAGGGGATTACATATTTAAACAATACAGGGGGATTACAGCCTGAATCTGAGGTGAGAACCATGCAGGGGGGCAGTTAATCTCTGTACTGATACTATTTAAAGTTTACACAAAGGTAAGCCATCAAAGCAGTCAGACAGGTGGGGGGCCACACAGAGGGGGATTGCGGGCCGCCAGTTGGACAGCCCTGCTGTATATAGTTCCCTTCAGATACATACTGTATGATTCTTTTTACAGCATTCAAGTCAGTTTTACTTGGCTTTCTGCATAGGAATTTACTCTGCTGTTGCTGTGTCTGTCAGCATACACCTTATCATTTTAGTCACAGCTCTTTTTTTACCTTTCGCTGCTCATTTCGCTCTCGTGTATATTGGACTTTGATACAAATATCCCTGGTTGTTATTGTTAAACAGTTTACATTTGTGTGTTTTGTGAGTTTACCTTTGTTTTCAGTTTGAAACATTAAATTACCTTCAGTAAAACTTGTTATTTGTCATTGTCATATAATCCCGACAATCTAGAATGTTAACTTTTCTTTTCATTAGGTAAGTGACTGGATAATTTAAAACTACACTCACATGCATAATACTTTAACTCATTCAACCACCTTGTCTAGTTTAAACACTTTTACCTATCCTTTCCCCCAGCACTACAGATCCCCTTTATTTGCGGTGCAAGCTATAAGGATTGTATATAAACTTTCTTTTTGAAAGCTCTCACCTTTAATTATAATTAAAATCCTAGAACCCTGAACTTCAAGGCCCTTCTTTTAACATTCATTTTATTATGAGTACTAATATATTTTAAGACAGCCCAGCCCCACCCAGTAATTTGCCCACCATACCATATATGTTATATTATTTGTAAAGGTACCTGGTGGTCTAGTGGGGCGGCGGGGACGCCCGCCGCCTCCTCCTTTGCGGGGACGCCCACCATCTGTTTCTAGGCACGCTGTCTCTTAATGTGTGCAGGAGTGCGTCTATGCGCACACATGCGCACTCGCATCACTGTTCGGCGTGCGCGTATGACGTCACCATGGCGCTAAATTCAAATATTTAAGGCGCTTCTTGCTTGTAATCCTTGCCCAACGTAGGTTCTGCTTCCTGTGAGTTCCTGGGTGTGTTTCTCTTGTTGTTCCTGCCGTGTTTGACCTTAGCCTGTACCTGACCTTCTCTTGTCTGTTGCCTGTATTGACCTTGCCTGTTCCTGACTATTCGAAATCATGCAATGTTTACATTAGTCCTCCAGCATTAGAGATGTAGCGAACTGTTCGCCGGCGAACTAATTCGCGCGAACATCGGGTGTTCGCAAGTTTGGAAGTTCACGAACTTTCCGCGTATGTTCGCAATTTGGGTTCGCTGCGTTTTTTCTCTGCGTTTTTCTCAGCCTAAAAACGCCGCACAACCACACATGGCGTTTTTCAGCCTAGTACTGGTGTAAGCAAATCCCGTTTCCATGGTGCTAATAGCGCGAAATAACAAAAAACGCAGCGTATTTCCGCTAGGTCTGCCCGTTTTTACACAACGCTGTGTCAACAAAGTATTTTTCAGAGAAATTTTTGCTTGATCCCCCTCCTGCATGCCACTGTCCAGGTCGTGGCACCCTTTAAACAACTTAAAAATAAGTTTTCTGGCCAGAAATGGCTTTTCTAGGTTTTAAAGTTCGCCTTCCTATTGAAGTCTATGGGGTTCGCAAAGTTCGCGAATATTCGCGCTTTTTGGCGTAAGTTCGCGAAATTCTTTTTTGAGGTTCGCTACATCCCTATCCAGCATATTGGTACTTTGACCAGCCATTAAAGGACATGTAAAATCTACATTTGCCTACAATATATATCAATTGGGCATGGCATCACTTGTACTGCATATATCCACTCCGTTTGCCAGCACCGTCACATTTTCCTTAAGCAAATAGCAGCTTTCACCCGGTGGCCATTTTTCCTTCCAATCTTAAGATACAAAGTTGACTGCTATATTACTGCTAATTTACATAAACTGGGGAATATATTTATAAAACTGATTGTAGCTCTAGATAATAAGACATCCAAAACCATTTAAATTAGCAAGAAAATGTTAACTTACCTTTGTTATTTGGGCTGTTGCTCTGTCTTGCACCCTTATAAGTCTTACAAGCCTGTTGCCACACTTTGCCCAAGGCAACAAAAAGCAAAGGCACTCAGGGCTACAAGGGAACAACCCTTTAAAAATTTATTGCGGAGGTGCAACCGCAATAAATTTTTAAAGGGTTGTTCCCTTGTAGCCCTGAGTGCCTTTGCTTTTTGTTGCCTTGCAGTTTTGGGAGGGTGCCGATCCCTCTAGCAGTGTGCACCGGGCGTTCAAGTTTGGAGAGCCAGGGTGTGCGGAAACGGTCTCTGTTGTGCACACTTTGCCCAAACCATTTGCCATTTGTGTTGCTGTCCTGGCCTGTACCCTTTCCAGTATGGGGAGAGATTATAAATTCCTACTGAACCCATTTGGCATTTGTGCTACTGCTCTGTCCTGAACTCTCTCCATCCTGGGGGGATGCTGAAAAGCATGACAGTCTTCCCAACTTAATTTGCCATTTGTTCCCCTGCTCATTCCTGTGCTGTCTCCAGCCCAAAGGATGGATGGGTAGAGTCGGTCTCCATATCCCAGTCTGGGCTGGGATACACACCTTTCAACCAGTACCCCTTGGGAGGTAGTCCAGATAATAGGGACTCCTTCAGGTTGATAACCTCTAGTGGATGAGTCCTCCGGGTGAGTAGGATCAGGGGTTATCCTGCCTGTCACTATCTCTACTCTGTGGCCCTGCACTGAGGCAACATTGCTGGATAGGAGACTACTCCTGGATCTAATCACTCCTTTGGTGGGGCTAATGGCTGCCCTTTCAAGCTAGAGCTGACTATGCTCACTTCTCCTAGAGAGTGCTATTAAATAATCTGCTGTGCTTGCTTATCCTCATTCACTGGGCCCTGTCCCCGACTTTCACTAGAGGTATAATGTCCTCTAGGGTACAATGGCTTCTGGGGCCTACAGTCTGCTCCCAGGCTCAGATGGAGCTCTGCTTGGGAAACAGCATGCAGCCAAAAGAGGAAGCCACTCCTCCTTGCTAGGCACTATATCAGTCTGCAAGGGGAGTGGTCAACCTGACTAAACCTATAAGGAATAGTGTTAGGACTGTAACTCAACTACAGGGGCTCTTACCCAATAACAATAGAGGTGTGAAGAGGTAGGGGATAAAGCCATAGGGAGCTTAACCCTATGGGTCCCTACAGAATATTTGCAGGAACCACAACCATAAAGCTGAAATTACAGAGATTAAGTGGGATTCTCTTTCATTTAAATAATGTTGTTGGAACATAAGAAGCTGGGTACAATAATACTCTCGTGATGTATCTGAATTACAAATTCATTTTTTAATCTTAATTATATGCTAAAGTATGCTGAGATTTTGGGGCAGATTTAGGAAAGCTTGAGCCTTCAGGGGCTCTTTGGATGAAGAAACCATGCAGTTAGGAAACTTTTGCATGGCTTTAGTATCTGAAGGCTCAAGCATTCTTAAGTAGTCCAGAAGAAATGTAGTAGTGTTGTTGAGCAACATACTTTAGGTTCCCGTTAAGGACTTAGGTTAATGGTAAAGGTGGATGAGTGATGATGTTTCTCCTATTAGCAGTTATCACATATTATTTGTGGAACTTGAGATATGAAATTGGTCTGTAGCTAATTGAAGTGTCAAAAGTTGTAGTTGTGTGCAAAATACCTTTTAAACTTTTTCAAATATGGGACATTGAGAAGGAAAGATTTACAAACTGCAAACAACATTGGAAACACCAAAATATAAACTTGTGTTTTGTTGAGCAGATATGAATTTTGGTCATAAGGATATGTAACTGGGGTTGGGTGAGAGGTGGTTTTCTTAAATTTTAATATTTGAAACTTCTTTATAAAAAAAAAAAATGTATTGCGTATCAGTATTGTGTCATGCTCATGAAGATTTTCATTCATCCAGGTCATGGTATATCTAGTATAAATAAGTCTAAAGCAACTGGACTTGTTTGGTAATCACTGAAGACGTTTCACTACTCATCCGAGCAGCTTCTTTAGTTTAACTGACTGGTATGGGAATTCTTCGGCATATGTACTCTTCCACTAATCCAATATGATGATTGCACTCAAAATTACACTTTGTATACTGCACTTGCAGTCATAAATGAGGATACAACCATCATCAACAAAATGACATAGGAGCAAAAATAATGCATTTATACTGAACAATGGAAGCACACACTAACAAATAAATAGACAGCACTGCCTACTGCTTCTTTGGTAAAGTTCCTTCAGTAAAAGTTTGATAACTTGTGCTGTCTTTCTGCAGATAGAGGTTTGGGAAAATATCTGTAATTATATCTTCAGCTGCACAGTATTGTAAATCAAGAAGTCCTTGTTTATGTAGATATCTGTGCCTGCACCCAAATGAATGGAATACACTCAGGTGCAGGCACATGTAGCCAATATCCGCCAAAAAATGTGAGACTTCATATCTTCGGCGGATATCGGCTACATGTGCCTGCACCCGAGCATATTTCATTCATTCGGGTGCAAGAACAGGTAGGAGCGTATGGCGATATTCTTGCCAAGCAATTTTCGGCTTGCCAAAAATATACGCCAAACGCCACGTCTGACATTAGCCTTAGGAAATTATATGTCAGGTGAATGAGTTTAGTGTTTGGGCTGACTCAACCATGGATAGTGTTCCACTTGCAAAGACTATTATTAAAGATATATGTAGGATCTGTTACCTATACTTTTGCACAATTTTCTGTTTCTGTAGATGAAAGTATTATGTTTGGTTGTTTTCTACTAGTACAGTTTATGGGTACTTTAGTAGAACAAATAATCCTCAGCCCAGTCTGTATATAGAACTGAAATTGTTGGTTTGAAATACTGTATATAGTTCCCTTCAGATACATACTGTATGATTCTTTTTACAGCATTCAAGTCAGTTTGACTTGGCTTTCTGCATAGGAATTTACTGCTGTTGCTGTGTCTGTCAGCATACACCTTATCATTTTAGTCACAGCTCTTTTTTTACCTTTCGCTGCTCGTTTTGCTCTCGTGTATATTGGACTTTGATACAAATATCCCTGGTTGTTATTGTTAAAAAGTTTACATTTGTGTGTTTTGTGAGTTTACCTTTGTTTTCAGTTTGAAACATTAAATTACCTTCAGTAAAACTTGTTATTTGTCATTGTCATATAATCCTGACAATCTAGAATGTTAACTTTTCTTTTCATTAGGTAAGTGACTGGATAATTTAAAACCACACCCATGTTATCACAAGAGCTTTTAAGACTATATCCACATTTATGGTGGTAGCGCAGCAAAAACCCAAATGGTTGGTGCTCACTGTAGAGATATCACCATTCATTCGTATGTGAAAGAATTATATTATGCCATATTAAGACACAACCTTAAATTCATATGCCTTCTCCCCTGTGGATAGTACAGCAACCCCCAGCACATAATTACACATCTTAGGAACCATATAATGACTATTTTCAAATGCGAACAAACCCCTGCCAGGTTCACCTCCCACTGGCAGCATCTGGCAGGCAGAGTATAGCACACACAGGCAGGGTAGGGCAGGCAGAGTATAGCACACACAGGCAGCATATGGCAGGCAGAGTATAGCACACACAGGCAGGGTAGGGCAGGCAGAGTATAGCACACACAGGCAGCATATTGCAGGCAGAGTATAGCACACACAGGCAGGGTAGGGCAGGCAGAGTATGGCACATACGCTGCCTGCCCTACCCTGCCTGTGTGTGCCATACTCTGCCTGCCCTACCCTGCCTATGTGTGCCATAGTCTCTCTGCCCTACCCTGCCTGTGTGTGCCATACTCTGTCTGACCTATGTTACCTGTGTGTCCCATACTCTGCCTGCCCTACCCTGCCTGTGTGTGCCATACTCTCTCTGCCCTACCCTGCCTGTGTGTGCCATACTCTGCCTGCCCTGTGCTGCCTGTGTGTGCCATACTCTGCCTGCCCTGTACTGCCTGTGTGTGCCATACTCTGCCTGCCCTACCCTGCCTGTGTGTGCCATACTCTGCCTGCCCTATGCTGCCAGTGTGTATGGCACACACAGACAGCATACACTGACATAATGCTGGCACTGAGGTGTGAACAGGTGAACAATGTGGGTGATTAGAGCCTGAGCCTGAGGTGTGAACACTGCAGGGGGTGAACAATGCAGGGATTAAAAGGTGTGAACAGTACAGGAGATTACATATTTAAACAATACAGGAGGATTACAGCCTGAATCTGAGGTGAGAACCATGCAGGGGGGGGCAGTTAATCTCAGTACTGATACCATTTAAATCTTACACAAAGGTAAGCCATCAAAGCAGCCAGACAGGTGGGGGCC
Source organism: Xenopus tropicalis (assembly GCF_000004195.4). Taxonomy (NCBI): domain Eukaryota; kingdom Metazoa; phylum Chordata; class Amphibia; order Anura; family Pipidae; genus Xenopus; species Xenopus tropicalis. The sequence continues at coordinate 108,688,845 of NC_030683.2, read as the reverse complement.
CTCACAGAGGGGGGTGGCGGGCCGCCAGTTGGACAGCCCTGCTGTATATAGTTCCCTTCAGATACATACTGTATGATTCTTTTCACAGCATTCAAGTCAGTTTGACTTGGCTTTCTGCATAGGAATTTACTGCTGTTGCTGTGTCTGTCAGCATACACCTTATCTTTTTAGTCACAGCTCTTTTTTTACCTTTCACTGCTCATTTCGCTCTCGTGTATATTGGACTTTGATACAAATATTCCTGGTTGTTATTATTAAAAAGTTTACAATTGTGTGTTTTGTGAGTTTACCTTTGTTTTCAGTTTGAAACATTAAATTACCTTCAGTAAAACTTGTTATTTGTCATTGTCATATAATCCTGACAATCTAGAATGTTAACTTTTCTTTTCATTAGGTAAGTGACTGGATAATTTAAAACTACACTCACATGCATAATACTTTAACTCATTCAACCACCTTGTCTAGTTTAAACACTTTTACCTATCCTTTCCCCCAGCACTACAGATCCCCTTTATTTGTGGTGCAAGCTATAAGGATTGTATATAAACTTTCTTTTTGAAAGCTCTCACCTTTAATTATAATTAAAATCCTAGAACCCTGAACTTTAAGGCCCTTCTTTTAACATTCATTTTATTATGAGTACTAATATATTTTAAGACAGCCCAGTCCCACCCAATAATTTGCCCACCATACCATATATGTTATATTATTGTTGTTTCATTGTATCAGTCATGGCAACAGATTATTATATCTGTCTTTCCTCTATAACCACAAGGCTTCATTTTGTTTTGCCCCCCCCCCCCACTACAATATCAATTTATTGTTACTAATAGTATTTTACTTGAGTAAGTTAAGTGTTGGTATATTTTGCTCATTTGTATCCATGAGCATGTTAGAATTTGGAATAAAGTGTGCATCAGATTTTTAACGGCTTGTTAGACCTTATATCAGAATTTCTTAAAGGAATACTGTGATAAAAAAACATGTTTAGTTAAAAAGAAAAAATGCATCAGTTAATAAAGCTTCTCCAGCAGAATCCTCCATTGAAATATGAACATAGTAATATAGTAAGTTAGGTTGAAAAAAAAACACGTCTACCTTTTATGCCTATATATAACCTGCCTAACTGCTAGTTGATCCAGATGAAGGCAATAAACCCCATCTGAAGCCTCTCTAATTTGCCGCAGAGGGGAAAAAATTCCTTCCTGACTCCAAGATGGCAATCGGACCAGTCCCTGGATCAACTTGTACTAAGAGCTATCTCCCATAACCCTGTATTCCCTCACTTGTACTGAGAGCTATCTCCCCTACCCCTGTATTCCCTCACTTGTACTGAGAGCTATCTCCCCTACCCCTGTATTCCCTCACTTGTACTGAGAGCTATCTCCCCTACCCCTGTATTCCCTCACTTGTACTGAGAGCTATCTCCCATAACCCTGTATTCCCTCACTTGTACTGAGAGCTATCTCCCCTACCCCTGTATTCCCTCACTTGTACTGAGAGCTACCTCCCCTACCCCTGTATTCCCTCACTTGTACTGAGAGCTATCTCCCCTACCCCTGTATTCCCTCACTTGTACTGAGAGCTATCTCCCATACCCCTGTATTCCCTCACTTGTACTGAGAGCTATCTCCCCTACCCCTGTATTCCCTCACTTGTACTGAGAGCTATCTCCCATAACCCTGTATTCCCTCACTTGTACTGAGAGCTATCTCCCCTACCCCTGTATTCCCTCACTTGTACTGAGAGCTATCTCCCCTACCCCTGTATTCCCTCACTTGTACTGAGAGCTATCTCCCCTACCCCTGTATTCCCTCACTTGTACTGAGAGCTATCCCCCCTAACCCTGTATTCCCTCACTTGTACTGAGAGCTATCTCCCCTACCCCTGTATTCCCTCACTTGTACTGAGAGCTATCCCCCCTAACCCTGTATTCCCTCACTTGTACTGAGAGCTATCTCCCCTACCCCTGTATTCCCTCACTTGTACAGAGAGCTATCTCCCATACCCCTGTATTCCCTCACTTGTACTGAGAGCTATCTCCCCTACCCCTGTATTCCCTCACTTGTACTGAGAGCTATCCCCCCTACCCCTGTATTCCCTCACTTGTACTGAGAGCTATCTCCCCTACCCCTGTATTCCCTCACTTGTACTGAGAGCTATCTCCCCTACCCCTGTATTCCCTCACTTGTACTGAGAGCTATCTCCCCTACCCCTGTATTCCCTCACTTGTACAGAGAGCTATCTCCCATACCCCTGTATTCCCTCACTTGTACTGAGAGCTATCTCCCCTACCCCTGTATTCCCTCACTTGTACTGAGAGCTATCTCCCATACCCCTGTATTCCCTCACTTGTACTGAGAGCTATCCCCCCTACCCCTGTATTCCCTCACTTGTACTGAGAGCTATCCCCCCTACCCCTGTATTCCCTCACTTGTACTGAGAGCTATCTCCCCTACCCCTGTATTCCCTCACTTGTACTGAGAGCTATCCCCCCTACCCCTGTATTCCCTCACTTGTACTGAGAGCTATCCCCCCTACCCCTGTATTCCCTCACTTGTACTGAGAGCTATCTCCCCTACCCCTGTATTCCCTCACTTGTACAGAGAGCTATCTCCCATACCCCTGTATTCCCTCACTTGTACTGAGAGCTATCTCCCCTACCCCTGTATTCCCTCACTTGTACTGAGAGCTATCTCCCATACCCCTGTATTCCCTCACTTGTACTGAGAGCTATCTCCCCTACCCCTGTATTCCCTCACTTGTACTGAGAGCTATCTCCCCTACCCCTGTATTCCCTCACTTGTACTGAGAGCTATCTCCCATACCCCTGTATTCCCTCACTTGTACTGAGAGCTATCTCCCATACCCCTGTATTCCCTCACTTGTACTGAGAGCTATCTCCCATAATCCTGTATTCCCTCACTTGTACTGAGAGCTATCTCCCCTACCCCTGTATTCCCTCACTTGTACTGAGAGCTATCCCCCATACCCCTGTATTCCCTCACTTGTACTGAGAGCTATCCCCCCTACCCCTGTATTCCCTCACTTGTACTGAGAGCTATCCCCCATACCCCTGTATTCCCTCACTTGTACTGAGAGCTATCTCCCCTACCCCTGTATTCCCTCACTTGTACTGAGAGCTATCCCCCATACCCCTGTATTCCCTCACTTGTACTGAGAGCTATCTCCCCTACCCCTGTATTCCCTCACTTGTACTGAGAGCTATCCCCCATACCCCTGTATTCCCTCACTTGTACTGAGAGCTATCTCCCATACCCCTGTATTCCCTCACTTGTACTGAGAGCTATCTCCCCTACCCCTGTATTCCCTCACTTGTACTGAGAGCTATCTCCCCTACCCCTGTATTCCCTCACTTGTACTGAGAGCTATCCCCCCTACCCCTGTATTCCCTCACTTGTACTGAGAGCTATCTCCCATAATCCTGTATTCCCTCACTTGTACTGAGAGCTATCTCCCCTACCCCTGTATTCCCTCACTTGTACTGAGAGCTATCTCCCCTACCCCTGTATTCCCTCACTTGTACTGAGAGCTATCTCCCCTACCCCTGTATTCCCTCACTTGTACTGAGAGCTATCTCCCCTACCCCTGTATTCCCTCACTTGTACTGAGAGCTATCTCCCCTACCCCTGTATTCCCTCACTTGTACTGAGAGCTATCCCCCCTACCCCTGTATTCCCTCACTTGTATGAGAGCTATCTCCCCTACCCCTGTATTCCCTCACTTGTACAGAGAGCTATCTCCCATACCCCTGTATTCCCTCACTTGTACTGAGAGCTATCTCCCCTACCCCTGTATTCCCTCACTTGTACTGAGAGCTATCCCCCCTACCCCTGTATTCCCTCACTTGTACTGAGAGCTATCTCCCCTACCCCTGTATTCCCTCACTTGTACTGAGAGCTATCTCCCCTACCCCTGTATTCCCTCACTTGTACTGAGAGCTATCTCCCCTACCCCTGTATTCCCTCACTTGTACTGAGAGCTATCTCCCATACCCCTGTATTCCCTCACTTGTACTGAGAGCTATCTCCCCTACCCCTGTATTCCCTCACTTGTACTGAGAGCTATCTCCCCTACCCCTGTATTCCCTCACTTGTACTGAGAGCTATCTCCCCTACCCCTGTATTCCCTCACTTGTACTGAGAGCTATCTCCCATACCCCTGTATTCCCTCACTTGTACTGAGAGCTATCTCCCATAATCCTGTATTCCCTCACTTGTACTGAGAGCTATCTCCCCTACCCCTGTATTCCCTCACTTGTACTGAGAGCTATCCCCCATACCCCTGTATTCCCTCACTTGTACTGAGAGCTATCCCCCCTACCCCTGTATTCCCTCACTTGTACTGAGAGCTATCCCCCATACCCCTGTATTCCCTCACTTGTACTGAGAGCTATCTCCCCTACCCCTGTATTCCCTCACTTGTACTGAGAGCTATCCCCCATACCCCTGTATTCCCTCACTTGTACTGAGAGCTATCTCCCATACCCCTGTATTCCCTCACTTGTACTGAGAGCTATCTCCCCTACCCCTGTATTCCCTCACTTGTACTGAGAGCTATCTCCCCTACCCCTGTATTCCCTCACTTGTACTGAGAGCTATCCCCCCTACCCCTGTATTCCCTCACTTGTACTGAGAGCTATCTCCCATAATCCTGTATTCCCTCACTTGTACTGAGAGCTATCTCCCCTACCCCTGTATTCCCTCACTTGTACTGAGAGCTATCTCCCCTACCCCTGTATTCCCTCACTTGTACTGAGAGCTATCCCCCATACCCCTGTATTCCCTCACTTGTACTGAGAGCTATCTCCCCTACCCCTGTATTCCCTCACTTGTACTGAGAGCTATCTCCCCTACCCCTGTATTCCCTCACTTGTACTGAGAGCTATCTCCCATAATCCTGTATTCCCTCACTTGTACTGAGAGCTATCTCCCCTACCCCTGTATTCCCTCACTTGTACTGAGAGCTATCTCCCATAACCCTGTATTCCCTCACTTGTACTGAGAGCTATCTCCCCTACCCCTGTATTCCCTCACTTGTACTGAGAGCTATCTCCCCTACCCCTGTATTCCCTCACTTGTACTGAGAGCTATCTCCCATACCCCTGTATTCCCTCACTTGTGCTGAGAGCTATCTCCCCTACCCCTGTATTCCCTCACTTGTACTGAGAGCTATCTCCCATAACCCTGTATTCCCTCACTTGTACTGAGAGCTATCTCCCCTACCCCTGTATTCCCTCACTTGTACTGAGAGCTATCTCCCCTACCCCTGTATTCCCTCACTTGTACTGAGAGCTATCTCCCCTACCCCTGTATTCCCTCACTTGTACTGAGAGCTATCTCCCCTACCCCTGTATTCCCTCACTTGTACTGAGAGCTATCTCCCCTACCCCTGTATTCCCTCACTTGTACTGAGAGCTATCCCCCCTACCCCTGTATTCCCTCACTTTTACTGAGAGCTATCCCCCCTACCCCTGTATTCCCTCACTTTTACTGAGAGCTATCTCCCCTACCCCTGTATTCCCTCACTTGTACAGAGAGCTATCTCCCCTACCCCTGTATTCCCTCACTTGCTAAGAATCCATCCAGCCCCTGGTACAAAGAGACTGAAGGAAGGAGGTCCCTGCCCCATAGAGCTTACAACCTAAGTGGGTAGTTAACTCTCAGACACAAGTAGGCAGATATTTAATGCTGCAGTTTATAGTGGCTGACACTGCAATATAAGTGCCAGTTGTTATAAGTGTCTGTGTTTAACTTTTGCACATGGGGTGTGAAGAAACTAAAATTAGCCATAACTTCAGATGTTTTTTTTATCTGAGCAAAGCAACATCAGAACATTTCTCTCTTCTGAATGCATCTCTCCCTTACGGTACAGTTACAGGAACTGACTAGAAGGTGACACTGTTACACTATTCATTGTATTAGTAGTTAATAAACAGCTTAATAGCTTGAATTAAAAAAGTAAAGTTCAGAAGTACTTGGGAAAAGCATCCTGAAAAGTTATGGGGAACCTGCTTTTGCCAGACTTTAACTGGAAGAAAACACAACTACTCAACTGCTTTCAAAGTACAGTGAACTGACTGAGCAGGGAAGAAGACTTTCTATGCAGCTGGGCCTCTGTAGACCAAGTAACAAAGAAAAAGATCATCATGTAATCAAAATAGTTAATTATGAAAAATTGCAAAAGTGGTCAGCAGCACTTTTTGTATATTTACTTAACTTTTATACCAGCCTTTACTTGCCCCTTAATATTGGTGGAATTGAATGCTGGAAGTGTCTGTTCTGTTGGAAATGGTTACTGCTTACTGATTTACAGTGTAACAAATGCTCACCCCCTTGTTTGTATAGGGTTTTATTAATGGAGTTATTTAATATACACAAATATTTGTAATGTTTGTAACGTGTTGCTTCTTTAAGTCTTAATCCAATCTGCTCCCCTTCTACTGTACATCATTCAGCCAGCAGCATTTCCTATATTACATAGAGTACATCTCAGACTGCCTATAAACATAGATACACATTTTCCCCACACCAGTAGTACATGTGCATTCTCTGTATCACATTATCGTTTCATCTCGTTGTATGTATTCTGAGTTGGGTGCTGCAGTCCCTAAAAGAGAAATAAATATTTTTTTATAAATTATTTATATTTGTCTTTTTTAATTTAGTTTCTATCATTAAGTAAAAGATAGGACTGGTAAGAATGAATTAGAAAAACCCTGGCTAGATGCCAAACCCAGTATACAGTATCTTTACCGGCCGATTAATCCACACATAACCCCTGGTGTACCTTGACAAGTTGATACCACATGGAGTTTTATCTCAAAACTGTCACTAAGTATATAACGCAAATGATTGTACTTAATGATGATGTAAGTGCCAATTTACTTTATTTTATCTGTTTTTCCTTTGTTTATTTTTGTTTGTTTGAAAATGCAAAATAAAAACCTTCAAAAAAAAAAAAAAAGAATGAATGAATGAAGCGGCAGTTCACTGTTCCAGATGAACAAGCGCAGAACAAATGCAGTTCCATGCACCTGAACTCACGTGCTTCTCATATTTGAATAGAAAGCTGCTATACCTTTTGCTTATATGTCTACTAAGGTTTTAATCCATTTGAGTTAATAAGCAGGTGCAAAGGACACTATCCTCATGATCTACCCTTCTCTCTGCTCTCTATGCTTTGGGTTTTGGCTATAAAAGAGGTATCTCCTCCACCAGTATTCTGTGTATTACCCAGTATGTTTTTCCCTTGGTTGGTGCTCCTTTTAGGAAAAAATGCTCTGGTTCCAGGAAAAAACTGACTGCCATGCTACAATTTTACTAATCTTTCCCAGGCATAATCTGACATTAAATTTACTCTACTGAAAATGCCCCCATCCTAGCCAGGGAATGCCTGAGAATGGAATAAGATGTGGGCAAGGTGCTTGCCAGAGTCTTTTTTCCTGAGAGTTGGACTGGGAGGTCCAGGGCTGCAACCTCAGCACCCCGCCCTAGTCGTGAGGTCACCGCCAAGTCCTCCAAAGAATACGCAACTCCACAGCCCCCCCCCCCACCCAATTGTGCATACCTTGCAATTTCAGATGCAGCAGAGATCTAGAGGGGAGGTGAAAGGGGAGCATGTTTAAGTCAGAAAGGTGACCAGGGACATGAGGGCTGGGGCCCACTGGGTTTTTTTTCCAAGGTCCTTCGGACCTTGGAAAAACATGGCAATTTAATTTAACCAGGGTGTGTAACTTCCCATAGAGTTACAGGTAACTTACTGTGTATTCAGATTCCTTTTTTGCAAACTGAACCTAAAATATAGAAATAAGAATTGAAAAGAAAGTGACTTTTAGTTATGCATTGAAAACTTGAAACTGTTATTCTGAAAGGTTCCACTGCCAGTGAAATACTAAAGAGGCATTCTGTTTTGGAAGACATTTCACAAAACGTATTGTCCTGACCAGTCCCGCTCTCCAATTATTCCTACTTTAAATCTGTGTGTTAGAGTTATAGTATAAATATTTCTATATGTAATCTGTCTTGGGTCAATGGTATAGATTCAGGACAATTATACATAGTACTAGGTACTACAGGGATACTTGCCTGTACATTGATTACTTACCCCTGCAGTATTGGGAATGTTATCATATATTTGAGATGGGTCCATCCCTCTATCAACTGATTGTCCTAAATGATGGATTAAAATACTTAGTACAGAAAAATTGATATAATTTCAGCAATTAACCAGATGCTTGCTTTATTCTATGATTGGCTAGTAATTTCCTAGGATCCTGTATGCATTCATGGTCCAGAGGATATACTCAGAAGTAATAACTCTACTAGCTGCCTGCTATAGAGCCACATAGCCATTTACCTGGGCCCCACCATGGCTTTTAGCAGTAGTTTTACCTGAACTCTGTCCAAATCAAGTCACCCAACCCATCATACAAGGATACCCTTAGATCTGATCAAGCCCCCCTGGCAGACTTAAGGAGACAAATATCATCAATTATGTTGCCCATAGCAACCAATCAGTTTTTTGCTTTTGTTTTCTAACTTGTAGGTGAACGTGCAAATCTAATTGCTGATTGGTTGCTATTGGCAACATCACCAGTGATTTGTGTCTCCAAATGTTATTAAATACACCCCTAAGTATTTTATCTGAAACCCCAAACTAACTGGCAAATAACTAGTGGAATTCAGCACTCATAGGCTACATGCACTACTAGCAAATCAATAAATGAAAAAAAAACAAAAACACCAAGCTAGGGAGGGCAAGTGTAGAACCATGCTATTCAGCTACCTACCTAAAATAATGGGTAAAATAATTATCTCGCTAACTGGAAACCAACTGTTTTGATAGTTGTAACTGGTTGATGTCACCCCTCCTCCAAGTCCCTGCTGCTAGTGATGAGCTAATCTGTCCCATTTCGCTTCTCCGAAAACTTTGTGAAACTGCTAAAAAATTCGCAAAACATGGCTATTGCATGACTTTTTTTACATGATGTTTTTTACATGACCACCAGGTATTTCATGTGATCGCAACTTTTTTGACATGACCACAATTTTTTCAAAGTAAATCCATGCCTGCCAAAAACATTCACTCATCACTACCTGCTGGAATACATGTCTCTCATTCTCTGTATATCTGAAATAAAGGTTTTCTTCCAACCTTTTCTGCCTGTGATGCCAGAAACAACCTTAATCTTAACCTAACTCCCCATAGTGTAGGAGATTCTCTTTTCTCTGCTACTCTCCCTATACTCTCCCTCTTACTATGGAAGGACTTAGCCCCTCATAGGTAGCGGAGATCCCTATAATGTCCAACCTGCTGTTACTTCCACTCTGTTTATTCCCGTCACATATTTTTTGTACAGTAGGAACGTTGCACAGATGATGAATACAGTCCCCAAGATGGACCCACAGATGATGGTGACTGTAATGGCTGTACAGTTGTTTGATTGAGGTCTATTATCTGTGAAATCAACCACAAAATAGGGCAATTGGGTCAATAATGTTTTCTTGCAATATGTTGAGAAATATCACAAAAATAGTTAAATATACAACTATGTAACTATAATCCCTGTAAGCAGACTTATGCTTATTTGTAAGACTCCTGGTTTATAGGGTGGCATTATTCAACCAAAGGAACAGCCCCGCTGAGAAAAGCTACACTAGACTTAATGGAAAATGTGCATTTTCTTACTGATTCCCATTATGATAGCATCTTTGATTAGTCTTTGGCATGATAAAACCTTCTAAGGAAACCCTAAACAATATTTTTCTATTACTTGAATAGTAGCCCATACTGCACTACTCTCTCTTAATCTGTAAGTTAATGCTTCATCTAAATGGTTTAACTGTTGTGGATATGGGCTACGATTTCCCCAAGGGGTTGAAGGGTTAGTAGTTAAAGGAGAAGGAAAGGCATTTTACTGCCAATAGATTCACCACATTAATGCCACCTGGAACACTATATTTATTCTGCATAAAGCTTTATCATACCCGAGTAAACAGCCCTAGAAGCTTTCTTTTTTTTGCTTAGGATTGCAGCAACCATTTTAGCTTGGTCTTTATAGCTTCCTCTAGCCCTTATAGCTCAGATTATACATTCCTAAGGAAGGGGGAGGGAGTTCTTAGCATTCTTGTGGGAGGGGGGAACAGGAGACAGGAGAGAACTGCACAGACTCTGGCCCTCGGAATTAAGGATTTTTATTTACCCTAAGAACATGTTTAAAAAAAGGAAACAAGGAATCCTTTTGATAGACAACTCAGTGCAGCTTTCCTGTGAGTGCTTATGGCTGTATTTACATAGACCTTTCTGATAAAGCTTACTTAGTTTTTACCTTTCCTTCTCCTTTACCTTTTCCCAGGGGCGCTTCTGCCATTAGGCAAGTTGAGAAACTCGCCTCAGGTGGCAGAAGCGCCCCAGTTACCAGGGGCGGCAAAAAGCCGCTCCTGGTAACTTTAAGAGCCGAATTTCCGGAGCCGCCTCAGGCGGCGATATGTCCAGAATCGCCCCTGCCTTTTCCTTCTCCTTTAAAGCTTTCCTGAATGCTTTAGTTGAAAGATTAATTTCCCTTCAGTATCCTGGGCATGAGTGCTAAATGTTAAAGGATGTCAGTGCTTGGGATGAACATAGGAGCATGTTTCTTACATTATTCTGTATTATTAAAAACAAAATTACTCCACAAAAAAGAATGAACATTAATTTATTACAGCCTGACCACCAGCTGCTCAAGTTTCTTCTGCTATTGATGTTTCTACCACAACTTTGCTTTCTACTTTATCTCCTTAGCTTATGTCAGGTCTTTCCGCACACCTTTTTCTTGCTATCACCACAATTCAATACATTTCTCCTAATTTTTATAACCAAAGAAACCAGTGATTTTGTTTCTCTTTCAAAAACTTTTCTTATTAATGTTTACAATTAACTAATGAACTAGTATTAACTCCTCCACCAGCCTTAAATTTCAAGCACCCTAACCCTTAGTGACCAGACCTCTAAAGAAGACTGCATATGAAGTTTCCCCAAACAAGGTAAACTTGCGATTTTATGCTTATGAGAAAATATAACCTTAAATAGTCATCGCACAAGCATAATGATATATTTCTCCCAAATACAATCAATAAAACACAATACAGACTTTATACTCCGCACACAATTTATCATTATTAATGTATCCATCAATCTGACCAATAGAGAAACCACTTCTTTAACTTCTGATGCAGATGAACTCTTTCCAACTTGATTGTAGAAGAGAAGCCATCCATTCCCATTACCTAAATGGACATTCTTACTATTCTTATTGATCATTGTACTGGAATCAGTGTGTATGTAGTTATTGTATGTATGTGTATAGTTACTGTAGGTATGTGTATAGGAATCACAATGAACTGTTACTTACAGTATAGGGACAGTGTGTAGGGCTCACTTATATTCTTGCTGATTGGATTCTCTGCTTCACACTGGTACTGCCCAGCATCTGATTGTGAGAACCTGGGAATAGTCATAGTTCTACTGTTTGCTCTATATATAACTCCAGAAGGAATGATGCCATCAAGTCTGCTCCAAAAGACTCTTGCTGTGTCTGACCTGAAAGAACATAGAAGGGTGACTTCTTTATATTCCTCTGGCTGCCCGCTGGCTATGCTGATCACTGGTTTAGTCAGTAGTTCTGTAGGTGAAACAACAACAACACAGTAACAGTTACAAGGTATTAGACATGAACATTAGAGACAGAGAAATGAATGGAATAAATAAAGTACAATACTGTATATTCAGTGGTCAGAATAATACAGAATAACTTTTAAATTATACACTTATCACTATGGCAGCTATAATTAGCACTTTGTGATGCCGCCTGATGCATTGAAATTTATCATATAATCAGTTTGGGTATTTGGTATTGTGAGGACTTTTGAAACAATCGTGCTGTCACTTTGCTCTGGGGGAGGTGTACAAAGATGGAGGAGGTTTACCAATATGTTGCCTGCCAGCGATTTTCCCATATAAGCTTCCTTGAAAGTACTACAATTGTTACACAGTTCAGTGTAAAAAGGAAACTGATAGACTCATATGCGGAGGGTGACTTTTTTGTTTTGGAAGGCTAAAGATGGGCCATACATAAACTTTAAATCAGTCTATGTGAGCCTTAGTGGATTCTTTGCTGGCATAAAAAATGAACCTCCCAACTACCTCTTGCGGTTCCCACTGGCTCCCAGGGATACTTCGCCAAAGTGCGAGTGGGAGGGCTTTTTTTTCACCCTAAAATGCTTAGGATGTAAACGTATTCATACATGCACTTCTTTGAGGGGTTCTCCATCCATTTGTGTTTGGGATCAGTTATCTTAAATGTGTTTGTTTTTATAGTGAGAAAGGCACTGGGTACTAGTGATTCGGCGTTTAGAATATTTAAAGTAAAGTACCTGTGGGATGAAATCTGCAGCAAAAGTTCAGAGTTGGTGAGGTTCTTAGGTAAAGTTTACAGCCTGCAGATCCCTCTTATCAGTCTTCATTTCTGCAGTGCCTGCATCTGTGCCTTGATTGGTCATTTTACTGTCTGTCAAGAAAGCTGTGCTCTTAAGGTGTCAAGCAGGTTTGGGGGGCTTAGCTTGCCCTAGCCTTATTGAAAATCCACCTATGGATAGACTATGCAAAATCAAAAATGTTTTCAATATAGTTAGCCAAAAAGGCTGGAGTGGGCACATGTCTAACAGAATGGGCAGAACACTACTTCCTGCTTTACAGCTCTCTAAGCTGTTAGCAGTCAGTAACCAATCGGTGACATTGGGACATGAACTGAACAGTTATGTCCCATATGCCCCCCCTAAAGTCACTGACTAACTAAGAGGTTAAAGAGCTGAAAGCAGAAAGCAGTGTTCTGGCTATTATGTTAGACATCTGCCCACTCCAGCCTTTATAGATTACATTTTTGCCTAACTAACTATATTACAGATATTTTTTATTTTGCACAGTCTATTTTACCCAGTTTCATTTTTACACTGAACTGTTCCTTTAAAGCTTCTTCCAGGAAATTTTAAGTTTGGGACCAACTAATTTCCTTATATACAGTAGTTCTCTCTCTAAATACATATAACTCTAAGTCTCCCTGTCTGCCAAATGGACCTCCCTTAGCACCACAGTTTATGGCGAAGCAAAAACGGAACATATTCGCTCATCACTAGAGGTGAAACCTTAAATTACCACTGCAATGTGTAGGGACCCATAGGGTTAAGCTCCCTATGGTGTTATCCCTTATCTTTTCCTTATCTGTGCTGTTATAGGGCAGAGCCCTCTACACTCAGATTACAGAAGCTGCTCCTAATAGGTTTAGCTCAGGTTGACCACTCCCCTTGGCAGACTATATAGTGTCTTGCACAAGGAAGTGTCTTCCTCTCTGGCTGCTGTTGTCTCAGGCTTCACGTCATTGAGCCTGGAGGCATAAGGCCCCAGTAAAGAGAACCATCTTTATATTAAGTCGGGGACAGGGCCCCGTGAACGAGGTAAAGCCAGAACAGTCAGTACTATTAATAGCATCCTCTAGAAGTGGTGAGTACAGTTAGTCTATTTAGCAAGGGCAGTTAATAGCCCCAACCAGGAGTTGTAAAAGGGTTTAGCCTACCCCGGCTCTGTTGTCGTTCTTTAGGGACCGGTTTATTAGACGCCAGGTACCAGTGTTTGGAGCTCTCCCCTGGACCACAGTCAGCCGGAACACTCCCTTCTGAAAGGGCTTCATCTCAGGTATCAGCTAATCCTCTGTGCATCCTCCAAGTGGGATATTCTGTTCCTTCAGTGTCACCTCTGCTATATTCCATTGTGACCAACTCCTATACTGCTGTGTCTGTGAGTATAATCCCTGCTGCACTATTAAGTTGTGCCTTGTCCAATAAAATGGTACTATAGTTCATCAGAAGAACCTTTCTGGCGTCCATTATTCTATCTGCACCACACAAGCTCTATCTAGTTGTAGTTCAACTACCCCCTCAGCTCCATTAGTACCTCCCATATAGCGGAGGCCCACTCCTGTGCATTAAGGTCGCATGTAACACATGCTCTATACTTATCACTAGCCGGGGTTTTGCCATTTATAAGCCAAACAAGTGTTACAAATGTTTTCAACATCTCTAGGGATTATTATTACTAAAGGTTTGAATCAAACAAATTCATATTCTGCATAGGAAATTCAGTTTGCATTCCATATAGATAATACAAATTCTAAGCAAACAGCAAATGCCTCCGGTTGCTTATTCCTGCAAGTCACTGGGGCTGCAGAGAACCAAACACTTACCAAATACAGGTAGGTAAATACTTCCTTTGGTTGGGAAACTTTCTGCTTGTATTCCCACTGTGAAAATTCCTCTATATGCAGTAGAAAGTTTTGAGATCTTTAATGATCCATCTGGAAGGCCCCTGGCCCCTGGAATGTACAGTGGCCCTCGTTTCTCCACAGGGTAAGAAGATAAATTGTAGGTTAATATTAGGAACATATTGTCGTCATCTGATAAACCTCCATACCAGGAGAAAGAGAGAATGGCCCCGCTGACCCCACTGACTCTGAGGGTGACAGACTGATTGACCACTGGATTTTTAGGAATCAGCTGAATATTGATTCCATAGATCAGATTTATCCAGACACTGAAGAGAGCTGAAAGAGAAAGAAATTAAATTAATTCAGGAGACCCCAGCACAAGGTGGGACATACATTATGACATAGTATCGCTTATTGTAAAATATAATCAGTGGTGTAACTATGGAGAAAGCATAGCAACTGCAGGTAGATTTGTGCCAGTGCTCAGTCTGTGGTTTCATAAGGTCCCAGAACTCCTCTTATAAATGACAGTTGGGGTTCCATTGCCCCTATATATTGTATAGAGAGCACATAGAGGAGTAATGTAAGTGCCTGTACCTGTGAGCAGATATCCCCTCATGCAAAGGGCCCGGGCGGCTGTTACTCTCTCTCTGGCCATGGTGTCTCTCTCTCTGTCATTAAGAGGAAGCCAGCTGTCTTGATATTCTGCATTTCAACATCTGAATAATATTTTTTTTTCTGTCGCAACCAGAGGGAGCTTGAATAGGAAATGTGCAATACAGCAAATATACAAGTACAGAGCCCATTATCCAGGAAGCTCAGAATTACAGGAAGGCCATCTCCCTTAGACCCTATTTTAAGTAAAATATATTTTTTTTTCATTATTTCCTTTCATCTCTGTAATATGCACATTGGGGGCAAAACAATCCTATTGGGTTTATTTAATGTTTAAATGGTTTTTGGTAGTCTTAAGGTATGGTGATCCAAATTCTTGGAAAACCCCATCCAGAACACTTCAGGCCCTAAGGATTCTGGATAATAGACCGAATACCTATATAAAGATCTTCTTTTAGTGCATACATAGGACCACAAAACTTATCGCCTCATAGACTGAATTTACCCCTCCAGTATACCCATTCACTAAAAGCATATATCAAACTAAGTTAAAAAAGTTGGGGGCCCAGGCAAGTAAGCAAAGGGTCCAACCAACAGTAAAGGGTCTGGATTATAAAACATGATTTACCATGGGAACAGGCAAAGAGGCAACAGGGAGACATAAGAGTCCAACAGGATTAATGGCTCAAAATTTAGTGAAATTGCTTAGACAAAATATAGGGGTACATTGCAAATAGGGATTCAAAGGAAATGGGGGTTCACGGGAAGAGGAGTCTCTGGGAATTCAAAACCAGCTCCAAGCACCCTACTGTCAGGAAGGTTCCATATCCTAAGTATTAGTGATGAGCGAATCTGTGCCATTTCGCTATGGTGAAAATGCAGCAAATTTTCCCATGGCGAATTTTGTCACCTGTTTCACAAAACAATCTGCCAATGGCAAAATGTGGAAATTCACCGCGAATCCATGCCTGGCAAATTATTTTGTCCATCGCTAAGTATTATAAGTGAAACACCTTATTCTAGGTATTGAAATACCAATAGCAATATATCCTTATACTATACTATCATATAAGGAGGTTTTTATACCACCCCATATTTATTAAGCTGCATATCCATCATTTTTAATATCACGTATTATGGGTATAGAATCTGTTATCTGGAAACCTGTTATCCACAAATCTCCAGTTTACAGGAAGGCCATCTCCCACAGACTCCATTATAAGCGAATAATCCTTTTTCTCTGTAATAATAAAACAGTACCTTGTACTTGATCCCAACTAAGATATACAAATCCTTTTTGGAGGCAAAACAATCCTATTGGGCTTAATTAATGTTTACATTATATTTTAGTAGACAATGGGCCCGATTCACTAAAGTCCGAAATAAGGAGTGCTATTTATAGCATGCGTTAAAAATCTTATCACTTCTTATTTTTCACTCGATTCACTAAAAGGACACTTGTCATAATTAAGAAGCGATGTTCTTGGCGTTATTTATCTTGCGACGACATATTTTCAAGCAATATATTACGCAGCGCACAACATATTACGCAGCGTGCAATATTTTACGCAGAGCGCAATATATTACCCATGTAACCATTACTTTCTGAAGACTACCGTTCTGAAAATTTTGCGCTCTGCGTAAAATATCGCGTGCTGCGTAATATGTTGTGCGCTGCGTAATATATTGCTTGAAAATATGTCGACGCAAGATAAATAACGCCAAGAACATCGCTTCTTAATTATGACAAGTGTCCTTTTAGTGAATCGAGCGAAAAATAAGAAGTGATAAGATTTTTAACGCATGCTATAAATAGCACTCCTTATTTCGGACTTTAGTGAATCGGGCCCAATGTATGTACACGTAGATCCAAATTACAGAAAAAAAAACCCTTATCCAGAAAACCCCAGGTCCCTATACCTGTATAAAGTTCATTGTATTCACTGTGTTTGCTGTGAAAAAGGTCTGTTATGATCAGTCCTGAAATGTTATTTACAAAGTTACAAAATTCAGGAAATCGATTTCTCAGTTCTTTCTTTCTAGGAAGAAACATTTCCCCACATCTCAGCTGGTACGGCCCGACAATGGTGCCTCTTGGGTTGGTGCATCACAGCAGTCCCCCATATTTACTGCCTTTCACTTGTATTATATTTCAGAGCTATTTGGATTTTGGATTTCTGGACAGTAAATCCTACATCTGTATAATATTGTTCCTTTAACAAACAGATAATGAATATGAAATGAATAAAGATAGTTGTTGAGTAATAACTGCTGGTTTGAGGAATGGCACCTGTGTTTGGAAATGATTCTGTATCATGTTACTGTCTCAGCTTATTGAGGCCCTGGAGAAAGTGGCCTATAAAAGGCTTTGTGGGTTGAATACAAGATGTGGTAAATAGAAAATGGGTGAAAGAGCAGTGGTGTAACTATAGCAGACCCTGTTCGTGGGGGGGGGGGTCTCAGATTGCGGGGTCTTCTTCCTCTGTAACTATAAGAAATCCCCCCTCCCCAGCCACTCTGTTACCTACCAGGCACAAGCAGCCGGGGTGGGGGGTAGTTGCGCACCGGCCCTTCCAAAGTTTTTTTTAACAGAGGGATTCAGTGCTGTGTTCTTAGGTCTCTGGGAGAGAGTAAGTTAGGCTGATGCCCCACACAGAGATTAGTTGCCCAAAATCCAATCAAAATGATTAATGGTGTAAGTCTCTTTGCATTATACAAAATGCTGCTGAGTGCACAGAAAGGCCCCAGTGATTACAATGCCTTACCCATACAAGCAACATAGTCCTGTAGCTTAAAGTGGACCTGTCACCCAGACATAAAAAGCTGAATAATAAAAGTCCTTTTCAAGTTAAATATGAAATCCAAATTCCTTTTTTTAAATAACACATCCATACCCTTTAAAAAGACATTTAAAAATCCCAGCTGTCAATCATATATTGCCTGCCCCGCCTCTATGCCTTAGGCATAGAGGCGGGGCAGACAATACCTTTAGCTTTCTAATCAGCACTTCCTAGATGTCACTGCATTTCACACTTTTATCCTCCCTCCCCATCACCTAATTATGTAGTCAGTGCATGGGTATGGGCATCTGGTCCTTTAACAAGATTTTGGTGTGACGCAAAGCTTGCCTTACTAACAGTGTCCACAAAATGGCAGCTGCCTGCTTGCTGGGATTGAATCGCGAGGCGATTTCGGGAAATCGCCGAAAAAGACTCGCAAGTCTTTTTCGGCGATTTGCGCGAAATCGCGCCGCCGCATCTGCCATCCCGCCGGCGACTTACATGTTCGCCGGTGGGATGGCAGGGGGAAGGCAACTCGGGAGATTAGTCGCCCGCGAACAGGGAGTTTTGCCGCGGGCGACTAATCTCCCCGTGTGCCAGAGCCCTAAGGGAGATGGCCTTTCTGTAATTCACAGGTTATTCCGTATACATCATTTTGTGTCCAGTTCTATCACAAATAAATCATTGGGTAGAGTTAACTTGCATCTATTCTGCATTTAATTAAATCAGTTTATAACCAACACATATATACTAACAAATCTAGCAAGTAACATCAAAAGAATTGTTTAAAGTGTGTGGTATCCTTGTCTGTAAAAAAAAAACTCTTTTTTGTGTTAACTCCATAATCTCTAGTGGCAATTTCTATTTGCTGGGCTGAGAATTAGAATTGTTAGCAATGAAAGGGGTGGTTAACTTCCAGGTTAACTTTTAGCATGTTATAGAATTGTTTATTCTTAGCAAATTTTCAGTTGGTCATTTTTAATTTGTTATAGTTTTTGAATTATTTGCCTTCTCCATCTGACTATTTCAAGCTTTCAAATGGGAGGGGGGGGGGTCACTGACATCACTAAAGTTGCAGCCAAAAAACTATTGCTCTATAAGGCTACAATTTTATTGCTACTGTCACTTAACTTTTTATTTAGGCCCTCCTCTATTTATATTTGTCTGCCTTTCAAAACACTGCCTGGTTGCTAGGTTAAATTGGACCCTAGCAACCAGATGCTAAATTCCCAAATAAAGAGCTGCTAGACAAAAAGCTAAATAACTCAAAAAATTGCAAATAATAAAAAATGAAAACCAATTGCAAATAGTCTCAGGATATTACTCTCTACATCATACTAAAGTTAAATCTGATGGGGTTGCTGGGTGTCTGGCATTTCTGTTTTAATCTTTCCTGTTTATTATGTAATGTTTCATTCTATACAGCTGTTTTTTGCGGATAAGTATGCTTTCTGTGCATTCTGCTTAGTGAGCCTAATACTGAGAAACACAGAAAATACTGCCAAACTAAGGTTATAGATAAGCCTTTTTATTAAGTGCGGTGATAGAAAAGAGTGCAGGGATTTGAAGAATTAAGTAAAGAGAAGAGAATTCCTAATTGGAGAGGCTGTGGCAGAGTAATTAGTTCCAGCCTGTATTGGACTTATTGTTTTTTTTCTGGCAGCCTACAAGGTTAAAGCAGCCATACAACTCTGCTGTTGCAAGCTAGCTGTGTCATTCTCCTGTGGCTTTATGGCATAAGCTCTATGTAACCCCTATGTGGCTGTGAAAACAGGCAACACCAGCTAGATTGGCTTTAGAGAATGGGGTACAAAGGACTCTACACACCAGATGGGCTTTCGCTATGTAGAAATATCCTTGGGGTGTAGTGCAACTACAACTCACTTAGGCTGTGTGCAAAGTAATATAAAAGAATGGATGCCAGAAGGTTATTTGTGGTGAAACAAAAATTAACTTGTTGATTGTCCAAGACAATTAGTCCACAGGGTTATGGCAGATACTTCCTCACAGAGGAGATAGCAGTCAAAAGCTCTGAGGATAGAAAGAGATGGTGTCCACTGGTTTATCCCACCTCTACAGAGTCTGGGCAGGGTAAAGACAGCCAAACAGCACGGCACCACTATGGAGCGTAGTCTGGACAAGTATCTCAGGTCCTCAGGATGTAGACCTTAGCTTGTAAGGATCCCAATCAGCCGACTATGGATCAGGGATAGGAACTAACCTGAATCCTGCATCTTAACCGTAGTCCTGCACTAAGGCAACAATGCCTGTAAGGAAGGGTACTTCCAGAAACTGCTCTTTCTGCCTGATCTCACTTTCCTAGAAAGTGCTCTTAAGTATGTTCTACTATTCTAGCTATTCCTCGTTCACGGGGTCCCTGTTCCCCAACAGACAGTTCTCTAGGGTATAATGGCTTACTGGGGCCCTGTTGATCCCAGGCTCAGTGGAGTCAAAAGATGCAGCCAAAGAGGAGGACCCACCCCTTTGCTAAACACTATATTAGAGTGCAAAGGGAGTGGTCTCCCTATGAACCAATAAGGCACAAATGCAAATGGCAAACTAAATACATGGGTCTTTGCCCAGTAACAGGATAAAAAAGGAAATGATCGGGTTTAAAGACATAGGGGCATATTAACCCTATGGGTCCCTACATCTATTTGATACGTTTGCACTAAATGCCCCTGCTGTAATTGCTTATGTTGCTGCTACATAATGTAATGTTATAACCATGCTTGTGTTTGGAACAACCACACTACTATGGTGGAAATTCTTGCTGCCATTTGGTGTATGAATATTTTATATAAATCTGCAGTTACCCATTGTTACAATATTGCAGTTTTTAGTGTATTAACACTGCGCATAATTCTTTGGCAGTTCATTATTGCTATTCTGCCATCAATCGGTTATCATTATTACTAGGTTGCAGTCAATTAGTATACAGGTATTGGACCCCTTATCTGGAAAACCATTATCCGGAAAGTTCCAAATTATGGAAAGGCCATCTCCCATAGACTCCATTTTAATAATAATTAATAATTTACATTTTTAAAAATGGTTTCCTTTTTCTCTGTAATAATAAAAAAGTACCTTGTACTTGGCCCCAAATAAGATATAATTAATCCTTATTGGAGCCAAAACAATCCTTCTGGGTTTATTTAATGTTAAAATGATATTTTAGCAGACTTAATGTAGGAGATCCAAATTACGTAAAGACCCCTTATCCGGAAAACCCCAGGTCCCAAGCATTCTGGATAATGGGTCCCATACCTGCACAAAGTTGAAGTTATTCGGTGTAATACTATGCACATTTGTCTGTTCAACTGATATATTAATACTATATGCACTTTGCAGTGAATAATCACTGTTGAATTTATTTAGTATATTAAGACTGATGTTCCTCGGAGAGGTTCAGACACACACGATAGATCTCTGGTATTGCATGCGACTAACCTCTCCGCAAAGGCTTTCTACCTGCAACAATAGGAGGTAATGCAAGGTTGCACAAAGTTTCCTCCTGCAGGCAACTTTGCATGACATTGGAAAACGAAGCAATGTGAAGGGCTTTCCACCAGCGACTACTATTGTTGCCGGTCAAAAGCCTTTTCAGAGCAATTAGTCGCCTGCGATAGCAGAGATCTATCTTTGGTGACTAAACCGCTCCATGGGACATCAGACTAACACTGTACAGTTTTTTCTGACCATTTACCATTATCACTAGGTTGCAGTCAGTCAGTATAATACAGTGTGCAACATCATCAAATGTTGCAGTGTGTCTGTATACTGTATATATATATATACTGTGTATATATATATATATATATATATACAGTGGTGTGAAAAACTATTTGCCCCCTTCCTGATTTCTTATTCTTTTGCATGTTTGTCACACTTAAATGTTTCTGCTCATCAAAAACCGTTAACTATTAGTCAAAGATAACATAATTGAACACAAAATGCAGTTTTTAAATGAAGGTTTACGTTATTAAGGGAGAAAAAAAACTCCAAATCTACATGGCCCTGTGTGAAAAAGTGATTGCCCCCCTTGTTAAAAAATAACTTAACTGTGGTTTATCACACCTGAGTTCAATTTCTGTAGTCACCCCCAGGCCTGATTACTGCCACACCTGTTTCAATCAAGAAATCACTTAAATAGGAGCTACCTGACACAGAGAAGTAGACCAAAAGCACCTCAAAAGCTAGACATCATGCCAAGATCCAAAGAAATTCAGGAACAAATGAGAACAAAAGTAATTGAGATCTATCAGTCTGGTAAAGGTTATAAAGCCATTTCTAAAGCTTTGGGACTCCAGCGAACCACAATCCACAAATGGCAAAAACATGGAACAGTGGTGAACCTTCCCAGGAGTGGCCGGCCGGCCGACCAAAATTACCCCAAGAGCGCAGAGACAACTCATCCGAGAGGCCACAAAAGACCCCAGGACAACATCTAAAGAACTGCAGGCCTCACTTGCCTCAATTAAGGTCAGTGTTCACGACTCCACCATAAGAAAGAGACTAGGCAAAAATGGCGTGCATGGCAGATTTCCAAGGCGCAAACCACTTTTAAGCAAAAAGAACATTATGGCTCGTCTCAATTTTGCTAAAAAACATCTCAATGATTGCCAAGACTTTTGGGAAAATACCTTGTGGACCGACGAGACAAAAGTTGAACTTTTTGGAAGGTGCATGTCCCGTTACATCTGGGTAAAAGTAACACAGCATTTCAGAAAAAGAACATCATACCAACAGTAAAATATGGTGGTGGTAGTGTGATGGTCTGGGGTTGTTTTTCTGCTTCAGGACCTGGAAGGCTTGCTGTGATAGATGGAACCATGAATTCTACGGTCTACCAAAAAATCCTGAAGGAGAATGTCCGGCCATCTGTTCGTCAACTCAAGCTGAAGCGATCTTGGGTGCTGCAGCAGGACAATGACCCAAAACACACCAGCAAATCCACCTCTGAATGGCTGAAGAAAAACAAAATGAAGACTTTGGAGTGGCCTAGTCAAAGTCCTGACCTGAATCCTATTGAGATGTTGTGGCATGACCTTAAAAAGGCGGTTCATGCTAGAAAACCCTCAAATAAAGCTGAATTACAACAATTCTGCAAAGATGAGTGGGCCAAAATTCCTCCAGAGCGCTGTAAAAGACTCGTTGCAAGTTATCACAAACGCTTGATTGCAGTTATTGCTGCTAAGGGTGGCCCAACCAGTTATTAGGTTCAGGGGGCAATTACTTTTTCACACAGGGCCATGTAGGTTTGGATTTTTTTTCTCCCTAAATAATAAAAACCCTCATTTAAAAACTGCATTTTGTGTTTACTTGTGTTATCTTTGACTAATAGTTAAATGTGTTTGATGATCAGAAACATTTTGTGTGACAAACATGCAAAAGAATAAGAAATCAGGAGGGCAAATAGTTTTTCACACCACTGTATATATATATATATAATATATAATGCTGAATGCATCACTATGTTGCAGGCAATCAGTATATATACTGTATGCAACGGTGGTTAATCATCAAAACGTTGCAGGTACATGGTATAATACTTTGCCCTTCTCTATCGCAGGTTATTATCACTATGTTGCAGTCAGTTATTTAATACAGGTATCAGACCCCTTATCCAGAAACCCATTATCCAGAAAGTCCCGAATTACGTAAAGGTTATCTGCCATGGACTCCATTTTAATCAAATAATTAATATTTTTCAAAATGGTTTCCTTTTTCTCTGTAATAATAAATCCTTGTTGGAGCCCAAACAAGCCTATTGGGTTTAATTACTGTTTAAATTATTTTTTTAGCAGACTTTAGGTAGGAGAACCAAATTACAAAAAGAACCCTTATCTGGAATAACCCAGGTCCTGAGCATTCTGGATAACGGGTCCCATACCTGTATAATACTATGTGTATTAAAAGCTGCAGCTCCTGGTTTCTGTGACACTATACTGCTGCCATTTTCATATTTAATGTTAAATACAGCATCAATTCCTCATTGTTATTATGCTGTATTACTTTATTACCCTATTGGCCACTGATGTCCTCCCCTGACACATTTCACATATGCGCGTTCAGGGGAGGACGGCGGGGTTTAGGGGTACGTGGCCGGAGGAGGCACCTTGAGGCAGTGTGGGGTCCCGGGGGCGGTAGCCCTGGTGGGCCCTACACCCCCCAGTCCAACTCTGTTGTATTATAGGTATTTCTACACTTGTTACTCTGAGTATTATATTGATTGCTGCAATGTACCACTACTTTACTGTAGTATATAGTATTATTCAATGTATTACTGTCATAATTGTCTTTATATATATTTTTTTATGGCTAAAGTGCTGCAATGAATCTTTTTGGTATTACAATTTAACAAATTAAGATTGTGTATATGCCTAAAGATTTTATGGTCCTATATACAATTGCTGTGATCTTTCTTACATTAGTGTAACGTCTTTTCCCCTTTTAATCTTCATTATCACTGCAGCTGATTATCTCTTATTATACATTACAATACACTGTTTACGTATAGGGAGGGTTGAAGTTTAACCTCCTCAACACTGTGTTGTTATAGTGTGTTATTTCACTTATATTAATACAGTATGTATTGGTAGCTCATCATTACCAGGATGTCATCTGGCTGCTACTAAGAGGATCAAAACCTCTGTGAATCATAACACATTGTTATTTAACAGATTAATACTGTATATCTCTGCAGGGCATTATTATTATTAGTCTATTGTTCTTCTTTCAATACTGTGTATTGCTTCAGTGTTTTGTTCCTAAATAGGATCCTGCAGTTACGTTTTTAAGGAATTGAATTGAAATTATGCTATAGAGCTGATATTGAGCACATTCATACTGTTTATGCCATGTCACACATTGCTGCTATTTAATATATTAGAAGTGTGGTTATCTCTATAGATCATTATTTTGCTGTTATGTGGTATGCTCAAGACTGCATGTATATTTGCAGCACTTTATTACAATATGCTATCCAGGTAGCATTTAGTATATTCATACTATATACTTTCTACAGGGTATATATGTTATTGTTCAGATCATTGTTGTTGTGCAGAACATTATAAATTCTAGTTTAAAAAAAAAAGGTTGTACTGTAAGATAATGTAATGCAGCTTTCAGAAGCTAAATGTTACGTAACCTATGAGTATGTAATTGGTATGAACTGTGTTGGAATGAAACATTAATTGATACATTTTGTTTTAATATACATTCAATATACATTTTTTTAATATACATTTAAGAGGTGAATTGGTATTTAGATGGAATAGGTACTGAAGGCATCAAGAGATGAAGGCATTGACTGATTGGCATTATCGCTTTTATGTCTGTCCCATGTTAAGGTCACAGTAGGTGTGATCCGGCCGATGCTGCAGCCCCTGCAACAGAAGAATGCACTTTTTTTGTTTATCACTATCTGTAGCATTCAGAATTAGCCTTAGTGCCTATTAGGGTCTGCGAGAAGCAAGTTTTCGTTTGTCAATAAGATTGCTTCATGTTTTCTGAAATTGTTGCAGGAATCTGGACACTGACATCATTGTAACTTTTATATCCCCTTCTGGGGCAAAGTGAGCATCCTGTACTGCATGGAGGACATATCCCCTGGTGAGTAGTTATAGATCAGCATAACCAATCACTCTGTTACTATAGGAACTCCAGTAAGTAGGTAGGTGTCCAACTAAGGGTGCATGGATTTATTGTTTGAAAAACAACCCGTGCAACCCCTGTAGCTGAAGCCTGCCACTTAGAATTGGATGAGATATTTCAGTATCTTCCCCAAAACTAGAGTCCAGTCACACTAAATGATCTGATGACTCTTTATGATCCATGAGTACATGGTTAGGCTGTGTTTGCTCTGAGATATCTGGAGGGAAAGATCTTACTGTGTATGTAGATTCCACTGTGGGGTTTTGTCCCTAAAAGAACAAAAGAATAAACAGATGATATAAAATTTAAGTTAGTGCTGTGGATATCATTCACCAAGTATAGCAGGGCTTTGGTACATATGCCTTTTTTTTCTAAACATGGTTGATCATTTACTTATAAAAAATGACACAACCACCTGCTCTACAAAACCACAATTCTTTAGCAAGAAGGAAACATACCATGGACATTTATGAGCACCCAGTACCACCATAGAAGCCATAAAACATCCACTGATTACATGCAATTTAATCATTTTTATGATTCCACAGCTCATTATTTTGGGGCCCCATTTTACTTGTTGAAAGTACATTTTGCCCAGGGCCCCATGTGAAAAGTTATAAAAACACTTACCTTTGTTCCATCAATCACATCATCATATATTTCAGATGACTTTTGTTGGCTGTTAACTTGTCCTGTAATTTCAATAACAACACATGTATCTTGGCAGCAATGAAGTAAAGGAAGACGTAAAGTAAAGTGAAAAGATAGGGATCTCAGGGACCCCCTGAGAGCTAATACTGGGTGCCTGAAAGTCGGCATTATCACATTATAGCTGAATATTGAGGATAGTTTACTAGTATAGGTGCTAAATTGCAGCAGTGGTATAACTATATGGGGAAAAGAACCCATGGTGGAAGGGGTTGAAGTGACAGGGTGCCCAGTAAAAACCCATAACCCCCCACCCAGCACACAAACGATCCCCCATTCCTGTGCCAGGACCTGAGTGTTAGGGTTGCAGGCTAAGGGGCCTAGGCACCCATCCTACATAACTGGCGATTGTGACAAGTGGGAAGCAAATCTATTTCAGCCGGCCCGAGCTAGGGGTAAGCAGGTAGCTGTGGAGGTCCCCCACTCTGTTGCACCCTAGGCAGGTGCCTATTCTGCCTACCCCTAGTCCCAGCCCTGAGCAGGTAGTTGCTATGGGTTGCTATCACTTCAAAAACCAAATAAGCCAGACCTGTGAGCCACTGAATTATAAATAGTATCAAAGAACCGTAATCACTGAAGGCAGTAACCACTAGCTACATAGTTTGATTGATCACTGCCTAATTTTTAACTTTATGTATATTTGTAGGCTCACCTTTAGAAACTGGGGGAGATGGAACTGTAAAGGCTGGTTAATGAGCTGCTGAAATGTTCCCAGTTTTAGTAAATTAGTCTCACTTTTTTATTCTTAAGGTGGCCATATACAGTCTGATATTAGCTGCAGAGTCGGCCGTTTCAGACCAAGTTGGCAGCTTATTGCCAAGTGCACAGGACAGAAATCTATCAAGCAGGTTTGAAAATCAGATCAGATGTGCACTGCACTGGAGCATTAATGTAGTACTCTCCTAATGGGTCTGCAGGGGCTGGCAAAGGGATGGATCATTCAGTCTGTGTCTGGCTTTTCTCAGTAGGATCTCTCACCTGTCTGTACTTGCCTGGCTGGAAGGATAAATCTCTTGTACAGCAGAAATGTTGCACAGGCAATTAATGCTATTCCTGCAATGGAGCCACAGATTATTCCGGCCAAGACACCTGTTAGTGGATCTGCACAAACACCTGTAAGATATAAACTAAACAGTATATCTACGCACCTAACACAAGTAAAAACAACATAGATAGTATCACTTGGGCCAAGTTGAGCCTGGAATGTTGCTGGAAAGCCCTAAGGTATGAAGTTTAATTTGACAAGCTGCATGATATTTTCCCAATATTTTCAAACAACTTCTTTTGTGCAGCTTTTAAGTGAGTGTGTGGGTAGCTTGTTAGGTTCAGTCACACAACTACTGGGTTATGGATTATCCTGCATAAAGTATATACGTATATTTATATATATATCAGCTGGGAATCATTTATGTGCTTACACATAATATTTTCTGTTGAATTTAGTGGTATGGGGGGGCAGGCTGAAGGACCTCCCCTCCATTGGATCAAAAATTGCATGAAAAAAAGCAGAAAAAACTCTTTCATTATTTGAATTTGTTTTGTTGGAAAAAAAAGCTTTAAAAATTCTCATTGCATCTTGCCAGTTCACAATTTTTTCCATGGAGTGGACAGTCTCAATCATCACTACATGAAATATATGGGGTAATGTAACAAAAGTCACAGTTTGCACAAACATCTGAAATTGAATTCTTATCAGTTAGACTAGAAAGTATACATCATTTCTTCCTAAACGCTAAATGGCAAATGGGGATTCTCCCAGGATCAGTACATGCTGTATCCATTATTATCATTCATTGGAATTAGTTTATATGTACATATGTAATGAACCGTTACTCACAGTATAGGGACAGAGTGTAGGTCTCACTGATATTCATGCTGGCTGGATTCATGCCTTCACATTGGTACTTTCCAGCATCTGATAATGTTATCCTGGAAATAATCATACTTTCATTATTTGAACTGTATTTGACTCCAGAAGGAATTTTGCCACCAATTCTGCTCCATAAGAACCTCTGTGCATTGGCTGCTGTACATGTAAGGGCGATCTCTTCATATTCCACAGGCCGCTGGCTGCTTGTCCTGATCACTGGTTTAACCACAGGGACTGTAGATCAAACAAAAACATAGTGACAGTTACAAGTTATTGCACATCAGGATTATGTAGTAAAACACTGTGGGGCAGATTTATTGTAAAATAGTAAGTTAGGTTGAAAAGAGATACGTCCATCAAGTTCAACCATAATGCCTACATTTAACCTGCATACTAGATGATCCAGAGGAAGGCAAAAACCCCATCTGAAGCCTCTCTAATTCGCCACAGAGGGGTAAAAAAATTCCTTTGTGACTCCAAGATCTGCCCACTTGTACTGAGAGCTATCCCCCTACCCCTGTATTCCCTCACTTGTACTGAGAGTTATCTCCCATACCCCTGTATTCCCTCACTTGTACTGAGAGCTATCTCCCATAACCCTGTATTCCCTCACTTGTACTGAGAGCTATCTCCCCTACCCCTGTATTCCCTCACTTGTACTGAGAGCTATCCCCCATACCCCTGTATTCCCTCACTTGTACTGAGAGCTATCTCCCATACCCCTGTATTCCCTCACTTGTACTGAGAGCTATCTCCCATACCCCTGTATTCCCTCACTTGTACTGAGAGCTATCTCCCCTACCCCTGTATTCCCTCACTTGTACTGAGAGCTATCCCCCTACCCCTGTATTCCCTCACTTGTACTGAGAGCTATCTCCCATACCCCTGTATTCCCTCACTTGTAGAGAGCTATCTCCCCTACCCCTGTATTCCCTCACTTGTACTGAGAGCTATCCCCCTACCCCTGTATTCCCTCACTTGTACTGAGAGCTATCTCCCATACCCCTGTATTCCCTCACTTGTACTGAGAGCTATCTCTCCTACCCCTGTATTCCCTCACTTGTACTGAGAGCTATCTCCCCTACCCCTGTATTCCCTCACTTGTACTGAGAGCTATCTCCCATACCCCTGTATTCCCTCACTTGTACTGAGAGCTATCCCCCTACCCCTGTATTCCCTCACTTGTACTGAGAGCTATCTCCCCTACCCCTGTATTCCCTCACTTGTACTGAGAGCTATCCCCCTACCCCTGTATTCCCTCACTTGTACTGAGAGCTATCTCCCATACCCCTGTATTCCCTCACTTGTACTGAGAGCTATCTCCCATACCCCTGTATTCCCTCACTTGTACTGAGAGCTATCTCCCCTACCCCTGTATTCCCTCACTTGTACTGAGAGTTATCTCCCCTACCCCTGTATTCCCTCACTTGTACTGAGAGCTATCTCCCCTACCCCTGTATTCCCTCACTTGTACTGAGAGCTATCTCCCCTACCCCTGTATTCCCTCACTTGTACTGAGAGCTATCTCCCCTACCCCTGTATTCCCTCACTTGTACTGAGAGCTATCTCCCCTACCCCTGTATTCCCTCACTTGTACTGAGAGCTATCTCCCCTACCCCTGTATTCCCTCACTTGTACTGAGAGCTATCCCCCTACCCCTGTATTCCCTCACTTGTACTGAGAGCTATCTCCCATACCCCTGTATTCCCTCACTTGTAGAGAGCTATCTCCCCTACCCCTGTATTCCCTCACTTGTACTGAGAGCTATCCCCCTACCCCTGTATTCCCTCACTTGTACTGAGAGCTATCTCCCATACCCCTGTATTCCCTCACTTGTACTGAGAGCTATCTCCCATACCCCTGTATTCCCTCACTTGTACTGAGAGCTATCTCCCATAACCCTGTATTCCCTCACTTGTACTGAGAGCTATCCCCCCTACCCCTGTATTCCCTCACTTGTACTGAGAGTTATCTCCCCTACCCCTGTATTCCCTCACTTGTACTGAGAGCTATCTCTCCTACCCCTGTATTCCCTCACTTGTACTGAGAGCTATCTCCCCTACCCCTGTATTCCCTCACTTGTACTGAGAGCTATCTCCCATACCCCTGTATTCCCTCACTTGTACTGAGAGCTATCTCCCATACCCCTGTATTCCCTCACTTGTACTGAGAGCTATCCCCCTACCCCTGTATTCCCTCACTTGTACTGAGAGCTATCTCCCCTACCCCTGTATTCCCTCACTTGTACTGAGAGCTATCCCCCTACCCCTGTATTCCCTCACTTGTACTGAGAGCTATCTCCCATACCCCTGTATTCCCTCACTTGTACTGAGAGCTATCTCCCCTACCCCTGTATTCCCTCACTTGTAGAGAGCTATCTCCACTACCCCTGTATTCCCTCACTTGTACTGAGAGCTATCCCCCTACCCCTGTATTCCCTCACTTGTACTGAGAGCTATCCCCCTACCCCTGTATTCCCTCACTTGTACTGAGAGCTATCTCCCCTACCCCTGTATTCCCTCACTTGTACTGAGAGCTATCTCCCATACCCCTGTATTCCCTCACTTGTACTGAGAGCTATCTCCCCTACCCCTGTATTCCCTCACTTGTAGAGAGCTATCTCCACTACCCCTGTATTCCCTCACTTGTACTGAGAGCTATCCCCCTACCCCTGTATTCCCTCACTTGTACTGAGAGCTATCCCCCTACCCCTGTATTCCCTCACTTGTACTGAGAGCTATCTCCCCTACCCCTGTATTCCCTCACTTGTACTGAGAGCTATCTCCCCTACCCCTGTATTCCCTCACTTGTACTGAGAGCTATCTCCCCTACCCCTGTATTCCCTCACTTGTACTGAGAGCTATCTCCCATACCCCTGTATTCCCTCACTTGTAGAGAGCTATCTCCCCTACCCCTGTATTCCCTCACTTGTACTGAGAGCTATCCCCCTACCCCTGTATTCCCTCACTTGTACTGAGAGCTATCTCCCATACCCCTGTATTCCCTCACTTGTACTGAGAGCTATCTCCCATACCCCTGTATTCCCTCACTTGTACTGAGAGTTATCTCCCATACCCCTGTATTCCCTCACTTGTAC
The DNA here is from genome assembly GCF_000004195.4 of Xenopus tropicalis. Classification (NCBI taxonomy): domain Eukaryota; kingdom Metazoa; phylum Chordata; class Amphibia; order Anura; family Pipidae; genus Xenopus; species Xenopus tropicalis. Next base: position 108,657,802 of record NC_030683.2, on the reverse strand, counting down.
TGAGAGCTATCCCCCCTACCCCTGTATTCCCTCACTTGTACTGAGAGTTATCTCCCCTACCCCTGTATTCCCTCACTTGTACTGAGAGCTATCTCCCCTACCCCTGTATTCCCTCACTTGTACTGAGAGCTATCTCCCATACCCCTGTATTCCCTCACTTGTACTGAGAGCTATCTCCCATAACCCTGTATTCCCTCACTTGTACTGAGAGCTATCTCTCCTACCCCTGTATTCCCTCACTTGTACTGAGAGCTATCTCCCATACCCCTGTATTCCCTCACTTGTACTGAGAGCTATCTCCCATACCCCTGTATTCCCTCACTTGTACTGAGAGCTATCTCCCCTACCCCTGTATTCCCTCACTTGTACTGAGAGCTATCTCCCCTACCCCTGTATTCCCTCACTTGTACTGAGAGCTATCTCTCCTACCCCTGTATTCCCTCACTTGTACTGAGAGCTATCTCCCATACCCCTGTATTCCCTCACTTGTACTGAGGGCTATCTCCCATACCCCTGTATTCCCTCACTTGTACTGAGAGCTATCTCCCCTACCCCTGTATTCCCTCACTTGTACTGAGAGCTATCTCCCCTACCCCTGTATTCCCTCACTTGTACTGAGAGCTATCTCCCCTACCCCTGTATACCCTCACTTGTACTGAGAGCTATCTCCCATAACCCTGTATTCCCTCACTTGTACTGAGAGCTATCTCCCCTACCCCTGTATTCCCTCACTTGTACTGAGAGTTATCTCCCATACCCCTGTATTCCCTCACTTGTACTGAGAGCTATCTCCCCTACCCCTGTATTCCCTCACTTGTACTGAGAGCTATCTCCCCTACCCCTGTATTCCCTCACTTGTACTGAGAGCTATCTCCCATACCCCTGTATTCCCTCACTTGTACTGAGAGCTATCTCCCATAACCCTGTATTCCCTCACTTGTACTGAGAGCTATCTCTCCTACCCCTGTATTCCCTCACTTGTACTGAGAGCTATCTCCCATACCCCTGTATTCCCTCACTTGTACTGAGAGCTATCTCCCCTACCCCTGTATTCCCTCACTTGTACTGAGAGCTATCTCCCCTACCCCTGTATTCCCTCACTTGTACTGAGAGCTATCTCCCCTACCCCTGTATTCCCTCACTTGTACTGAGAGCTATCTCCCATACCCCTGTATTCCCTCACTTGTACTGAGAGCTATCTCCCCTACCCCTGTATTCCCTCACTTGTACTAAGAGCTATCTCCCATACCCCTGTATTCCCTCACTTGTACTGAGAGCTATCTCCCCTACCCCTGTATTCCCTCACTTGTACTGAGAGCTATCTCCCCTACCCCTGTATTCCCTCACTTGTACTGAGAGCTATCTCCCCTACCCCTGTATTCCCTCACTTGTACTGAGAGCTATCTCCCCTACCCCTGGTATACCCTCACTTGTACTGAGAGCTATCTCCCATAACCCTGTATTCCCTCACTTGTACTGAGAGCTATCTCCCCTACCCCTGTATTCCCTCACTTGTACTGAGAGTTATCTCCCATACCCCTGTATTCCCTCACTTGTACTGAGAGCTATCTCCCATACCCCTGTATTCCCCTCACTTGTACTGAGAGCTATCTCCCCTACCCCTGTATTCCCTCACTTGTACTGAGAGCTATCTCCCCTACCCCTGTATTCCCTCACTTGTACTGAGAGCTATCTCCCCTACCCCTGTATTCCCTCACTTGTACTGAGAGCTATCTCCCATACCCCTGTATTCCCTCACTTGTACTGAGAGCTATCTCCCATAACCCTGTATTCCCTCACTTGTACTGAGAGCTATCTCTCCTACCCCTGTATTCCCTCACTTGTACTGAGAGCTATCTCCCATACCCCTGTATTCCCTCACTTGTACTGAGAGCTATCTCCCCTACCCCTGTATTCCCTCACTTGTACTGAGAGCTATCTCCCATACCCCTGTATTCCCTCACTTGTACTGAGAGCTATCTCCCATACCCCTGTATTCCCTCACTTGTACTGAGAGCTATCTCCCCTACCCCTGTATTCCCTCACTTGTACTAAGAGCTATCTCCCATACCCCTGTATTCCCTCACTTGTACTGAGAGCTATCTCCCCTACCCCTGTATTCCCTCACTTGCTAAAAAGCCATCCAACCCCTTCTTGAAGCTATATACTGTATCAGACTGGTTCAGGGAGGGAATTCCACAACTTCACAGCTCTCCCTGTAAAAATAATTTTCTGAATATTTCAATAAATAAAGCATTAGAGAGGTTATTATATGATCCCCTTATATATTTATACATAGTTATCATGTTACCTCTTAAGCGCCTCTTCTCCAGTGTAAACAAACCCAACTTGGCCAGTCTTTCTTCATAACTGAGACTTTCTATACCCCTTACCGGCTTAGTTGCCCTTCTCTGGACCCTCTCTAACTCAATAATGTCCCGTTTGAGCACTGGAGACCAAAACTGAACAGCATATTCTAGATGGGGCCTTACCAGCGCTCTGTAAAGGGGAAGAATAACCCCCTCTTCCCATTAATCTATGCCCCTTTTAATACAGCGCAAAACCTTATTTGCCCTAGCAGCTGCTGTGCTGTGTAAAAACGGGTAAAATTGGCTTAATTTTTTTATGCATTTTTTCTTCTGCCGGAACTTACGTAAAATATCCCTGTAAAAAAAGCTTTTTACACTGTTTTCAGCCAATTTAATTTTTACACAGCATAATAAACAGGTGCAGTAACCCATAACACCAATCAGCAGGAAGCATTTACTGGTCACCTGTTTAGAAGCAAACAGGGTTGGACTGGGGGGTGCAGGGCCCACCGGGGCTACTGCTTCAGGGGCCCTGCACCCCCCAATGGGCCCCCGCAGCATACATTGTTGTTTTTCTTTTGTACTTTCTGTTCTGCTTGTACTTTGGTACCCTAAGTTTAGGGCTTGGCATCTTTGTGAATGTAAGTAGCGCCATTATATTTAGTGTCTTTTAGGGACTTTGCCATATATGTATGTAGTTAAGCAACATTATATATAACCTCTATTTCAGCTCAATAGCTGCCTTCCCGGACTGGTACCAGTAGAACATGGGTTACACTGTACTCTTTCACCCAGAATGGGCCTTCGCTAAGTGGAAGAGAAAGGTGAGAGTGTTGTAAAACTACACCTCTGTTGTTGCTATGCAGAAAAATAAAAACAACAAAGTAATAAGTGTTTATTTGACATCAACAGGGTTTACTCACAATACAGTCAGAGGCCAGTGGTACAGTCTCACATACAGAGTGTAATACAGACTGACACTCCCCTGAGTACAGACTTGGCAGGAATCTCACTTCACCTCTGTGACACCCCGTAGTGGATCCCCCTCAGGGAATTCTCTATCCTGATTCCCTATTCCCTGTTCCCTGACTATAACTAGGCCCATGCCCTGGGCTCGCAGCAGCCATACACCCTGTTCCTCAGGTGGAAGCAAACAGGAAGGTGCCACTCCTTTCCCAGCACTATACCAAAGTGAGGCAGGAAGTGGTCACCATACCTGCTAGCCAATAGCACACATGTTAATGAACTCACTTAGATACATTCCCTTCTGCCCAGCAACTAAGGGAACTGAACCTTAGGGGCCATTTAACCCTATGAGGCCGATTTACTAATCCACGAACGAATCGGAAGCGCCCAAATGCGTTTTTTTCGTAATGATCGGTATTTTGCAATTTTTTCCGTCGCCGTTTCGACTTTTTCGTAAATTGTCGCGACTTTTTCGTAGCCGTTACGACTTGCGCAAATTGTCGCGACTTTTTCAGAGCCATCGCAAAAAAATCGGAAAGGTTTGCCTGCCGTTTACTAGCGCTCAATACGAAAAAGTCACGACAATTCGCGCAAATCGTAACGGCTACGAAAAAGCCGCAACAATTCGCGCAAGTCGTAACGGCTACGAAAAAGTTGCGACAATTCGCGCAAGTCGTAACGGCTACGAAAAAGTCGCGACAATCCACGGAAAAGTCGCGGCGGCGACGAAAAAAAACGCAAAAAATACAAAAAAGTTGCAAAATGTTTGTTTCCAGTCCGATTTTTTCCCATTCGGGATTCGGATTCGTGGATTAGTAAATTAGTCCCTATGGGTCTCTACATATATACATATATATATTATTGCTTAGCTGCCTTAAGTCCTGTAATATTGCTACATAGACCCAGCTGTATTGTTACAAACTTATCTATACAAAGGTAAAAAGCCAGTATAGAGTTGCAATGACCTGCATTAAAGGAAAAAGAAAGGTAAAGTCACTTGGGAGTGCCAAAATGTTAGGCACCCCCAAGTGACTTTAACCGCCTACCTTTTACCCCGGGCTGGTGCCGCTGTCAGGGGAAAACAGCACCAGCCCGGGGTAGCTGCCGGCGCTTCCTCCTTCCGGCTTCGCTGCGCGCGCATGCGCAGTAGAGTGAAAAGCCGAACTTAAACATTTAAGTCGGCTTTTTCGCTCTACTGTGCATGCCCGGCCACCGGCAGTTTAGGAAGTGGAAGGCGGAAGGAGGAAGCGCTGCGCTCCAGGTGCCCCGGGCTGGTGCTATTTTCTCCTAACAGGGGCACCAGCCCGGGGTACAAGGTAAGCGGTTAAAGTCACTTGGGGGTGCTTAACATTTTGGCACCCCCAAGTGACTTTGCCTTTCCTTCCCCTTTAAACCTGTTTTTAAAGGAGATCAACACTTATGTAGATTAAAAGTGCTTAGGGGCAGATTTACTATCCCGTGTAAAAAAAAAAAGCAATAAAATTCACCACACATCGTCAGGCTTTGCCGCGTAATAAACTGGGTAAAATCGTTGTCATTTTGTACACGTATTTTCTTAGGCAAATTTAATTTTCACACAACATAATAAATAGGCCCCAAGTGTTTAGAGAGGTCTCCTGAGCACTTTGGCAGTTCACATCGGTTTTTTTTTTCTGAGATATTAGCAGGTTTTGACCTAATACCAGGCTTTTGGCTCAGCTGCTCTCTTTAAAGCATTTTGATGCCAAGTTCCACCTGTCGCTGCTCCTCATGCATTCAATATGGCATTTCTCATTTATCAGAAGTGGTGACAGGTGACGAACGTAGCGGTTATCAAAATGCCTGTGTGTCAGTAGCGCCACACCACCAAACAGAAATCCATAGGGGCTAATTTATTACTGTTTGCAAATGCAATTCTTTTTTTTCATGGTCAAATGTAATAAATCAGCCCCTTTATTTATAGCGCAGAGATGTTCATCTTCCATAAGAGGGCAGTATAGTACAAGAAAATAACATCATACCCCTCTAGGTAAAATCTGAAATTACCTCTGCCTTGTTTGACATCTATGCTTTTACCATTTAGTAATGATTCTTAGGGACAGATTTACTAAAACTATAACTATCCAACCATTATTAAATGGCCCATAAACGATGGGACCCAAAATTAGATCCCAATGCTGTTTAGGGTTTGGTGCCTAGGACCCAATTAATAAAGCACAATAAAGGTGCATAATTCATTCCAATTCAGGAATTTGCTGCAGGTTACTTACCATATACAGGCAGGTCTATAGTCTGTGATGTTAAACTTTCTGCCTGTACTTGCACTGTGTAATATCCTCTGTCTGTTGTTGAAAGTTCCACTATATGTAATGAGCCATTTGAGAAGCTGCTGGCTCGAGGGAAGTACTGTGGCCCTTGGGTCTCCGCGGGCTTCAAAGTTGGATTATATGATAAAATTAGTGAGGAATTCATAATGGCTGAACTACTATACCAGGAGAAAGAGAGAATTGTCTCACTGATCCCACTGACACTGAGGGTGACAGGCTGATTGACCACTGGATATTTAGGAATCAGCTGAATATTGATTCCATAGATCAGATTTATCCAGACACTGAAAAGAGCTGAAAGAGAAAGAAATTAGATTAATTCACGAGACCCCAGCACAAGGTGGGACATACATTACTCAGTAAATCATGACTAACGTATCGCTTATTGTAAAATATAATCATTGGTGTAACTATAGAGAAAAACAGGGGCGATTCTGGACATATCGCCACCTGAGGCGGCTCCTGGATGCTGCCCCCCCCCCCCCCCCCGCTCCCCAGCGCTTACCTTCTGAGCGCAGGAGCGGGTCCGGGGGTGGTGAGATCGCTAGTGCACTAGAAGAGCCGAATTTCCGGTTTAAAAACCGGAAATTCGGCTCTTAAAGTTACCAGGAGCGGCTTTTTGCCGCCCCTGGTAACTGGGGCGCTTCTGCCGCCTGAGGCGAGTTTCTCAACTCGCCTAATGGCAGAAGCGCCCCTGAGAAAACAGAGCAACTGCAGGTAGATTTGTGCCAGTGCTCCTGAGTCTGTGGGTACAGAACTCTTATAAATAACAGTTCGGGTTCCATTGCCCCCTATATATTGTACAGAGAGCACATAGAGGAGTAATGTAAGTGCCTGTACCTGTGAGCAGATATCCCCTCATGCAAAGGGCTCGGGCGGCTGTTACTCTCTCTCTGGCCATGGCGTCTCTCTCTCTGTCATTAAGAGGAAGCCAACAGTCTTGATATTCTGCATTTCAACATCAGGATTATCTTATTTTTTCTGTCACAACCAGGGGAACTTGTTTATGTTATTTTGCAGAACTGTTCTCCGTAACCTACCCAATAATAGGAAATGTGCAATACAGCAAATATACAGGTACAGAGCCTATTATCCAGGAAGCTCAGAATTACAGGAAGGCCATCTCCCTTAGACCCTATTTTAAGCAAATATATTGGTTTCTCATTATTTCCTTTCATCTCTGTAATAATTAAACAGTACATTTTCAATGATCCATATGCACATTGGGGGCAAAACAATCCTATTGGGTTTATTTAATGTTCAAATGGTTTTTGGTAGCCTTAAGGTATGGTGATCGAAAGTCATGGGAAAAACCCCATCCAGATCACCCCAGGTCCCAAGGATTCTGGATAACAGACCCCATACGTATAAGATCATATGGAAGGTTTGTCAGGGGGTGGAACATTATTTGGAGTTTGGAGAACCCAGTAATGCACAGTTTCATTACATTTTTGTTCAGATGATATCTTCCTTTTAGTGCATACATAGGACCAAAAAACTTTGCACCTCAAAGGCTGAATCTATCCCTCAAGTATACCCATTCATTAAAACCATATATCAAACTGTGCCCAAAATGTTGGGGGCCCAGGCAAATAAGCAAAGGGCCCAACCAGCATGTAAAGGGTCTGGATTATAAGCCATGATTTACCATGGGAACAGGCAAAGAGGCAGCTGGGAAACATAAGAGCCTAACAGGTTTAATGGCTCCAAATTCAGTGAAATTACTTAAACAAGACACAGGGGTACATTGCAAATATGGGTTCACAGTACGAGAAGTATCTGGAAATTCAAAACCAGCTCCAAGCACCCTACTAACTGGACAGAGCCAAGGCAATAAAGACTACCATACTAGAAAATGCACAATACTGAAGGCTAATCAATGTTATTCATAAAGGTATTTGCATCTGTTCATGCTTCTAGCAACTTGTGCTAAACCTGAGGCATGTGTTTAGCCTGCTCTAATGAATTGCATGGACACAAGGGAACCCTGGAACTGCCCCTAGAAACAGAATTTTGCCAAGAGAATTGTACCCTAATAACATTATTGATGCTGAGTGCATGGTAATGCTGGAAGCTCACATAACAGAGCTGCTAATTTGGTCCCTTATTGGTGCGTTGTGTACAAATTGCAGTGGATATTAGAGGCTATTTACAATTAGAATGGAAATTTAGGAAAATAGCTGCATGGTGGGTATAAAAGATGTTAAGTAATTATTTGGTATTGGTACAGGGCAGCATTTACCTGCTGCTGCTACATCTTCACTCATACCTGGACTGGGATCCAAACTAGGCCTTGGCATTTCAAGTACACAGAGGCCCAAACAGCCCCCCCACCAGCCCACTAAATATTGACTGTCTATGGCATCTTACAGCAGCCCCTCCCACAGATTGCCGTTTGGGCCTGTCCTCACTGTGCCCACAGTCATCTGCATTTAAAGTGCAATACTGCAATACTTTACCCTTATCACACACCATAGTTGGGGCTAGGGACAGTTCCCAGTAAAAGTTGTGGCCTTGTGCCTGAAGCTTCAGGCGAGGGGTTTTGATGTGAGCCTGTGACTTAGTCATGCCACACAACACTGTCAGGAAGGTTCCATATCCCAAGTATTATAAGTGGGACACCTTATTCTAGATATTGAAATACCAATATATCCTTATACTGTGCCATCATATAAGAAGGTTTTTATGCCACCCCATATTTATAAAGCTGCATATCCATCATTTTTAATATCACATATTATGGGTATGGAATCTGTTATCTGGAAATCTGTTATCCACAAAGCTCCAATTTACAGGAAGTCCATCTCCCATAGACTCTATTATAAGCAAATTATTACATTTTTTAAAAATGATTCCCCTTTTCTCTGTAATAATAAAACAGTACCTTGTACTTGATCCCAAGTAAGATATAATTACCCCTTATTGGGGCAGAACAGCCCTATTGGGTTTATTTAATGGTTAAATGATTCCCCTTTTCTCTGTAATAATAAAACAGTACCTGTACTTGATCCCAACTAAGATATAATTAATCCTTATTGGGGGCAGAACAGCCCTATTGGGTTTATTTAATGGTTAAATGATTCCCTTTTCTCTGTAATAATAAAACAGTACCTGTACTTGATCCCAACTAAGATATAATTACCCCTTATTGGGGGCAGAACAGTCCTATTGGGTTTATTTAATGGTTAAATGATTCCCTTTTCTCTGTAATAATAAAACAGTACCTGTACTTGATCCCAACTAAGATATAATTACCCCTTATTGGGGGCAGAACAGCCCTATTGGGTTTATTTAATGGTTAAATGATCCCCTTTTCTCTGTAATAATAAAACAGTACCTGTACTTGATCCCAACTAAGATATAATTACCCCTTATTGGGGGCAGAACAGCCCTATTGGGTTTATTTCATGGTTAAATGATTCCCTTTTCTCTGTAATAATAAAACAGTACCTGTACTTGATCCCAACTAAGATATAATTACCCCTTATTGGGGGCAGAACAGCCCTATTGGGTTTATTTAATGGTTAAATGATCCCCTTTTCTCTGTAATAATAAAACAGTACCTTGTACTTGATCCCAAGTAAGATATACAAATCGTTTTTGTAGGCAAAACAATCCTATTGGGCTTGATTAATGTTTAAATTAATTTTTATTAGACAATATATGTAGGTCCAAATTACAACAAAAAAAACCTTATCCAGAAAACCCCAGGTCCCTATACCTGTATAAAGTTCATTTTATGCACTGTGTTTACTTTGAAAAAGTTCAGTTATGATCAGTCCTGAAATGTTATTTACAAAGTTACAAAATTCAGGAAATCAATTTCTCAGTTCTTTCTTTCTAGGAAGAAACATTTCCCCACATCTCAGCTGGTACGGCCCGACAATGGTGCCTCTTGGGTTGGTGCATCACAGCAGTCCCCCATATTTACTGCCTTTGACTTGTATTATATCTCAGAGCTATTTGGATTATGGATTTCTGGACAGTAGATCTTATATCTGTATAATATTATCCCTCTAACCAACAGATAATGCATATGCATTGTGTAATAACTGCTGTTATGAGGAATGGCACCTGTGTTTGGAAGTGATTCTGTATCATGTTACTGTCTCAGCTTATTGAGGCCCTGGAGAAAGTGGCCTATAAAAGGAATGGGGATTTGGAGGGTTGAATACAAGATGTGGTAAATCGAAAATGGGGGAGAGAGCAGTGGTGTAACTATAAAGGAAGCAGACCCTGTTCATGGGGGTGGGGGACAGGGAGGTCCCATCCCAGACTGCGGGGTCTTCTTCGGCTGTAACTGTAAGAAATCTCCCCTCCCCAGCCACTCTGTTACCTACCAGGCTCAAGCGGGGGGGGGGGGAGTTGCACACCGGCCCTTTTTTTTAATAGGGGGACCTGGCACTGTGTTCTTAGGCTGAGAGAGAGAGAGAGAATTGTATGGTATCCTTGTCTGTAAAAGTAAATATTAAAAATCACCAAAATGCTGCCAAACTAAGGTTATAGATAACCCTATTGGTAAGTGCAGTGTTAGGAAACATTTCAAGAATTTTAAAAATCCATAAAAGAGAAGAGAATTCCTAATTGAAGAGGCTATGGCAGAGTAATTAGTTCCAGCCTGTAAAGGCCAACTAAACACCTTGTTGTTGCAAGAAACTGACTGTGTGACTGCCATTCTCCTGTGGCTTTATGGCATAAGCTCCATTTGCTATGTTTGCACTAAATGCCTGCACTGTACCTGCTTATGTTGCTGCTAATTAAACTAAAAAATATGTCTATGAAGATTTTCATTCATCCAGGTCATGGTATATCTAGTATAAATAAATCTAAAGCAACTGAACTTGTTTGGTAATCATTGAAGATGTTTCACTACTCATCCGAGCAGCTTCTTCAGTTCAACTGACTGGTATGGGAAGTCCTCAGCATATATACTCTTCCACTAATCCAATCACAATGGCACTTTGTAACTCTTCAGAAAGGTGACATCTGAAACTCACAGAGGTGTGAATGCTGTGGAGTTACTTTGAAAGGATTATCAAAGTATCATGCAACTCTTCAAAGCAGGTGTTACTTGTTAGAGTTGCATGAATGGATGTGTGAAGAGTTCTGAAACTGCCGGGGTACAGATGTTAGAACAGCATTGTATGTAGCAGACAGATGGTGTCGAAGTCCCCCGCCTCTGTTTAGGGATGGTTTCTCCACTTTGACATGAATAGCCTCTTTTACACCTCTTTCAAACCAGCGGTCTTCTTTGTCCAAAATTTGGACATTGCTATTTTCAAAGGAGTGTCCCTTGTCTTTTAGGTGTAGAAATACAGCAGAGTCCTGGCCTGTAGTGTTCGCCCTCCTATGCTGAGCCATTCGCTTGGAGAGCAGTTGCTTTGTCTCACCAATGTAAAGGTCTGTGCACTCCTCACTACACTGGACTGCGAATACAACACTGCTTTGTTTTTCCTTTGGTGTTGGATCCTTTGGGTGTACAAGTTTTTGTCTCAGTGTGTTGCTAGGTTTGAAAAACACAGGGATGTGGTGTTTGTTGAAAATTCTCCTGAGTTTCTCCGACACTCCTGCTACATATGGGATGACTATATTGCGCCTTCTCTCTGCCTCAGGACGGTTATTCCTTTTGGTGTTCCTGTTGGGCTTAGTTGCTCTTGTTTTGACAAAGGCCCAGTCTGGGTAGCCACAAGCTTTCAGTACTCCTCTGAGATGTTTACATTCCTTGTCCTTGGACTCTGTATCAGTTGTTACACTTTCCGGCCTGTGGTGTAGAGTTCTAATGACACCCAGTTTGTGTTCCAGCGGATGGTGGGAATCGAACAACAGATATTGATCCGTGTGAGTGGGTTTTCTGCATACTTCCGTTTTCAAGATACCCCCCTCTTGAATGGATATCAAACAGTCCAAAAAAGCAAGTTTGTTCTCATGGACATCCTCCCTTGTGAACTTGATATTGTTGTCCACTGAGTTAATGTGTGTAATGTGAAAAGGCCGCCACTTCGTTGGATCTGATTTTAACCCATGTGTCATCTACATACCTGAACCAGTGACTTGGTGTAGTTCCATTGAATGTGAGTAGGGCCTTTCTTTCCACTTCCTCCATATACAAGTTTGCTACAATGGGAGAAACTGGTGAACCCATTGTACAGCCATGTTTTTGCCTGTAAAATTGGTCCTTGTATCTGAAGTATGTGGTGTTAAGGCACAAATCTAACAATAAACATACTTGGTTCAGGCTGAGTTTCGTTCTGCTGTTGAGGGTGTTATCTTTCTGCAGTCGATTTCTTATAGCCTCTGCGGTAGGTATACATGTGAACAGTGAAGTGACATCATATGATACCATAGTTTCTTCTGTCTCTAGTTTAACTCCTTGAATCTTGGTGACAAACTCTTTGGTATTTTGGATATGATGCACTGTTTTACCTACCAATGGGGCTAAGATGTTGGCCAAGTATTTTGCAATGCTGTAAGTCACTGAATTGATGCTGCTGACAATAGTGGTGCTCCATCTTTATGTATCTTGGGGAGTCCATATAAGCATGGTGTAGCTTCTCTGGGGTACAGGCGGTGGTATAAAGCTCGATCAATGGCTTCCTCATTTTAAAGTTGTTGTAGGCAATCTATCACCTTTTTCTTGTAACTGCTGCTTGGGTCTTTCCTTAAAGGTCCATATGTATTGCTATCACTGAGTAGCGAGGTCATTTTGCAGTGATAGTCAGTTGTGTTTAGCACAACTGTGCATCGCCCTTTATCTGCTGGCAGGATGGTGATGTTCGGGTCCTTACTAAGAGATGTGAGAGCTCTCCTCTCTAGTGTAGTATGGTTAGATTGGATTAGTGGAAGAGTATATATGCTGAGGACTTCCCATACCAGTCAGTTGAACTGAAGAAGCTGCTCGGATGAGTAGTGAAACGTCTTCAATGATTACCAAACAAGTCCAGTTGCTTTACATTTATTTATACTAGATAAACTAAAAAAGCTATACCCCCAAAATTAATGCAATGTACAACTACTTTAATATAGTTTATAGTATCATTCAATGTTATTACTGGCATAATTATATATATGTCTATTGTTCTTCTTTCAATACTGTGTATTGCTTCAGTGTTTTGTTCCTAAATTGGATCCTGCATTATTCATTATATTAACAGTTACGTTTTTAAGGAACTCGGTTAAAATTATGCTATGGAGCTGATATTGAGCACATTCATACTATATTTGCCATGTCACACTTTGCTGCTATTTAATATATTAGGCGTGAGTTTATCTCTATAGCTCACCAATACTATAGTATTATGTTGCTGTTAAGCATGGCTGTTATGGCAAGGTTCAACTTTAGCAGATGTTTTGTAAGGTTTCATTTTTATTTGGTTACAGTGTAAAAATAGGCCTGTAATGTTATTCAATTGCTTATTAAATCTTGATACAAAGGAAACCTTTATCCATGTTCTTATCACTGCCTGCTTTAAGGTGACAATTGCTTATGTGTTCTTATAATTTTTTCTTGCCATTTTTTTTGAGGAACCACCACCCATATTTATTCCCATCAGACACAAATGCAGTGGAAAATGGTTGCAATAAGTCCTTTCTGTGTCATTTTAATCTTTATGTTCCCACTATAACAATGTTTGTGCATGTTTTTATGCATGTCTTTTTTTTTTTGTTTAGCAGCACTCAACTTTGGTATATGAGTAGTTATCTGGTTGCTAGGGTCCAAATTATCATAGCAACCAATCAATGGTTGCTAATAAAAATTTTGTAGCCTAACAGAGCAATAGTTTTTTTGACTGTTGGGGTCAGTGACCCCTATTTGAAAGCAGAAAACATAAATAAAAAAGACCAATAGCAAAGTTGCTGGGCATAGGGCATTCTATAAAATACTAAAGAATAAGGAATTCTATAACATACTAAAGGTTAAGCTGAACCACTCCTTTAATAGTAGGTCCAAAGCGAATATCCTTATAGACATATTTAAAATTTCTGAATGTATCTTTCAAACTGATTTATTGCTATATTTGTTATATTTTTTTATTGCTATATTATTTGTCAAACTGTATCGTTAAAATGTTAATTAAAAATAGTTGAAAAAGAGACATATTTAAAAGACTAAAGTTCAAATATAACTCAATGACAAAGGTTTAGGTTTTTGCATGTGAGGAAAATGAGACAAGCTGCAGAACTGGGCTGGTGTTGAAAGAAAAGATCTAATTGGCTGCTTATGGGTTACTGCAAACTCAGTGATCACTGGGGGGGGGTTTAAATGGACTTTATGCTGACTCGTTTTCCAGTTGTGTTACAATGCTGGTACAAGAGAGCCAGGGCTGTGGTCCATGAATGCAACACTGCAGGGCAGAGACAGCTCTACACTGTTAATATAAGGCATAAAACTAAGGCACCACCATTATTTGTTCTGAGCACAATTTGATCAAAATAAATAGTGTAAAAAGAATACAGTTTAAAAAAGTGTATGTTTTAATATACATTTGAGAGGTGAATTGGTATTTAGATGGAATAGGTACTGAAGGCATCAAGAGATGAAGGCAATCACTGATTGGCATTATCGCTTTTGTATCTGTCCCATGTTAAGGTCACAGTAGGTGTGATCCGGCTGATGCTGCAGCCCCTGCAACAGAAGAATGCACTTTTATGAACCATTTCTGCCCTCTTTTTGTTTATCGCTAAAAGCATGATGATGTTTATTATCTAAAGCATTCTGAATTGGCATTAGTGCCTGTTAGGGTCTGCAATAAGATTGCTTCATTTTTTGTGAAATTATTGCAGGAATCTGGACACTGGCATTATTGTAACTTTTTTATCCCCTTCTGGGGCAAAGTGAGCATCCTGTACTGCAGGGAGGAAGCCAACAGGTACACCACCGACACAGGTTTTGGGGTTCATTCATAGACATATCCCCTGGTGAGTAGTTATAGATCAGCATCACCAATCACTCTGTTACTATAGGAACTCCAGTAAGTAGGTAGGTGCCAATTAAATGCAGCCCGTGCAACCCCTGTAGCTGAAGCCTGGCACTTAGAATTGGATGGAATATTTCAATATCTTCCCCAAACTAGAGTCCCGTCACACTAAATAATCTGATGACTCTTTATGATCCATGAGTACATGGTTAGGCTGTGTTTGCTCTGAAATATCTGGAGGGAAAGAGCTTACTGTGTATGGAGATTCCACTGTGGGGTTTTGTCCCTAAAAGAACAAAAGGATAAATAGATGATATAAAATTGCAGCTGTGGATATCATTCACCAAGCATAGCAGGGCTTTTTTTTTTTTTTTTCTAAACATGGTTTATCATTTGCTTATAGAATGTGAGCTACAAAACCACAATTCTCTAGCAAGAATGGGCATTTAGTAGCACCCAATACCACCAGGGAAATCATGAAACATTCACTGATTACATGTAATTTAGTCATTTTCCAAATGGACCACGTAATCATCTGCCTGTGTGTAGACCCATAAATGCTACACACCTGATTGGTTGCTATCCGTTGACAGAACTGGTGCAAACTTTGAACTAAAAATTTGCTTGGACATTTTTAAAGGTCTGACCTTAAAGGTCAAACATTGGTGAAATGTATGTAATAAAGCACTGCTAGTATAACATGTTGTATTTACACCTACATTTTATAGTATTTTTCTTTCCCCATCTAGTGGTCATACATAAATATTACAACGTCATATAAAATACCTTTCTCCCTCTTGCATGTAGGGAGCTTGGGCTCTGGGGGAGCCATCAAGGGGTACAGGGGTTACTGCTGTCAGAGGCCTCATGGCAGAGGGAGCCCCAGGATACTCAGTAGTGTGATTTGTGGGTCACAAGGGAGGCAGGACTTGCAAAAGACCTGCTCAGGGTTTGGGGTAGATTATGAGTGGGGTTCTCATGTAATGTGTGTGACTGGGTAGATCATGGCATGACCATGCTTCCACAGCTCATTATTTTTTATCGGGGCCCCATTTTACTTGTTGGAAGTGCATTTTGCCCAGGGCCCCATGTGACCAATGGGTCAATAATTGGAAAGCTGTAACTGTAGGTTAGAAAAGTTATACAAACACTTACCTTGGTTCCATCAATCACATTGTCGTATATTTCAGATGACTTTTGTTGACTGTTAACTTGTCCTGTTATTTCAACAACAACACATTTATCTTTGCAGCAGTGAAGTAAAGGAAGATAGAAAGCAAAGTGAAAAGATAGGGATCTCAGGGACCCCCTTAGAGCTAATACTGAGTGCCTGAAAGTCGACATTATAACTGAATATTAAGGATGGTTTACTAGTATAGGTGCTAAATTGCAGCAGTGGTGTAACTATATGGGCAGAAGAACCCATGGTGGAAGGGGAAGGGGTTGAAGTGACAGGGGGCCCAGTAATAACCCATAACACCCCCCCCCCCACCCAGCACACAAACAATCCCCCATTCCTGTGGCAGGACCTGCTTGTTAGGGTTGCAGGCTGAGAGGCCTAGGCACCCACCCTACATTACTGACGATTGTGACAAGTGGGAATTGCATCGTATTGCCGCTCTTTAAGCCGGTCGGAGCTACGGGTAGGCAGGTAGATGTGGAGGTACCTGCCAAGCGCCCCCCACTCTATTGCACCCTAGGCAGGTGCCTATTCTGCCTACCCCTAGTCCCAGCCCTGAGCAGGTAGTTGCTATGGGTTGCTATCACTTCAAAAACCAAATCGACCAGACCTGTGTGCCACTGGATTATAAATGGTATCTAAGAAATCACTGAAGGCAGTAACCACTAGCTTCATAGCTTGATTGATCACTGCCTAATTTTTAACTTTATATATATTTATAGGCTCACCTTTAGAAACTGGGGTAGACTGAACTGTAAAGGCTGGTTAATGGGCTGATGAAATGTCCCCAGTTTTAGTAAATTTTTAAGGTGGCCATATACAGTCTGATATTAGCTGCCGAGTCGGCCATTCCAAGTTGGATGACAAGTGCTTGGGCTAGATATCTATCAAGCAGGTTTGAAAATCCCATCAGAAGTGCACTGCACTGGTGCATTAATGTAGTACTCTCCTAATGGGTCTGCAGAGGCTGGCAACGGGATGGATCAGTCAGTGTATGTCTGGCTTTTCTCAGTAGGATCTCTCACCTGTCTGTACTTGCCTGGCTGGAAGGATAAATCTCCTGTACAGCAGAAATGTTGCACAGGCGATCAATGCTATTCCTGCAATGGTGCCACAGATTATTCCGGCCAAGACACCTGCTGGTGGATCTGCACAGACACCTGTAAGATATAAACAGCTCGGAATAATTTATGTGCTTACACACAATATTCTCTGTGCCCAAACACAGCATAGAGTTGTGATTCCCAAACTGTGTAATTGGCCACCCCAGGTTGGCCCAATGCAGTGGCTAGGGGAAGCGGGGGCAGGCTAAAGGCCAGTTATGGTTACATTTGTGTTTATTTGCTTTCCTGGACACTCCTGGAAGCCCAGCCTGAAGGCTTGAGCCCCGGCTGTTGTGAAACACCAGTTGGAACACCACCACACCCCTGAATCACCAGCTGCTGGTACCAAAGTGAGAATACTGAGAGAATCAGGCAAATTTCAGGCTCATGGCACACCAGGCATTTTCTAGTGTTGGACATTTCTCCATGGCAGAGAGACAAAATGCTAGAAATCACCCACCTGTTCTGCTTGTAGCAAGTGTTAAATACGCTCACTGAGGTATTTTTTCGAGTTAACGAGCCTGTCACAGGCAGAACCCGGCGCATACCTGTTATTCACATTGGCACAGAATGTGGGGTGATAGCTAAAGTTTTGTGACCCCTCCCTTGGATCAAACAATTGCATGAAAAAAAGCAGAATTTGTTTTGTTGGAAAAAAAATCTTAAAAAAAAAAATCTTAAACAATTTTCATTGAATCCAATGCATTTTGCCAGTTCACAAGTTTATCCATGGACTGAAATAGGTCAGTTACCATCATCACTACATGAAATATATGGGGTTATGTAAGTCACTGATCCCTAAATGGCAAATGGGGATTCTCCCAGGATCAGTACATGCTGTATCCATTAATGTCATTTATTGGAATCAGTTTATATAGTATGTACATTACAGTTGCAATGAACCGTTACTCACAGTATAGGGACAGAGTGTAGGTCTCACTGATATCCTTGAATACTGGATTCATGCCTTCACATTGGTACTTTCCAGCATCTGATAATGTTATCCTGGAAATAGTCATACTACTATTATTTGAACTGTATTTGACTCCAGAAGGAATTTTGCCACCAATTCTGCTCCATAAGAACCTCTGTGCATTGGTTGCTGTACATGTAAGGGCGACCTCATCATATTCCACAGGCCGCTGGCTGCTTGCCCTGATCACTGGTTTAACCACAGGGACTGTAGATCAAACATAGAGACAATTATGAGTTATTGCACATCAGGGTTATGTAATAAAACACTGAGGGGCAGATTTATTATGCTGTGTCCCCCACAGGGACTGAAATGTTGAGGTTTGTAATGTTTGGCTGTAAGGTTTGGATAAATTGCAAAATGCATGCCTGGGGCTGCACATCTAAAGCTTCAGCATTTATAACAGGACCACATTTTTCTGACATTTGAATGGATTTTATCTTATTTCCTCATTACAATCTGATTGTAATATTCCTATATATTGTTGTTTTTTCATTTGTATTTCCTGGTCTGCTTGTACTTTGGTACCCTAACTTCAGGGTTTGGCTGTGACTGTAACGCCATACCTTTATTTTTAGTGTCTTTTAGGGCCATATATATATGTAGCTAAGCAGCATAAATATAATATTATTTTTGCTTAGCTACATACATAAATATATGGCAAAGTCCTGCAATAATGCTACATAGACCCAGCTGTATTGTTACAAACATATCTATAGAGTTGCAATGAGCACTTTGAAAGTCCACAATTTTTAATTTGTAGTTGTTCCTAAGATATTAGCAGGTTTTGACACCCAATACAAGGCGTTTGGCTCAGCTGCTCTCTTTAAAGCATTTTGATAACAAGTTCCGCCCGTCGCTGCTCCTCATGCATTCAATATGGCGTTTCTCATTTATCAGAAGTAGTGACAGGTGATGAACGTAGGATAGCGTAATCCATAGGGGCTAATTTATTACAGTTTGCAAATGCCCCTTTATTTAAAGCTCAGAGATGTTCGTCTTCCATAAGAGGGCAGTATAGTACAAGAAAATAACATCATAACCCTCTAGGTTAAATCTGAAATGACCTCTGCCTTGTCTGATATCTCTGCTTTTACCATACAAAAATGAGTCTTAGGGGCATATTTACTAAAACTATAACTTGAGAAAAAAAAATCCAATCCTTAGTAAACGGCCCCTTTAACCAATGGGACCCAAAATTAGATGTTTACGGTTTGGTGCTTAGGACCCAATTAATAAAGCACAAAGCTGCATAATTCATTCCAGTTAAGGAATTTGCTGCAGGTTACTTACCATATACAGGCAGGTTTATATATTGTGATGTTAAACTTCCTGCCTGTACTTGCACTGTGTAATATCCACTGTCTGTTGTTGAAAGTTCCACTATATGTAATGAGCCATTTGAGAAGCTGCTGGCTCGAGGGAAGTACTTTGGCCCTTGGGTCTCCGCGGGGTTCGAAGTTGGATTATATGATAAAATTAGAGAGGAATTCGAAATGCCTGAACTTCTATACCAGGAGAAAGAGTGAATGGCCCCGCTGACCCCACTGACACTGAGGGTGACAGGCTGATCGATCACTGGATGTTCAGGAATCGGCTGAATATTGATTCCATAGATCAGATTTATCCAGACACTGAAGAGAGCTGAAAGGGAGAAAGGAGTGAGATTATTTCAGCAGATGAGTACTTTATCCTTTTCATGCTGAATATGTTTTACATTTAAGCAAGGCCTGTAGTTGTTTGTCCTTGAAACTTATATAGCCAGGGGAATCCTGAGTCACATCCATGATTTTATTGCAGACACCTTGAAACTAAGTCCATACAAAGTCCTTACAAAGTCCTTTAATTACAAAGTTGTTGGGAATAGGACATTCTATAACATATTAGATTAAAAGGGTGAACCACCCCTTTTAAGTACTGTACTGGGTAAGAGCTACAATTTTTACTCTCTAAAAGCAAAGAGCAAATATTGCGGGAAGAAAACCTGGCATTAAATATCAAACTGCTGTGCTATGAGATACTACTCTGGAATACACATGTACTTTTATAAGACTAAGACAAAGGAAGGTGGTGTTGGGGAACTAGGGCAGAATGATTATAGACCACAATTTTGATCAAAGAAACAAAGTGAGGGTGGAAACAAAGAAGACATGGGGGGGAAATTCCTGAAAGGGTTACTGTGCATTAATATCACCTATAGAAATAGTGGTTGGTAGCAGTAGGAAAGCCTTACACAAGCTGAACAAATATTCTATTTTCACCTTGAGCTGCTGAGTACCAATCATTTTTAAGCAGTGATGGTCACCCTGCTCTTGGTGGGATGTAATCATTTGTTATTTGGGGATATATCTCATTACCTGTTAGCAAGTATCTCTCCATGTTAAGGTCCCGGCTCTCTCGTGCACAATGATTTCTAGTCCTGTGACTCAATGGTTCGCTGAAATAATCTGTTAGAATATGAGTCTCTGTCACTTCTTTTATTCCAGTCCCAGGGTGGATTCAACTGTGCACATTGGCTCCCTGGAATAAAGGAACTAAAGGCAATAAAAACTATAGGTATGACAGTACTAGGCAATATATTTGGCCTTTCCATATTTTGTATGTATTATTTCCTTCTCCAAACGTATAGGATTTTCTTCTTTCATAATAATCCAGTGCACCACTTAATTTAAGGGGAATTGGGTGTATTTTGTTTAGATATTAGCTAAAAACAGGGTTAAGACTCAGTTGCACAATTATTAAAACTTATTTGTCGCTGTATTTACCTGATAGCTTTCAAAAAACTGAAACCGACTGAACATGGACTGTGAATTATACTACAACGTTTCACTGAATACTATTTTCGTCATACAGTCAACATTTTTAGACAAAACAATTAACCTTCCTAGCAGCAAAACATATCCTATTTGGTATGAATGGTTGTGTTTCTTTTCCAAATAGATTGTAAAAGAAACACTCTTTAAAAATCCTAAATTATGGAACTTGTGGTAAGAAAACAGCTGATGAGGGTTTTGGTGTTTGTTGATTGCTATATCCCTATGGTTGAATTTGTCTCATCCGTTACCAACCTGCATCAATGTCTTGATGGAAGAAGACCAGTATTGGCCAAAGTCAACCAGCACAGACACCTTGCTGCCCACACCCTCTAGGATATGGCCATACAAAACCCCTCCTACTGCCCCATCCCTTTCTCAGCACAATGTCCCATCCTTGCCAAATATAAAATTGAATATATGTGAAATACCTCAATTTTGAAGTGCTTCTTTCATATATTGCAAGTGTCATCTCTATTGTCTAAATCTACGTGTAATCCCTGATACCTGTAACTTTCCCTGTGACATCTGGGTCCTGAGAAGCCTATGCACATCTCCCTACATAACTTCCCTTATCATAAAGCGTGTAACTCTTATTGCTTATGGGTGCTATACACATCCCATTTATTTATTTACCAGTTATGCCGCCTCTAATTGGTCTGTCCTCTTCCATTTTGCCAGCTTGAGGATGCTTTTGTGGCTCTTAGTTTGTATTAAGATTGGAATATTATAGGACATCGACAAGATATATATCTCTGGGCATTTTGTGTCAAGAACAAGACTTTGCCATTATATTATTCACTCCTTTTCTGAAAAACTCACCAAAGCCCCTCAAGCCCCCACACAGTCTGCTCTCTCCTGTATGAAAGCTGAGCTGTGATTGGCTACCCAAAAAGAATCACCTACAATTGGGAGGAGGAGTTGTCCTAGGGGTTAAATGGTCAGCCTTTAATTTCAGGCCCTGGTTTGATTCCCTGTAGCCCTCCTTGTGACCTGGACAAATCACTTAACCTCCTGGAGTCCCTGTATCCAAGTGTAAATGTAATGGCAAGCTGTAAAGTGATTAGTCCGACAAGAGAAAAGCACTATATACATTTACATTTTTTTGACTTTTTCAGGTGCTACATATACATTTCCCCATGAATCCTCTGTCTTTTAAAGAGCAGCTAATGATTTATGGAAGCAGCAAATTGCCCACCATAATTATGACTGTTTGTTCCTATCACGGTTAGTGGAATTGTGTGTCTATGTCACCAGAAAAACCCATTCCTTATCACTGGCAGAAATAAGTCAGTTAGGGTTGTTCCTGCTATGAGATAAGGCGAGAACCTTGCCTCAGGGAGCGGCCAGTTACCAGGGGCAGCAAAACGTCACCTCTGCCAAATTTTCACTTTTTAAAATGAAAATTCAGCTCTGTGCAGAGAGCGCAATAAATTGATTTTCTACAAACTTGGCACCTAGTTATTGTATACATATAATTTTGGTCTACAAAAACAAGATATTTGGATGATTGATGCCTCGTCCTGAAAAATTCTCTACAGATGCCCATGGCTGCATAGGAATAGGTCCTTCTGAACTACTTTGTGTGATCCAGGGGGCTTAACAATTGGAAAAATGCAATTTGGCCATGTACAGAATTTGTGTGATCAACTCAAATACTAGTCAGATTGTGTGATAACCAGCTCAGGTGGTACCGGCTTAGCTGCATTTTGTACCTCCCAGCATTCTAGAACTAGAACTGAAAATCTGCACATTGGCCTTTGGGTCTCTGATCCATATTTAACACACATCTCAATATGACCAAGTTTAGTGTGCAAAATTCAGATGCAATTGGCTATGATTTTTACCCACAATGCAGCATAATTGCCACCAACTGTGGATTAGCATTCGGTGCATAAAAAAGTGCAAAATTGCGAGTGCGCATATTGATTAACTGGCCCCCAGTTGAGGTGAAACTTGTCAGAGCTGAAAATGTGTTGTTTCCTGCTCTCAGCTTCAAAATGATACAAAACTCAGAGGAGCTTGTTGTGGCAAAAGCACTTTTAATGCATTGCAATATTATGCACAAAAGTTGCATCCATTTTTGTTTTTATGGCAACATTTGTGCCATGCAGTGAAAAAAAAACTGAAATGAGACAGATTTGCTCATCGCTACCCCTGAAGTGACATAAAAATAAGTATAATTTTATAAGAATAATTTATTTAAGAATAGAAAATTGAAAAAGCAAAAACTATTTGCATATTCCCTTTTTATACCAGTCCTTACACCCCTTTAATACTGAATAATCCGAATGCTGGAAGTGTCCTCCATACCAGTAGTTCAGGTGCATTTCCTGAATCCCATTATTGTTTCAGCTTGTTGTATGTATTCTGTGTTGAAATAGAAAAATATATTTTGTAATTCATTATTTCTATTTTTTTTCTCTTTTAGTTTAAAGTCCTGTAACACTATTTTGGCTATATTGGACCAAAGCCAAGCTAGTAGTAGAGCAGGGGTTACTTTGGACTCAAATACATCAGGATGGGTCTCCGCTATATGGGAGAAATTACTGGAGGATGGTGTTGAACTATACCTCCCACTGCCACTGTGTAGTGTATTAGATGGTAATGCAGGTTTAAGAATAGATAATGGATGCCAGGAGCTCTTGAAAAACAAAGGAACGGTTTATTTGTCCAAGACCAAATTGTAAATGCAGGGATATCAATACTCACTCAGATGAGGTAACAGGTATTCAATAGCACAAGTGATGTTCAAGCAGAGTTAATCAGTGGAAGGATGGTGCCTTCCGGTTTATCCCTTCTCATAAAGAGGGATGGGCAGGGTAAGACAGCCAACAGAGTGGTAGGAGGCAGCTCACTGGTTAATCCCTTCTCTTGGTAGAGGTAAGGGCAGGGTTAATTGCTGGCCTATGTCCCTAACACTTCTGTGTCCCTAATCTAAGGCAAGTAAGCCTGTTAGGAGACTACTCCTTTCCTCTCTCTCCTGGATGGAGCAAATGAGCTGCTCTTTATATATATCATTCCTGACTGTGTTACTCTCCCAGAGAGTTCTATAATATTAATTAACCTGTTCTTGCTTTACCTCGTTCACGGGGCCCTCTCCCCGACTTTAATTTGGATGGTATGGCTTACTGGGGCCTGTGTCTGCACCCAGGCTCAATGGAGAGGTGCACTAGGTAGCAGACCGGCAGCCAAAGAGGAAGCCATACCCTCCTGCCAGACACTTTATCAGTCTGCAGGGGGCGTGTACAACCAGGCTAAACCTATAAGGGATAGTTTTACAACTGTAAACTAAGTACAAGGGCTTCTGCCCAATAATAATAAAGATGTGAAGAGGTAGGGTGTAAAGCCATAGGGAGCTTAACCCTATGGGTCCCTACAGTCCTATGTCTTTCTCATCTTTGAATAAAAGCAGCTCAGTCTATTGCTAATATGTTTTGATCCATTCAATCCCATGCTTAAATAAAGCAGGTACACATCCTTATGGTTTGCCCTTCTCTCTGCTCCCTATGCTTTGGGATATGACAATACAGAAATATCAGTACTCTTTGTATTACCAACATACCATACATTGGAGAATGATTAATCAGTCAGGATTTTGAAACCAAGTTAATATATATTGTCTCTGTGCTTAGGTGGTGAATGTGATCATAAATTACTCCAGAGAGAAGTTTACTGAATTAAAACCAGTTCCTCAGGGATCAGACATTTAGTTTAGTTTAGATAGCAGATACATTGTGTACAGAGATATTTATAAGATTTCAAGATATTTTAAGATATTTTGGGTGCTATTCTGATATCTACTGGGAGTTGCTAATTTAAATTACCAACAGGAATGAGTAGATTATATTGTTTCAAATGCAAGAGACCACTCACAGTCCAAAATACCACAGTAACCCCCCAACACTATTCACTTTGTCAGACCAGTCAAGAGCTCTACACACGTAAAAGTCTTGGGGTTCTGCATATCTTTGGGAGGGATTGAGTGATCATTGCACATGTTTAATACAAATTTAAAGTCTATATGCTATAAGGATAACCTTGGCCATTTATATTTGCAGTGGTCTAGTTGCAGTGACATAAGAGGCTAGTGGCAATGGCTAATATGCAGTGAATTCCTTCCTACTCTGCTCACATACAGAACACATTTTACCGCTGAAACACCTAATCTCCATTTAGGCTCAACAGAAATAGGAAATATAAACCTGGTGGTGCAACTGCACCCAGTGCTGCCTGCTATATGTAATAATGGGCCATTTGCAAAGGTAAGCAGAGTTTTTCACAATTAATGATGTTAGAAAACATCATTTGTAAATGCTTGAATTGTTCCAATAGTATATGGCATGCTCTGGAAAAAAACCTAAATATCATTGTTAATCACAGAGTCTGCTTTCTCTCTGCCAAATTTACCATTAAACTGTAGGGATTTAAGTGAAATGGCAAAAGTATGGATGGGAGCAATGGATTGAGTTAAAGTGCTGGAAGGGTTAGTGGCTGCTCTGCTTTTATTTTCTCTAAAGAAAGATTTTCAACAGTAGATACTGAAGATGCCTTAATAATATAGACACAGAAATATACTTATATTTTTTTACTTAACACTTTGTAACCCTTTCTTGGCACACTCACTTCCTTTGGGCTGTATACTTGTTTAAACAGGAAATTTGGTCCCCTTTGCAGTGAAATGTAAAGGTGAAAGGTACTGGGATTTTAGCGCAGTGCCTCCGCCTCGTGGACACTGAGGAGCATACCTCAAGGGGATTTCCTCTAGGAAATCAGTTTGCAGCAAATATCAACTTTATATAATGGTGTGAAGATAAAATACTTATAAAACGAAACATTATTAAACTCTGCTTTGGAAACCTGGATGGTTTTAGCCACTACTGGCTCAGTCTCTCTGAGGACACAGTTCCACACTCTACTCCTGGAGGAAATACCCTTTCCCAGTTCTGTTCTGGCAAAGTCCCTTCCCCAGAGCTCTTTCAGTTTCCCCAGGCAGCGCTTCCTGCCCCAAAGTACCTCTCCCTTTGGAATAGGCAGTTGCTCCCACGTAGCAGGCCATGAGAAACACCTGTCCTCACACAGGGGACACACACAGGAGACTGTCAATACCTTTCCCTCAGATGGATCACTCACTGGGATCCGCAGGGTTAAGGCATCTGACCGCAGTCTAGCAGATCTCTCCTTACAGGCCGGCACTCACATGCTAAGCAGAGCTCTCTCAGCCTTCACACTGTCACTGCTTCCTGGATGATCTCTGTCTTAACTACTGGCAAAACAACAGGGGCTCCCTTTATAAGCTGCTGGGCCCACCCCTGATTTTTGGCTCCAAACCTAGGCACGCCTTTTCCCAGAAATGCACTGGGGCATCCGGCCAATCAGGTTCCTCCCCAGTCTGTAGCCAGGATGGATGATGTCACAGACTGAGAAACAGGGGAAAGAGTTCTCTGACCCCCTACAATTGCAATAAACTTAAAGAGGAACTTTCATGAATGGGAATCTACTTAACTTGGCTCAGTTCTGACAGGCAGATTGTATTCTGAGCAGAGTGGTACAGTAATTCTTGACTGGCATCTAACGTTCACCCCCACCTGCCCATCTATCTGATAGAAAACCTGGAAAAGACTTTGAAGAAGGTCTAAAAATTCAACCCAATTCCCCCTTACATTGTCCACTTTCCCTCTCATTCACGAATAATGAAAAACGAAAACCTAGAACATTTTGTATTGGTTATTTATGAACAAAAAACATTAAAGAAGCCATATGTCACTTGTTTTTGAGCAGCAAAAGCAGGGTTGGTGGGGGGGGGGGGAGCACTGTTAGGCTGGCTACCAATGTATTAGGGGCACTGCTTGGCTGGCTACCAATGTATTAGGGGCACTGCTGGGCTGGCTTCCAATATATTAGGGGCACTGCTGGGCTGGCTACCAATGCATTAGGGGCACTGCTGGGCTGGCTTCCAATATATTAGGGGCACTGCTGGGCTGGCTACCAATGCATTAGGGGCACTGCTGGGCTGGCTTCCAATATATTAGGGGCACTGCTGGGCTGGCTTCCAATATATTAGGGGCACTGCTGGGCTGGCTTCCAATATATTAGGGGCACTGCTGGGCTGGCTTCCAATATATTAGGGGCACTGCTGGGCTGGCTACCAATGTATTAGGGGCACTGCTGGGCTGGCTACCAATGTATTAGGGGGTACTGCTGGTCTGGCTACCAATGTATTAGGGGCACTGCTGGTCTGGCTACCAATGTATTAGGGGCACTGCTGGGCTGGCTACCAATGTATTAGGGGCACTGCTGGACTGGCTTCCAATATATTAGGGGCACTGCTGGTCTGGCTACCAATGTATTAGGGGCACTGCTGGTCTGGCTACCAATGTATTAGGGGCACTGCTGGGCTGGCTACCAATGTATTAGGGGCACTGCCGGGCTGGCTACCAATGTATTAGGGGCACTGCCGGGCTGGCTACCAATGTATTAGGGGCACTGCCGGGCTGGCTACCAATGTATTAGGGGCACTGCCGGGCTGGCTACCAATGTATTAGGGGCACTGCCGGGCTGGCTACCAATGTATTAGGGACACTGCTGGGCTGGCTACCAATGTATTAGGGACACTGCCGGGCTGGCTACCAATGTATTAGGGACACTGCTGGCAGGCCCGGATTTGTGGCGAGGCCACAAAGGCCCGGGCCTAGGGCGGCACAAGCATAGGGGCGGCATGCCGCCCCGCCGCAGGCAAATTTTAACATTTTGCTCCCATACGGAGCAATGGGGAACTCTCTCCACTGCTCCGTATGGGAGATTCAACTTTGGCGCTTGCGCATGCGCGTTTGCTCGGCGGGCGGGGGAAGGGGGGGTTCACGCATGCGTATTGGCGCGGCGGGGGGGGATAGGGGGCGCCAAATGGGGGCGGCCTCGGGGCGTCCCCACTACAAATCCGGCGCTGACTGCCGGGCTGGCTACCAATGTATTAGGGGGCACTGCTGGGCTGGCTACCAATGTATTAGGGGCACTGCTGGGCTGGCTACCAATGTATTAGGGGGGCACTGCTGGCTACGAATGTATTAGGGACTCTGCTGGGCTGGCTGCCAATGTATTAGGGGCACTGTAGGACTGGCTACCAATATTTTCGGGGGACACTGCTGGCTACCAATGTATTAGGGGGACACTGCTGGCTAACAATGAATTAGGGGCACTGCTGTGCTGGCTACCAATGTATTAGGGGGACACTGCTGGCTACCAATGTATTAGGGGCACTGCTGGGCTGGCTACCAATGTATTAGGGGGACACTGCTGGCTACCAATGTATTAGGGACTCTGCTGGGCTGGCTGACAATGTATTAGGGGCACTGCTGGGCTGGCTACCAATGTATTAGGGGGACACTGCTGGCTACCAATGTATTAGGGGGACACTGCTGGCTACCAATGTATTAGGGACTCTGCTGGGCTGGCTGACAATGTATTAGGGGCACTGCTGGGCTGGCTACCAATGTATTAGGGGGACACTGCTGGCTATCAATGTATTAGGGGGGCACTGTTGGCTACCAATGTATTAGGGGCACTGCTGGGCTGGCTACCAATGTATTAGGGGGACACTGCTGGCTATCAATGTATTAGGGGGACACTGCTGGCTAACAATGTATTAGGGGGCACTGCTGGCTAAAAATGTATTAGGGGCACTGCTGTGCTGGCTACCAATGTATTAGGGGGACACTGCTGGCTACCAATGTATTAGGGGCACTGCTGTGCTGGCTACCAATATATTAGGGGGACACTGCTGGCTACCAATGTATTAGGGGGGCACTGTTGGCTACCAATGTATTAGGGGCACTGCTGGGCTGGCTACCAATGTATTAGGGGGACACTGCTGGCTACCAATGTATTAGGGGGCACTGCTGGGCTGGCTACCAATGTATTAGGGGGGCACTGCTGGCTACCGATGTCTCATGTCTGTGTGTCCTTTGTACTGATGGGAGGGGTTATTGGAGGAGTGGCCCTGTGGGAGGGGGACCCAGAAAATTTTGGTGTGTGGGGCCCCATGATTTCTTATGGCGGCCCTGCTTTAGGGCATCCACTTGCACATTCCCATAAAACTACAATTTGCCTTTTGTATAAATTATAAATAAATGTTGTAAGAACAGTAACTTGCACTACTGTCTACTAGTCACTCTTGATATGTATGCATGCTAATCAATAACAGAATATATAGGCACATAGGCAAACATTTTAAAAGCTATAAATTGTCAAAATGTTTGTCTAGACTTCATTTTTTCAATATTGTAAAAACATTTTTCATGCTCATGCTTGTTCCTCTATTTTTTTTTCTAATGGTAACACATTGTTTTGTGTGCATGAAATTTGTACTTACCCCTGAAGTACTGGGAATGTTATAATACATTCGGGATGGGTCCTCCCCTCTATCAACTGATTGTCCTAAATGATGGATAAAAATAATTAGCAGATATATATCAGCAAGTAGCAACATTTCTGCCCAACTGTGTTGATCGTGTTATTGACTTGCAGCTGTAATTGAAATCTGAATGATGCATTTTATATCCTTACTTACATCCCAAACTAGTACAGGTATAGGACCCATTATCCAGAATGCTCGGGACCAAGGGCATTCCGGATAAGGGGTTTTTCCGTAATTTGGATCTCAATACCTTAAGTCTACTAAAAAATCAATAAAACATTAATTAAACCCAATAGGATTGTTTTGCATCCAATAAGGATTATTTATATCTTAGTTGGGATCAGTTACAAGGTTCTGTTTTATTTCTACATAGAAAAAGGAAATCAATTTTAAAATTCTGAATTATTTGATTAAAATGGAGTCTATGGGAGACGGGCTTTCCATAATTCGGAGCTTTTTGGATAACGGGTTTCCGGATAAGGGGTCCGATACCTGTACATCTTCCTATGCAAACGTTTGGGAAATTATACTAAAAAATTTAAAATAATTAGAATTCTACTGCTATTAACTCCTTTGCCTCCAACCTCCTCCAAAACGGGGAATGTTATGTAATGTAAATGGTTTTTATTATACCAGAGCAAAACTACAGTTATCTCATCCTCCTGGACTTGCTCTTTCCATTTAGCAAATTCTCCATTCCATGTTTATCTCAAATAAGCAACATTCTCTGTTCTCTTTCCTCTGCTGTTGTCTCTATAACTTCTTTTAAAAGGAATTATTCCCCAAAATATAATTAAGATCTCCATACTTTTTAAACAACAGCCCTGTTATTAAACCCACCCTGTTTATTCTCATCTCACCTATTAGGGGAAGAACATATTTCTTGTATAGTGGAACGTTGTACAGATGGTGAGTACAGTCTCCAAGATGGACCCACAAATGATGGCAGCTAAAAAGGCTACTTAGTTGTCTGACTGAGGTTCAGAATCTTCTTTTTATGAGAGATTAAATAAAGAAATGATTCATCTAAAAAGGATAATCTTGTAATATCTACAGAACTGCTTATTGGTTCTATGCATTAAAAAACATGTTGCAAAATAAAAACACAGCAACAAGATACAAGCACCATTGTGTCTCCTAGATAAAATCTGTATGAAAAGGCTCTCCGATATCTAAGGACAGTCATATTAAACTTAACCTAATGTCAAATAATTCTTATTAAATTCATTGTACAAATGTTGTTCAAGACATTACAAAGACAGCCCTATCCAAAGTAAACATCACACTGTTTTCAAAAAGCTGTGGGACATTCCATCTCTAGGGGGCACATTTACTTATCCACAAATGCTCCGAGCGTTCGTTCGTTCGATCGGTCCAATCGTTTTTTCCGCAACTTTTTCGATACTTGCGTGACTTTTTCGATGCTTGCTCAACTTTTTCGTATTTTTAATGTGAAAAAATCTGATCGGTTTTGCTGCTGTTTACAACCGTTCGGTACGAAAATTTTGTGACTTTCGGATCACCAATACGATATTATTGGGACTAATACAATGTTTTCGTAAGCATTTTCGTGATATTTGCGATCTTCAGAAATTTTCGTTTCCAATCCGATTTTCGATTCCAGTTTGAACTCGTTTTTTGATAAATCTGCCCCTAGGAGTAACTGGGCTCAGAAAAATATTTTAGTGACAAATTTATTTATTTTAATTTCATCAGGATGTGCATTTTACAAAACATATGGTTTCTGGAATTACCTTACTGTTAGTGGCCATTTTTCCCTTGTCATCTAATTTCTGGTGCTTTGATTTGTAAATTAGGTTTTGTATTGCTGTGGGAATATTGATTTCTGCAAATAGATTCTTATATATTTTACTATATTATGAAAAATAAAGATGCTGGTAGATGAATGGGAGAGAGATGGAACAGAAAGATAAATAATGAAAAGAAACAACAATCCATTAGTTTGATCAAGGAGCAACAGTTGTGTGGGTGCCAGGGTCAGTGGCCCCCAGTTGAAAGCTTAAAAGAAGCAGAAAAGAAATGAAAATATTTTGAAAAATAAAACTATAAAAAAAAATACCAGCTGAAAAATTGCTAAGAACATGGAATTTTGTAACATACTAAAGAGCGGCATATTTAATATAGTGTGTAAGCCAACATCACCAGTAAAGTTGAACATAGCAACCAATTCGATGCTTTTGTTTTCTAATCACACTGTATTAAATATGCCCCTAAAGTGAACTTACAGGCAAATCTCCCTCTTTGAGAGGGACAACTGTTTTATGATGTGAAGAAGTAGGCCAAAAGTACAAGTTACATGAGAAAATTAAGGTATATAAAAACAAAATTTAATGACAATTTCTGGTTTCACAAAGTACATTATGGACAAATTATTTACCATAAACTGTTAGGAGAACAGTCTCTTGTGATATACTCTCAGCAGTCTGTATCAGCACTGTGTAATTCCCCTGGTCTGTAGGAACAAGGCCTGAGATCTGCAATGAGCCATTTGGGAACCAACCAATCCGAGAAAAATACCCACACCCTGCTGTCACTGTGTTTAGAGATACAATAGCAGTTAATATCTGGTTATTAGTATCTACACTTGAACCTTTCATACAGTGACACCAGTGACACTCAGAGTAACAGACTGATTAACCACCGGATACTGAGGGATCAGCTGAACCCCAATTCCATGGGCTCCATCCATCCAAACACTGAGGGAAACTGAAAGAGAGAATAAAGCAAGCTTATATTATACTGTCCTACAAAGAGTAGACAGTTTAGGAGCTGCAGTAACGGAGCAAATGTTCAGGCTTAAATAAACCTTATAATTTTAAATTTCCATTTCATATTTCTGGTCTGGAGATGGGATTCCAGGTACAGGACACTTGTAATCTTTTAGCACCAGAAGAATGAATGCAGCCCGCTGTATAAAATGGTAAATAATACAGTTCTGTTATTAAAAACTGATTTGAAACATTAAGGGACAGATTTAGTAAAACTTATTTTTTTGGATTTACATGTATTGAAACCACAAAAAAACTAATTTCTACGAATGGGAGTCGTCATTCGTGAAAAGATCTGAATTGAAAAAGCGCGAATGAAAAAAATCATAGAAAAGTTGCAAAAAACACAACTTTTGCAACTTGTTGTTGCACAAAAGCCAGTGTCAAGAAAACTCGAAAACCTCTAAAACTACGAAGCAAAGAAAGATCTTCCAGTTGTAAAAGGAACATTTGCTATTGACTTCTACATGATCTCAACAGGGTTTAGATGGAGTATTTTCAGCTGTGGCCATTGAGGAGTAACATCTCCAAGTCCCACCCTCTCTTGTGGTCCTATGCAGCCACTGGGGCTGCTGTGTCTATTGCTTTAAGTGTTCTCAACACCTGTTTGTGTGTTTTGTGTGTTTGTGTCTGTCTCTCCTATACCTCACCATGAGTATGGTTTATGTGTACAAAAGGAAAAATGCAGCTCATTTACATATATGGAAACCTACACATACGGAGGCTTTTTGACAGTTACTGCAGATCATAGGGAGGTTCTCCTTGTAAAGGGTTGCATTTGTGACTTTGTAGGATCTTATTTGTAATCAAGTACAAGGTACTGTTTTATTACTACAGAGGAAAAGGGAAATCATTACGAAAATGTTGATTTATTGGGTTAATATGTACTCCATGGGTGATAATGTTTTTCTAAATGTTGGGTTTCTGGATAAGATACCTTATACGGATATTAACTAGATCTTATTTTATTATTAAGAACATTCTTGCAGATTGAAAGAGAAAGCCCACAGAATATCCAAGCCAGAAAGGTCTCCATGATCCATATACAACATGCAAAGTCTCAACGAAATAAACAGATCCGGAGCGCATAGAATGGGGGAAAAAAGAAAAACAATAATAGTGTAGTAACGTTTAAATATTGTGACAGTATTAAACCCCGTTTAGAGTTCCCAGTGTTCAATAAATTAATATTAACACCAAGTGTGGTACCGCTAACTGCTCACCAGATGGCAGTGTTGTTGAAGTAAAATAAACGTCATGTGTTCATTGCAGACTTGTAGCTGTTTGAACGGATATTGTATCCCTGGGATCAATTGTATCGATGTGTCCTCCACGTCTGATTATCCTTATGTGCACTGTGGCTATATCCTCATTGAGGCATACAAAAAGGAAAAAACCGCCACTAGTGCAATATGATTTATTATAAAACAATATATAAAGAATAAAACTTACAGTATGTAGTCAGATATAGGAACTCAATAGCCCGAAAAGCCCAACGCGTTTCGTGCACTGCTCGGTGCACTTCCTCAGGAGCAAGAATCAAGTGGTGTCTCTTTCTCAGTAGCCCAACTTATATAGCCCTAATAAACTCCTCCTCTGTGTGTCATGTGGACCTCTTGTCTGACGTTTATGACGTCATCCACTATGACCTCTTGTCTGACGTTTATGATGTCATCCACTATGACCCTTATGTTTTCATAGCAACTTAATAGTAATGAGCTATATTAGTAAGGAAACAGGGGTATATAGTACATAGCACACTTAGGTAAGCCTAGAAAGAATCGTGGTGGCTGTTATAATCGGCAATTACTATGTGAACTTAAAAAACCAAACGTATAGCTGGAGTGTATCATGCTCTAGAGTAGAAAGTGTGATGCTGAGACGTATAGTCCAAAAGGCCGTGGGGGCGCCAGTTCCCAGAGGTGCCTTCCTACTTACGTTCCAACCTAGAAACCCCCTAGGTTGGAACGTAAGTAGGAAGGCACCTCTGGGAACTGGCGCCCCCACGGCCTTTTGGACTATACGTCTCAGCATCACACTTTCTACTCTAGAGCATGATACACTCCAGCTATACGTTTGGTTTTTTAAGTTTTAAACGTTACTACACTATTATTGTTTTTCTTTTTTCCCCCATTCTATGCGCTCCGGATCTGTTTATTTCGTTGAGTTTACTTCGGAACCCAGTCAAAGGGGTTGTTTTAAGACGGAGCTGCAGTAAAGAAAACTTTTACACATCTAATTTTGGTTACACGATTCAAGTAAGACTGGACACTTTATCATTTGCTAGCGCTGAGGACTTTTTTGGTATTGTTTTTTACCTCACAACATGCAAAGTCTGTATGAATATTTGTCCCACAGTGAGTATAGAGGGGAGTAATGTAAGTGCCTGTACCTGTGAGCAGATATCCCCTCATGCAAAGGGCCCGGGCGGCTGTTACTCTCTCTCTGGCCATGGTGTCTGTCTCTAACAGTAAGAAGAAGCTCATCTTTTTTTGGTACAGTTTGTGGTTGAGTGGGCGAGTATTCTGGGTAATGTGTAAATCTATCCATAAACTAATATTCATCAAAAATATAGAACACAAATAAAAACTACAAGAGCATGTTGATGATAGGAAAGGCTGATTTAAATTAAGGGTGTAGGGAAGCAAATTCTGAAACTGCTGCGGGATTCAGGATAAAGGGACCCTGACTGGTCAGCAATTTCAATATATTTTTACATGATGTGGACAACTAAAATGATTTAGTTGTGCGGAGGACAGGAATTTAAGTTACGCCACTGATTTCGGACATAAAAAGCTGTATAATAAAAGCCCTTTTCAAATTAAACATGAAACCCAATTTTCTTTTCAAACATATAAACCTATAAATTAATTTAAAAATCTTAGCTGTCAATCATACATGCTTTGCCCAACTGTGCAATCACTTTCGCTTTCATTGCTGCACTTCCTTGATGTCACTAATCTCATCACATGTATCCTGTGATCCTGATTTACTAAGACACGATTTCGAATCCGAATTGGAAAAATTCCGATTGGAAACGAACATTTTGCGACTTTTTCGGTAATTTTGCGATTTTTTCGTATTTTTTGCGATTTTTTCGGCGTCTTTACGATTTTTGCGTAAAAACGCGAGTTTTTCGTAGCCATTACGAAAGTTGCGCAAAGTCGCGATTTTTTCGTAGCGTTAACACTTGCGCGTAAAGTCGCGCCTTTTTCGTAGCGTTAAAACTTAAAAGGCGCGACGTTTTGCGCAAGTTTTAACGCTACGAAAAAATCGCGACTTTGCGCAACTTTCGTAATGGCGACGAAAAACTCGCGTTTTTACGCAAAAATCGTAAAGACGCTGAAAAAATCGCAAAAAATACGAAAAAATCGCAAAATTACCGATCATTACGAAAAAAACGCAATCGGACGCATTCGGCCTGTTCGTGGGTTAGTAAATGTGCCCCTAGGTGTTTGGGATGATACACAGCTTGCCTTGATAACCGTTTTCACTAAATGGCACATTACTGTATGCTCTGATTGTAGATTCCAAAAGAATGGAGGAAGCAGGATTTGAATAATTTATATAGTTTAAGTAAAGTTTATTTTCATCAACTAACACAATAAAATAGGATTTGGAATGATTTCTTAGGGTGACAGGACCCTTTTAAGTATCATTTGATATGGTACACCCCCAGCTCTAGGGAAGATTTAAAGGAGATCTAAACCCTAAAAATGATTATGGCTAGAACTGCCATATTTTATATACTAAACTGGCTGCATTAGCCACAAGTTTTAGTATTACTATAGAAGTAATTATTTACAGTATGTAAATGTAATGATACCATTATCATGAAAACCAAAACAGTATTGGAAAATCTCAGCAATGCAGCCTTGGCAGTGCAGACATTTTGCCAGACCATTTTACTCCTCTGATATTATAAACACTAGCACACATACACTATCACAAAATAATGAAAAATATCATAGACAAAGATTGCAAAGAATAACAGACTGGTGGATAATGAAAATAAATATGCTAAAACATTTTTTTTTTTTTTTTAAAAAAGGCTATTCAATTGTGAAGTAGGCATCTCCAATCAGAATCCTCCTACATATAAAGTCCTCACTACCAGTAATTGGCAGTTCACAGCATTCGGTTCTGAAGGAATGGAGCAGCATCCCTGAGCCCAGCTCTGCATTGTAACCACTCCTGTGCCCCCCACCTCCTTTGCAGGTATGAGCTGAGCCAGTGCAAGGAACTGACAGCACTGGGAGGGGTGGCTTCCTATGCTATCAGGCTTCTGATTGGTGAACCAGTACATAAAATAAATTACTGAGCCCATTCATTGCAACAATCTTTGGTCATTGGAGGTATCAAAAGATTAAACAGGGCTCGGACAATGTTGTTGAAATGTTCCACTGGAAGTCTTCTCCACCCCGTAAAGGCAATGAATTATCTGTATCACATTATAGTTTCAGCTCACTGTATGTATCCTGAGATGGTCGCTGCAGTCCCTTAAACATAAAATAAATATTTTCTGTAAATCATTTATATTTGTTTTATAGTTTTTAGTTATGTCACCAGTAGACATGACTTATAAGAATGGATTTGAAATAAGCAGTTGTTCATTGTACCTACTGTATACTGCTGAGGGCCTACCACCCCCTACCTACTCATAAATCTAATAGATACTTAACAAAATACCAGTGTGGTTCCAATAATGTATCCCTACCACTTAAATCTACGGATTAAATCATTTTTGGCTCAGTTTTCTTTGGTGAAATGTTTGTTAAAAGAAAGCAGTTTGTGGCAGGTCATGTCACTCAGATTGTCACCAAAATTAGATCAAAATACTGTATGCTACAACAGTTACAATGCTCAAAGTTGGGTATTTAACATGGTGCCCTGAAAGTAGGTGTCTCCTCACATTGCATGACAACAATGTCAAAGGAACTTCAGGGATTAATTATAGGGTTATGTTTTGTGGGATTTTAGAGATATGGGTAACGTACCATGTATGGACCCTCCTCTTTTGCAGGATGAGCCTGAAAAAAGGAAATGAGAGGCAAAAATAAATTGCTTTTACTGATTCATGGAGAACAATTTAGAAAGGGTCACTGGCGGACATAATGTATATACATTACAATTACCAAAATTAAGAAAATATTTATAAACGTTCTACATGCAGGTTAAAATATATTGTTTCCACCCAACAGACCAATGGGAGGACAGAACACAAATTCAAACCCCTGTATTTATTTTGTTAGTGACCCAACATACAGAGGGCTCTGCATGGCCAAAGGGACAGGGTTGCACACTAAACAATTCGAGAAGGCTCACTGGGCCCCATATTTATAACGGTTTTGGGAAATGCTATGATGCCTGCACAGTTCTTTAAAGCATAGTTTAGAAGACTCCAAAGCTTTAAATAAATCCTTGGTCATTTATATTGTGTGTTTGCAGGGACACTGGAGTTAGTGGCCATGGATACATTCCAGTAAATTCTAACTAACGGTTCTAACATAAAGGGAAAGAAAATCATTTTGATAGTGTTTTTCTTCCGTGAGACTTAAAGCATTTTGCAGCAAGCAAGGCAGCTATAATAGGTGCACTATGTATGCTGGGACACCAGGAGATTAAGTGACTTGTCCAGTGTCAGTTGATATTTTGTCGCATTGTATTTGTCTTGCTTCAGAACATGCCAAAATATAAGAAATCATAACATTCCAATAGATTCTGCTTCTTCTCTGGATATTTGCTATTATACCACAGGGGAACAAGGTTAGGATAGGAGCAATGGACTCAGAGTGACAGAAGGGATACTGTCTGCTCTGATTTCATTTATCCAGCAGCAATGCTTATTTGTAATAGTAGATAGAAAAAACAGATATAAGGGGCATTCATTGGAATGGTAATTTTGTCTTCTCAGCGCCTACAGAAATGGCAACCAGCAGCAATAGCCAGCTGCCTCATCTATACTTGTATGTGTATATATATTTTTTTTTTTGCCAAACTGTATGTCATTAGCTGTTCGATTCTCTACTTATCAACGCATTTTATGGGTGTGTGTGTGTTAGAGAGGTACAGTATAAAGAGTGAAGATTATGGATAAATACATGTACAATGTATGTATCACTTACCGCTGCAGTGTTGGGAATGTTATCATATATTCGGGATGGATCCTCCCCTCTGTCACCTGATTGTCCTAAATGATGGATAAAATACTCAGAGCAGGAAAGGTATACATTTTCATCAAGCAACAAGATGCCTGCCCACTGAGTTAATCTTGTCATTGGCTAGCAACTGGACTTTGTTCCTGTGAAGTTTACAGATTTTATACTGTTGAATGCTGAGTAATGTGCCATACTGCACAGGGATATACAGCAATAGGAGAGTATCTAGAGGCACCTGGGTGGTGCAAATCTTGGACATATTATTGAGCCCCTATGCATGAACTTGCCATGTTTGCTTATTGCAGATTCTTTGCTCTCGTCTTAGTTTTCTTTTTACCTTTTCTGCCTGCTCTGCTATAAACAAACTGACTTTCGTTTATTTCTGCCTCACCTCTAGGGATGTAGCGAACATCGCCAAAAATGTTCGCGGACCCGTTCGCGGACTTTCGGCAAAACTCGCGAATATTCGCGAACTTTGCGAACCCCATAGACTTCAATGGGAAGGCGAACTTTAAAACCTAGAAAAGCCATTTCTGACCAGAAAACTGATTTTAAAGTTGTTTAAAGGGTGCCACGACCTGGACAGTGGCATGCAGGAGGGGGATCAAGCAAAAATTTCTCTGAAAAATACTTTGTAAAAAAAATGCCAAAAAAAAAAACGCCAAAAAATAACGCCCCAAAAAAAACGCAAGCTATTCCTATGTATACGCAAAGGCGAAAAACCGAAGGGAAAAAACGCTGCGGAAAAAACCGAGGCGAAAAAACGCGGCGCAAAAAAAAAAACGCGGCGAACCCAAAGTGGCGAACATCGACAAAAGTTCGCGAATTTCCGTGTTCGCGAACACCCGATGTTCGCACGAATTAGTTCGCCGGCGAACAGTTCGCTACATCTCTACTCACCTCTTAGGGGAAGAACATATTTTCTGTACAGCAGCGCCATTATACCGCTGATAAGTACAATCCCCAGGATGGACCCACAGATGATGGCGACTATAATGGCTGCAGGATTGCCTGAATGAGATTCATAATCTGTGAAAAAGACAATTTGGTTAAAAAGGCTGTCATACCATAATAATGTATATTAGTTATTAATTCACTGCAATAGAAGAAACTAAACTGGTAAAGGGGATGGAAGATTTAAACTATGAGGTTAGACTGTCAGGGTTGGGGTTGTTTTCTCAGATGAAAAAGTGCTTGTGAGGGGACATGATTACTCTGTACGAGTACATTAGAGGGGATTATAGGCAGATAGCGGGGGTTCTTTTTTCCAGTAGATCAGCGCACCAGAGGCTAGCCATTTTAGATTTGAGGAAAAGAACTTCCATTTGAAGCAATGTAGGGGGTTTTTCACAGTGAGGGCAGTGAGGTTGGGGAATGCCCTTCCTAGTGATGTTGTAATGGCAGATTCTGTTAGTGCCTTTAAGAGGGGCCTGGATGAGTTCTTGAACAAGCAGAATATCCAAGGCTATTGTAATACTAATATTTACAGTTAGATTAGTATAAGTATTGTGTGTATATATATATATATATATATATATACTGTATATATGTAAGTGCATAGTTCTATAAGTCCATCCACAAGCTTACACAAACTATAAGAGTAGAATATTAGTAGTAGAGCAGAATCTGCCTCAATTCACTTTGCAAAACCGCAGGTTTTGTGAAACAGCAAAAATTCACAAACACGTTGATGCAAATGGGCATTTTTTTCATGGCAACTTTGTTGTGGTGACTTTTTTTCACAGCTACTTTTTCCATGCAGAATACATTTGAGTCTATGAGGCAACTTTTTTTAGTGGTGACTTTCTTTTTCGCTGCAACTTTTTTCGTGGCAACTTTTTCTGCAGCAAACTTTTCTATGCAGAATACACTAGAGTCTATGGGCAACTGTTTTATGGAAACACTTTTTGCAGTAAAGTTTTGTGGCAATTTCATGAAAATATTCACTGATGAGAAAATGGGGAATTTTGCTGAAAATCCATTACTGGTGAATACATTTGCTCATGCTCAGGCCTGCTTATGGTGTCATATTCTTTTGATGAATAAGTACTTTCCAATGAAAAGTTTAATTACCTACACTGCATTAGTGTAACCTATACAATCCCTCTCATACACTGACAGTGGGGTCACTAAATACTTCTGAGTTTGCAAAAACTCTATTGTGTCTGTGTAAAGAAAAAATTGTTTGCACAAAGAAATAGTTCTTTGCATTGAGCATATTTTTACATTAACATCTTTTATTACACACCCCCCAACCAAAATACACACAGCATAATAATGTGTTGGCAGCCAATGCTCATGAGTCACAACCTGAGAAAAAACAGAGCGGCGGTAAGGGAGTTCTTGCTAGGCAGTAGGAAGCAGGAAGCTTGTGGTTACTCCTGCCGAAAGTTTTGAGAAAGCTAAGGGCAACAGGTGTGAGTTTAATATCTGTAATTTGCATGGATTAAATTCCCTTTAGAATGGCTGAAACCCTATCAGGTAGCAAGTTCTATATATAGGCAGACTGCCAATGAACCATTGTGTTCTAGTTAGGGAGGAATGAACTGTGCAAATAAAACAGGCAAGTTTCTGTTTAAAGCAGCCCTGAGAGTTACTGTCTTTCTTGCCACAATATAAAGTTGCATACATTTTCTTTTTTTTCCCTATTTTTGTGCTGAAATTAAATTGAAGTGCAAAGGCAGAATCTCTGGGCATGCCCATTCCCACACCTTGTGTCTCAAACTTTCTCCTTGTAGATTGTAAGCTCTTTTGGGCAGGGCTCTCTTCACCTCTTGTATCGGTTATTGATTGCTTTATATGTTACTCTGTATGTCCAATGTATGAAACCCACGTATTGTACAGCGCTGCGGAATATGTTGGCGCTTTATAAATAAATGTTAATAACAATAATAATCTAATACAGGACTAGAGGTCCAAGACGTAGGATTCAGACACAGAGCAAGAGCTCTTTACAGAGGGAAAAATATAAATTAAGCGGGAGAAAGCAATAAAATTCAGTAAAAGGCAGATGAAATCAGCAGGTTGCACTGGCAAAGGCTTGGTACTATGGAAGAGCTTTTTTATAGCTGTATGAGAGAGAAAAGAACAGATCTTGGCAATTGTAGCCATATGGATTAGTCCCTTTAACTTCAACTATATAACTCTACACCAAGGTACTATGCACTCCTTTTGGCAGTGCAGCACCTAGAGTGGGGAGCTGGGGTGCAGAACAGGGGTATGACCCATAATTTACTGTAGTTTGAGCATCCTTCAGATGCACAATATAGAAAGTAGCAGTGGTACTTACCATTTACACCATACAGTACCTCACTCTGCGACACCAACAGAGTCTTATATATATACTTTTTTACACAAACTCTTTTTTTAGTGTAAAATATTTTACACGCTTTCCTAAAAATGCTCCTATGTGTAAATAAGCAAATAAGCACTTTACTGCTGCCTGTGTATCCTTTCTGTATACAAACTGAAGGGCAGTGCCAGATATCAAACTTACCATTCACAGACACATATACAGAGGTTTCCCGCGAGAGCTTTGTCACTGAATTAGTCCCTATACAGGTATAATTTCCTGCACTCTCAGGTGTGGCCTGTAGGATGTACAATATGTTGGATTGGATTGCCAAATTAGTCCCATTGAATTTCCACTGGTAGGTTGGTGTAGGAACAGAATCAGCAGAACATTCTATCAACAGGGGATTCCCAGAAGTCACTTGTAGAGGACCTGCAATTCTCAGCTTCTCTGGACCATCTGCAACAAAAGACCCACATGTCATCATATAATTAACCATTGGTGAGGCAAACCGTAGCCAAGGGGATGAGGCAAACCGCAGCCAATTTGGTGCGCAAGAAAAAAAAAGTATTCCGCGTGACAAATTTTTCCATGGTGAATTTTCACAGAACTTTTGCGAAACAATTTGCCAATGGCGAAATGCGGAAATTCGCTGCAAATCCATGCCTGGCGAAAAAATTCGCTCGTCAATACTGTGCAGTACTCTGGCAAGGTCCTACTGCTGCTGTAACAAATAAAGCTTATGATACATTATCATAAATCTGCTGTTTTGATACAATTATGTCTCAAGAGGGGAAAAATTCTCCGCAAGGACCAAGGATTTGACATTCATTTAACATGAATGATACCATGCAGACATTTATACTGTATGTAACCCTTTCTTGGCACATTCACTTAATATTGCACTGTATGTCAGGAGATTTGTGTTCTCAAAGTGATATTGATACTGGGAACTGGGAACAGCGCAGTGCCTCCACCTAGTGGACACTGAGGAACACACCTCTAGGGGATTTCCACTAGGAAATAATCACACACAGCTTTTGCAGAAATGTTAAACTTTATATAACTGTTGGAGTTGGAAGTTTACACTTTATGTATAACTGATTTTCCTGCTCTGAGGAACCCATGTAGTTTATCCACAGCTGGTACAGACAGTCTCTATAGATGCCCAATCCCCACTTGGATCACCACAACCCTTAGGTTAGTTCAGTCCCTTCCCCAAGAGCTCTTTAGTCCCCCCAGGTAGCGCTACGTGCCCCAGAGTACCTTCCCTTTATAAAGGTGGCTGCTCCCACGTAGCAGGCAAACAAGCAATACCTGTTCAC
This sequence comes from Xenopus tropicalis, assembly GCF_000004195.4. Taxonomy (NCBI): domain Eukaryota; kingdom Metazoa; phylum Chordata; class Amphibia; order Anura; family Pipidae; genus Xenopus; species Xenopus tropicalis. The sequence goes on along the minus strand of NC_030683.2, from coordinate 108,615,260 downwards.
AGCAGGGGACACACACAAGAGATACTGTACCACAGAGGACTGATTCCTTCCTGGCAGCCCAGCAGACTTTTATCCTTTCAAGTCTAACACACAATACTTTGTCTGGCTGCTCACTCTGTATCTCTTTCAACTCTGGCAAACAACAGCAGGGGCTCCCTTTATAAGCTGCTGGGCCCGCCCCTAGATTTTTGGCTCCAAACCTTAAGTACACCTCTCCCAGACGTGCACTGGGGCATCCAGCCAATCGGGTCCTCCCCCAGTCTGCAGCTAGGCTGGATGATATCACAGACTGAGAAACAGGGGGCAGGGTTCTCTGATCCCCTACATGTATAACGTTACCAAAAACACAATGTAACCATCCACATTCTGTTATTAATAGATAATATGAGAACATAAAAAAGAGAAACTCCTGGTATTTCACAAAATATGTAAAAAAAAAAAGGGGAGGGTGAGAAGTTTTTACCTGCTCAGAAGATAGGAAGTGAACTGCTTCTCTTTTGACATCACATCCCTATCCTCCTCCACCCCCAGCCCAACTTTCCCCCGCCTTGACTCATTGCTTCTCACCCATTCACAGCTACATCTGATTCTGTCAATCAAACATAAACCAGTGTAATCTGGCCACTGGTAATTTGGATCTCTTGTCATGCAGCCTCTGTGTTTATAGCTTTGGGGCTTTTCCTTATTGATACTGCATGCACTGACTCTCCCAGAGTGAAGCATTATGAAGCAATGCCTATATTTCCTATAATATTCATTACATGTATGATGCCAACCCCAACTGATAACCATGTAACATGAATATTGGTCAGTTTGGGAATCGGGCATGTTGGAATTCTTATTTACCTATGCACCATATATGCCAGTGTATGGTACATCAACAGGTGAGGAAACAAGGAGGATCTGCAGCTTCTCCATTTAATCATTTTCTGTTCATTTGAAATAATAGAAAGGTGTCCATAAATGGTCCATAGTACATTATCTGTCCCTTTGGTTAAAATCCTGATCAGCCAGATAACTATGAGAATTGGCTTGTGTATGGCCATGATAAGATTCAGTGCTATCTGTATGTCTCATATTCACATATAATAGGCTTCCTTCAGTTTAATGTCATTTTTAGAAGCTGGGGGATAGGCATAATGGCACAGGGGGCATGGTCTGACATCACTTGAGTGTGACGTGTCAAAAACCTCATAGCTCATATAACAGAACTATGGCAGCTCATGTATACTCATGTCTAAGCTCAGCTCAGCAGGGACATCTCAGTGTGTACTGGGCCTGTAATCTAACTACAGAATCAGTGCATTCACAGCCAAAATAAACATTCTGAGATCATACAGTTACTTACAGTTTACAGTTAATGTGTAGGGATCACTGATAATCTTACTGACGGCATTTGAAGCCTCACATCGATATTGTCCGGTATCTGAGCGAGAGATCCTGGGGAAAGTGAGAGTCCTGTTATCTGCAGACAGACTCAGCCCGGGAGGGAGAGGGACACCATTCTTGCCCCAAAGGATCTGTTCTGCATTATTTGCACTGCATGTGAGGGTGACTGGCTGATTCTCCTGGGGTTCCTTATTGTCTGTGCTGATCCCTGAGGCAGTGACAGGCTCTGTAGGTACAAACAGCACAAAGTTATGTAACATTGAAGGAAGGGGGATAAAGAAAAACCACAGTTGTTTTACAACTAGGACACAGTTATATAAAGACCTCTCTAAAATGACAGGGAACTTTTATTCTCAGTGCAACTGTCTGGTGTGTGTTCTATAACAGAAGCTGGTCTGTCACTTATTAAATCCTTATTTATGGAAACCCTTTCCCTGGTCGGTTTACACAAAAGAATTACAGCGTTGCACACAGTGTTGTTACAGTGCCCTCCATAATGTTTGGGACAAAGACACATTTTTCTTTGATGTTCCCCTCTGCTCCTCTAAAGTTTAAAGACAAAAGAAGGATCTTCCATGAAAGTAAAGCAGCGTTTGTCACTGACTTCTACATGAACGTGGCAAGTTTTAGCTGTTTAAATGCATTGTAAATCTAAAAAAAATGTGCTAAAAATCCAAATTGAGAAAAAAAAATCCCATGATTAGTACTGTAAATGCTCCCCTCATTTCAGGGCACCATAGTGTTTGGGACAAAGTAATGGCAGGTATATTAAAGCAGTCATGTTTAGTACTTTGTTGCATATCCCTTGCATGCAATGACTTGAAGTCTGTAATTCATAGACATCACCAGGAGCTGAGTATCTTCTCTGGTAATGCCAGGCCTCTACTGCAGATGCCTTCAACTCCTGCTAGTTCCGGGTGCCTATCCCTTTAAGTTTCCCCTTCAGCATACGGAAGGCAAGCTCAACTGGATATAAATCAGGTGACTAGCTTTGAGAAACTCCCGTGTTTCCTTAGCAATGAGTTTGGAGGCATTTACTGGACCTTGAGCAGATGTTTCTATACACCTCAGAATTCATAGTGCAGCTGCCATCAGCAGTTACATCATCAATGCAGATAAGTGTGCCGGTACCAGGGGCAGCCATACATGCCCAAGCCATAACCCCCACCCCCATGTATAACAGATGAGCTGCTTGGGATCCTGGGCAGTTCCTTTTTGTCTCCATACTTTCCTCTTTCCATCACTCTGATACAGGTTAATCTTGGTCTGGTCTGTCCAAACTTTTTTCCAAAACTCTTCAGACTCTTTTAAGTCCTTTTTCTCAAACTGTAATCTTACCATTTTGTGGGTAACTAGTGGTTTGCATGTTGCAGTGTAGCCTCTGTATGTCTGCTCATGAAGGCTTCTGCGCATAGTAGTCTCTGACCCAGACATACCTGCCTCCTGAGAAGCCAATTGTCCCAAACATCATGGTGCCCTGAAACGAGGGGGCTGTGTATAAAAGGTGCTGTAATTACTACACAGTGACACTGAAATATACGCAAATAACTGTAAATTAAAGTCTGGAATGTGCTATTTAATCACATCTGAATTGTTTGATTTCAAATGTTACACTAAGGAGCAGAGGGATAAATAAAAAAAAATGTGTCTTTGCCACAAGCATTATGGAGGGTCTGTATATTGGTGCCAATGCCAGTGATTTAAACTTTAGTTCTCCTTTAATATATTTGTATAGGGCATGTACCTTTAAATTATGCCTTTAAGGAAGGAGCACTTAAAGGGAGTTAGGCCAAACACCTTAGTGAAGCTGGTGAATAAAGACTACTAGTTAGCTGCAGGGTAGGCAAGTTTTAGATGGTGAATCATCAGATTAAAATTTTTAGCCATTTAGATTCATAGTAAATCTAGAAAAATTAGGCTTTTTTCAGCTACTCTTAGTGCTTAAAATCCTTAAAAAAATCCAGTGGTTAGTAAATGGGCCCCTAAGTGTGAAAATTAGCTGGCACTGAAAGGGCATTTCTTGGTTTTAATAAGTGGCTCAGTGACAATGAGAAAACTACTGAGACACCCTGATGTACAAACAGTTGCTAGCAAGAAGGGAAAGTGAAAGTGGCAGCACCAGTAGGGTAACATTGGTTTCAGTAGAGTACGGTACGGCCATAAAGCCACGTGTTACTCACCATAAACTGGCAGGGAAACTGTATGTTGTGCTCTACTCTCAGCAGTCACTAACTGCACTGTGTAATTCCCCTGGTCTGTAGGAACAAGGCCTGAGATCTGCAATGAGCCATTTGGGAACCAATTGGCACGAGGGAAATACTGAGGCCCTTCTGTCACTGAGTTTGCTGATGGAATAACACTGAATATTTGGTTATTGGTATCTGCACTTGAACCTTTATACCATGTGAACTGCCGTATTGTGCCAGTGACCCCAGTGACACTCAGGGTAACAGACTGACTAACCACCGGGTACTGAGGGATCAGCTGATCCCCAATTCCATGGGCTCCATCCATCCAAGCACTGAGGGAAACTGAAAGAGAGAATAAAGCCAGATCAGTAGAGAAGGGGAGAACTGAGGCACAGGGGCAAGAACTGGGTTTTTTTTAAAAAATTTTATTTATACATAAGTAAACAATGTTCCTTTCCCTGAACATTATTTCCTATCTCAGATTCCATTATTGGTTGTTTCTGTACATAATCTGAATGTTTAGTGTATACACCTAAGTATGTTAATAATTGTAACCACTTCTTGGCTGTAACCAAGCCAACAGCACGGCTAGTGTAGGTTTAGAGCATGGGGTACATGTGACTCAATCCTTCAGAATGGGCCTTCGCTGTGGAAGTGGAAGTGACCAAATGGAGCTATGGTGTAGTGCAACTACACCCACTGTAACTGTGTGAAGTGCAGAGTAACAAATGGGTGCCAGAAGGTTCTTGAAGTTGAACAATAGTATCGGTTTATTGTCAGAGACAATCAATAGGCAGGGTCATTGCAATATACTCACACAGAGGAGATATCAGGTAATTGCACAGAAGGTAGAAAAATATGGTGTGTCCCCCATATAGCCCACCTCAGCCGAGGGTGGGGAGAGTAAGGACCACCAACCAGCACGGCCTCCCTGTGGAGAGTAGCCTGGCCAAGTATCTGTATCCTCAGGGTGTCCCTTAGCAGCCAAAGATCCCTCACAGCCGACTATGGATCAGGGATAGGAACTGACCTGATACCTGCGTCTTAACCATGTTCTGCTCTAAGGCAACAATGCCTGTAGGGATGAATACTTCCAGCTAATCTCTCCTGGTTGGAGCCAAAACTGCTCTTTCTAACTAATCTCACTATCTTACTTTCCTAGAAAGTGCTCTTTACAAATTATCCTGATACTCACTACTCCTCATTCACAGGGTCCCTGTGCCCGACTTCACTAGAGCTAGATGCAGACTCTAGGGTAGAAGGTTTTACTGGGGCCCAGTTAATCCCAGGCTCAGTGGAACTTCCACCTGGATCAGCAGATGCAGCCAAAGAGGAAGATCCACCCCCCTGCTAAACACTACATCAGAGTGCCTGGACTGACCCCTGCCTGCCTCCGGATTCACCTGTTACCGAACTCTATATCTTATTACAGGCTGGTACAGTACTTTTATTTCCATTCTGTTTTGTTTTTCATTAAAGCTCTTTCACTCATCTAACTTGGCTGTCTGGCCCTTTAAGGGTGTTCTGGGTTACCTGCACATAGGCTCCTACCTGCCAGCCACTCACCTGTGGTTGCACCTGACACAAATGATGATGAATTTATACAACAAAGCAATGATGAACAATATGTGGGATATTAGTATGTAGGAGATGGCATACTGTAGATCGGAGCTGTCCAACTTCTGTGGTACAGAGGGTCGGAATTTTTCTGGCATACGTGGTGGCCACTCCCTTTTTTAAACCACACCCTCTTTAAACCACACCTACATTCAAACATTTTTAAGACCATATCCACATTACTGGTGGCACACCAAAATGACAAATGGTTGGTGCTCAGTGCAGGGATATCACCCATCACTCGTATGTGAAAAAAGTTCATTAAGTCATATTAAGCCACGCCCTTATATCCATATGGCTCCTTCTCCCCTGTGGAGAGCACAGCAACCCCCAGCACATAATTAAACACTTTAGAGACCCCCTAAAAACATCAAGGTAAACCTGTGAGCTTGAGGTAGCAGGGGAGATTCAAGAGTTAAGGGGGCTGGCTTTTTTTCCCAGAGCAAAGCAGGCACAGCAATCAATTAAATGGCAATGCTGAGAAGCGGGACATCTAACAATGAATCCGGGACAGCGGGCAGTGCCATAAATATTGGGACTGTCCCACTGAAAGTGGGACAGTTGGGAGGTATGGGCAGGGTATGTCAAACACAGGCAGCATAGGGCAAGCAGAGTATGGCACACATAAGCAGCATAGGGCAGGCCGAGTATGACACACACCAGCAGCATAGGGCAGGCAGAGTATGGCACACACAGGCAGCATAGGGCAAGCTGAGTATGGCACACACATGCAGCATAGGGCAGGCAGAGTATGGCACACACAAGCAGCATAGGGCAGGCAGAGTATGGCACACACAGGCAGCATAGGGCAGGCAGAATATGGCACACAGGCAGCATAGGGCAGGCAGAGTATGGCACACACAGGCAGCATAGGGCAAGCTGAGTATGGCACACACATGCAGCATAGGGCAGGCAGAGTATGGCACACACAAGCAGCATAGGGCAGGTCGAGTATGACACACACAAGCAGCATAGGGCAGGCAAAGTATAGCACACACAGGCAGCATAGGGCAGGCAGAATATGGCATACAGGCAGCATAGGGCAGGCAGAGTATGACACACACAAGCAGCATAGGGCAGGCCGAGTATGACACACACAAGCAGCATAGGGCAGGCAAAGTATAGCACACACAGGCAGCATAGGGCAGGCAGAATATGGCATACAGGCAGCATAGGGCAGGCAGAGTATGGCACACACAGGCAGCATAGGGCAAGAATTTGCTATGAAATTCCGTATTTCATTTGCAAATACTGAAAAGTACATTACAGGTATTATATTTTCCTTTTTTGAAATATTTTTGTGTGTTTGCTGGAGACTGAGCACTTTGTGCAGTAGGACAGTTAAAGCTGCCCCCACATTATTATTTTTGCAAACATGCGATATACTGGAACAGCACCTCAGCAAGGGCCCCAACAAGACCCCCAAAAATTCTTAACACCCTAGTCGCTGGCTCGACTGTCCTTCTTATGCCCCTACATTAAAGCTATGCCAGCAAAGTATATTTTTTACACATTTGGGACAATTTATAGACCCTAAAGCCTGGGCTTAGTGGGGTCAGGGTAAGTAGTGTGAGGGAACATTATTAGAACATATTTAGAAAACCCACCCACCCTAAAAAATGAAGACAACTGTCGCTTTTTGACACAGATATTTTTTGCTATGTAGTGTAGTGAGCTGAGACTCTGTATGTGTAATACATTATTTCTTGCTGATTTTAACATTACCTTTTTATTTTTATTAAAACAATATTTGGCTGAAAGAGAATGTCTAAGAATGTCCTGCTCCTAAACAGACAGATCTCCATGATTGGGTCCAACATACAAAGGGGGAACTCACAAAAATGTCAGCAAAGGAAAATGTTGCATTAAAATGTCATTTGTGCTCCGACTTATTCACAGACCCATTTTCCATCATTTTTCCTCCTATACCCACAATTTTCAAAAAATGTCATTGAAACGTGGGTGTGAATGTATACTATTGTGTACTATCTTCTTGAGAACTAGTCATTCCTATGACATTTTTACAGATGTCATAAGTCTCCACCATAACAAATACAACTAACAAATTCTACAGCGCTGTACAATAAATGGGTTTATACAGTGAACACAGATATACATGCAAAGCAACCAATACAAGAGGTGAAAAGGGCCCTAACCAAAAGAGCTTACAATCTGGAAATAGAGATGTAATGTAAGTGCCTGTACCTGTGAGCAGATATCCCCTCATGCAAAGGGCCCGGGCGGCTGTCACTCTCTCTCTGGCCATGGTGTCTCTCTCTGTCTCTCTAACAGTAAGGGGAAGTCGGATCAAGTTTCTGTTTACTCTGCATATTATCTCCTTTATTTTCTCTCATGTCACAACCAGTGGGAGGGTTTGTAGGATATTGCATAAAGTATACTTTGAATTGTACCCAATAAACATATGGAAAATCATGCAGTAGATCCCTTCTGGAAACTGGAAAAGCAGGATACATAGTTTATAAAGTGTAATTTCTCATTTCCTTTTCATTGTATGTATGGGAAACAGGATATTAATGTACTGAATCCAGTTTAGTGCAATTGTTGCAAGAGAAATGTGGTGAATTTTTCTCCTGACATAAATTCTTTGTGAAAATTTGCCAATGTTCTTTTCCCTATACAACTGAAAGGCATAACATTCTCTAGAGAATTTTTGCCTCATAGAAATGACGTATGAATGATATTAACATGTAGGAGGCAATGTACTGTAGATAATGAGATGCCAAAGTGGCTGCGCTCTCTTTATATTGACAGTTTTTCAGCCTCAACTTGAAAAAATTTATTATTGTGCTCTCAGTAAATTGGAGAATATTCACTGGAGATTTTTACCAATGTGAAGTTGATTTTCTAAAATTCATTATACACTCCATCTAGTAAAGTGCTGATGTTTTGGGAAATTGTCATCTCCCAAATACTCCAAATTTTCCCTTATACCCATTAGTAAATGTACCCCATAGACTGCCATCTCCCACCATACACAATCATGCACAATACCTGCAGCGCTCAGCAATGCACTGATAAGATGGTTGAACGTTAAAGTTTATCTTCATAGGTGTGTTCATCCCCAACCTCAAACTGAAAGGATGAATTTGCATTACGACTGAAAATGACTTCATTGGTGAAGAAACCTAAAACCACTCTGAGAACTGAATTTACTGCAACAAAAATAAACATAAAACTCTTCTTACTGAGAAGTGCTGCCTTTATTTCCCCAGACATATAGGGGGCCATTCTGATACATATTTTGTAGCACTAAAAGACGATGAAAAAAAGTTGTGACTTTTCTGAGATTTACTTCGCGACAATACTGCTAAAAATCTGAATCCAACAAATCACAAGCAGAAACTTGTCAGGATCATGTAGAAGTCAATGGCAGTTGTCCCTTCCCTTTCCTGGTGGATCCAATTCAAGTCAAAGTTTTGGGGGTACTTTTCAGCAACTTTTTCCCACACATACTTTTTCAGTTCTGACCTTTTAGTAAATGTCAGAGATTTGTGGAAATGAGTTTATTTGAATATCTTTTAAAAGAAAAAAATGAGAAAATTATACTATGTTCCACTATGTCAAACGATAATATTTCTGTCCAGTGCACCAGTGGCCTTATACATTCACTCTCTCATTGCCCAACCTAGACTTATAACTTGATCAAATGTTAGTTTTCAAACAAATGCTGCCTTCTGATTGGTTATTAGACCTGTAGCTTTTACTGCATTACCCACAAAGGGTTTGAAACCATTCAGTAACTATGTGTAGGGCAGAATAATTACCACTCATCTAGCAGTGATGACCCCACAGGGAGTACTTTTGGTCCCTATTTTACAGTAGTAACCATTCTAAGTACCCATAGTATCCATATCAGTGCTTTTGGTATGTACCCATTAAACAGAGACCAAGGGTAAAAGCATAAATTTATCAAAATCTTTTTTTTCCTGGGTTTATCATTTGTTTCTGCTCCTGTGGGTACAGACCCAGATTTGCCCACTCCTGACTGCGCTTATAATGAAATAGAAGCCATCTCCCATAGAGCAGCACTGTACCCCGGGATGCTGAAGAACAAAGAAACAACCTGCATATGTAGCTCTTCATTTTGGTCACCAAAAGCATCACCTTACCTAGGGCCCAAGCTGCCCATTTATTTGGCTCTGTCTGTTAATGATAGGGATGCACAAAAATACATGTCACTTTAGCATAAAAGAAGGCAACACTTGTCACTAAGCTTCACATTTAAGAGAAGCCAGTATTTTTTACACTCACTCCCACACCATTTCACAATCATTTTGGTTTAGGACTGTTGGTTATTCAGTTCCCTCTTTCTTGTGTTAGTGTATGTGATCCTTAGCGACCATTGCTATTATTTGTGTGTGTGCTATACAATAGATCAACTAGCAGTTAGGTAGGTTTGCTAGAACAAAACATTGTTTTTGAATGTTTTGTTTTCAACCACAGCTACTATGATACAAACTCACCAATCATTTAACTGAAAATCGGAAGTGTAGAGGAATCAGACCCTGCAACTGCTGGGGACCCACAAACTATAGTGGGCCCAATGGTACTGATAAGCTGTTGCAATATATTGTTGTGAAAAATAGTAGAAATAATACATTTGTGGTGTTGGCTTTTACCCAGAAGGTGGCAGTGTGTATAAATATTTTTGTAGAAACTACACAGACAAGAATCGCCCTACAACTCCTACCGTCATTGGTTCTGCGGATCTGACTGGTACAGGGGAGGTGGCTGTATAGTACAGATGAATGGGAGTAAATGGGAAGCAAGAATAATGCATGTCCATTAGCAAGTGAAATGGTAATAAGGCAGAAATACATTTTTGGGATTCAAATGTCTCCCCTTGGAACAGTATAATGATATTTGTACTGACAATGATCATTACAGTGGAAAGAAATGTAAAACTAACATTGTTTCTGATAAAAACTTATAATTATAATGCTGAAGACAGAGACAAAGAACAAAATAAATAAACATATTTGTATTAATAGATGCAATGTACTTCACTTCACACTGGCGCACAGGCAACAAAACAAAACAATGAATTATACCTTAGGCAAAGATTGCAGTTGATAACAGAAAAGGGCTAAGTGCAAGGAACTGACAGCACTGTGAGGTACGGCTTCCTATGCTATCAGGCTTCTGATTGGTTCTGATTCACAAAGATGGGTTTTGGGAAATGAAGCAGCGTCCCTGAGCCCAGCTCCATATTGGGACCTCTCCTCATTGTGACTAGTGATGGGTGAAATAATTCGGCAGGCATGGATTTGTGGTGAATTTCAGCGTTTTGCCATTGGTGGATTTTTTCACGAAATGGGCGACAAAATTCTCTGTGCATTAATAAATTGAGCCAGTGCAAAGAAATGACAGCACTGTGAGGGATTGCTTCCTATGCTATCAGACTTCTGATTGGTGAACCAGTACATAAAATACTGAATCCCCTCATTGCAGCAATCTTTGGTCACTGGAGGAGGTGTCAGGAGATGATTAAACAGGGCTCAGACAATGTAATTTGCTATAATTGAATGTTCCACTGGAAGTCTTCTCCACCCCAATATCGGCAATGAATTATCGGTATCACATTATCGTTTCAGCTCACTGTATGTATCCTGAGATGGGTACTGCAGTCCCTAAAAACATAAAATAAATATTTTGCTGTGAATCATTTCTATTTGTCTTGTAGTTTTTTTTTTTTATAACTTTTTACTATTTTATTATGGTTTCACAGATAAGACTTACAGCATAAAAGAAACAACAAAATCCTTAACTGTCAAAGAAAGTAAGTTGCATTATTTCTAGGGGAGGCCTATTTGACCAAGGGGCCAATGTAGAGCGCAACTGCAGTATTCACCCCCCTATAAAGCACTTTGTCTTGTCATTTTAAGTTATGTCATCAGTAGACATCACATGACTTATGTCAATGGATTTGAAATAAGCAGTTGTTTACTGTCTATACACAAAAAAGGTGTAAAACACACGTGTTGCTCAGGGGCTACTCCCTACCACTATATCGTACATCTAATAGATACTTAGTGAAATACCAGTATGGTTACAATCAGGGGCGGTGGGCCCCGGCTCTAGTGGGCCCCCAGCGGCCCAGACCCGACCCTTACCTGCGCTCCCCCTGCCTGACCGCTCCTGCCCCTATGCGTTAAATTACACGCTTTCAGGGGAGGATGTCGGGTGAGGGGCCCTGCGAGGGGGGTCAGGGGGGCCCTGCAAGGGGGGAGGAGGAGGGAATTAGGGGACACAGCCGGCGGGGGCACCTGCAGGACCCCTGGGGCGGAAGCCCCGGTGGGCCCTTCACCCCCCAGTCCAACCCTGGTTACAATAATATAACCTTACCACTATGATCTACCTTAGTGGTAATTTGTGGCAGGTCATGTTATTTAGATTGTAACCAAAATTAGTAGTGCTCAAAACACTTTGTATGCCATAAAAGATACAATGCTCAAAGTTGGGTATTTAATGAAGAAGGAAAGTCATTTTACTGCCAATAGATTTGCCACATTAGTGCCACCTAGAACGCTATATTTATTTTGCAGAAAGCTTTACCATACCTGAGTAAAGAGCCCTAGAAGCTTTCTACATTTGTTTAAGATTGCAGCTGCCATTTTAGCTTGGTCTTCATAGCTTCATGCTATAGCTCTAGCCCTAATAGCTCAGATTACACATTCCTAAGGGTGGGGGGAGTGAGTTTTATGAATTCTTAAGGGAGGAGGGAGCAGGAGAGGGGAGAGAGGAGAGAACTGTGCAGACTCTGGCCCTGGCAATGAAGGATTTTTCTGAGAGAGGAAGTCAGATACCGAAGAACATGTTTACAAAAAAGGAGATAAGAAATCCTGTGTTTATTTTGATAGAGGACTCAGTGCAGCGTTTCTGTGAGTGCTTATGACTGTATTTACATAGACCTTTCTGATAAAGCTTACTTAGTTTTTACCTTTCCTTCTCTTTAAAGTATTCTGTCATGATTTTTATGGTATAGTTTTCATTTCTAAATTACACTGTTTACAAAGAAAATAATTCACTCTACCATTTCAAATGTTATTCCTGAACAAACAAATGTAATTTTTTAGCTGTAATATTGGTGTGTAGGTGCCATCTCGGTGCATTGTGCCTGAGTCTGAGCTTTCAGAAGGAGCCAGAACTACACATTAGAACTGCTTTCAGGTAACCTATTGTTTCTCCTACTCCCATGTAACTGGAAGAGTCCCAAGCCGGACTTGGATTTCTTACTATTGAGTGCTATTCTGATACCTACTGGGAGCCGCTATCTTGCTCCCTTCCCATTGTTCTGCTGATTGGCTGCTGGGAGGGGGGTGGATATTACTCCAATTTGAAGCTCAGCAGTAAAGTGTGACTGAAGTTTATCAGAGCACAGGTCACATGGCTTTGGCATGCTGGGAAATAAAGAATATGGATAATTCCATGTGAAATGTCAAAATCAAATGTAAAAAAATCTGCTTGTGTCTTTGAAAAACAGATTACAATGCAGGATTGTGCTGGAGAAGCTCTATTAACTGATGTGTTTTGGAAAAAACATTCCCATGACAGTATTCCTTTAACATGGTGCCCTGAGGGTAGGTGTCTCCTCACATTGCATGACAATAATGTCTATGAAACTGCAGGGGTTAGTTATAGGGTTATGGCTTGTGGTTAAATGGGATTTCAGAGATATGGGGAACGTACCATGTATGGACCCTCCTCTATTGTAGGATGAGCCTGAAAAAAATAAATGAGAGGGAAAGAAATTACGTTTACTGATTTGTGGAGAACGTATTTCTGAAAGGGTCACTGCTAGGCACATATACAGTACAATCACCAAAAACAAATTTTCTAAAATCTAAGGTAAAATTTAACAAAATTTATATAATTTCTAACCAAAAGACTTATGGGAATCCAGAAAACTACCTCAAACCCCATTATTAGTGATGAGCGATTTTTTTGTGCAGGCATGGATTCGCAGAGAAATTCCGCATGTCAGCATTGTGTGAAATGACCGCAAAATTTTGCTGCGGAAAATTTGTAGTCACATGAAAAAATCTCACGCATCAAAAACAAAAAAGTAGCAAGGGTCAAAAAAGTTGCGTTTCACTAGTTTTTCAGAAGTTTCACAAATTTTCCGGCGAAGCAAAACAGGACAGATTCGCTCATCACTACCCATTATTTTTATTGTCCGTGACCCAACATACTGAGGGCTCTGCATGGCCAAAGGGACACGACCGCAGGAGTCACTGGGCCCCATGTGTCTTCTTCATGTTTTTTTGCGTAAAATTAGTCGCGATAATTAGCGCGGGATTCACAACAGTATTATCGCTTGCGTTAAGTCGCCATTTTCCCATGCGGTATTTTTCACGCTGGTTTTAACGCATGCGTTAATTTTTGTGCTGAAAAAAATACGATCACATGATTCACAAACACTTAGGCGCGCTAAATATCAAATTGGTCTATGCGAAAATTAACACCTACTACAGGCAGGCGAAAAATTATAGAAAAGTACAGTAAATGAGTTTTTGGCAATAAAATATGGACTTACAGTGTTATTTATTCAAGTCTGTGTCTTTTTACTCAATTTCACTAAAGTCTTGGCATGTATGGAATTTCGCTACTAATATACAGTACTATAGCGGTAAATATTTAGTCGCGATAATATACAGTACTATAGCGTAAATATTTAGTCGCGATAATATACAGTACTATAGCGGTAAATATTTAGTCGCGATAATATACAGTACTATAGCGGTAAATATTTAGTAGCACAAAATACATTACTATGTATATTTTGGCGATTTTTTTTGACGCGACTTTGTAATCTTGCGACTTGCGGACATTTTGTAGTGATTTTGTAATCTCGTGATATGTGCGACTTGGGGCCATTTTGTGTCATTGAGCCTGCAGTCACACTACAGAGAGGATCATGCCTGGGGTTTCATATCTGCTACCAGGGGAGATGCGCTATATTGTCACCGTTCTCCTACGCTCAGGATATGACGACCCGCCGCATGGGCCCTTAGGGGTCCACGAGAGGAAGAGGGTGATCCTGCGCGAGCTAAGAGATGGTTTGCTCGCCGGGTTTGCCCTTGATGTGGACCTCCGCCAGCTCCAGCGCCTATGGTCTGACCTGAAGCGTAGGAATTCAGACCTGGTGGCTGAAATTGCGGAAGGTAATTATTGTACTTTATTATGCTTTTACAGTATACGTTCAGTAAAAGATTTAGCAAGTAATTTGAACTAAAAGTACAAATGTAAGAAATGTCAGGGATGATGAAAGTAACATAATAACATAGTAACATAGTAAGTTGGGTTGAAAAAAGACATACGTCCATCACGTTCAACCATAATGCCAGTGAGGAACTGAAACGTTGGTCACAATAAACCTCTGAATATTATTTCACATCTTTGTGAAAATCCTTGTGAAAATCCTGTGTGTGCCGTCACCCCATGCCTGTCTAGATTTTGTTTTGCCACAGGCACCCAGGTATTATTGTTCCTTATGGTGTGTAGCTTCCCAGCACTTCCTATTGTATATATATATATACACATCTATTTTCAAATACATATGCATAAATGAGTTTAAAGCAGGGGGGAAGCAGCAGGGAGCGGCCCATAGTATGAGACATTTGGGGAAGGACCACGAATGCTTTAGGGGGCCCTGGCTAACAATGTCTGTGTGTCCTTTGTATTGATGTAAGGGTTCACAGGGGGAGGGGCCATTGGGGGCGTGGGAGGAGGGGGGCCCAAAAAATGTTGTTGTGAGGGGCCCCGTTATTTATGATGGTGTATGAATGTATATATATATATGTATAATATATTACACAAAATAACATCTTGCAATACTATCTCACAGAACTTCAGCTGGCACCTCATCCCCAGGCACAACCCCAGGCCCTCCAGGCTCCTGTTGCCCCCGCGGCCCACCAGGCTCAAGCGGCCCCCGAGGCCCCAGCACCCGGCCAGGCAGCAGCACCCACCCAGGCCCCAGAGGCCCAAACTCCAGCGGCCCCAGAGGCCCAACCTCCAGCGGCCCCAGAGGCTGAAGAGGCCCCAGCAGCAGCGGCCCCAGAGGCCCCCGAGGCCCCACAACCAGAGGCCCCCGAGGCCCCACAACCAGAGGCCCCCAAGGCCCCACAACCAGAGGCCACCGAGGCCCCAGAGGCCCCAGCTACAGTGGCCCCTGAGGCCGAAATTAAAGGTTTTTATTTTTCTACTTTTGAACTGAGTAATGTCTAATTATTTTTCCTTCCTTGATATGGTATTCTATACTTTCATGTAGTTTCCCCTACATTCTTACATTTATCAGTAACAGCATCAATATGCTATATGGGTTAAATGTTGTCTTTAGCCCATTTTGCTGAATAGTAAAACTTGCGTTAATTAGTACGTAGCGTATTTTCTGGAGAGTGTGATAACTGCCAATCCAATGTTTTGTTGCCAGAATAATTGCAATATTATATTTGTTCCCGTTTAATAAAGTGCCCATAACATATTTGCCATTTATTCTGTGTCTAAAATCTCCCACTTAATTTAAGCCACTTTAGCAAACGGATCCCTAAGTATTTGGCTAAATATTCTTAAATGCCCCCCCCCCATTTTATTATCTCTAGCACTTCTTTTTTTTTCTTACTTATATTTTTATTGGTTTTTGGGGGGTTTTCTTGCAAATCAACATTTATACAGCACCTCTCTAGCACTCTGTGCTCTCCCAGGGCAAAATGTCGCCAGTTTTATGCTGCCGATTGTTGCGTGCGTAATGTCGCGACAATTATTGCTTGCGATAAATAGCGTGGATGCGAAAAATACCGTGCACGCTATTTATCGTAACAAAAATATCGCATGAAATGCACTAATAGTGAATCGTGCGAAAAGTCGCAAAAATTAAGACGCAATAAAAATTTTAACGCGCGCTATAAATAGCACACATTAAAACGCACGTTAGTCAATCGGCCCCATGGTGTCATTTAACAATACCCTGGGTTCAAATTCAATAGCACTAAAGGGCTCAAGAGCACACCCCTTACTGCCCCTCTATGGAACCCTTGCGCAGAGGGACATGATGCATTTTGCAAAGCTCCGGATAAAAAAATCCAGTGCTCCATGCAGAGAGCAGCGTCAGAAGGTGCAGCTCAGCCCTGTCCTTTCCGACTACCTCAGGGCCGCCTCCTGATGCGCCAAAATCTGCCTCTAGATGAGGGGGGACCCTACTGTATGTGCCTCCTCCTCCTCTTGAATTCAGTGATTCCTTAAACAGGCAATTCTTGATTCAAGCCGCGTTCTACAGGTCTCTGCTTTCTGAAATGAGGTGCAGAAGCTGCAGATATTTGTACAATGCGGTACTCTGAGAGATATTCATTCTGTGCACTGAGGATAGTTAATATACAGAATGTATTTTTGAAGATACATTTTGTAGTTTATGTACTTGGGACAAATGGCATCCCATAATCCACTGCGTTCTGCCTTCTAACAACATTGAGAAATACATGTACAATGATCACTTACCGCTGCAGTGTTTGGAATGTTATAATATATTTGGGATGGATCCTCCCCTCTGTCACCTGATTGTCCTAAATGATGGATAAAATACTCATAAAATACTCAGAGCAGCAAAGGTATATATTTCCATCAGCTGACATGACAGGTGCAGCGTTGAGTCTGCAACCCTTACCCCTCCCCCATTTTAACCCCTGCCCCTACCCTTTTCCCAAACAACACACTCGGACATTGTAGCTGGGAAAAGAAGGCCACTGTTATTTATTTATTAACAATAATACTTAACATCAGTTAACATTTGTAACATTATTAACTTGTACAAAACCGTTTGTATAACAAACATTTACAGTAACAACAATCCTCACTTACCTCCAAGGGGCTGGCCCTGCGCCCAAATGTAACGCCTGGTTCCTGCCTCCTTTTCCCCCAACCTAAACCAAGGCTAACTGCCGCTCAGGACCCCAGGCCAACCGGGCTACACTCTCCTTGACAAGTACCCCCCTCAAACTTCCCCCTGGGGGAACGGAGTAAGGTACTCTCCGCCAACTGTGATGACAACAACCCCCTTTTATAGGGAAGGAGGGTGGGATGTTGTGAGCTACTGATCCTCCTGCTGCCTGGAACCGAATGGAAGGTAGGACTGCCTTGAGCGCCCCTCCCCCTGCTAAGCCCAGGAAATATTCAGGGCTCTCAGTGGCCAGCCATCAGGAACCCATAAAGTGGAGGGGGGAAGGGAAGCAGGCTGCCCTCCTAGCCCCATCATGCCCTGCTTCTCTACACTATGTTCCGGGTCATTGGGCCCCAAGATGCCACCTATTGAGTGAGTTGGTTCTGTCATTGGCTAGCAACTGGGCTCTGGATTATATTTTTAGAGATATATCATAATCCTGCATAAAAACTTCTTGTTAAATATTATGATAAATAAATATTACTAGTAAGTATATTTGTCTACTTCTATTCCCTGTTTTCCCTCATTGCCCAGGGATTTACAGCATTATGAGAGCACCTAGAGGCACCTGGAAGGTTACAAATCATGGCAGGATATATTAGTGAGCCCCTATGCATGAACTTGCCATTTTTGCTTATTGCACATTCTAAGCGCTCAACTTACTTTTCTGCCTGCTCTGCTATCAACAAACTCACTTTAGTTTATTTCTGCCTCACCTCTTAGGGGAAGAACATATTTTCTGTACAGCAGCGCCATTATACCGCTGATAAGTACAATCCCCAGGATGGACCCACAGATGATGGCGACTGTAATGGCTGCAGAGTTGTCTGAATAAGATTCATCATAATCTGTGAAAAAGACATTTTGGTTAAAAAGGCTGTCATACCATAATAATGTTTATTAGTTATTAGTTCACTGCATTAGAAGAAACTAAACTGGTAAAGGGGATGGAAGGGTTAAACTATGAGGTTAGACTGTCAGGGTTGGGGTTGTTTTCTCTGGAAAAAAGGCGCTTGCGAGGGGACATGATTACTCTGTACAAGTACATTAGAGGGGATTATAGGCAGATAGGGGGTGTTCTTTTTTTTCCCATCAAAACAATCAGCGCACCAGAGGCCCCCCCTTTATATTGGAGAAACACAACTTTTTTTTCACAGCTATTTTTTCCATGCAAATTACATTTAAGTCTATGGGCATTTTTATTTCACTGCAACTTTTTTAATGGCAACTTTTCTGCAGCAACCTTTTCTGTGCAGAATACATTGGAGTCTATGGGTGACTTTTTCAAGGCTGGGAAGCAAATAAGATTATCAGCGGGACTGGCACGATGGATCAGCAGGCTTGGTACAAGGGATGAGCTATTTAACAGCTGTATGAGAGAGGAAAGAACAGATCTCAGCAATTCTTTGCCATTTGAATTTGTCCCATTGACTTCAGTGCTGCGTTAGTTGCCACATTTACAAAGCCCTGGCAAGCTCTTTTTGCTCCTTGCCCTGTAGGTTTCACACTGAGGAGGATTATGGAAACCCTGTACCTGGGTATGTATAGGGTCCTGCTGATCCTGACTAATATCCATGTACTGGTCGGGTTACACAAAAGGAGTGCAGCGTTGCACACAGTGTTGTTACAGTGCCCTCCATACTGTTTGGGACAAAGCCATTTTTCTTTGATTTTCCCCCCTGCTCCTCTAAGGGCTGTGATACACGGGGAGATTAGTCGCGTCTCTCAAGGCAACATCGGCGACTTTAGCAAATCGCGGCGCCCTGTATGCCATCCCACCGGTGATTTACATTCTAGCCGATGGGATGGCATTGAGGGGAGATTAGTCGCCTGTGACAATGGAGATGGGAGATGGGAGATTGTTGGGGTGCGACTAATCTCCCCGTGTCACAGCCCTAAAGTTTCGAGACAAAAGAAGGATCTTCCATGAAAATGAAGGAACACCTGCCATTGACTTCAACATGAACTCAGCAAGTTTTAGATGGTGAATTGTTGGATTCAGATTTTTAGCTGTTTAGACGCATAGTAAATCTTGAAAAAAATCTTAACTTTTTGGTGACCTTCAGCACAAAAATCCAAATTTAGAAAAAAAATCAGATGGTTAGTAAATAGGCATTCAAAGGCACACTCTGTATACATAGTCCCCCCTGCATTTCAGGGCACCATAGTGTTTGGGACAAAGTAATGGCAGGTATATTAAAGCAGTCATGTTTAGTACTTTGTTGCATATCCCTTGCATGCAATGACTTGAAGTCTGTAATTCATAGACATCACCAGGAGCTGAGTATCTTCTGTGGTAATGCCAGGCCTCTACTGCAGCCTCCTTCAACTCCTGCTAGTTCAGGTGACTAGCTTTGAGAAACTCCCGTGTTTACTTTGCAATGAGTTTGGAGGCATTTACTGGACCTTGAGCAGATGTTTCTATACACCTCAGAATTCATTGTGCAGCTGCCATCAGCAGTTACATCATCAGTGCAGGTAAGTGTGCCGGTACCTGGGGCAGCCATACATGCCCAAGCCATAACCCCCACCCCCATGTATAACAGATGAGCTGCTTTGGATCCTGGGCAGTTCCTTTTTGTCTCCATACTTTCCTCTTGCCATCACTCTGATACAGGTTAATCTTGGTCTGTCTGTCCATAACACCTTTTTTTCAAAATTCTGCCGACTCTTTCAAGTTCTTTTTCTCAAACTGTAATCTGACCATTTTGTGGGTAACTAGTGGTTTGCATGTTGCAGTGCAGCCTCTGTATCTCTGCTCATGAAGGCTTTTGCGCATAGTAGTCTCTGACACTAAGGGGCTGATTTACTAATCCACAAATCTGAATCCCGAATGGGAAAAAATCGGATTGGAAACGAACATTTTGCGACTTTTTCGTATTTTTTTGCGATTTTTTCGTCATCGGCGCGACTTTTTCGTAGCCGTTATGACTTTCGGGAATTGTCGCGACTTTTTCATAGCCATTATGACTTTTTCGTATTGAGCGCTCGAAAAATTCGCGATAATTCGCGGAAAAGTCGCAAAATACCGATCATTACGAAAAAAATGCATTCGGGCGCTTTTCGGACGTTTGTGGATTAGTAAATGTGCCCCATAGTTTACCATAGTGAGGATTCTTCTGTCATCGACAGTCGAGGTCTTCCTTGGCCTACCAGTCCTGTGGCCAATACAGAGCTCATCGGGACATTCTTTCTTCTTAATGATATTCCACACAGTTGATTTCGGTAATCCTAAGGTTTGACCGATGCCTTTTAATGGTTTTATTCTTGTGTTTTTCAGCCTCATAATAGCTTCCTTGACTTTCATTGGCACAGCTTTTCTCCTCATGTTGAACAATGGCAATAACAGACTTCAAATGGTAGAAGCAGCCTGGGTATCTTATCCCACTAATCCCACTCATGCAGCAATGCAACACACCTGAGTAATCACACACCTGTGAAGCCGATTGTCCCAAACATCATGGTGCCCTGAAACGAGGGGAACTGTGTATAAAAGGTGCTGTAATTACTACACGGTGACACTGATATGCAAATGTGCATATGTGCAGGGGGGTAAATTAAAAAAAAATGTGTTTTGCCCCAAACATTATGGAGGGCCTGTATATTGGTGCGAACCCCAGTGATTTAAACATTAGTTGTTTAATATATTGTAAAATTTGTATAGGGCAGGTACCTTTAAATTATGCCTTTAAGGAAGAAGTGCTTAAAGGGAGTTAGGCCAAACACCTTAGTGAAGCGGGTGAATAAAGGCTACTAGTTAGCTGCAGGGTAGCTGCTGGTATTGCACTCTCTAGTATTATGAAATCTCTTTGTGGCATCACTGAGGGATCCTGCTCCTGGAACTTCCATTTAGCTGCGCTAAGTATTATTGCATCCGTCCCATGTCTCCTGCGCCTATTTACCATGAATATAACGCTAATTCCAGGGTTCCCACAGTGGCTTGTGTCACTATGTGCAGCAGACTTGCACCAAAAAAAAATCACATGTTAATGTTGTTTTTACTATTGTGCGCTGGAAGCGACTCGATTACCTGTGTTAATGGCACCGTTAGTTCCCTTCCCCTAAGAAAGGCCCCGAAAGTAAAAGCACAAAATATTGCAAAAATCAACTGACACATTAAGGGGCACATTTACTAAAACTCTATAATTTGTAATTTTTTTAAATGATCAAACACCACTAAACTCGAATTGTCTGACATTTACTAAAAAAATCCAATAGGAAAAGCTGCAAAAAAAATGAATTTTTCAAGTTGTCGCTCTGAAACCGCGACTTTTTGAAATTGTGAAAACGCTTCCAGACAAAAGAAGGATCTTCCATGAAACTGAAGGGACTTCTGCCATTGACGTCTACAATAACTCAACAAGTTTTAGATGGTGAATTATCAGATTCGGATTTTTAGCCGTTTAGATGCATAGTAAATCTGTCTAAAAAACAGACTTTTTTGGGGGACTTTTAGCACTTAAAATCCAAATTGAGGAAAAAAAAAATCCCATGGTTAGTAAATAGGACCCTAAGGGGGAGATTTACTAATCCATGAACGGTCCGAAGGTGTCGGAATGCGTTTTTTTGTAATGATCGGTATTTTTGCGACTTTGTCGTATGTCCCGCGATTTTTTTCGTTGCCATCGCGACTTTTTCGTATATTTTCTGCAACCTTTTTGTCGCAGTTGCGGAAAAATCAGATTGGTTTTTCCGCCATTTACTATTGTTCAATACGAAAAAATCGCACCGGCGACGAGATAGTCGCGCAAAATACGATAAAGTCGCGACGGCGCTTAAAAAGTTGCGACAAATACAAAAAATCTCTACAGCGACGAAAAAGTCGCAAAATTTTCATTTTCAATACGTTTTTTTTCCCTTTCGGATTTGTGGATTAGTAAATCTGCCCCTAAGTGTGAAAATTAGCTGGCACTGAAAGGGTCAAGTATTACTTGGTTTTAAAAGGTGACTCAGTCACAATGAGAAAACTACTGAGACACCCTGATGTACACACAGTTGCTAGCAAGAAGGGAAAGTGGCAGCACCAGTAGGGTAACATTGGTTTCAGTAGAGTACGGTACGGCCATAAAGCCTCGTGTTACTCACCATAAACTGGCAGGGAAACTGTATGTTGTGCTCTACTCCCAGCAGTCTCTATCAGCACTGTGTAACTCCCCTGGTCTGTAGGAACAAGGCCTGAGATCTGCAATGAGCCATTTGGGAACCAATTGGCACGAGGGAAATACTGAGGCCCTTTTGTCACTGAGTTTAAAGGTGGAATAACAATGAATATTTGGTTATTAGTATCTGCACTTGAACCTTTATACCATGCGAATGCGATTACTGTGCCAGTGACCCCAGTGACGCTCAGGGTAACAGACTGACTGACCACCGGATACTGAGGGATCAGCTGATCCCCAATTCCATGGGCTCCATCCATCCAAGCACTGAGGGAAACTGAAAGAGAGAATAAAGCCAGATCAGTAGAGAAGGGGAGAACTGAGGCACAGGGGCAAGAACTGGGTTTTTTTTAAAAAAAATTGTATTAGGGGATATTAGCATGTAGGAGATGGCATACTGTAGATCAGTGCTGTCCAACTTCTGTGGTACCGACGGTCAGGATTTTTCTGTTCTACGTGGTGGAGGCTAATAATAGAATTCAGTGATGGCCACCATGTTTTTTAACCACGCCCAATTTAAACCACATGCATTTTAACACAAATGTTTTTAAGACAATATCCACATAATGGTGGTGGCACACCAAAAAGATAAATGGTTGGTGCTCAGTGCAGGGATATCACCCATCAGTGAAAAAAACTCATTAAGTCATATTAAACCACATCCTTATATCTATATGGCTCCTTCTCCCCTGTGGATAGCACAGCAACCACCAGCACATAATTACACACATTTGCGACCCCCTAACAACTATTTCCAAATGCTAACAAACTTCCAGAACAAAGCCCAACCAGGTTCACCTCCCATGGACAGCATAGTGCAGGCAGAGTATGGCACACACAGGCAGCATAGGGCAGGCAGAGTATGGCACACACAGGCAGCATAGGGCAGGCAGAGTATGGCACACACAGGCAGCATAGGGCAGGCAGAGTATGGCACACACAGGCAGCATAGGGCAGGCAGAGTATGGCACACACAGGCAGCATAGGGCAGGCAGAGTATGGCACACACAGGCAGCATAGGGCAGGCAGAGTATGGCACACACAGGCAGCATAGGGCAGGCAGAGTATGGCACACACAGGCAGCATAGGGCAGGCAGAGTATGGCACACACAGGCAGCATAGAGCCGGCAGAGTATGGCACACACAGGCAGCATAGGGCAGGCAGAGTATGGCACACACAGGCAGCATAGGGCAGGCAGAGTATGGCACACACAGGCAGCTTAGGGCAGGCAGAGTATGGCACACACAGGCAGCATAGGGCAGGTAGAGTATGGCAAATGTGAGAACTGCCAATCAAATGTTTTGGCGCCAGAATAATTGCAATACAGGTATAGGACCCGTTATCCAGAATGCTCGGGACCAAGGGTATTCTGAATAAGGGGTCTTTCCGTAATTTGGATCTTCATACCTTAAGTCTACTAAAAAATCAATAAAACATTAATTTAACCCAATAGGATTATTTTGCATCCAGTAAGGATTAATTATATGTTAGTTGGGATCAAATACAAAGCACTGTTTTATTTTTATATTTATATTTGGCATTTATTCTGTGTATAAATTGTGCCACTAAATTTAAGCCACTTTAGTAAACGGACCCCTAAGTATTTTGCAAAATATTTCTTAAATGCCCCCCCCCCCATTTACTGGCCTAATTTGATGTTGTACTACACAGCTTGAGGACATAAGTTGCACACATTATAATAGGCGTGCCATACATACAAGTAAAGTAAGTAGGAAAGAAGCCAAAAAGGAAGGAAAGACAGTAAGCCAAAAGGAAAAGCAGATTGAGTAGAAAAGCAGATGAGCAAGTGTTAAACAGAAAGCTGAATGTAAGATATTTACCTGTATCTGGAGTCCTCTGCCAGCTTTTTTTTCAGGACCCTCTTTATGTCCTGGTACCTTTTTTTGCAGTGTTGGACAGTGCGGAGACACACACCCACGCTATTAACGCGCTCCGCATTGTCCCTCCAGGCCTTGGCTTTGACAGCAGTGGGCTTCTTAAAAGTACCGCATGAAAATAGTCTTCGCATGCAGCATTGCGCGTAAATCAACGCAAGTATGCTTTTAGTGAATCGTGCGTTGTCGCGAAAATTTAGACGCAATAAAAATTTTGCCGCATGCTATAAATAGCGTGCGTTTTAACGCACTTTAGTGAATCGGCCCTATTATTTCTTGCTGATTTTAACATTGCCTTTTTATTTTTATTAACACAACATTTGGCTGAAAGAGAATGCCTAAGAACGTCCTGCTCCAAAACAGACAGATCTCTGTGATTGGGTCCAACATACAAAGGGGGAACTCACAAAAATGTCGGTAAATCAAAAGAAAAGAAAATGTTGTATAAAAATGTCATTGCTCCAACTTATTCACAGACCAATTTTCCATCATTTTTCCTCCTATACCCACAATTTTAAAAAAATGTCATTGAAACGTGGGCGTGGCTATTGTGTACTATCTTCTTGAGAACTAGTTGCTCCATTTTTACAGATTTCTCCACCATAACAAATATAACAAACATGTTCTGCAGCGCTGTACAATAAATGGGTTTATACATTGAACACAGACATACATGCAAAGCAACCAATACAAGAGGTGAAAAGGGCCCTGCCCCAAAGAGCTTACAATCTGAAAATAGAGATGTAATGTAAGTGCCCGTACCTGTGAGCAGATATCCCCTCATGCAAAGGGCCCGGGCGGCTGTTACTCTCTCTCTGGCCATGGTGTCTCTCTCTCTCTAACAGTAAGGGGAAGTCTGATCAAGTTTTTGTTTACTCTGCATATTATCTCCTTTACTTTCTCTCATTTCACAACCAGTGGGAGGGTTTGTAGGATATTGCATAAAGTATACTTATAGACATATAGATTTGGTGTTAGGATAGGAACTTCTAGTCATGTTGCTGATTTAGGTTTCCTTACATAAGGTGCAACACCCATTTCAGGGGACTGACCTTAATATAAATAGCAGACTATGGAAAATCATGCCGTAGATCCCTTCTGGAAAAGCGGGATACATAGTTTATAAAGTGTAATTTCTCTTTTCCTTTTCATTGTATGTATGGGAAACAGGATATTAATATACTGAATCCAGTTTAGTGCAAGTTTTGCAAGAGGAATGTGGTGAATTTTTCTCCTGACATAAATTCTTTGTGAAAATTCGCCAGTGTTCTTTTCCGTATACAACTGAAATGTGGAAAATGGAGGAGGCAATGTAGATAATGAGATGCCAAAGTGGCTGCGCTCTCTTTATAATGACAGTTTTCCAGCCTCAACTTGAAAAATTTCTCTTGGCAGAAATTCATTATTGTGCTCTCAGTAAATTGGAGAATATTCACTGGAGAAATTTCACCTGAAGAAGAGATTTGAATTAATGTCAATGCGGAGAGAATTTTCACCTGTGTGATTCTCCAGAATTTATCATACTCTCCTTCTAGTAAATTGCTGATGTTGTGGGGAATTGTCATCCTGTGTGAAAATACTCCAAATTTTCCCTTATACCCATTAGTAAATGTACCCCAAAGACTGCCATCTCCCACCATACACAATCATGCACAATAACTGCAGTGCTCAGCAATGCACTGATAAGATGGTTAAACGCTAAAGTTTATCTTCATAGGTGTATTTATCCCCAGCCCCAAGCTGAAAGGATGAATTTGCATTAGGGCTGAAAATGACTTCATTGGTGAAGAAACCTAAAACCTCTCTGAGAATTGAATTTACTGCAACAAAAATAAACATAAAACTCTTCTTACTGAGAAGTGCTGCCTTTATGTCCCCAGACATATAGGGGGCCATTCTGATTCAGATTGTTTAGCACTAAAAGATGCTGAAAAAAAGTTGTGACTTTTCTGAGATTTACTACTCGACAATATTGCTAAAATCTGAATCCAACAAATCACAAGCAGAAGCTTGTCAGGATCATGTAGAAGTCAATGGCAGTTGTCCCTTCCCTTTCCTGGAGGATCCTTCTTTGTTTCGAAACTTTATTAGTTTTCAGACTTTTGACACTGGTAGAGGTTTCGGTGCAACTTTTTCCCACATGTACTTTTTCAGTTCTGACCTTTTAGTAAAATGTCAGACATTTGTGGAAATGAGTTTATTTGAATCTTTTAAAAGAAAAAAAATGAGAAATGTATAGTATGTTCCACTGTGTCAAACGATAATATTTCTGCCCAGTGCA
Source organism: Xenopus tropicalis (assembly GCF_000004195.4). Taxonomy (NCBI): domain Eukaryota; kingdom Metazoa; phylum Chordata; class Amphibia; order Anura; family Pipidae; genus Xenopus; species Xenopus tropicalis. Next base: position 108,588,773 of record NC_030683.2, on the reverse strand, counting down.
CCAGTGGCCTTATACATTCACTCTCTCATTGCCCAACCTGGACCTATAACTATATAATATATAAATATTAGTTTTCAAACAAATGCTGCCTTCTGATTGGTTATTAGACCTGTAGCTTTTACTGCATTACCCACAAAGGGTTTGAAACCATTCAGTAACTATGTGTAGGGCAGAATAATTACCACTCATCTAGCATCTAGTGACCCCACAGGGAGAACTTTTGGTCCCTATTTTACAGTAGTAACCATTCTAAGTACTCATAGTATCCATATCAGTGCTTTTGGTATGTACCCATTAAACAGAGACCAAGGGTATAAGCATAAATTGATCAAAATCTTTTTTTTCCTGGGTTTATCATTTGTTTCTGCTCCTGTGGGTACAGGCCCAGATTTGGCCACTCCTGACTGCGCTTATAATGAAATAGAAGCCATCTCCCATTGAGCAGCACTGTACCCCGGGATGCTGAAGAACAAAGAAACAACCTACATATGTAGCTCTTCATTTTGATCACCAAAAGCATCACCTTACCTAGGGCCCAAGCTGCCCATTAATCTGGCTCTGTCTGTTAATGATAGGGATGCACAAAAATACATGTCACTTTAGCATAAAAGAAGGCAACACTTGTCACTAAGATTCACAATTAAGAGAAGCCAGTGTTGGTTATACAGTTCTCTCTTTCCTGTTTTAGTGTATGCGATCCTTAGCAACCATTGCTATTATTTGTGTGTGTGCTACACAATTGATCTCCTAGCAGTTAGGTAGGTTTGCTAGAACAAAAGGTTGAACTTGTTAGATGTATTGTTTTAAACCACAGCTACTATGATACAAACTCACTAATCATTTAACTGAAAAGCGGGAGTGTAACTATAGAGCAAGCAGACCCTGCAACTGCTGGGGACCCAGGAACTATAGTGGGCCCAGTGGGACTGATAAGCAGCGACAATTTATTGTCATGAAAAATAGTAGAAAAAATACATTTGTGTGGTTTTGTCTTTTACCCAGAAGGTGGCAGTGTGTATAAATATTTTTGTAGAAACTACACAGACAAGAATCGCCCTACGACTCCTACCGTCATTGGTTCTGCGGATCTGATTGGTACAGGAGGAGGTGACTGTAAAGTACAGATGAATGGGAGTAAATGGGAAGTAAGAATAATGCAGGTCCATTAGCAAGTGAAATGGTAATAAGGCAGAAATAAATTATTGGGATTCAAATGTCTCCCCTTGGAACAGTATAATGATATTTGTACTGACAATGATCATTACAGTGGAAAGAAATGTAAAACTAACTTTTATTGTTTTCATAAAAACTTATTATAATGCTGAAGTCAGAGACAAAGAACAAAATAAATAAATATATTTGTATTAATAGATGCAATGTATTTCTCTTTTCTGATATTATAAAACAATGAATAATACCTTATTAAAAGATTGCAGAGGATAACAGAAAAGGGCTAAGTGCAAGGAACTGACAGTACTGTGAGGGATGGCTTCCTATGCTATCAGGCTTCTGATTGGTGAACCAGTACATAAAATACTCACTTCCAGCAACTGACAATTCACAGAGTTGGATTTTGGGGAATGAAGCAGCGCCCCTGAGCCCAGCTCCATATTGGGACCACTCCTAATTGTGACTAGTGATGGACAAAATAATTTGGCAGGCATGGATTTATTTTTTCACGAAACGGGCGACAAAATTCGCAACAGAAAAATTTGGTGTGTGTTAAAAAATTGTTGACTGCGTAAAAAAAATGTGGCATTTTCACTGTTTCGCTTCGCAGGAAAACACGGTGAAAAATTCAACATATTTCTTCATTGCAGCAATCTTTGGTCAGTGGAGGAGGTGTCAGCAGATGATTAAATAGGGCTATAACAACGTTTTTTGCTATAATTGAATGTTCCACTGGAAGTCTTCTCCACCCCAATATCGGCAATGAATTTGTACTGAATCACATTATCGTTTCAGCTCACTGTATGTATCCTGAGATGGGTGCTGCAGTCCCTAAAAACATAAAATAAATATTTTGCTGTGAATCATTTCTATTTGGATAATCGCAAAACGTAGAAAAAGGGCAGGCACTCCGGTATTTTAGGTGAAAAAAGCGATTGTTCAAGAGAAGTTTGAAGTAAAATCACAAAATTTATTTAAGCTAATACAAAATGCAACTAAGCCTAACGCGTTTCGTACCTTACGGTACTTAATCATAGGCTTAATCAGAGCCTATGATTAAATACCGTAAGGTACGAAATGCGTTAGGCTTAGTTGCATTATGTGTTAGCTTAAATAAATTTTGTGATTTCACTTCAAACTTCTCTTGAACATTCGCTTTTTTCACCTAAAATACCGGAATGCCTGCCCTTTTTCTACGTTTTGTGATTATCCATGATGGCTCCCTTTGGCTGAAGGTCTGGGGCATGAGCACCTGGGCCCATCTATACTACGGGTGAGATACTTGTAATACATATGTTTCATTTCTGTAATCATTTCTATTTGTCTTGTAGTTTTTTTTTTTATAACTTTTTACTATTTTATTGTGGTTTCACAGGTAAAACTTACAGCATAAAAGAAATAACAAGATTCTTAACTGTCAAAGAAAGTAAGTTGCATTATTTCTAGGGGAGGCTGTGTTGCCAAGGGGCCAATGTAGAGTCTGACCTTTCAGAAGGAGCCAGCGCTATACATTAGAACTGCTTTCAGCTAACCTATTGTTTCTCCTACTACTGGAGGAGTCCCAAGTCAGACTTGGAATTTTTATTATTGAGTGCTGGGAGCTGCTATCTTGCTCCCTTCCCATTGTTCTGCTGAGGAGGGGGGTGATAACACTCCAGTTTAGCAGAGCACAGGTTACATGGCTGTGGCACCCTGGGAAATAAAGAATATGTGAAATTTCAAAATGAAATATAAAAAGAATTGTTTGTATTTTCAGTGCAGGATTCTGCTGGAGAAGCTCTATTAACTGAAAAAACATGTTTTCCCATGATAGTATTCCTTTAACATGGTGCCTTGAGTGAAGGTGTCTTCTCACATTGCATGACAATAATGTCTAAGAAACCGCAGGGATTAATTATAGGGTTATGGATTGTGGTTAAATGGGATTTCAGAGATATGGGGAACTTACCATGTATGGACCCTCCTCTATTGCAGGATGAGCCTGAGAAAAGGAAATGAGAGGGAAAGAAATCATTTTTACTGATTTGTGGAGAACTTATTTCTGAAAGGGTCACTGCTAGGCACATATACAGTACAATCACCAAAAACAAACTTTCTAAATTCGTAGGTAAATTATAAGATAATTTATATTATTTCTAACCAAAAGACCTATGGGAATCCAGAAAACTACCTCAAACCCCATTATTAGTGATGAGTGAATTTTTTTGGCGGGCATGGATTCGCAGTGAAATTCTACATTTCAGCATTGGCAAATTTTTGGCTTGAAACGACCAAAAACATTTGCTGTGAAAATTAGCGGTCACGAAAAAAATTGCGTGCATCAAAAACAAAATAAATTGCACGTGTCAAAAAAGTTGCATTTTGCTCATCACTACCCATTATTTATGTTGTCAGTGACCCGACATACTGAGGGCTCTGCATGGCCAAAGGGACACGACTGCAGACTAAACCTTTCGAGGAGTCACTGGGCCCCATATGTCTTCTGGTTTTTGGGGAATGAAATAATACCTGCACAATTTTATAAAACATATGGTGTCATTTAACAATACCCTGGGTTCAAATTCAATAGCACTAAAGGGCTCAAGAGCACCCCCCTTACTGCCCTTCTATGGAACCCTTGCGCAGAGGGACATGATGCATTTTGCAGATCTCTGAATAAAAAAAATCCAGTGCTCTGTGCCGAGAGCAGCGTCAGAAGGTGCAGCTCAGCCCTGTCCTTTCTGACTGCCTCAGGGCCGCCTCCTGATGCGCCAAAATCTGCCTCTAGATGAGGGGGTGGGAGGGGGGACCCTACTGTATGTGCCTCCTCCTCCTCTTGAATTCAGTGCTGCCTAAAACAGGCAACTCTTGATTCAAGCCGCGTTCTACAGGTCTCGGCTTTCTGAAATGTGGTGCAGAAGCTGCAGATATTTGTACGATATACATTGGCTTCTACATTACCTTGTCAGATTTTAGATGGCACAGTTTTGAATTAGTGCTTTTTGTGGTTTTTATGCTTAATAAATTATGAATGTTTTCATGTTTTCGAGTAATTAGTTTAATCCACAAAAAAAATATTTTTGTGAACACAAACAAAATACAAACATTAGTAAATGGGCCCCTAGGAGTCAGTGACCATAGGTACATTCCAGTGAATTCTACCTAACTGCTCTCACATAAACACCACTTTTTACTTTCCAATTATGTCCAACAGCAATAGGGAAATAAGAAATGGGTTGTTTGACTGTATTCATTACGGGATGCCATTTGTCTTCTTCACTAGAAATAGTATTTTGTATAATTTTTACCAGTGTATATGGGCACAATTACATACGTACTCTGAGAGATATTCATTCTGTGCACTGAGGATATTTTAATATACAGAATGTATTTCTGAAGATACATTTTGTAGTTTATGTACTTGTGACAAATGGCATCCCATAATCCATTGCGTTTTGCCTTCTAACATGGAGATACACAAGTACAATGATCACTTACCGCTGCAGTGTTGGGAATGTTATAATATATTTGGGATGGATCCTCCCCTCTGTCACCTGATTGTCCTAAATGGTGGATAAAATAATCATAAAATACTCAGAGCAGAAAAGGTATATATTTCCATCAGATGACAAGATGCCGCCCACTGAGCTGGTTCTGTCATTGGCTAGCAACTGGGCTCTGGATTATATTTTACAGAGTTTTATCATAATCCTGCATAAAAACTTTTTGTTAAAAATTATGATAAATAAATATTACTAGTAAGTATTTTTGTCTATTCTATTCCCTGTTTTGCCCCATTGCCCAGGGATATACAGCATTATGAGAGCGCCTAGAGGCACCTGGAAGGTTACAAATCATGGCAGGATATATTAGTGAGCCCCTATGCATGAACTTGCCATTTTTGCTTATTGCACATTCTAAGCTCTCGTCTTACTTTTCTGCCTGCTCTGCTATCAACAAACTCACTTTAGTTTATTTCTGCCTCACCTCTTAGGGGAAGAAGACATTTTCTGTACAGCAGCGCCATTATACCGCTGATAAGTACAATCCCCAGGATGGACCCACAGATGATGGCGACTGTAATGGCTGCAGAGTTGTCTGAATGAGATTCATAAAAAAGACAAATAGTTTAAAAAGACTGTCATACCACAATTATCTTTTATTAGTTCAATGTATTAAAAGAACAAGGAGGAAACTGACCTAGTATAAGGAAAGAAAAAAGATTAACTAAAACTATGAGTGACAAAAATGAAAGAAATGAAACTGTCAGGTTAGTGAACTATGAGGTTAGACTGTCAGGGTTGGGGTTGTTTTCTCTGGAAAAGAGGCGCTTGCGAGGGGACATGATTACTCTGTACAAGTACATTAGAGGGGATTATAGGCAGATAGGGGGGGGTTCTTTTTCCCATAAAAACAACCAGCGCACCAGAGGCCCCCCATTAGATTAGAGGAACAGAGCTTCCATTTGAAGCAGCGTAGGGGGTTCCTCACGGTGAGGGCAGTGAGGTTGGGGAATGCCCTTCCTAGTGATGTTGTGATGGCAGATTCTGTTAATGCCTATAAGAGGGGCCTGGATGAGTTCTTGAACAAGCATAATATCCAAGCCTATTGTGATCTTAACATTTACAGTTAGTATAGGTATCTGAATATATATGTACTGTATATATGCAAGTGTAATAGTTCTATAAGTCTATCCACACACCTATACAGACTATCAAAGTAGTTAATAGCTGTAGCAGAGTAGAATCTGTCCTGTTTCGCTTTGCCGGAAAAATTCATGGAGATATTTGTGAAAGGGCAAAAATTCACATAATGCATTGAAGTCACTGCAGTTTTGTCATGGCAACTTTATTTTCACAGCTATTTTCCATGTAATATACATTTAAGTCTATGGCCATTTTTTTATGGTTTCTCTTTTTTTATGGCAACTTTTTCTGCAGCAACGTTTTCTGTGTAAAATACATTGGAGTCTATGATTACAATCTATGATCACAATATTTTATGAAAAAATTCACTTATGGTGAAATGCAGAATTTCGCCACAAATCCATACATACCCAGTAAAATTGCTCATTGCTACTTTTAAGGACTCCAGTGTGAAGCTTTATCATCTACTCTGTGCATTTGGGCAAACTAAAGTTCAAAATTTCACTTCAACTGGCAGTGGGGTTGCTAAATACTCTCTGGGTTTGCAAAAACTATATTGTATTTGTGCAAAGGGAAAATTTTTGCCCAAAGAAATAATTCTTTTCACGGGGCATATTTTAACAACTTTTGTTACTTACCCCCAAACCAACTGTTGGGGAGCCAATGCTAATTACTGAGTTACCACTTGGAAAAATATGGAGTGAGGGAGCTCTTCCTGCTTTTGGCAGTGCTGCACCTAGAGTGGGGAATTGGGGTGCAGAATAAGGGTATCCCCGAAATTTACTGTAGTTTGAGCATCCTTCAGATACACAGTATAGAAAGTAGCAGTGGTACGTACCGTTTGCTATACAGCACCATACAAACCTAACTATGCAACTTACACCAACAAGTGTATAGATACACTTTTTTTTACACAAACTCAATTTCAGTATAATATATTTTACACACTTTTTAAAAAATGCCTCTGTGTGTAAATAATCACTTCACTGGAGCCTGTGTATCCTTTCTGTATACATGCTGTGTATTTGCTAAAGGGCAGTGGCAGGTATCAGACTTACCATTCACAGACACATACACAGAGGTTTCCCGCGAGAGCTTTGTCACTGAATTAGTCCCTATACAGGTATAATTTCCTGCACTCTCAGGTGTGGCCTGTTGGGTGTACAGTGGGTTAGTCTGTGATTCCAAATTAGTCCCATTGAATTTCCACTGGTAGGTTGGTGCAGGAACAGAATCAGCAGAACATTCTAATGAGATGGAGTTCCCAGAAGTCACTTGTAGTTTTCCTTTAATTTTTAAATATTCTGGGCCATCTGCAATCACAAGAGACCCACATAACATAAACCATGGGAGGAAAGTAGTACTAAATCAATAGAATGAGGCAAAGATCCCAATATTCATAAATAGACATAAAATACAAGTGAAATGGGTAAAATACAGCTACATGCAACTTATTCAAATTAGAGATTTTTGAAAACTGGGGACATCAATTAGCAACAGCCCAAATGCTAAATGATAGGCTCAACAGTGAAGTCTCTCAGTAGTATCTTAACCTTCCAGACACCCAGCAGGAGGTGTCTGTCAACACTTCCAACATTACCCACTTTACCCCTGAACTAGTAAATGTAACGTGTCCCACAGGGGTCTCTGCTTGGTATTCACAGGAATAACATTAACTCTGGTGCAGCAGCAAAGGCTTCATTCATTTACTTATTATTTAAACCTTTATTATTCTAATGGTTTTTCAGTTTGGAACTACACTATGCAGCTGCTGGTTACTAAGATTATTGACATGAAGCAAAATTCAATGAGCAAGTTTGCTATTTACTTTAAGAAAATGTGTGGCCCCACTGTTAATTAAATAATTGCCTTTATGTCCCCATATATTTTATGGGGTACATATTTTTATTTATTTTTACATCCCCCATCTCTCCAGTCCATAAGCAGCGATCATGCTATCCTTTGTTTTAATATGTGTTTATCTAAATGTAAATGTTAAGAAATGTCTCATGAAAATGTTTTACACAGCAGGTCTTATTTAGGACTAAAAGTGCTCGTTTGGATGCAAAACTGAATGTGCATTGATAATATTTACAAAGGTGCACAATTGTGCCTAGCAAGTTACTGCTACTTACACCTACTCTCCCTGCTCTAATGAGTTGTGTGCAATTGTGAACAAGTATGCTATGGGTCTACAACCAGCCAGCAGTTCCAGGGTTCCCTAAGCAGCAACTGACATGCAGCAATGAAATCACATACTATTGCCATTATTGATGCTGCACTCACTCTCCCAGAGTGAAGCATTATGAAGCAATGCATATATTTCATATGATATTTGGTATGTATGACAGCCTGCCAATCCCAACTGAACCATATAACATGAATATTGGTCAGTTTGGGAATCAAGCATGTTGGAATTCTTATTTACCTATGCAACATAAATGCCAGTGTATGGTACATCAGCAGACGAGGAAACAAGGAGGATCTGCAGCTTCTCCATTTCCCCATTTTCTGTTCATTTGAAAATATAGAAAGGTGGCCATTAATGGTCCATAGTACATTATCTGTCCCTTTGGTTCAAATGCTGATGAGCCAGATAACTATGAGAATTGGCTTGTGTATGGCCATGATAAGATTCAGTGCTGCCTGTCTAAAATCTTCTTATATTCACATATAATAGGCTTCCTTCAGTTTAATGTCCTTTTTTAGAAGCTGGGGGATAGGCTTAATGGTGCAGAGGGCATGGTCTGACATGTTAGTGTGAAGTGTCAAAAACCTCATAGCTTATATAACGGAACTATGGCAGCTCATGTATACTCATGTCTAAGCTCAGCTCAGCAGGGACATCTCAGTGTGTACTGGGCCTGTAATCTAACTACAGAATCAGAGCATTCAGAGACAAATGAAACATTCTGAGATCATACAGTTACTTACAGTTTACAGTTAATGTGTAGGGATCACTGATAATCTTACTGATGGCATTTGAAGCCTCACATCGATATTGTCCAGTATCTGAGCGAGAGATCCTGGGGAAAGTGAGAGTCCTGTTATCTGCAGACAGAGTCAGCCCGGGAGGGAGAGGGACACCATTCTTGCCCCAAAGGATCTGTTCTGCATTATTTGCACTGCATGTGAGGGTGACTGGATGATTCTCCTGGGGTTCCTTATTGTCTGTGCTGATCCCTGAGGCAGTGACAGGCTCTGTAGGTACAAACAGCACAAAGCTATGTAACATTGAAGGAAAGGGGGGTCAAGGGAAACCACAGTTGTTTTACAACTAGAACACAGTTATATTTGACTCAGCAAAGACCTCTCTGAAATGACAGAGAACTGTAATTCTCAGTGCAACTGTCTGGTGGGTTCTATGACAGAAGCTGTTATGTTACTAAAATCCTTATTTATGGGAACCCTTTCCCTGGGGGTATATGGTTTACACAAAAGAATTACAGCGTAGCACACAGTGTTATTACAGTGCCCTGCATAATATTTGGGACAAAGGAACATTTTTCTTTGATTTTCCCCTCTGCTCATCCAAAGACTCAAGACAAAAGAAGGATCTTCCATGAAAGTGTAACCCTTTCTTGGCACAGTGTTCATAAATAGTGTTACACTCACTTCTCTGGGCTGTATTTACTTGCTTTGTTCAGTCTGAATTTTCCTGCATAAGGATACTGGGATTTACAGTGCAGTGCCTCCACCTAGGGGACACTGAGGAGCAGCCCTCAGAGGGGATTCCACTAGGAAAATAATCCCACAGTATTGCAGCAAAAAAACTTTATACAACAGTTTGAAATAACGCAATAATTGTAGGATGCAAATACTATAACACTGTTTTGTGCGGTTATAGCCAACTACTGGCTCAGTCTCTCTGAGGACACAGTCCCACACTCCCCTCCTGGAGGGAATACCCTTGACATGAGTAACGTTGGAACTTGACCCGCCCTTCTCCCAACCAACAACCCCCTTTTACCTCTTTACTTACCATCCCCAATAAACACACAGACACCAATTCTTGGGATAAAAATGGCCGCAGAAAATTTATTAACAACAAGTGAAGTTTTAATTTAAAACATAACATAAATAACAAATGTGAAACAACATCTCAAACATAACACAAATGTTTGTATAACAAACAAATCAACTTTTAAATAGCCAAACACTGTAACAATCCAATAACTGCGCAGCGCAACTGGCGCTGCCAGCTGCCCTTCTGGCCCGGAACCAACTACCAAACAAAACTCACCTCCTAATCCACTTTCTTACCCCTGAGGTTCCAAGCATGCCAGCCCCACTTAACTATAAAACTCCCCTCCTAACCCAACCATTGCTTTCCCCCAACTTAATCACCCCGCCAACGACACTCCGCTACCTCCACCTCTATAGGGAGGGAGGGTGGGCGTTTTACTCTGCTGACTAAAATGGAGTGAGAAGCGGGAACAGTTACCAGTGTAACCCTTTCTTGGCACATTCACTTATATATATGGGCTGTATTTTCAGGAGATGTGTGTTCTTCAAAGAATATTGATACTGGGAACTGGGAACAGCGCAGTGCCTCCACCTAGTGGACACTGAGGAACACACCTCTAGGGGATTTCCACTAGGAAATAATCACACACAGCTTTTGCAGAAATGTTAAACTTTATATAACTGTTGGAGTTGGAAGTTAACACTTTATGTATAACTGATTTTCCTGCTCTGAGGAACCCATGTAGTTTATCCACAGCTGGCACAGACAGTCTCTATAGATGCCCAATCCCCACTTGGATCCGGATAAACCACAACCCTTAGGTTAGTTCAGTCCCTTCCCCAAGAGCTCGTTAGTCCCCCCAGGTAGCGCTACCTGCCCCAGAGTACCTTCCCTGTTGAAAAGGGTGGCTGCTCCCACGTAGCAGGCAAACGAGCAATACCTGTTCACAGCAGGGGACACACACAAGAGATACCACAGAGGACTGATTCCTTCCTGGCAGCCCAGCAGACTTTTTCCTTTCAAGTCTAACACACAATATGGCTGCTCACACTGTATCTCTTTCAACTCTGGCAAACAACAGCAGGGGCTCCCTTTATAAGCTGCTGGGCCCGCCCCTAGATTTTTGGCTCCAAAGCTTAGGCACACCTCTCCCAGACGTGCACTGGGGCAGCCAGCCAACCGGATCCCTCCCCAGGCTGTAGCTAGGCTGGATGAGATCACAGACTGAGAAACAGGGGACAGGGTTCTCTGATCCCCTACATTCTCCCCTTGGAAAAACCGGCAACGGCCTCGCTTGCCGTACCTCAGAAACAGTACAACACTCCACAGGGTTCTCCACAGCAGTCTCCCTTTGACTCAACCCCTCATCTCCTTCAGGGGAGTCACTTTCAGATATGGAAGGCTCATAGTAGGACTTCTGTACTGTTGGGCCTTTGTAAGTCTTACAGTTCCGGGCCTGATGACCCATCACATGGCACTTGTAACATTTCCCTGGAAGTCTCTTACGCCGCCGGCGTACTTTACACAGTGCAGACTTGACCTGAACCTCATCAGGAACAGGGCAGTTTGGCTGTATGTGGCCTATCCTGCCACACCGGTAGCACGTTGGAGGTTTCCTCGTCTCAGTTGGGGTTTTGGCTCTCTCAGACAGTTGAGCTTTAAACTCTTCCAACTCTTTGCGAAGTCTCTTATTTTCCTCCAGCAGCTTTGCATCAGCAGGGGACTTCTCTGCATGCCCTAGGGTGGAACTCCTCCTCACCCTCACATAGGCATCAGCCTCCTCCCGCCAAACTCTCTCCATCAGAGCAACATAGCCAGGGGTTAGTGTATCCTGGTAGTAAGCTCTAATTGTCACGGCAACAGGGTCACTATTTAAAGTCCCTCTCCTCATTTGGCGAATCCTCAGGGAATCCATTTCAGAGCTTTGGATTACCCCACGACTCACCAGCAATCTCAGGCCTTGCTCCACCCGCACCAGATAGGCAGACAGGGCTTCCTTCTCTTTCTGGAAGGTAGAGTGGAAGTTGTGGAGCATCTCTGTAGTACTTGCTACAGGGCCAAACGTCACCTCCAGGACTTCTATCAGGTCGCCTGAAGTAGCATCAGGGTGACTAACTAGGTAGGATTTTACCACATCCACAGCAGGGCAGCGAAGGCTCTCAATGATCTTCCTTCTCATGGTTGCCTCAGGGCCGGTCCAATCTCTCACGGACACCACAGTGGAGTCTCTCCAACTCTCAAATGAGTCCTCACCCGAGGGTACCGGATCTGCACCTAAAAACACTTTAAGTCTTTTAAAATTACCATTCCAGGCCAGCTGAGTCAGTTGGTCAGTCAGTAGTCCCAGCGCACTCACAATATCAGGGGTATCCAGCTGGCCTCCCGAGCTGGGTCGACTCCCCTTGGAGACCACGCTCTCACTGGATGGACATTGCTTTACTTGACTCTGTTCAGCTGGCGAATCAAACAGTCTCTTACTGGGCAGCACACCTCCCGGTGCTGTAACTGCAAACTGGGAAACAAGGGTGTCAACATGGGTAGTTAAATCATCTGCGTCATCAGACAGATCTGGCAGAACAACCTTCCATGGCCCTTCATCTCCCGCATCAATATCAGGGGGAACCCTCTCACGTTCTATCTCTCTGGGGCTGTCTATAAGGACATTCAGCAGAACCCCGGCAGAATCTCGCCGTGACGCAGCCACCCTTGGGCGGAAAAATATGGGCTCCCCATCAAGGATTTCATAAATAGAATCTTCCTTTACTCTTGGCATCATGGGCCCCACAACAGCAACCTTCCGGGGGTTAAGTCCCAAAGCATTGCACCACTGACGAACAGTTTGTGGGGTTTCATGTGCAGCCATGCTTTCATCCAACATTCCCAGCTTCCCAATAGAATCTCAGCAGTGCCTCCAAAATGTAACCCTTTCTTGGCACATTCACTTATATATGGGCTGTATTTTCAGGAGATGTGTGTTCTTCAAAGAATATTGATACTGGGAACTGGGAACAGCGCAGTGCCTCCACCTAGTGGACACTGAGGAACACACCTCTAGGGGATTTCCACTAGGAAATAATCACACACAGCTTTTGCAGAAATGTTAAACTTTATATAACTGTTGGAGTTGGAAGTTAACACTTTATGTATAACTGATTCTCCTGCTCTGAGGAACCCATGTAGTTTATCCACAGCTGGCACAGACAGTCTCTATAGATGCCCAATCCCCACTTGGATCCGGATAAACCACAACCCTTAGGTTAGTTCAGTCCCTTCCCCAAGAGCTCTTTAGTCCCCCCAGGTAGCACTACCTGCCCCAGAGTACCTTCCCTGTATAAAGGTGGCTGCTCCCACGTAGCAGGCAAACGAGCAATACCTGTTCACAGCAGGGGACACACACAAGAGATACCACAGAGGACTGATTCCTTCCTGGCAGCCCAGCAGACTTTTTCCTTTCAAGTCTAACACACAATATGGCTGCTCACACTGTATCTCTTTCAACTCTGGCAAACAACAGCAGGGGCTCCCTTTATAAGCTGCTGGGCCCGCCCCTAGATTTTTGGCTCCAAAGCTTAAGCACACCTCTCCCAGACGTGCACTGGGGCAGCCAGCCAACCGGATCCCTCCCCAGGCTGTAGCTAGGCTGGATGAGATCACAGACTGAGAAACAGGGGACAGGGTTCTCTGATCCCCTACACCAGCATTTTATACCCCTTACAAACTAACCAATCACCTGCAACTGGGAGTGGCTAAGTCTGTCCAACGTGTCTGTCATGCCCCTGCTTCCCTACGTTTTACTACGGGTCATTGGGCTACTTTCCCAGTTCCGTCCTGGCAATGTCCCTTCCCCAGAGCTCTTTCAGTTTCCCCAGGCAGCGCTACCTGCCCCAAAGTACCGCTCCCTTTGGAATAGGCAGTTGCTCTCACGTAGCGGGCCACGAGAAACACCTGTCCTCACACAGGGGACACACACAGAGATAACCAGTCACCAGCAGCTTAGCCGACCTCCCTCTTTAGGGTCTGAAACTCAAATTCCCGTCAGAGTATAGCTGCTGGGAAATCACGTCCAGTTATGGTGTCTCTATCTCTCTCCCAAGTGCTGGCAATACAACAAGGGCTCCCTTTATAAACTGCGGGGCCGCCCCTGATTTTTGGCTCCAAACCTAGGCACGCCTCCTCCCAGAAGTGCACTGGGGCATCCGGCCAATCGGGTTCCTCCCCAGTCTGTAGGTGGGCAGGAAGATGTCACAAACTGAGAAACGGGAAAAGTAAAGCGACATCTGTCATTGACTTCTACATGAATTCAGCAAGTTTTAGATGGTGAATTGTTGGATTTGGATTTTTAAGCCGTTTAGATGCATAGTAAATCTCCATAGTGTTTGGGACAAAGTAATGGCAGGTATATTAAAGCAGTTTAGTTTAGTACTTTGTTGCATATCCCTTGCATGCAATGACTTGAAGTCTGTAATTCATAGACATCACCAGGAGCTGAGTATCTTCTGTGGTAATGCCAGGCCTCTCCTGCAGCCTCCTTCAACTCCTGCTGGTTCCGGGTGCCTATCCCTTTAAGTTTCCTCTTCAGCATATGGAAGGCAAGCTCAAATGGATATAAATCAGGTGACTAGCTTAGAGAAACTCCCATGTTGCCTTAGCAGTAAGTTTGGAACCATTATCTTGTTGCGGAATGCCAATGAGTTTGGAGGCATTTACTGGACCTTGAGCAGATGTTTCTATACACCTCAGAATTCATTGTGCAGCTGCCATCAGTAGTGATGAGTGAATCCGCACGACATGAGCAAATCTATTCGGCGTTTCGCTTATCTTTCGCCGTTCCGTGGATCATTTGAAAGATTGACGAATTTTTCGGCGAAACGGTGAAAAATTAGCAAAACACCGAAAATGTCGTGCAGCAAAAAAATGTCGCCCGCAGCTATTATTTTGTCACACAGCTATTGTTTTGTCGCCCGGCTATTATTTTGTCGCCCGCGGCTATTATTTAATCGCGCGGATATTCTTTTGACGCCAACGACTTTTCTTTTTTGATACCGGAGACAATTTTTGGACGTGCTGCGAATTTTCGCGCAGCAAATTTTTTCATCCGTTGCACAGAACAATCCACCAATCCCGAAACACGGAAATTAGCAGCGAATCCATACCTGGCGAAACATTTCGCCCATCACTAGCCATAAGCAGTTACCGTATATACTCGAGTATAAGCCGATCCGAATATAAGCCGAGATACCTAATTTACCTAAGAAAACTGGAAAAACTTATCGACTCGAGTATAAGCCTAGGGTGGGAAATGCAGCAGCTACTGCTAAATTTCAATAATCACAATAAATACCAATAAAATGACATTAATTGAGGCATCAGTAGGGTATGTGTTTTTCAATATTTATTTCAAAGAAAAACAGTAAATTAGCTCTGTAAGCGGAGAAGAGGGTCAACAAAAACAATATGAGTACTACCCCACGCTCATTGCACATTGGCAAACTGGCAGCAGACCCAGTCCCGGAGGGACGTAAGGGGAAATAAGTATTGCTAGTGGGAGCCTAGGCCAGGGCACTGGAGGGTCTGGTTGCGGGGGGCCTAATTTGCACACAAAGGACAGAGGGTGCTAGTCTGGAGGGACCCATGGCACCCGACTTGAGTATAAGCCGAGGGTGACTTTTTCAGCACATTTTGGGTGCTGAAAAACTAGGCTTATACTCAAGTATATACAGTACATCATCAATGCAGATAAGTGTGCCGGTACCTGGGGCAGCCATACATGCCCAAGCCATAACCCCCACCCCCATGTATAACAGATGGGCTGCAATGCTTGGGATCCTGGGCAGTTCCTTTCTGTCTCCATACTTTCCTCTTGCCATCACTCTGATACAGGTTAATCTTGGTCTTGTCTGTCCATAACACCTTTTTCCAAAATTTTTCTCTTTTAAGTCCTTTTTCTCAGACTCTTGCCCAAAACATTAAGGAGGGCCTGTGTACTGGTGCCAACCCCGATATGTGCAGCAGACTTGCACCAAAAAAAATCACGTTAATGTTGTTTTTACCATTGTATGCTGGAAGCGACTCAATTACCTGTGTTAATGGCACCGTTAGTTCCCTTCCCCTAAGAAAGGCCCTTAAAGTAAAAGCACAAAATATTTTAAAAAATCAACTGACACATAAAGGGGCACATTTACTTAACCGCCATTGACTTCTACATAAACTCGGCAAGTTTTAGATGGTGAATCATCAGATTTGGATTTTTAGCAATTTTAGATGCATAGTAAATCTATAAAAAAGGGGCCTTTTTGGCGACTTTTAGTGCTTAAAATCCTTTAAAAAATCCAGTGGTTAGTTAATGGGCCCCTAAGTGTGAAAATGAGCTGGCACTGAAAGGGCATTTCTTGGTTTTAATAGGTGGCTCAGTCACAACGAGAAAACAACTGAGACACCCTGATGTACAAACAGTTGCTAGCAAGAAGGGAAAGTGAAAGTGGCAGCACCAGTAGGGTAACATTGGTTTCAGTAGAGTACGGTACGGCCATAAAGCAACGTGTTACTCACCATAAACTGGCAGGGAAACTGTATGTTGTGCTCTACTCCCAGCAGTCTGTATCAGCACTGTGTAATTCCCCTGGTCTGTAGGAACAAGGCCTGAGATCTGCAATGAGCCATTTGGGAACTGACTGGCACGAGGGAAATACTGAGGCCCTTCTGTCACTGAGCTGTAAGATGGAATAACACTGAATATTTGGTTATTGGTATCTGTACTTGAACCTTTATACCATGTGAACTGCCGTATGGCGCCAGTGACCCCAGTGACGCTCAGGGTAACAGACTGACTAACCACCGGGTACTGAGGGATCAGCTGAACCCCAATTCCATGGACTCCATCCATCCAAGCACTGAGGGAAACTGAAAGAGAGAATAAAGCCAGATCAGTAGAGAAGGGGAGAACTGAGGCACAGGGGCAAGAACTGGGTTTTTTTTTTTTTTAATTTTATTTATACATAAGTAAACAATGTTCCTTTCCCTGAACATTACTTCCTATCTCAGATTCAGTTATTGGTTGTTTCTGTAAATAATATGTATGTTAATAATAATAATAATAATACACCAGCCATTTATCTAACTTTTCATGGCCTAAACCAGTGTGAAATCCCACTGTCTTACAGGGGAGCTCTGTCTATTTTTCTCATTGGGTCGGCCCAGACCCACCAGGTTTTTTCACTGTGTCCCGCCAGCCCAAACTGACTCTGAACTTCCTTACGCAGCAATGGTAGGGTTGCCACCTATGCCAGCTTTCTTAGCTGGGTAGGGAGGAAGGTGGAGCTGTGACATTGCGTGGTGGGGAAGAGGTGGGGCTGTAACATCAGTCAATGTTAGTGAGTCCTGCCTGGTTTTCTCACAGAAACGCTGCACTGACTTCTCTGTCAAAAGATTTGTTGTCTGTTTTCCTGGGCCAGAAACACACAGTTCTCTCCTATCTCCACTCTCCTGCTCCCCCATCCCTCAAGAATTCTAAGAACTCACTCCCGCCCTTAGGAATGTGGATCTGAGCCAATCAGCAGGAAGCTTCCTCAAAGTCTAACTAACTGAGCATGTACACTGGTCTTGCTCTTGGTGCAGGAGTAAGACATTATGGGAACTTTATTTACACAGCTCAGCATTTTTTCTTCCTGTTTGGCTTCTGATCATCTGAATGGGTGAAATATGGGGAGACTTAAGGGCACTATTGAGGGAACTGAAGGTATGCCTGCAGCTTGGGATTATCTCTTTATTAGCCTTTCCTTTTCCTTTAATTTGGGAAACCAAGCTGGAGGTTTTGACCAGGACAGGCTCTTCTGAAAACCAGACAGGTGGCAACCATAATTAATGGTCACTAATGATGATGAATTTATACAATAAAGCAATGATGTACAATATGTGGGATATTAGCATGTAGGAGATGGCATACTGTAGATCAGTGCTGCCCAACTTCTGTGGTACCGAGGGTCGGAATTTTTCTGGCCTATGTGGTGGAGGCTAATAATAGAATTCAGTTCTGGCCACCCCATTTTCTAAACCACACCCATATTAAAACAAACATTTTTAAAGGAGAAGGAAAGGCTAATAAAGAGTTAATCCCAAGCTGCAGGCATACCTTCAGTTCTCTCAATAGTGCCCTTAAGTCTCCCCATATTTCTCCCGTTCAGAGGATCAGAAGCCAAACAGGAAAAAAAACTGCTGAGCTGTGTAGAGAAGATTCCCATAATGCATCGCTCCTTCCAGACTTGGCAACTTGTTACTGTAGGCAGCGCATGCGCACACAGCAGGAGCGTCCGGTTGCCATGGTGACGCAGCGTTGGAGAACTCTGTGATATGCACGTGGGGGGAGCGGGGGGGCAGGTGTGGCGAGTAGCAGAGAGTTTGTGGCAGGAGCGGGGGGGTTTGTGGCAGGAGAGGGGAGCGGAGGGGGGGCTGGCTTGTGCTTTTCACCCCATACAGACATGCTGGACAAGATGGCGGCACTGTTCACTGGAAAAAGCATGTAAGTTCTAGTAAGTGTATCTCTGTAAATCTTTCATTAGGCAAGCCAGGAATATAGCGTTTTTACTCAGCAATAGTAGTACTATTTAATAGTGTGCTTAATAGATTTAGACTTTCCTTCTCCTTTAAGACATTAATGATGGCACACCAAAATGACAAATGGTTGGTGCTCAGTAGGGATGGGGGTAATGATTCACCGCACTTCACATAATTTGACGTGGGTATTGTTTTCTATGACGCGCGCGTTGGCTTTAGACACATGCGTAGTTTTCTTTTATACGCGCACGTGTCATAGAAGCCGACTCCTGCATCAAATTACGTGATACACTGTGAATTGTACTGTCATGCGGTGAGATTTTTTGCTCTGCGAATCATTTCACTCATCCCTTGTGCTCAGTGCAGGGATATCACCCATCACTCATATGTGAAAAAAGTTCATCAAGTCATATTAAGCCACACCCTTAAATCCATATGGCTCCTTCTACCCTGTGGAGAGCACAGCAACCCCCAGCACATAATTAAACACCTTAAGGAGGCCATACACAGCCCGATTCTAGCTGCCGATCTTGGTACCTTAGACAGATTCGGCAGCTTATCTGCCCCTGTATGGAAACTAACGACAGGCCTGCCCAAACGACACCTGGCCTGAAATCTGCCAGATCTCGATTGGGCAGGTTTGAAAATAAGTCGGATCGGGGACAGCATTGGCTCATTGATACGGTCCCCAAACCATCTTTCTAATTTGATTGATTGACCCCAGGGCCAAACGACCGAATTAGCCTGATATCACCCATCTGCAGGTGGGGATATCGGGAGAAGATCCATTCACTGGCCGACCTCGCCAAGCGAGCGGATCTTAGCGTATATGGCCACCTTTAAAGACCCCCTAACAACTGTTTCCAAATGCTAACAAACTTCCAGAACAAACCTTTACCAGTTTAACCTCCCAGAGGCAGCATAGGGCAGGCAGGGTATGGCATACACAAGCAGCATAGGGCAGGCAGAGTATGCCACACACAGGCAGCATAGGGCAGGCAGAGTATGGTACACACAGGCAGGATAGGGCAGGCTGAGTATGGTACACACAGGTGGCATAGGGAAGGCTGGGTATAGCACACACAAGCAGCTTAGGGTAGGCAGAATTTGGCACACACAGGCAGCATAGGTCAGGCAGAGTATGACACACACAGTCAGCTTAGGCAGGCAAAGTATGACACACACAGGCAGCATAGGGCAGGCAGAGTATGACACAAGGGCAGCATAGGACAGGAAGAGTAGGGCACACATGGGCAGGATAGAGCAGGGCAGGCAGAGTATGGCACATACAGGAATCATAGGGCAGGCAGAGTATGGCACACACAGGCAGGGTAGGGCAGGCAGAGTATGGCACACACAGGCAGCATAGGGAAGGCAGAGTATGGCACACACAGGCAGCATAGGGCATGAAGAGTATGGCACACACAGGCAGCATAGGACAGGAAGAGTGGGGCACACACAGGCAGGGTAGAGCAGGACAGGCACAGTAGAGACACAATACAGAGGATTACAGGTGTGAACAGTGCAGGGGCCTGAATCTAAGGTGTGAGCAATGCCGGGGACAGTTAATCTCAGTACTGATACCATTTCAAGCTTACACAAAGGTAAGTAGTCACAGCAGCCAGACAGATGGGGAGCCACACAGAGGGGGGTTGCAGGCCGCATGTGGCCCACGGCTGCCAGTTGTATAACACTACTGTAGATAATAAAATGTTTAAATATTTAGTCGCTGTTCTATCTATATAAAGGTAGCCAGCCAACTTGGACCTACCAAAATTAGTGGTAGCAAAAAATTGTGGTAGTGGTCTGCAAAGATTGTCATATTTTTTTAATGTTTTGAGCTGGTGCCTGACAAAAATATTCCTCACTTCAAAGTTAATGGTGATGAGCAAAATTTTTCACCAGGCACAAATTTGCTGTGAAATTCCGTTTTTCACCATTGGTGAATTGTTTTGCGAAATAGCCGCGTTTCACTAATTTTTCAGCAGTTTCACAAATTGTTTGGCAAATTAAATCCAGACAGATTTTTAATACACCAAAATTGTCTTACTATTTTACTATTTTTGGTAAAAGTTGACAGTTTGCACTTCACTGACAGTAAATATGCCCCATTATCTACCTGCCTGTCTCTTAACCCTTCACATATCCAGGGTTAAATTCTACAAATTTCTGTAATGGAGAGAAATGCAGCTGAAGTTCCTATGTGCGCAGAAGGATGCCATTTATATCCCAGGCTGGCATCACAGGCCACACCCTCCAGGGATTGAATTGACTCCACTTCATTTGCAAATACTGAAAAGTACATTACAGGTACTATATTTTTCTTTTTTTAAACATTTGTGTGTGTTTCCTGGAGACTGAGCACTTTGTAAAGTAGGGACAGTTTAAAGTTGCCCCCACATCATGATTTTTGCAAACCTGCAATATACTGGAACAGCACATCAGCAAGGGCCCCAACAAGACCCCCTAAAATTCTTAATACCCTAGTCACTGGCTCTACTGTCCCTCTTATGCCCCTACATTAAAGCTATGCCAGCAAAGTATATTTTTACACATTTGGGACAATTTATAGACCCTAAAGCCTGGGCTTAGTGGGGTCAGGGTAAGTAGTGTGAGGGAAACATTATTAGAACATATTTTTAAATTTAGAAAACCCACCCACCAAATGAAAACAATCGGAGACAAAGATATTTTTTGCTATGCAGTGTAGTGAGCTGAGACTCTGTATATAATACATTATTTCTTGCTGATTTTAACATTACCTTTTTATTTTTATTGGCACAATATTTGGCTGAAAGAGAATGTTATATAACCCATTTTCCATCAATTTTCCTCCTCTAACGACAATTTACTAAATACGTCATTAAATAGTGGGTGTGGATATTGTGTACTATCTTTTTGAGAACTAGTTGTTACTATGACATTTTTACAGATGTCTCCACCATAACAAATATAACAAACATATTCTGCAGCGCTGTAAAATAAATGGGTTTATACAGTGAACACAGACATACATGCAAAGCAACCAATACAAGAGGTGAAAAGGGCCCTGCCCCAAAGAGCTTACAATCTGAAAATAGAGATGTAATGTAAGTGCCTGTACCTGTGAGCAGATATCCCCTCATGCAAAGGGCCCGGGCGGCTGTTACTCTCTCTCTGGCCATGGTGTCTCTCTGTCTCTCTAACAGTAAGGGGAAGTCTGATTTAGTTTTTGTTTACTCTGCATGTTAACTCCTTTATTTTCTCTCATGTCCCAACCAGTGGGAGGGTTTGTAGGATATTGCATGAAGTACAGTATGCTTTGGAGTCTATCTAATAAACAAATAGATTCATTTGAAGAAACTGAAAAACATTTGACAAATGCTGGAATCAAGAATATTGAAACTGCTGGTGGGATTTGCTGTGAGAATAGGAACTTCTAGACATGTTGCTGATTTAGGTTTCCTTACATAAGGTGCAACACCCATTTCAGGGGACTGACCTTAATATAAATGGCAGACTATGGAAAATCATGCCGTTGATCCCTTTATGAAAACTGGAAAAGCAGGATACATAGTTTTTAAAATGTAATTTCTCATTTCCTTTTCATTGTATGTATGGGAAACAGGATATTAATATACTGAATCCAGTTTAGTGCAATCTGTGTGCTCCGTGTGAGTACCCAGAAGCTTACTCGCCAGCCTAGTGTGGTACCCTGTGTGGTGCATAAACTGCCTAGTCTAAAGGCTGCCCCTACATTTCCCATATCCTATGACCCCTGGGGTTCTGTGACTCAGTGCTCTGGTCTTACCTTTCTACTCAACAAATTCTGCTGAATTAAAAAAAATAGAGCTCCCAAGCAATTACCCATGAGTGAGCAGTAATAGGGAAAACTGAACTGGAGTTGGGTTAGACGGGACACTTGGCAATAATGGAAGTCTGGAGCACCCCCCTGACTTACTGTCAGCTGTCCCTGTGATGCTGGGGTTTTTTATACTGAAAGGACAAAGGCATCACTGAAATGTGCATTGGGCTCATTTACTAACACTGGGCAAATTGGCATCTGGGCAGTAACCGATGGTAACTAATCAGTGATAATCCTTGTTAAGCCAGCTGCAATTAAAACAATGATAGCGTTGTTTGATTTGTTGCCATGGGTTATTGCCTTGGATCATATTTGTTAATTAATTGTATATTAGCTGCACTTTCCACTGTAAACAAACACCTGCACTGACTGTCATATCACCCCCATATACTGTACATATACTCACACACACGTCTCCTCTCCATACACACATGGGGGCATATTTACTAAAGAGCGAATTTGCTCCTCATCTAACCACCACAATTCACCTCAATTCACCACAACACATCTCATATTTACTGAGAATTGTAATTGCACTGTTGCAAGAGAAATGTGGTGAGTTTTTCTCCTGGCATAAAACCTTTGTGAAAATTTGCCAGTGTTCTTTTCCCTATACAACTAAAAATCCTCTAGAGAATTTGCCACATAGAAATGACGTATGTATGATATTAACATGGAGGAGGCAATGTAGATAATGAGATGCCAAAGTGGCTGCGCTTCTTTCTTTGCTTCAAAACTTTAGAGGGTTTCAGACTTTTGACACTGGCTCTTGTGCAACAAATGAAAAAGTAGAGGATTCGGTGCAACAATTCAGTCAATTCAAGTCAAAGTTTCTGAACTTTTCTGCAAATTTCTGCAAATCCCACACGTACTTTTTAAGTTCTGACAATTAAGTAAATGTCAGACATTTGTGGAAATGAGTTTATTTGAATCTTTAAAAAGAAAAAAATGAGAAAAGTATAGTATGTTCCACTATGTGAAACGATAATATTTCTGCCCAGTGCACCAGTGGCCTTATACATTCACTTTCTTATTGCCCAACCTACACTTATAAATGTTAAATTTCAAACAAATGCTGCCTTCTGATTGGTTATTAGACCTGTAGCTTTTACTGCATTACCCACAAAGGGTTTGAAACCACTCAGTAACTTGTGTAGGGCAGAATCATTATCACTTATCTAGCAGTGATGGACCCACTGGGAGAACTTTTGGTCCCTATTTTACAGTAGTAACCATTCTCCAGCAGCATCTTGTTTCATTCATTGTTTTCATTCCCATGTTATTACCTGAGATACTGTAGGCCTTTCCCAAGCTCAATACCAACAGCATTTGGCCACTCCTGACTGCGCTTATAATGAAATAGAAGCCATCTCCCATAGAGCAGCACTGTACCCTGGGATGCTGAAGAACAAAGAAACAACCTGTATATGTAGCTCTTCATTTTGGTCACCAAAAGCATCACCTTACCTAGGGCCCAAGCTGACCATTAATCTGGCTGTTAATGATAGGGATGCACAAAAGTACATGTCACTTTAGCATAAAAGAAGGCAACACTTGTCACTAAACTTCATAATTAAGAGAAGTCAGTGTTTTTTACACTCACTCCCACACTTTTAACAATCATTTTGGTTTAGGACTGTTGGTTATTCAGTTCCCTCTTTCTGGTTTTAGTGTATGTGATCCTTTGCAAAAATTGCTAATGTAACCCTTTCTTGGCGCACTCACTTATTTGGGGCGGTATACTTGTTTAAACTGGAAATTTGGTTCTCTTTGCAGATAAAATGTACTGGGTTTTTAGCGCAGTTTCTCCACCTAGTGGACACTGAGGAGCACACCTCAAGGGGATTTCCACTAGGAAATAATCACACACAGTTAGCATCAAATATCATCTTTATATAACTGGGTGTAAAGGTAATATAATTACAACATGCAACAGTAATAACCCTGCTTTGGAAACCTGGATGGTTTTAGCCACTACTGGCTCAGTCTCTCTCAGGACACAGTTCCACTCTCTACTCCTGGAGGAAATACCCTTTCCCAGTACCTCTCCCTTTGGAAAAGGCAGTTGCTCCCACGTAGCAGGCACACGAGTAACACCTGTTCTCACACAGGGGACACACACAGGAGACTCTATACCTTTCCCTCAGATGGATCACTCACTGGGGATCCGCAGGGGGTAAAGGCATCTAATAGCAGTCTAGCAGATCTCTCTTTACAGGCTGGCACAGTCTTGCAGTCACTGCTTCTAGGATGGTCTCTCTGTCTCAACTCTGGAAAAACAACAGGGGTTCCCTTTATAAGCTGCTGGGCCCGCAACCAATTTTTGGCTACAAACCTAGGCACACTTCTCTCTCCCAACAGTGCACTGGGGCATCCAGCCAATCGGATTTCTCCCCAGTCTGTAACCAGGCCGGATGATGTCACAGACTGAGAAACAGGGGAAAGAGTTCTCTGATCCCCTACATAATTATTTGTGTGTGCGCTACACAATTGATCACCTAGCAGTTAGGTAGGTTTGCTAGAACAAAAGGTTGAACTTGATGGATGTATTGTTTTCAACCACAGTTACTATGATACAAACTCACCAATCATTTAACTGAAAAGCAGGAGTGTAACTATAGAGAAAGCAGACCCTGCAACTTCTAGGGACCCACAAACTAACTAAGTCAGAGACAAAGAACTAAATAAATAAATAAATATATTTGTATTAGTAGATGCCATGTATTTCACTTCTCTGATATTATAAACACTGGCGCACAGGCACCAAATACTGCAGTGTATAACAGAAAAGGGCTAAGTGCAAGGAACTGACAGCACTGGGAGGGGTGGCTTCCTATGCTGTCAGGCTTTTGATTGGTGAACCAGTACATACAATACTGAATCCCCTCATTGCAGCAATCTTTGGTCACTGGAGGAGGTGTCAGGAGATGATTAAACAGGGCTCAGACAATGTAATTTGCTATAATTGAATGTTCCACTGGAAGTCTTCTCCACCCCAATATCAGCAATGAATTATCTGTGTCACATTATGGTTTCAGCTCACTGTATGTATCCTGAGATGGGTACTGCAGTCCCTAAAACATAAAATAAATATTTTGCTGTGAATCATTTCTATTTGTCTTGTAGTTTTTTTTTTTATACCTTTTTACTATTTTATTGTGGTTTCACAGGTAAAACTTACAGCATAAAAGAAACAACACGATAAGTAAGTTGCATTATTTCTAGGGGAGGCTGTTTTGCCAAGGGGCCAATGTAGAGCCCAACTGCAGTATTCACCCCCCTATAAAGCACTTTGTCTTGTAATTTTAAGTTATGTCATCGGTAGACATCACATGACTTGTACCAATGGATATGAAATAAGCAGTTGCTTACTGTCCCTAAACAAAAAGCCCAGGGTGCAAAACACACGTGTTGCTCAGGGGCTACTTCTCCCTACCACTGTATCGTACATCTAATAGATACTTAGTGAAATACCAGCATGGTTACAATAATATACCTTTACCACTAAGATCTACCTATTAGGTAATTTTTGGTGAAATATTTGTGAAAACAAAGCAATTTGTGGCAGGTCATGTCATTTAGAGTGTCAATAAAATTAGTAGTGCTCAAAACACTTTGTATGCCATAAAAGTTACAATGCTCAAAGTTGGGTATTTAAAGAAAAAGGAAAATCATTTTGGCATTTTACTGCCAATAGATTTGCCACATTAGTGCCACCTAGAACGCTATATTTATTCGGCAGAAAGCTTTACTATACCTGAGTAAAGAGCCCTAGAATCTCCCTCTGTTTGTTTAAGATTGCAGCTGCCATTTTAGCTTGGTCTTCATAGCTTCCTGCTGCAGCTCTAGCTGTTATAGCTCACATTACACATTCCTAAGTGTGGGGGGAGTGAGTTTAATAAATTCTTATGGGAGCGGGAGCAAGAGAGGAGAGAACTGTGCAGACTCTGGCCCTGGGAATTAAGGATTTTTCTGAGAGAGGAAGTCAGATACCGAAGAACATGTTTACAAAAAAGGATATTTTGATAGAGAACTCAGTGCAGCGTTTCTGTGAGTGTTTATGGCTGTATTTACTTAGACCTTTCTGATAAAGCTTACTTAGTTTTTACCTTTCTGTCATGATTTTTATGGTATAGTTTTCATTTCTAAATTACACTGTTTACATAGCAAATAATTCACTCTACCATTTAAAATGTTATTCCTGAACCGACAAATGTATTTTTTTAGCTGTAATATTGGTGTGTAGGCGCCATCTCAGTGCATTGTGCCTGAGTCTGAGCTTTCAGAAGGAGCCAGCGCTACACATTAGAACTGCTTTCAGGTAACCTATTGTTTCTCCTACTCCCATGTAACTGGAGGAGTCCCAAGCCGGACTTGGACTTCTTACTATTGAGTGCTATGCTGATATCTACTGGGAGCTGCTATCTTGCTCCCTTCCCATTGTTCTGCTGATCGGCTGCTGGGGGGGGGGGGGATATCACTCCAACTTGTAGCGCAGCAGTAAAGTGTGACTGAAGTTGATCAGAGCACAGGTCATATAGTTGTGGCATGCTGGGAAATTAAGAATATGGCTAATTCCATGTGAAATGTCAAAATCAAATATAATAAAATCTGATTGTGTCTTTGAAAACCGGATAACAATGTAGGATTGTGCTGGAGAAGCTCTATTAACTGATGTGTTTTGGAAAAAACATTCCCATGACAGTATTCCTTTAACATGGTGCCCTGAGTGTAGGTGTCTCCTCACATTGCATGATAATAATGTCTATGAAACTGCAGGGGTTAGTTATAGGGTTATGGCTTGTGGTTAAATGGGATTTCAGAGATATGGGGAACGTACCATGTATGGACCCTCCTCTATTGCAGGATGAGCCTGAAAAAAGGAAATGAGAGGGAAAGAAATTACGTTTACTGATTTGTGGAGAACGTATTTCTGAAAGGGTCACTGCTAGGCACATATACAGTACAATCACCAAAACAAATTTTCTAAATTCTAAGGTAAATTTTAAGAAAACTTCTAACCAAAAGACTTATGGGAATCCAGAAACTACCTCAAACCCCTTTATTAGTGATGAGCAAATTTTTTTCTGCAGGCATGGATTCGCAGAGAAATTCCGCATGTCAGCATTGTGTGAAATGACCGCAAAATTTTGCTACGGAAAATTTGTAGTCACATAAAAAAATCTCACGGAACCAAAAAAAAAAGTTGCAAGGGTCAAAAAAGTTGCGTTTCACTAGTTTTTCAGAAGTTTCACAAATTTTCCGGCGAAGCAAAACAGGACAGATTCGCTCATCACTACCCATTATTTTTATTGTCCGTGACCCGACATACTGAGGGCTCTGCATGGCCAAAGGGACAGGACTGTAGACTAAACCTTTCGAGGAGTCACTGGGCCCCATGTGTCTTCTGGTGTTTGGGGAATGGAATAATAGCTGCACAATTTTATAAAACATATGAGGGGCGATTCACTAAAGTGTGTTAAAACGTGCGCTATTTATAGTGTGCAGTAAAAAATTTTATCGCGTCAAAATTTTCGCTACTTAACGCACAATTCACTATAAGCATACTTGGGCTCATTTACGCGCGATATTGCATGCGTTATTTAACTTGCGAAGACTATTTTCATTCGGTATTTGACGGTACATGCGCTAATTAACGCACGCGTATAGTTGCCGCATATGAATTGTCGCCACATATAAATAGTAGCATATAAATAATAGCATATAAATGGTAGCATATAATTAGTATCTGCTTATAAATAGTAGCCGCTAGTGATGAGCGAATCTGTTCCGTTTATCTTTTGATTTTTTGACGCCTGCGACAATTTTTGGACGTGCAGCAAATTTTTTCATGCGTTTTGCCATTGGCGGATTGTTTTGCGAAACACATGAAAAATTCGCAGCGGAAAAATTCGCCGCACATCCAAAAACTCACCGTAAATCCATGTCTGGCGAAACATTTCATCGATTGTAGCCGCATATAAATAGTCGTGCGAATAAACGCACACCATGTTAGCCATACATGCCAATACTTTCGTAAAATTACTGTATTAAAAATGATACATTTCCCTGCAAACTGGCGGCTGCATCACTCTAGGGCAGCGTTTTTCAACCGCTGTTACGCGGCACACTAGTGTGCCGCGAGATGTTGCCTGGTGTGCCGTAGGTGAAGACAAGACTCCCCCGGTCCCCTCTGGGACACCTTCCACTTCCTGGCTCCATGATGCCCAGAAATCGTCACTGCCTGTGATGTCATCCGGCATCGGATCCAGGAGGGCGAAGCAACCAGAGAGGAGAGGCATAGTCAATATAGGCACAGAGTTAAATTTTTTAACATTTTTTAATGGTGGTGTGCCTCGTGATTTTTTTCATGAAACAAGTGTGCCTTTGCCCAAAAAAGGTTGAAAAACACTGCTCTAGGGCCAACACAGACTTGAATAAATCCCACTGCAACGTCCATATTGTGTTGCCAAAAGCTCATTTACTGTACTTTTCTATATTGGTAATACTGTAGTGAATCGCGCGCTAATTGTCGCGTCTATTTTATCGCAAAAAAAGTGCGATAAAATTTATCGCACTTTAGTGAATCAACCCTATGGTGTCATTTAACAATATCCTGGGTTCAAATTCAATAGCACTAAAGGGCTCAAGAGCACCCCCCTTACTGCCCCTCTATGGAACCCTTGCGCAGAGGGACATGATGCATTTCGCTCAGAGCTCCGAATAAACAAATCCAGCGCTCCATGCCGAGAGCAGCGTCAGAAGGTGCAGCTCAGCCCTGTCCTTTCCAACTGCCTCAGGGCCGCCTCCTGATGCGCCAAAATCTGCCTCTAGATGAGCGGGTGGGAGGGGGAACCCTCCTCCTCTTGAATTCACTGATTCCTAAAACAGGCAACTCTTGATTCAAGCCGCGTTCTACAGGTCTTTGCTTTCTGAAATGAGGTGCAGAAGCTGCAGATATTTGTACAATGCCGTACTCTGAGAGATATTCATTCTGTGCACTGAGGATAGTTAATATATAGAATGTATTTTTGAAGATACATTTTGTAGTTTATGTACTTGGGACAAATGGCATCCAATAATACATTGCGTGCTGCCTAACAACATGGAGAAATACAAGTACAATGATCACTTACCGCTGCAGTGTTGGGAATGTTATAATATATTTGGGATGGATCCTCCCCTCTGTCACCTGATTGTCCTAAATGGTGGATAAAATACTCATAAAATACTCAGAGCAGCAAAGGTATATATTTCCATCAGCTGACATGACAGGTGCAGCGTCGAGTCTGCAACCCTTACCCCTCCCCCGTTTTAACCCCTGCCCCTAACCTTTTCCCAAACAACATATTTGGACACTGTAGCTGGGAAGAGAAGGCCACAATTATTTATTTATTAACAATAAAACTTAACATCAGTTAACATTTGTAACATTATTAACTTGTACAAAACCGTTTGTATAACAAACATTTACAGTAACAACAATCCTTACTTACCTCCAAGGGGCTGGCCCTGCGCCTAAATGTAACGCTAACTGCCGCTCAGGACCCCAGGCTAACCGGGCTACACTCTCCTTGACAAGTACCCCCCTCAAACTTCCCCCTGGGGGCACGGAGTAAGGTACCCTCCGCCAACTGCGACGACAACAACCCTCCTTTTATAGGGAAGGAGGGTGGGATGTTGTGAGCTGCTGATCCTCCTGCTGCCTGGAACCAAATGGAAGGTAGGACTGCCTTGAGCGCCCCTCCCCCTGCTAAGCCCAGGAAATATCCAGGGCTCTCAGTGGTCAGCCACCAGGAACCCATAAAGAGGAGGGGGGAAGGGGGGTAGGCTGCCCTCCTAGCCCCATCATGCCCTGCTTCTCTACACTATGTTCCGGGTCATTGGGCCCCAAGATGCCACCCACTGAGCTGGTTCTGTTATTGGCTAGCAACTGGGCTCTGGATTATATTTTTAGAGATTTATCATAATCCTGCATAAAAACTTTTTGTTACATATTATGATAAATAAATATTACTAGTAAGTATTTTTTTCTACTTCTATTCCCTGTTTTGCCCCCATTGCCCAGGGATATACAGCATTATGAGAGCGCCTAGAGGCACCTGGAAGGTTACAGGATATATTAGTGAGCCCCTATGCATGAACTTGCCATTTTTGCTTATTGCACATTCTAAGCTCTCGTCTTACTTTTCTGCCTGCTCTGCTATCAACAAACTCACTTTAGTTTATTTCTGCCTCACCTCTTAGGGGAAGAACATATTTTCTGTACAGCAGCGCCATTATACCGCTGATAAGTACAATCCCCAGGATGGACCCACAGATGATGGCGACTGTAATGGCTGCAGAGTTGCCTGAATGAGATGCATCATAATCTGTGAAAAATACAATGTTTTTAAAAAGGCTGTCATACCATAATAATGTTTATTAGTTATTAATTCATTGCAATAGAAGAAACTAAACTGGTAAAGGGGATGGAAGATTTAAGCTATGAGGTTAGACTGTCAGGGTTGGGGTTTTTTTCTCTGGAGAAAAGGCGCTTGCGAGGGGACATGATTACTCTGTACAAGTACATTATTGGGGATTATAGGCAGATGGGGGATGTTCTTTTTTTCCATAAAAACAATCAACGCACCAGAGGCCCCCCCTTTATTTTGGAGAAACAGAACATTCATTTGAAGCAGCGTAGGGGTTTTTTCACGGTGAGGGCAGTGAGGTTGGGGAATGCCCTTCCTAGTTATACACTGAAGTTGTTTTTTGCAGCAACTTTGTCACACAACTTTTTTTCGCAGGTCTTTTTTCCATGCAAATTACATTTAAGTCTATGGGCATTTTTTTTAATGGCAACTTTTCTGCAGCAACCTTTTCTGTGCAGAATACATTGGAGTCTACGGGTGACTTTTTCAAGGCTGGAAAACAAATAAGATTATCAGCAGGACTGGCACGATGGATCAGCAGGCTTGGTACAAGGGATGAGCTATTTAACAGCTGTATGAGAGAGGAAAGAACAGATTTCAGCAATTCTTTGTCATTTGAATTTTTCCCATTGACTTCAGTGCTGCGTTAGTTGCCACATTTACAGAGCCCCTGGCAAGCTCTTTTTGCTCCTTGCCCTGTAGGTTTCACACTGAGGAGCAGTTCTTTGTACTCCTAGAATTCCTGCTTTTGGCAGTGCTGCACCTAGAGTGGGGAGCTGGGGTGCGGAATAAGGGTATCCCCAAAATTTACTGTAGTTTGAGCATTCTTCAGATACACAGTGTAGAAAGTAGCAGTGGTACTTACCATTTGCTATACAGGGCTCTCTTGCACCTTATAGTACCTCACTATGCAATTTACACCAACAGGTGAATAGATACACTTTTTTATACAAACTCTATTTTCAGTGTAATATATTTTACACACCTTTTAAAAAATGCCTCTGTGTGTAAATAATCACTTCACTGGTGCCTGTGTATCCTTTCTGTATACATGCTGTGTATTTGCTAAAGGGCAGTGCCAGGTATCAGACTTACCATTCACAGACACATACACAGAGGTTTCCCGCGAGAGCTTTGTCACTGAATTAGTCCCTATACAGGTATAATTTCCTGCATTCTCAGGTGTGGCCTGTTGGATGTACAGTGGGTTAGTCTGTGATTCCAAATTAGTCCCATTGAATTTCCACTGGTAGGTTGGTGCAGGAACAGAATCAGCAGAACATTCTAATGAGGTGGAGTAGCCAGAAGTCACTTGTAGTGTTCCTGTAATTTTGAAATATTCTGGACCATCTGAAATAACAAGAGACCCACATAACATAAACCATGGGAGGAAAGTAGCACTAAATCAATAGAATGAGGCAAAGATCCCAATTTTCATAAATGGACATAAAATACAAGTGAAATGGGTAAAATACAACTACTGGGAACATCAATTAGCAACAGCCCAAATGCTAAATGATGGGCTCAACAGTGAAGTCTCTCAGTAGTATCTTAACCCTTCAGACACCCAGCAGGAGGTGTTAACCCTTCCAACATTACCCACTTTACCCCTGAACTAGTAAATGTAACGTGTCCCACAGGAGTCTCTGCTTGGTATTCACAGGAATAACATTAAATCTGGTGCAGCAGCAAAGGCTTCATTCATTTACTTATTATTTAAACATTTATTATTCTAATGTTCTTTCAGTTTGGAACTACACTATGCAGCTGCTGGTTACTAAGATTATGGACATGAAGCAGAATTCAATGAGCAAGTTTCAGAAAATGTGTGGCCCCACTGTTATTTAAGTCTTTGCCTTTATGTCCCCATATATTTTATGGGGGACATATTTTTATTATTTTTATGTCCCCCATCTCTCCAAT